>NC_058086.1:62902595-63502595 GCF_014858855.1 Bufo gargarizans | reverse complement strand
TATTTCCATCACATGTGACTGATTTTTCAATGGAGGCTCTTTATGGAGTCTTTGATGCAGATGTGGCAATTGCCCGATAAGCTTCTAACACTCTGGTTTCCTCTCAGGTAAGATCATAAAAATAAAAAGTAGCAATGCCATGGGTCTGACACAATAACACCTATCGATGTTGTTGGTTGACAGCATGAATGATCACAATTGGGTGTCTTTCATAACAATGACACTTTTTCGACTTTCAGTCTTGTATACAGATAATGGGGTTTTCTGTGATACAAAAAATTGAAGTTTATAATGGAAAAACAAGAAAAAAATTGTAATCCGCTTACCATATGGATGTAGAGCTGTCATTCCTCCAAGCCCTTCTGGCTTACACGCTGTAAAGATGACGTTGCTCCTGAGTTGATGGCACACAGCAGTGATTGTCACATGGATGTAATTACCTACAGTATATAAACTAGAAGAATCAGGAACGGTGAAATGGTTCAGAATCAATATGATAAGGATAGTTTAGTAAAATTCTTATTATATCTGCAGTGTATTAAAGGGGCTTTGCGTGCTTCTGATATTGATGATCTATCCTCAGGACAGGTTAGCAATATCAGTTTGGTGGGAGTCTGACACCTGGCACCCCTAACGATCAGCTGTTCCCTTCAGCCTGCTGCACTAGAACAAGCACTTTTAAGGGTGGGTTCACATCACATTTTATGCCTCTGTTTGACGTATAAGTTAGAAAAAAAAAGGATCCAAAACTGCAGCACACCACATTTTTGTATCCTGTAGAGTGCGGTAAAAAAGTATACTTTTTTTTAAACGGTTAAGTGTGTTGGCTGCAGCAGTCATGTGAGCAGCACATGCCCACTGCAGGTCTAGCAGGGAGTAGGTTGTTTTTTTTTATTTTTTAGATTTTATGCATCTCCCTGCTCCCAGCCGATTAAAAAAAAATCTTGGAAAACCTCTTTAAAAAAGCTGAGCATTAGAGCATTATTACTGAGCTTTAAAAAGCATTTGATATGTCAATGCGACATTTGAAATGTTTTGATTGGTGGTGGTGATCCGAGTGCTGAGACCCCAACCGATCACTAGAACGAGAAGAGAGAAGCTCTCACATAGCACCCTCTTTGTCCTCGCTGCAGGCGACATGCTCAGTAGAAAGGCTATGAGTCCTACTTGATACCATCTTCTGCAAAGAGGAGAGAGCACGTGTGACCGCTTCTCTCACCTTGTTCTGGCAATCGATGGGGTCTCAGCACTCAGACCCCCACCGATCCCCCTACCAATAAGAACCTTTGATATGTCATTATGACATATCAAAATTTTCTTGGAAAGCTCAGTGACACATTAAGCAATCCACGATTTCCCAAATAGACAGTGGTGCAAGTATTTCTGCCCATCCCTTATATTTCCTGATTGTCTTCATAAATTAACTTCAAATCTATTCATTGGTATAAACATTATGAAACAATAAACATATAAAATGATGCACTTCATAAATGTATTGATTAAAATATCTAACATTAGTGTATTGTCAGCCAAACCATTGAGAACATCAGGGTTGGAGAGCAATCTAATGTGTATGGGGGTTGATGTCGGGGAGAGAAGGATCGAATAGAATTTTTTCAGAATTGTCTTTCTGTTCCCATTGACAACACATACATGTTTGGCCGAACCAAATGTGTATGGGGGAGTTGGGAGAGATATCCGTCAAAGGAACAATCTTTTGGCTGACAGCTGTTGGCTGTGTATGGCCGCCTCTAATGTCTTTGAGGAAGTATGGAAAAGTATGGAAAAAAAGTTAAAAGTGGCCCCATGTTGCAGACAGGTCTAAATAGACAGAAAGCGGGCAAAATGATTAGGCAGGGACAACAGAAGTAGGCGGGGCCAGCAATACCATAAGGCAAACAATATACCTCCCCAAATACCACAGTGCAGCACAAAATACTGCCACCTGCGTCACAGTATTCAACTGTATCGCTGTCCTGAGGACGTCCATACAGTTGAATTCAGGAGGGCTGCTGGCCAGGTGAGTAGGAGAGAATCAGATCATTATGGACCTGGCTGATGGCCATAAGGACGGCTTGGGCGGCCCTCCTAGGCATTGGCCCAACAGAAAATTTTCCTGTAGGGTCTATGGTCCATGGAGCAGCTATCTTGTTTAGTTCCACACATACCATAGTTTGGAGGAACCTTCCTCAAGAATTCTTGGTTCCACAACACAAGCCCGTGAATATTATTTTACACTATGCAGTGTATATGCTGATATAATCTATATAAAAAGTTGAGTAACTTGTAAATGCACTGCATTACTTATTGCGTTACCAGACACCTCTAACAGCTTATCTGTGCTAAATCAGGCAGCAGGACAACCAGCTTTTTCAGCATCACTTTACTGTAGAGCATCTGATGCAAAAATTACATTTCCCAACATACAAATCATCAGAGCGGCTCCGAACAGACACTGAACCAAAGAGATTTCAGGTCTCAGTCCTGCAAAATTGCAGCTGTGCACTAGAATAATGCGAACTGTAACCAAGGATTAGTACGAAATAAATCATTTCTGAATTTTGAAGATTGCTCTCAAGGGTGGAACGATTCTTTGAAAATAGGAACTTCAAAAACCACAACTAAAATAATTTCCGCCAGTGATCTGTCCTGAAACGCCTACGTCACTGTGAACATAAAAATTGTATACATGATAATGATGATATACATGTCAGAAACCAACAGGAGGAGGCCTAGTGAAACTATGTATTTCATGTAAAAAGTGTTAAATTGTCATATAAAATGGTCCCCATATAAAAACAGATCTAAAAACCTACATTTCAAAAATAGTAGCTGGATTCATTCCTGGTCTTATGTTAGACCTCCATTTCCAGTTATACCATGAAGGTGGACAACAGTTCTGAGCTTTCTCCAGCTCACTGCAGTGGACAATTAGAATTAAACCCTAAGTGTACTCATTGTTCCTGCGTCTTTAATGCTCTTGGTGCAAACAGTAACGATGTGCCGCAGGCTATATTAGCTAGTGACTTCTCTAATGGAATATCTGGCACTGACCCTGGAGTGGGTGGCTGTCTACTAGAAGGGAAAATCATTGTGCTACCAGGTGGCGGAACAATATGTGAAATGGAAAGCTGGTCCCACGAGCTGGCTGTATCTTTATTTCTAGGAGCCAGAGGTTAGAAAGTTTAGCAGGGAGCAGCTCCCTAGCCAAGACAGCTACATCCCAGTGGAGATGCTGGAACGTCCAGCGTCCGTGAGAGCTTCTTCCATGCCACGTCTGGCAGAAAACCCCCAGGTAAATACAGCAACACAATCCCTCTATTCTCAAACACAACTGTTAATCTACTAATTGGCAAGTTGCACTATCACAAGTCACAATATGTAACATATTATTAGACAGTAAACCAACAATGTATCACAAGAACTTCCCACCAGGCCAGGTCGAACTATAACCCACATGGTCTGTTGCTTTTCCTGTTTGTCCATCTGCTCTTTTGTTGAATTGACTATCATTTCATTTGTTTTCAAGGGGTTTGCTTTGCTTGTTTTTGTTGTTTTGTACTTCTGTTTGTTTCTCTGAGTTTGTTTTCTCCATTTTTAATGAAAAAGTTCTGTTTTCTGGTCGCACGACCATTTAATTTATTTTACACTTTATAATTAGTGGGGAACTACCATCACCAAAAAGTCGATGAAAGTTATTCAATCTGTATGAAAGATTTTTTTCCTTTTTTAAAAATTACTCCTTATTAAAAATTTTGCATGTAACTAAATGTGTTTAGTAGTTCCCCATTAATAATCATTTTAATCAACTGGGTATTATGAAAATAATTAAGTATAATTTATTTCATTTCATATTTCATAAATGGACAGACAGTTATCCCTTTATTTGCCTTCTTAGGTATCCTACACATGATTGTATCACAGATTCATATTGTATGGATCCATAAGCGAGCCCATAGTAATCTGTGGGCGCATATTGTAACTCCATATGCCCTTGATATAATGCACATATTTTTTTCTTATAGATTTATAAAGCATCTGTGCGAAAATATTTGGAGAGTATTCCATTGCAAGTTTTATTAAAGGAGTTGTCCAGCCTTTAGTAAGCAATGGTCTATCTGTAGGATAGGCAATCACTGGCTGATTGGCAAGGGTCTGATACACTGCCTCCACCCATGCCGATCAGATGCCCAGTGTAGCTCCATCCCATTGAAGTTGGGGGTGGACTGTAAGTTTTAAGTATTCGTTTTCTGATGAGCTAGACCTGTGATGGCTAGCCTCCGGCCTCTGGCACTCCAGCTGTGGTAAAGCTACGACTCCCAAGATGTACACTTGCTTGGCTGTTCTTAGAACTCCATAGAAATGAATGTAGCATGCTGGGAGTTGTAGTTTCACCACAGCTCGAGTGCCGGAGGCTAGCCATCACTGAGCTAGACGATACAATATGCAGCAATAAGTATACTTGTTCAAGTCCTATCCAATAGTTTAGGAACTTATACTTTAATACAACAAAGGATCCCAACACTAGTGTCACTAGTAGTGCTTTGAGCTCATAAAAATCTACTAGGATTTCTAGGTGAGAAGTTATGTGTTTGCAGATATTTTGTTCCTTTCTTTTGGCTCACTTTGACCTTGCAGGTCCTGTCTGATGTCAGCTCCATGCGGCGTTCCTTCTCCACCACAGCTGACAAGCGTGTACGTAGCTCCTGGCTAGAAGACTTCTCTTTAGATAGAAGCGGTCTGGATAGTGGCTACAAGCAGCAGCGTCGCAGTTATCATGCCTCTTTAAGGCTATCCACTCATCGAATAAATACAGATACAGGTTGGTCAGAATGATATGGCAATTATGTGTAGACATAAATGATTTGGCCAGGTAGCTCAACATTTGCTTTGCCCTAAATGTAGAAATTCTTAGCAAATAGTTGTTGGACACCTCAACTGTAGACATATCAACTAAACTTAATTCTCCAGTGAGGTCCAATTAAGTTCCTGACTAATAGTTCCAGTAGTAATTTTTGGTCAGCATTATTGGCACTTCTGTGCAGGACTCATGGGCTTTCTGTAGGAACAGTGGTGCAGCTTTTTGAGTGAAAATACAAAAATTAAGTTGTAGAAGACTGTATATTCTTGACCTCTGTGTCTGTCTCTCTATTCTTTCCTTCCTTGAGATACGGAAGCGTAGGACAACTGACAGAACATCTTTCAAAGTGTCATCCCACAAAAAGTGTTACTAATGCAATGGATAGGGCATGACGTATTATAGTAATATGAATGGAATACAAATATTGTTAGCCTTGTGTGTACATTACATTTTCCCCTCTGGTGGCACCCACTGCTGTTTCTCTTGGCCTCTGCATTTGATGGTAGATTGACATGCTCCATGGTTTTCTTGCTCCCCTCCTCCTCTCATTGCTGGCGTTGTAATCTCAAAGTGAAACAATTCAAATGCTTTTCATTTATTCACCCCATTATATAGCTATATATCTCTCTAGGCCAGGGGTGCACAACGTTTCCTGGTTGGGGGCCACATTGCCAGACTGAACCAATGACGAGGGCCGAAATTAAAATTTAAAGGTGTATTAACAACTAAAATGTTGTACTTATGGCATATTGAACATACATTATATACCATTAATGTCTAGTTACACTTCCAGGACTCCCATCTAATGGGAGAAATACATGAAAAATACATGTGAGCAGCCACAAGACATAGGCATACATGTCTGTTACCAGATGGTTGGGGGCCGCACAGAATGGTATCGAGGGCCGCATGTGGCCCCCGGGCCGCAGGTTGTGCACCCCTGCTCTAGGCTGTGGAAAAAAAAAAAATTTGGGGGGCGAGAACACTATAGTGCTACTTATTGGTGGAATTACTGAGGCGGCGAGTGAGGGACTATTTTCTCCTGCCCGGAGTGGAAGTGGTTAGCTAGAACTAACTGCAGTGTACTCCTAAGAGATATAGTGGTCCCTCAAGATACAATGACCACTGGATACAATATTTTCAACATACAATGGTCTTTTCTGACCCATCATAAGTTGAAACTAGACTCAACATACAATGGCTCAGATTCATATCCAACCAATCAAGGCCACTTCTCTGGTAAAATAGTTGTGTTAGTTGTTAGTTAGCAGCTGTTCCTGACTGTTTTATGTAAGAACTTGTTTAATCTGTCTTAGTTATCTTCTTATTTTTCTTAAATATTCATTTTCTCTTATCTTAAAAGACATTTTGGGGTTTGGAACCGATTACTCAACTTACAATGGTTTCAACATACAATTGTTTTACTGGAACCAATTATTATTGTAACTTGAGGGACCACTGTAGATGCTTGATGCTCACATGTGGCAAGCTGCTTCTCACCCACAAAAAGGGAAGAGACAAGAACTGCAGATGAAGCTTAAAAGGATGAAAATTACACTGGAGAACAGCATTTTTGGATTAATATACTTAAAATAATGGTGTGCATTACTCCAGAATTATTTATTTTTATAACCCCATGAAGCAAGCAAGCTGTTAAGACATCCTTTCCTCGTCTTATACTTTATTGTAGATCTCTATTATAATATAAAAGAGCCAAATTCATAAGGATAATATATTCAGATACCAATAGTGTGCAATAAGCTGACTTCCATAGTTTATAGTTTCATTATTATCATCAATTAATTATGCAAGTCGCCAAGGCCAGTAAAAAAAAAAAAAAACAGGCATCGACAAAAACAAGGGAAGAGGCAGCAGCAAAAATAACTCATCAGCAATTGTTAATTCCCTGACCACTCAATATCTTCCAACGTACGGTAGATACTCTAAAGCATGCCACCTATTTACAGGTCATCGGCTAGACTCCCACCGTTCAGGAGGAAGAGAGAGGGGTCGTTCTAAGGAAAGGAAGCACCTTTTATCCCCTGATCTCTCACGCTGCAATTCAGAGGAGAGAAGTCCACAAATGGCGTGTGAGCATAGGGATCACCAGCTATCACCTGATCATACCCATAGCAGTGTGCAGGTAAGAACAAGAGCACTGGATACACCAAGCATTTAGAAGAATATCTGTAAATATCATGGTAATGTGTACATTGTACTCTTTGAAGGGATTGTAGATCATATGTGAGTTAGACTGGTCATAAAGTCAGACATACAGTACATGTGATCTGTGTGAGTTCTGCAGCTTTAAAACCATCATTAACCATCAGGGTTACACTATGAATTCTTGTATTCATTCATTTATTCAAGATGGCACTGTACAGAGCCCATGTAAATGTCTTGTTTATGTTAAAGGGGTTGTCCGGCCTAGATGATGACAGCCCAATGGTCATAAAACCTGTGGCCAATAAAGAAAAAAAGCAATTCACCTGTCTTACCATTTCCCGCTGGAAGTGGCTTGGTCCTATGACCGCCAAGAGAGTAGAATTTTTCTTCATTGGCCACAGGTTATGATTAAAGATGAGCAAAGTTTTTAGAAAAATTTGATTTGGCAATTTCAACAAGACATTTAATTGATTATGAATTAATTAGTCAAGAATCACTATAAATCAGGTATACTCAAGCCACTCTGCCTTAGGGTACGGTCACACGGAGCGGCCATTCTGCGGGCAGGTTGCGGCCATGCTGCAGTGAAGAACCACTTGGCCAATTAGCCCACAGCTGCCTTTTATTTAATAATGAAGAACGGTCTTCATTGTTAATGGCCACGCAGCATCTTTAATGCACCTTTAAACAGTAGCTGTACCCACTTCTCCAACCCCAGTGCTCTCTTGCTCTATAGGTGGGAGCCCTTCTGCCATCTGCTTTTCCTCCTTTTTCACATCACCTAATATCTATGAGAATATGTCATTAGGATGAGGGTTTTATAGGGCTGTGACATAATAGGTGATGGGTAGATAAGAAAAATGTTTCACAGCAGCATATCCAGTATGACTTGAGAAAAGCTACTGCATAGCCGAAACGTTGTGTATTTTTGTGTGCACTCTTGGTCCCCAAATAAAAGTCACACTGGATATGCTGCTGTGAAACCTTTTTCTTATCTACTCATACATACGGGACGGCGTTGGATTGGCGGTTCCACCACGGCTGATGCATTCCGGATAGGTCAGAAGATCCATTTTGTGCTGCTCTACAACTATTTCTTACTACTATAATAGGGGATGGCTGACTGCACGGCATTATGGGTAAACATGTGTTCCCGGGCTTGTCTCCTCCACAGTTAGTTTCACTTTGTTACACGTGCAGCTACCATTTTAGGAAAACTGATTTGTTAAAATGAATCGCGATAAAATTTGGATTCATTGCAAATCAAATGCTTTGCTTCACTCAACACTAGATATGACCCGCGAGGTTGTCGGCTTCTAGGCCAGATAATTCCTTTAAAAGACATTGGCTGGCCTGCAGTCCCATCTCAAGTCGTGTGACTTATTGTTAGGATATGCCACAAATGTCAGATAGGTGCAGATCCCACCTCTGGGACCTACAAATTTAAGGGAGAGCAGATGTGCATCCTCGCCCACCCTCCATTTACCACTGTGGGAGTTCTACAATAGCTGAGCACTGGCTCGACTATTTCCGAACAGACAGGTGGCCGGGCTTGCGCATCTTGCTCTGCATTCACTATTATGAACATCTGAAAATTGCCAAAAGCATGTACTTGTCTATTTCTGGGAGTCTAAGAGCAGTGAATGGAGAGAACACCAAGCACGAGCACCTCCTTTTACCCCCCTTTTGAGATTGGAGCAGGTAGCAGAGGTGGTGACCAGCACCTATATGACATTTGTGGGCGGCATATCCTAGTGTTAGGTCACTAATGTTGAGATGGGAAAACCACTTAAAGTAATTAAAGGGTTTTCCAGGATTAGAAGATAGGAGCTTCTTTTTTTACCCCAGACAGGGCACAGCATCTGTCCATTGGCTGTGTCTGGTATTGCAACATTGACTGTGTCTGGTATTGCAACATATTACCATTCAAGTGTATGGGACAAAACTGTAGTATCAGTCCAAGAAAAAGAGTGGCTTTGGTACTGGAAAAAAGCAGATCCTCTTTAACATTGTTCTATAATTCTAAATTTCGTATTGCCATTTTTGTAGCTTTTAGATACAGTTGCAAGAAAAAGTATGTGAACCCTTTGGAATTATATGGATTTCTGCACAAATTAGTCATAAAATGTGATCTGATCTTCATCTAAGTCACAACAATAGACAATCACAGTCGGCTTAAACTAATAACACACAAAGAATTAAATGTTACCATGCTTTTATTGAACACACCATGTAAACATTCACAGTGCAGGTGGAAAAAGTATGTGAACCCTTGGATTTAATAACTGGTTGAACCTCCTTTGGCAGCAATAACTTCAACCAAATCGTTTCCTGTAGTTGCAGATCAGACGTGCACAATGGTCAGGAGTAATTCTTGACCATTCCTCTTTACAGAACTGTTTCAGTTCAGCAATATTCTTGGGATGTCTGGTGTGAATCGCTTTCTTGAGGTCATGCCACAGCATCTCAATCGGTTTGAGGTCAGGACTCTGACTGGGCCACTCCAGAAGGCGTATTTTCAGCTATTCTGTTGTTTATTTACTTCTATGCTTTGGGTCGTTGTACCTGTTGCAACACTCCTGCAAAATGTCTTAATAAACTTGGGAATTCATTTTTCCTTCGATGATAGCAATCCGTCCAGGCCCTGACCATGATGCCCCCACCACCATACTTCAGAGTTGGGATGAGGTTTTGATGTTGGTGTGCTGTGCCTCTTTTACTCCACACTTATTGTTGTGTGTTTCTTCCAAACAACTCAACTTTGTTTTTCATCTGTCCACAGAATATTTTGCCAGTACTGCTGTGGAACATCCAGGTGCTCTTGTGCAAACTGTAAACGTGCAGCAATGTTTTTTTTGGACAGCAGTCGCTTCCTCTGTGGTATCCTCCCATGAAATCTATTCTTGTTTAGTGTTTTGCGTATCGTAGATCTGCTAAGAGGGATGTTAGCATATGCCAGAGACTTTTGTAAGTCTTTAGCTGACACTCTAGGATTCTTCTTCACCTCATTGAGCAGTCTGCGCTGTGCTCTTGCAGTCATCTTTACAGGAAGGCCACTCCTAGGGAGAGTAGCAGCAGTGCTGAACTTTTTCCATTTATAGACAATTTGTCTTACCATGGACTGATGAACAGCAAGGCTTTTGGAGATACTTTTATAACCCTTTCCAGCTTTATGCAAGCCAACAATTCTTAATCGTAGGTCTTCTGAGAGATCTTTTGTGCGAGGCATCATTCACATCAGGCAATGCTTCTTGTGAAAAGCAAACCCAGAACTGGTGTGTGTTTTTTATAGGGCAGGGCAGCTGTAACCAACACCTCCAATCTCATCTCATTGATTGGACTCCAGTTGGCTGACACCTCACTCCAATTAGCTCTTGGAGATGTCATTAGTCTAGGGGTTCACATACTTTTTCCACCTGCACTGTGAATGTTTACATGGCGTGTTCAATAAAAACATGGTAACATTTAATTCTTTGTGTGTTATTAGTTTAAGCAGACTGTGATTGTCTATTGTTGTCACTTAGATGGAAGATCAGATCACATTTCATGACCGATTTGTGCAGAAATCCATATTACTCCAAAGGGTTCATATACTTTTTATTGCAACTGTATGTCATTGTCATTGTAGTATCTTGTTCTTAAAGATTTCTCAAACTGCTTTAATTTGGGTTTACGAATATTTGCTTGTTTTTCCTAATAGATGCTTGACTCATTGAATGAAAGTTGCATTCCTTCTGACACCAGCACCCCAAGACGTGGAAGACGTCAACTTCCTTCTGTGCCTGCAACCCCAAGACCTCTTATTTCCTTTTCTTCTTTAATCCGCCGACAGAAACACAGCTCACCTCCCCTGAATGGGAGCGACAATACACCACCACTTCCTAGTGAACCAGGCCTGAGCGAGTCTTCCTGCTCCCTCCAGGGGCGTCACAGCTCACAGTCAACTCCTCAGCACTATATCTCAGAGCCATATTTGGCCCTACATGAGGAGATGCAAAGCTCAGACTGCGCAACTGAGGACACACTCACCTTTGAGGTTGCTGTCGCTACCAGTCTAGGTCGTTCTAACACCATTGCCGCTGCTCCTTTACGTCAAGGGTGGCAGATGCCCAATGGTCACTATCGTCGCAGAAGAAAGGGTGGATTACCATCTGTGATAGCTTCTCGTGAATTAAGTGACACAGAAGAGGATGATCGTTGTTAAATAAAGGCGGGGAATGTCTGAGGTGCCACAGCAGATAGAATTTGATTGGCCCTTCCATCGCATCTCTGAGCTTCTTCGAGGGAGCCCCACAGCACTCACTGCCAATCCCCTTACCTAAACCACAAGTACAGGCAATGCCATCAAAATGGTTGAAGCCTGGATCTTAATATCTTGTGCCAAAATAGAATTAAACTGTCGTGAAGACATGCAAGAGCTTAAAGGGGAGAAGTGGAGGCATATGCCCGTACTAGAATGGTAGAAGCGAGCAGTCTAGAATATGTCAGGTAGTAGAGATCACTGCCTACCTTGAGTTCACTAGTGATTGATACTTTGTTATTTACAAATATTAGAACTTAAGTTTTCAAAAAATGACAATTGATCATCTGCCAAAGTGATCAATCTTTAATCAAAGTACCATATGGTAAAAGTACTTTCTAAAACTGGGACTGGTAAGTTTATCGAACGGACAGCCATTACAGTGAGTTGTGTTTATTAATGGACAAACCATTTGACTGGAGGATTTCTTATGCAGTTATGTGAAGTTTATAAAAAGAAGTATATGCAAAGATGGTAGATGGAGAGGATTCTCTGAGCCCATCAACCCTTGCCATTGTACGAACCAGTGAAGATCTATATTTTTTTTATATCAAAATCCTCTACTCATCCTAAGTTTAGATATGTTGAAGTTATTATATTTGGCAAACTACATGGATATGGAAACTAATGTTTGTAGAAGTGTGAGCAAAATGTGTTTGCTTCAGTTAAAGGCAATCTGTCACCTATTTTTACCATTTGTAACACATGCCAATGCACTGTAGTATTCTCAAACATCATTCCAACCATACCTTTGTTATCAACTCCAGAAAATGAGCTTTTATCGAAGTGCCCAGGAGGTAGTCATCATTTGCTCAAAGTGCACAAGACCACCTCCTCCAAGAGCCCAAGCCCATCCCTCACGAAAATCCCAAACTGCCTCCTCACTTTGTGCTAGTACCTCCCCTTGTGATTATAATTCTTTCCCCTCTGCTGCAACCTCAAAACATCTACTCCCCTCTGTCCACTATGTCAACTTCTCTGTACTTGAAATCTCGTGCAATGACAATCAGTAATCTTCTAGCATTTGCGCACTGGCTTTACAAGATCTTTTTACTGATTACCTATCCTCGTGATAGGTCATCAGTATCTTATTGGTGGGGGTCCAACACCCAGGACCCCCGCTAATGAGCTGTTTGAGAATGCGCTGGCATTAGCAGTAGCACCCCGGCCTTCTCACAGCTTTCTCTAGGCCATGTGATGTCACGTTCATCGGTCACATGGCCTAGGCACAGCTCAGCCCCATTGAAGTGAATGGGTATGAGCTGCGATACCAAGCACAGCAGCTATCTAATGGATGGTGCTAAGGCGAGCATCAGTGCCTTCTCAAACGGCTGATTGGTGGGGGTCCCTTGTGTCGGACCTCCACTGATCAGATACTGATGACCTATCCAGAGTATAGGTCATCAGTATAAAGATCTTGGAAAACTACAGTGGGCATTGGACTCACTGAATGTACAACACATGCGCCGCTCCACAGACAACATAATTGCGTGACATTTCAAGTATGGAGAATCTGAAGTAGCAGGCAGAGGTGTATGGATGTGGAATTTCAGCAGATGGGATGGAGTTATAATCACAAGGGGAGGCACTGACACAATTGAAGGAGGCGGTCTGAGGGTCTTGTCAAGGGTCGGGCTCTTGGAGGAGGCGATCTTGGGCGCGTGGATAAATATAACAAGTATGGTTGGAATGACTTTGAGGGCTCTACAGTGCATTGACATGCATTACAAATGGTAAAATAGGTGATAAATTCCCTTTAAGAGGTAAGCATGCATTTCTTTTTTTGCATGTATTTTATGGGCCCATGGGTTTAAAAGGCTCTCTCAGCATGGGAAGTTTACACAGTGTGGTAAATACTCCCAATTTACATGGTAGATGCATATTAATATTTCTCAGACAGGCTTCCCTTATTATGCATGAACAATCAACACTTTAGGTACTTTATATAAAAGTGAAATGTTTAGTCCAAAGGATCGGGATCGATCATTTCCATCACCTGTCGGAACGTAAAGGCGTGGTGCAGTTGTATAATACTGATGATAATCCTCAGGATAAGGGCTAATGCACACGGCCATTGATCGGCTGTTCCGTGCATTGGGGGACCGCAATTTGCGGTCCCCAATGCACAGGCAACATTCATGCGTATTCTGCAGACGGATCCAGACTCATTCAACTTAAATAGGTCTGTGGTTTGTCCGCACCACAAAAAAAAAGTAGTGCAAGCACAAATTTTCTGAAGTGCGGAGGCACAGACAGAAACTGTGCCTCCATTCCACACCGGACCACCCGGATTGTGGACCCATTAAAGTGCACAAGGCCAGTGCCCGCATTTTGAGCCCTAAGTCATCAATATCAGATTGGTGGGGGTCTCCCAGCACCCCCGCCAATTAGTTGTTTGAAGGAACTGTGGGGCTTGTATAAGAGCTACTAGATTTATCTTCATGCTCCCTTGTAGTGTCAGTGCAATTATAGATTCCTATTGCACTGGAACAAACAATTGTAAATGCACAGCAAGGGAGATGGTGAGCAGTTAAACTCTGAAGAGGAAACAACCCCTTCAATTCAGTGGGGGTGCTCGGAGTCAGTCCCCCACTGATGTGATATTGACGAGCTATCCTGAGGGTAAGTGATCAATATCATACCACTGCACAACTGCTTTGAATAAGACCGGTCATCTTTCCTGCCATGTATGTTTTAGTAAATACTTGTATTCCCCCTAAAATAATAATTATGGATCATCTCTTCTTATAACTATGCACTGTCCCTGCTGAAAATGTAAACATTATATACATTTACAACAGTTACCATGTCCCTTCTCAATGGAGTGTGCCCCCACACAGTACCCTGCATGACCGATTTAGAGAGTGTTTGAGTGTGGCGAGACCTACCTAATTGGTAACACCCTGTTGTCTATTTATTTATAATATTCTAGTAGGAATAACAGAGAGATGGGACAACACAGAGTTCTAAGAAAATATTCTTCAAAACTGCTACATTTTGGGGGACAGAATTATTTATTGAGGTCTTCTTTAATTTAACATCTTCAAAAGAGCATTATTTTATTATATTTTTGTTCATTTTCCAGTGTAAATCAGTCTAAAGTATTGCATAATACTATTTTATTCTTGATATTTTTTCACATTTTTTCTTTAAAACTTTATTTTAAATTATTATTACTTTTTCATTATACCAGGAGGCAGTTATTAAGGGGGCCATTCTCTGACAACTATTCACAGCACTAGAGGGAAACTTTACTGATGAGTCAATGGAGTCTACCCCTGACCAATGCTCCCCAGATAATTCTTCCCTATCACTGTCTTCTGTCACCTGTCTACACTTTTTAATACTAATACTGGTACTTTATCTGAGCAGACAAGAGATCTCTCATTATACAATGAATGAGAGTTATTCACTGAAGACCAGAATATACCTTTAAAGGTAATCTGTCACCAGTAACTTCCCTATACAACTGTTTGCTTAGACACATTGCTGTAGCTCACCTGATTAAAACATTGTTTATCTTCTGTTGATCCAAGGCTTTGATCCCCAGTTATACTGTTTCATAATATGCCAAATAGGCCTTTGGTGCAACAAGGGGATTGCCTTTGCTCTTGTTGCAACCATGCTCCACTTCTTTCAGTGGCCAATCCCTCCCTGTCTGCTTTACCACTACCTTGCCCTATCAATCAAAGCAGTGAGGGAGGGGCCACAGAAATGAGTTGAGCTTGGGTGCAACAAGAGCAGTGGTGATGCCCTCATTGCACCAAATACCTAATTTGCATATTAAGAACAAGTATCACAACTCATGAATGGAACTTCGGATCAACAAAATAAAAACAGCATCAGTGTTTATGCAAACAGTTTAATATGAAGGTCGCTGGTGACTGATTCCCTTTAAGCTTTATATACATAAAGACAGAAAACCCCTTTAATACACTCTTCAGGAAAACTTTGCTAATACTCAGGTCAGACATCCCATATACTGTAGATGTCATCCAGTTTGACATCTTACCATGAGATCCCTGCTATTATACCTATCTACCTATATTTCAGCAGGGAGGAAGTAAAGGGCTGCAGTAATTAAAGTCTATGTCAACTCTGTCCTATATTGAAATTAATGGAGTGTGAATCCTGCAGGTAAACAAAGATAAACAGCATAGAGTTAAAAAAAAAATTTATTCTAGATCAAAAATGTACATTTACACACAAACATGCATATTCTAGGAGTTTTTTTTCCAGTTCCATTGGAACATATTAAGGGGTATTCCAGGATATTAATATTGATGGCCTATCATTAAGAGATGAGATCAGCAGAAGTCCGACATCCTCCACCCTCACTGATAAGCTGTTTCATATTAGCAGCAACTACATAGCTCTGTCCATTGTATAATGGATGTTGCTGGTAACCTTGAAGTTAGAGCTATGGGTAGAGGTATGTTGTTCCGGCATTGACATCTGGCACCAGAGTTACTTCAAAACAGCTTATTCACCGGGGTAGGGATGTTGGACCCTTGCTGATCCAATATTAATGGCTTATCATGAGAAAAAGAACTCAATATTAAAATCTTGGACATTCCTTTTAAAGGGGTTGTCTCATCATGGACAATGGGGGCATTTTGCTAGGATATGCCCTCATTGTCTTATAGGTGCGGGTCCCACCACTGGGACCCGCACCTATATCGAGAACGGAGCCCCACAAGGTGGTGGCTGGAGGACTTAGGTCCAGCCACCAATAAGCCGGCTCCCTATAGAAGTGAATGGGAGCGTACCGCACACGCGTGGCCTCCGATCCCATTCATTTCTATGGGTCCGACAGAAATAGCCGAGCCGGCGCTTGGCTATTTTCGCCGGCCCCATAGAAATTAATTGAGAGCGGCTGCGAATGCGCAGTGCACCCTCCTTCACTTGCGGGGCTCCGTTTTCAATATAGGTGCAGGTCCCAGCCGTGGGACCTGCACCTATAAGACAATGGTATTGTCCTAGCGATATGCCCCCATTGTCCATGAAGAGACAACCCCTTTAAGGTCAAAAGCTCTCCTTAAAAAAGGACACCCATAAAAGAGTTATCAAAAATAGTTTAATATTTTGGACAAACCCTAAAATGGCATCTCAAATGCCATTCTCTGCAGCGCTGATCCAGTTCTCCTATTATTTTACAACATGTAAAACACAAAAATCACTACTGCAGCCAATCAGTGTCCTCAGTGGCTTACAACGGTCACGTGTCGTATGCCGTCACTGCTGTTTGTAAACTAAAGGCAACAAGAGAACCAGACCAGCACCAAACATAACAGCGCTGCATAAAAAGCCGGATATAACATAATTATTATTATTTTTGTTTAAAGGGCATCTGTCAGCAGATTTGTCCCTATGACACTGGCTGACCTGTTACATGTGCACTTGGCAGCTGAAGGCATCTGTGTTGGTCCCATCTTCTATCTGCCCGCATTGCTAAGAAAAAAAATTATGTTGTAATATATGCAAATGAGCTTCTAGGAGCAACGGGGGCGTTGCCATTACACCTATGGTCTCCACTTATTCTGCAACAGCCGCACTCTCTCCCTTTTGATTGACAGGGCCAAGCGTGATGATGTTTTCCCTGCCTGGTCCTGTCAATCAAAGTGCAGAAGGGGCGGCAGTTGCAGAGAAAGCAGAGCCTCTAGGTGTAATGGCGACGCCCCCGTTGCTCCTAGAGGCTCATTTGTATATATTAAAACAACATGTTTTTCAGCAATGCGGGCACATATGAACATGGGGCCAACACAGATGCCTTCAGCTGCCAAGCGCACATGTAACAGGTCAACTAGTTTCATAGTTACAAACCTGCTGATAGACGCACTTTAAGCCATTTTAGGGCTTGCCTGAGATTTTTAATTGAAAAGAATATTGTATAAATGCTCAACACATTATTAGATTTACAAACCTGCCATATATATTTTTTCAAATTTAGAGTAATTTTGATAGACTTCCATAATTATCGATCCATTGCCCTATCTGTTCCACCCCATTAACGTTCGCTCACTAGAATACTGTATTAATACCGTATTAGAATATATGTTCCCTATATTCAGCAATTGACAGCCAACAATAAAACTCTATCCCTTCCTTTGCAAAACTACACTAAACCCCACTCTGTCGCGTCTCTGCTTTTATTAAAGGGGTTCTCTGGGAATTAAGAAAATTAAAATACCTAAGTATTACTTGATTATAAATATATTCCCAAATACCTTTCATTAGCTATATTGGTTCGCTTTGTCTGGGGAGCAATGATTAGGAGAAATAAAATGGCCACCGTCCTATTAGTACACACAAAACCTGTCCTAGTGGCACAGAAGGACAAGTTACTTCACAACACTGAGGTAAAGAGCTGCTTCATCCTCCTCTCTGCTCTGCTTGTTAGGGATTACGATCCTGAATACAGCTGGATAAGATCTTTAGCTGAATCTCTGAAGAAAAGGAGCTCATTAGGAGACATGAAGTACAGAGTGGAGGGACAGGACAGACTGTGGTAATGGAGACTGCAGACAAGTGCTGCTGCTCATTATCCACATCTCCACCATACTCTCTGTACTTCATGTCTCCTTATGAACTCCATTCCTACAGAGATTCAGCCGAAGATCTTATCATCTGTATTCAGGATCATAACCCCTGACAAGTAGATCAGAGAGGAGGATGAGGCAGCTCTTTACCTCAGTGCTGTAAAGCAACTTGTCCTGCTGTGTGATTAGGACAGGTTTTGTGTGCAATAATAGAACAGCGGCCATTTTGTTTCTCCTAATGATTGCTCCCTAGACAAAACGAGCCATTATAACTAATGAAAGGTATTTGGGACTGTATTTATAATAAAGTATTATTTAAGTATTTTCATTTTCTTAATTCCCGGAGAACCCATATAAGGTCATAATTGTACCAGTGGCTCTGATGGACCAGACTGTATGTATTGTATTCATTACCTAAGACATAGGTGATGGTATAGACAGAGCAGTATTAAGCAATACCAGTTTCCATGATTTGTAACTATATGTAACTATCATTCTAAAGGGTCACATTATATGCCATAATCTACCAATAACTATTTTATAAGAAATGATACAGAGCCATTCTTCATGTAAGACTTGTAGTCTTCATGTCGTGGATACCAAGCTGTGTCTTGGAATTAAAGTAACCAAACAGAAGAAAAGAAGAAACCATAGGGGGGCATGTGTACCATTATATTCCTTTACTCATAAATATAGTGATATTACTGTTATCTTTCCTATGCCAGTATTCATAAGCCCCACACCAGGAGAACACTTTTTCCTTGGTAGGTTCCCTAGCAATAACAATTGTCTAGCTAGTAGTTGGGGAACCTGGTGGTCAATGTATGTTTCCCTTCAGTGAATTAATTGTAATAATATAATCCCTCAAAAAAATCATCTTGCATCTTTAGAGTGCATATTCTAGTGGTTTATGGAATAATTTGCACTTTCAATACTTTGCTTTTTTACGCCCTATTTTCAGCAGATCGACGAGCACCCGGGATTTTGCTCTTCACCTTCAAAGTCTTTCCATCAAGACTATATTCTACTGCCCAGCTCATGGCACATAGATAAAAGCTAATTATAAACATTGTGAAGTATTATTAAAGAGAACATGCAATTAGATTCTCACTGGTTAGATTACCCATACTATTTTTATAGGGCAAAATGGCAGAATATCATATCTGAGGATCCATGCAAAAAATGTGTATCTGAAATAGGACAGAAGGGTTCATAGTAATAGTTTTCACTAGTCAGTAAAGCAGTTAACTGTGTCCTTTAGTCTCTAAAATTCTGCTAAAGTTTAGATAAAACTGGGAAAATGGTATTGGCTGTTGTACTGTTTATGTGAAATATGTATTGTGTTGCAACTGGAATGATTTTTCTAAATTAGTAGTAAATACCCAGTACCTCTCTGGGGGTTGACTGTGCTAAAGCTACATAAAAACGTGGACAAGCATCAAACCACAGCAGGCAGTTCACCAAGATCCGTATCCATACTCAGAAGATCTAATATATATCTTCTGAGGAACAGGCCTTTGTACATTTAGTTCTTCTACAAAGATGGACACTTTCAAGTGCTATGTACATGAAAATTCTTCTGCCTGTGCAAAGCAGAGGAGAAGTCATGATTTTATCAGGTGTCAGGAGGTGGTGATTGTATTATAAGTAAACTATCCAGCTTTGCCCAATATATATATATTTAAAAAATAAATACAAATGAAAAATATGTCTTGGGATTTTATGGGAATTTTTTGTGAAAAAGAAATAAAAAAAATTATATATATTAAACACATTGTAAATAATTCTCAATATTTCTTGTCCTTTTTCTGACTTTTTCAGTCCAGAAATAAAACTTGATGAATGAAAATGTCTTGTGCTGTTGTTAAACCAGTATAGCACTGCTTGGGCCACTGTTCGTTCTTTTCATGGTTGAAGTCAGTCTTCAGACAGCCATTAAAATAGTATGTCCAATATAGTTTTTAAGTTTTTGGTGGGTGTTTTTTTTAAGAGTTTTCTGGGTTTAGGAAAAATGAATCTGTTACTCGAGTTAGGCTATTTGCAGACTAGCGTTAGAGATCTGGCAGGCGGTTCGGCCAGAGGTTTGTAAGGCTCTGTCCGGCCCCATTCAATATAATGGTGACCAGTGGAGATCCAGCCTCATTACGGCAAATATATCGACAGTCAGCCTGGAAGAAAACTGCTGCATGTTTAAAAGGCAGGAAGGCATCTCTGCCAATTTGCTGTGTGAAAACAATGCAGCACTCATATTGCTGCAGTGTTCTTCTTACTGTTTACCTACTTGCGCTATAGCAAAAACAGGCAATTTTATTTAATCATTTTGTTTCAGCCTCATATGAACCAGAGAGACCTTCAAAGTAACATTCAACTGAAATTGATACAAGAGAATAACAACATCCCACAAAACGTATACATCCTTTCATGAAACATGCAAGTTAGTTCTCTTCCTAGAAGCACAATGCCTTAAAAGGGTTATCCGAGTTATTTTTTTGTTCTTTCTATGTTCCTAACTAAGCAAATATAACAGCTTTCCAATTCACTCACTTTATCTCCGGTGGCTGGTTTCTCAGATTTCACTGAGGGTCACATGACCTGTGATGTCAGCTTCTCTCCCTGCTCTGATAAAGGTCGTCACTGTGCAGGCCACGCCCCCCCCCCCTTCACTGCCGTCTACTCTCTGCTGGGATTCTTAACCCCTTCAGCTGCACAGCTCTGCAGGCAGTGAAGAGACAATACATACTAGAGCTAGAGAGAGCATTGCACAAAAAGGTAGGGG
This sequence comes from Bufo gargarizans, assembly GCF_014858855.1. Classification (NCBI taxonomy): domain Eukaryota; kingdom Metazoa; phylum Chordata; class Amphibia; order Anura; family Bufonidae; genus Bufo; species Bufo gargarizans. The sequence continues at coordinate 63,481,953 of NC_058086.1, read as the reverse complement.
GAAGATCCTGTGTGTATTAGCAGTGTCATTATACAGATGGGACTTGTAGTTCTACGCATACAACAGGCTGCAGAGTCTCCCAGCACTCAGGGCAGCTCTTGTATCCACTCCCTTAGAAGTGTCATTATACAGCTGGGACATGTAGTTCTACACATACAACATGCTGCAGAGTCTCCCAGCAGGCAGACATGTCACTCAGGGCAGCTCTTGTATCCACTCCCTTAGCAGTGTAATTATACAGCTGGGACTTGTAGTCCTACACATACAACATGCTGCAGAGTCTCCCAGCAGGCAGACATGTCACTCAGGGCAGCTCTTGTATCCACTGCCTTAGCAGTGTCATTATACAGCTGAGACTTGTAGTCCTACACATACAACATGCTGCAGAGTCTCCCAGCAGGCAGACATGTCACTCAGGGCAGCTCTTGTATCCACTCCCTTAGCAGTGTCATTATAAAGCTGGGACTTATAGTCCTACACATACAACATGCTGCAGAGTCTCCCAGCAGGCAGACATGTCACTCAGGGCAGCTCTTGTATCCACTCCCTTAGCAGTGTCATTATACAGCTGGGACTTATAGTCCTACACATACAACATGCTGCAGAGTCTCCCAGCAGGCAGACATGTCACTCAGGGCAGCTCTTGTATCCACTCCCTTAGCAGTGTCATTATACAGCTGGGACTTATAGTCCTACACATACAACATGCTGCAGAGTCTCCCAGCAGGCAGACATGTCACTCAGGGCAGCACTTGTATTCACTCCCTTAGCAGTGTCATTATAAAGCTGGGACTTGTAGTCCTACACATACAACATGCTGCAGAGTCTCCCAGCAGGCAGACATGTCACTCAGGGCAGCTCTTGTATACACTCCCTTAGCAGAGCAGGGGGAGGGGCAGAGATTGTTTTTATTGTATGTAAACATAGGGCAAGAAAAGAACCAGGGAAATGAGGAAATATATATTTTTTTTACATAAAACTTGCTTAGCTCAGTCATATATCAGATTTTCAGTGCTATATTATTTTTTTTCATAACTCGGACAACCCCTTTAAGAGTAACTTGTTTTACTTGGTTGACTTGCCTTGTGGGGTTCTCTTTGGGGTGCTCTTTATCATTAGGGAGACCAAAAAATATGCACACGTATTGTACGCCTAGTGACACTGCTCTTGGTTTCTAGGAAAAGTATATTGCAAATCACATGTTGAGCTAGAAAAGGAATAATATACAGTTGCAAGAAATGGTAAGTTGACTCTTTGGACGTACCAGAATTTTTGCCTTGATTGCTAATAAAATGAGGTGTGATTGTTAAGTCAAAATTGTAGACAAAGACTATCTAAACTATCAACACATAAAAAGTTATACTGTTCATATCTTTTAGGCTCCATGCACACTACTGTATTTTTGGTCCATGGATTGGATGCAGACCCATTCATTTCAATGGGGCCCCAAAAATAAGTACAGTACAGCATGTAGTGTCTGCATCCATATGTCCATTCCGCTCTCCAACAAAAAAAGATAGAAAATGTCCTCTTTTTGTCAGTTTTTCATACAAAAATAGCCATTTTTAACATAGGGCGAGACGCGCAGAACGGAAAAACGTGGGAAGAACACGGCTTGTATCTGTGTTTTACAAAAAAGATACAGTCGTGTGCATGAAGCCTTACTGAGCACATTGAGTAGATATCCACAGTGTTGGGGGAAAATGTAATTGAACCTCTTTGTTAATGAATTCTCCAATAGCTAATTGGCAAAAGTTGTTTCAATTAATGAGAAGTGATTGGAAGCGTGGATTTCACTGGTGTTCTTGGTTACTGACAAATGTGTTCTAAAAAAAATATTAGATTGATTAGTATGAACCATACCTTGAGGCAAAAAAAACTTTCAGAGAACATCAGAAAACGTGTTATGGGGATGCATCAAGTTGGAAGAGATTACAAAAAACATTGATAAAGATCACAGCTAGACAAATTATCTATAAGTGGAGAAAGCTCAGGACTGTTGCTACTCTCTGAGTGAGCATTCTGATAAGATCACTGCTAGAGCACAATGGTCAATCCTGAGAAAGGATAACAGCACAAAAGTGGAAGTTTTTAGTACAAATGCACAGTGTTATGTTTGGAGGAAAAGGAGAACTGCACACCTACACCAAACCCTCTTCCCAACTATGAGACATGGTGAAAAGAACAATTTGATTTCGGGCTGCTTTGCTGCCCTGGGCCTGGACACCTAGTGATCATTGAGGGAACGATGGATTCTAAGGTTGATGAAAACATTAGACAGGAGATAGTAAGGGCAGCAGTTCATGACTTAAAGTTGAAGAGACTTTAGTGTGCAAGCACGACCACCACTGCTGGAATGCAGGGTGGTCATAACCATGGAAACGAGCAGTGTAGACTGTCATGGAAAAATCAATTAAACCAGCCAAGGAAGCAATATGGACAATCACAATACATTAGTAAGTGCCTTGTAACTTTGTCTATGTGATAAATGCCCATAGAATTCTATTATGACGGAATGCAAAACTGAATGCCTCCTAAAGGCTTCTGTTTTGCATTCCATCATAGAATTCCGTTATGTTCCGTGGTAACGGAATCCATAATGGAATTCAGGATAAACCCGAACCCGAAGACATGAAGTTCGCTCATCCCTACTTATCATGCATTTCCATACACGTGCACGCATTTGGCATTCATTAAAAGCAATATTTATTGAAGTTTGCCCAGAATACAAACATATTGAATTACAATTTAAAGCTAAATAGAAGAGCCATATATCTTTTTCTCCGGGAGATACCTATTTGCATATTATTTTCCAATAGGGGATTGCCACTAAATCTCCTTACACAGCTGGTCTCCTTAAGTAAAGCCAGTACCTCCGCTAAGCTCGAACAAACGAACAAGTAATGTAAGGCAAGACATTTCTGTCACTGTCCCACTGATCCAAATGGGATTTGCAGAAATCCATGCCCATACTGTACTGCAGAAAAAAATCAAATTCAGATGTTTGGAACTGATTTCTAGTTGCTAAAAGTTCTTCAACAGATCTGACATGTGTGACCGTAACCTTATAGTGTTCTTCAGAGCTATAAAAAGGTAGATGGTTACAGGTATCTCCCTGAACAATGACATTTGCTCAAACTCGAAAAAAATATATCGTTCCACTGAATACTCCCATACTTAAAATGTCCATCCTAAATCCAACTACTCATGTATGTAAGTGGCAGATTTCTTCATCTACAGATCCCATCTGGATTAGGCTTCGGGTGTTTGAGCTAAAGAACGGCATCAAATTGCTGTCACCTTAAAGGGGTTGTCCGGGACCAAATATTTTAAAAAAAAACATGTTTACTCACAATGTACATCTAAGTAAAGACCTCCATACATTTTCAGCTATTTTTGCCACTTCTATGTGGCTCCAACGGTCCCCCACTCATTGTTTATATATCTGTTTATCTTTACCTGACTTCCGGCTGCACTGTCCTGTGGGTCCTGGGGCAGCGCAGCATCAGGTGGTTACAGCCGTCTCTCTGCTCCGCTGTAACTCCGCCCCCTCATCAATATTCACCTCAATTCATTCTGCAGCTCACCGGACTGGAGGGGCGGAGCTGAGCTGGTTAAGGGGCGGGGCTTAGCGGGATGTCGGCCAGCGGCTGTAACTCCGCCCCCTCATCAATATTCGCCTCAATTCATTCTGAAGCTCACCATTGGAGGGGCGGGGCTGAGTGGGTTGTCAAGGGGCGGAGCTGAGCTGGTGGTTAAGGGGCGGGGCTTAGAGGTATGTCGGCCAGCCACTGTAACTCCGCCCCTCATCCATATTCACCTCGATTCATTTGCTGCCAGTGACGTCACCGGGCTCCCTGAGCAGCGGAAGAGGAAGCTATGCTTGCCTGCAAGGGACCCGGTACGTCACTGAGGAGAAGAAAACAGTAACTTCCGGCCACGAATTTCAAAGATGAAAACGGGGCTGCAGAAATCTGTGCCAAAGGTACTACCTGCTTGTATGTAATGTGTATGCCACACTTGTACTATTAGAGTAATGTCCCCAATCCCGGACAACCCCTTTAAATTTCATCATTCGTGTACTGTATGCAATTACCTGCGAAACCCTGCATGCGCTGTATGCCAGAAGCAAAACTAAAAACATCTCCTGTACTTAGGTTGCAGATTAGTGTTGAGCGAATCGAAGGGATGGAAGTGGACTTTGATCCGAATTTCAGGGAAAATTGGATTCACTGCAAAGCCAAATTTCCTCACGTTTTGTGGTAACAAATCAATTTTCCCTGAAATGGGGTAAAAAAATAAATAAATCATACCTCCGCCGCCACCACCATCTTGACTGAAGATCAACCTTATGCGCGTCATCACAAGCCGCGCAGGATTTCGTGCTGGATCTTCAATCAAGATGACGGTGGCAGGCTCTTCACGATCAAATGGAGGAGGCAAATATGGTTTTATTATATTATTATAGACCTTAATATTAATGTCAGATGCCGCGGTCAGCGATGAACACTGTATTTCAGGGAAACAATGAGGGGAGTGGTGCAATCGTCGCTCCCTGTCATCGTACCCACTACTTGCAAAGAAATGCGCTTCGTGATGAAGTAATTCGTCGTCACAAAGCAAATGTTTTCGTAAAATCTGGCGAAGCCGCCGAATCCGATTTTCAAGAACTTTGCTTAACACTATTGTAGATATTCATGTGCCTGGTGGATGGCGTTCAACATCTATAGACACAGAAATAATATAGGAATAAGTTATTGGGGGAGATTTATTAAAACTGGTGTAAAGGAAAACTGGCCTAGCTGCCCATAGCAACCAATCAGATCTGGTTGCTATGGGTAACTAAGCCCGTTTTCCTTTACACCAGTTTTGATAAATCTCCCCCAATGAGTTGCTATATGTTTAGTCACAGCACTGTCACATGCGTCAGTAGATTTGGGCGATATAAACTATGGAGGTCATTTATAAAATCAGATATGTCAGTTTTGTGGCATAAAAAAGTTGCAAGTCATGGCAACTGCAACATTTCCATGGCAACTACGACATTTTTGCGACATTTCGTGATCCTTGCCACTTTTTATAATGGTCTATTGTTTAAGAGCTAAACGTGAGATTAGACCTGGATTATGGCTCATCTACTATGTGCGTCCCAGTGGAAAAAAGTCACAACCCACTACAGGCAACCCCCTGGTCTACTTTTATAGCTAAATGTGTAAACCACATTACACTCACGTGGGCAGCACAGTGGCTCAGTGGTTACCACTGGTGACTTACAGCGATGGGAATCGGACCAAGGACAACATCTGCATGGAGTTTGTATGTTCTCCCCGTGTTTGCGTGGGTTTCCTCCGGGTTCTCCGGTTTCCTCCCACACTCCAAAGACATACTAATAGGGACCTTAGATTGTGAGCTCCATTGGGGACAGCCTGCAACTAATGTCTGTAAAGCACTGCGGAATAAAGCAGAGCTATATAAGTGCATAAAAATATATTATTAAGGTGCAACACTTCCTAAATTTGGTGCAGGCTCACAAAGCAAAACAGGACTTAAAACTGACACAACCTTAAATGACCCACTATGTTCTAATCTGGTATATAAAAGGTGTACTAGATGAAAGTCAATGAAAAGGGAAGAGAAGCTGTACCCAATATGTCATTCACACATGTACTATATCCATATCCTTCTTCGCCTCTCGCTTTCTTAAACTTAACATGGATAAGACAGAATTCATAATCTTTTCCCCATCTTGTTCAACCCCCCCAACAGACCTACCTATCATGATCAATGGCTGCACACTCACCCCAGTTAAAAAAGCCCGCTGCCTTGGAGTGACCTTGAATTCTGCCCTTTCCTTCCAACCGCACATCCAAGCCCTTTCCACCACCTGCCGCCTCCAACTCAAAAACATTCCCCGCATCCGTGCTTTCCTTAACTTTGAATCTGTGGAAATGCTTGTACATGCCCTCATTATCTCCCGCCTGGACTACTGCAACACTCTCCTCTGTGGCCTCCTGTCTAGCACTCTCGCACCCCTCCAATCTATCCTCAACTCTGCTGCCCGACTAATCCACCTCTCACCCTATTACTCCTCTGCTTCTCCCCTTTGCCAATCCCTTCACTGGCTCCCCATTGCCCAACGAATTCACTTCAAAGTACTAACAAATACATACAAGGCCGTCCATAACCTGTCCCCTCCCTACATCTCTGAGCTACTTTCCCGATACATCCCCACACGCACTCTCCGATCCTCACAAGACCCTCTCCTCTTATCACCTCTTCCCACAATCAACTCCAAGATTTCTCCCGCGCATCCCCCATACTCTGGAACTCGCTACCCCAACATATCAGACTCTCACCTACAGTGGAATCCTTCAAAAGAAACCTGAAAACCTACGTCTTCAGGCAAGCCTACAACCAGTGACCCTGCTGCCTCTATACCGCCATGACCAGCGTCACCCGCACCTACTGTGTCCTTCTCCCATACCATGTAGATTGTAAGCCCCCACGGGCAGGGCCCTCTCTCCTTCTGTACCAGTCTGTAACTCGTCTTGTTTATGATTAGTGCAATTGTCTGTATTATGTATGTGCACCCCTTATCATATGTACAGCACTATGGAATGAATGGCGCTTTAATAATAAATAATAATAAATAATATATACACACACAAAAAACTAAATCAACATAAGATTGTATCTAATATTTAATAAAATCTTGCTGGTTAACTTATTCTTACTGAAACAAGTAAAATTCAATATGACTATATCAAAAACTTCGGTTTCCGAAATATCCAATTTTTTTGCGATTCATACTGCACAAATTGAACAGAATGGGGGTCACTAATTTACAGATCAGAAGACAGAGAAGAAAGCATCTTCCACCAAAAAGGATCAACAAATGATTCTACTGAGAGACTCTTAAGTCACGTTGATATCTCCGATCAGAAATCTGGCAGAGGAACAGCCTACCGGAGTTGACTGGTTCTGGCATAATAAGGGCACGGCCAGGCAACAGCCATGTGCATGAGCCCTTAGGCTACATTCACACGTCAGTATTTTTCTATAATCCGAATTTCGGTCCGTTTTTTGCGGATCCGTTGTTCCTGAAAATGTTTCCGTATGTCATCCGTATGTCATCCGTTTTTTGAGGATCCGCAAAAAACGGAAACATGTATACATTTCAATAATCAAATAAAGTTGTTTGGATTTCTTTGAAAAAAAATTGAAAAAAATAAAATACATTTGCTATGTGTTTCCAGGAACGGATTCCGCAAAAAACGGAAGACATACGGAATGACATCCGAATGTCTTCCGTTTTTTGCGGATCCATTGACTTTGTATTGTACCAGGATCTGAATTTTGCGGAAAAGAATAGGACATGTTTTATATTTAAACGGACATGCGGAACGGAACAACGGAAACGGACAGCACACATTGTGCTGTCCGATTTTTTCCAGGACCCATTGAAAATGAATGGGTCCAGATCTGGTCCTGATCTGTTCCGCAAAAAACGGAACAGATCAGGAAAGAAAAAACGGACGCGTGAATGGACCCTTACAGTATATTAAAGTCATTTTCCGGTAGTTCTATATTGATGACTATTCTCCGGTCATCAATATCTGAAGGGTGGCCCGACGCCTCTGGTAAGCACTACGTCCTCCTCACAGCTTACTAAGCACAGCACCATACACTGTAGAGTGGCTATGCTTGGTATTGCAGCTCAGTTGAATGAGACTGAGCTGCAAATAGGCCATGTGGCTGATGAATGTGGCTTCGCTGTTCTAGGAAGAGGCAGCGGTGCTCACTGGAGAGCCGGGTCCTCTTGATACAGATGATCAGGGGCTGGGTGGAGCTGGACCACCACTAATCAGGTATTGATCATCTATCCCGAGGATAGGCTATCAATATTGAACTCCCAGGAAAGACCTTTAACTATGCAAGTTAGCAATGTTTGCACCATGAAAGGCCTTTTTTTCAAAGTAAACCACAGAGCAGCAATTGAGTACAGTCCCCACGAGGACTGTGATACTGCTCTGTTACAGATGTTATATTATACTGCATGTAGTCCTTGAAGATTGAGCGGCCTAATGTCCTGGAGCAATCAGTCTTTGTGATGCTCAGTGTCATCTTCATGTTAGTTGATGCTGAGATTTCCTTTGAGATAGAGGGTGACTCATGCCGGAAGACACTAAACAGCTTTAAAAAACTATGCTAAACAATGGATCCAGTCTCAGGAATTACATAATGCTAATAGAAGATTCAATGGTGTATGGGACCAGCTGGCAGAGAGGGACCAAATCTCAGGAGAGGTGAGGACTAGATAAATACCGATGGAAATAATGTTTATTGTGAGCTGAACATTTCAGAACGAAAGCAGTTAATGAAGTTGCCTGGTTCCAGGAAGAAACCGGACAACCCTCAGGATCCACCTGCAATAAGAAAGTGGTAAATACTTACCTGACAGATCCTGCGCCGCTGCTCCTATTCTCCACGCTGGGCTCTATTTACCCAGCTGCATCACGTTGAAAACACATGACCACTGCAGCCAATCACTGGCCTCAAAGGTGCATCCAAAAAGGTCAGTGATTGGCTGCAGCGGTCACATGTTGTTGACGTGATGACACCTCTGCAGCCAGGTAAATAAAGCCCAATTGGGAGATCTGACAAACCAATTTTTTATTGCAGGAAGATTTCAAAGGTTGTCTGGATTCCTCCTCCTTTTAAGCTACCTATTAGTGATGAGCGAATTATTTAAAAGTTCGATTCGGCTACTTCAACGAAACTTACAAAAAAAATTGCTTCGTGATGAATCGCATTTGTTTGTAAGTACTGGGTGCAATGACAGGGAGTGGAGATTGCGCCGCTCCCCATCATTGTACCCCTCAGATGCCGCGTTCATATATGACTGCGTCATCTGATATAAATAGAGTGTAAAAATCATACTCACCTGATCCATTTGCTCTTGGCAGTCTAGCCGCTGCCATACGTCACTACGCACGGAATTTCGTCTGAGATCTTCAAGCAAGATGGCGGCAGCCAGCCCGCCGCAAGCAAATGGATCAGGTAAGTATGATTTTTTTAGTTTTTTAGACAAGCATGACCACTGCTGCTGGATTACAGAGAGTTTGTAACCATGGATACGAGCAGTGTATAATATGATGAAAAAATGAATCCACCCAGCAAAGGAAGCAATATGGACAATCACAATACATTAGTAAGTGCCTTGTAGTCATTTTCTGTACATGATAAATGCAGTATGCTGAAGAGAGACAACCCCTTTAAGTTTTCAATAAGCAATATAAACAGGATGAACAGTGAGTTCATATTTGCAATATGTTATCTTTCTTATCAATTTTGTTTTTCTGTTCCAAAAGATTTCAAGGAAAAAGGCTATTACCGTATGTTTGTACTGTGAAAATAGACATTATTTGTGTAATTTGTCTATTGGCTGGGCCCACAAGACTTCAAAGGACTAAAGCGTATTTTGGATTTTGGCAGCTGTAGGAAGGCACTCGTACCTGGCCTCGGTGAAGTAGGAGCCAGTATTGCAGGTATGTCAGTGGCAGTAAGTGGTTGACATTTTGTTCATTTAGTATAGCTGTGAATAGATGATCCGGGACAGCTCTTCCTGGGAGTAGTTATAGTGTTGGGTGGGTGACTACTCCTCACATTCCAGGCCGGGTTTTGACTGGCCTATAAAATAGCAGTGTCAGGTGAGGTGGGTGTAGTTTCCTCTCTCTGACAGTGGAGTGCTGTGTGGGATCAGAGGCTGGGCTGGAGTTGTAGTACCTGAAAGACTGAGGACAAAGCAAAGTCCACATACACCCCACGGGGTTACGGTACTGTGCAATACCATACCTGTGTTGTGCTAGATGCACTGTGTTGTGCAGCCGCCCTCCATTCACTTCAATGGGGCCGCCGAAAATAGCCGAGTGCTGGCTCAGCTATTTCCATCGGCCTTATAGAAATAAATGGGAACGGTGGCCGCGCAAGCGCGGTGAGCTTCTATTCACTTATATGGGAGGAGTGCTTGACGGTGGCCGGACCCCAGGAAACCCCCCGGTCCTCCAAGCAGCCACTCTCCCTGCTCCGATATGCCCCTATTGTCCGGAATACTCCCTTAAAGGTATTCATCTTGGGGAAATTTGGACATCTTAACCTTTTGTTTGTTTGTTTATTTTTAAAAAATTTTCATAAAAATAAAATAAAATGCGTCCGTTTGTATAGTTTTTGCAGAAAAAAACCTGCTATACAAAATATAGCTAAAACGAATACCTAGATTTAAAACAATTTTTAATAAAAGCAAAAAATTAAAGTGTGTACGTTTCTATATTTTATACACAGAAAGTCCACTATACTCTGTTAAAATGAATAAATACCATATATATTTAAATTTTTTATGAACGGAAAAGGGGGAAAAAATGTGTGTGTACATAGTCTGCTTTACTATTGTTAATACTAGTAACTATAGTAACCTAGCTTGAGAAAGACAGCAACAAGCTGTTGAAACGTCGCTGCTGACACTGGGTGAATAAACTACACGTTTTCCTTTGAAATCCGTGGTGTGCTGCTGGCCTTCTTTCATTTCTATGGAATTGGACCCAGGTGCCGGTCCACACTGGCCTGACCTGCACCCGCACTCAACAGTGTGCTGCATCATCATTTTCACAAAGTCTACTAGTAACTATAGCACTATACACTTTTTTAAAAAAATTCTAGATTTTGTTTACATTTTATTTTTTATGAAAAAAGTGAATTAACCCCTTCCTGCCACAGTCAGGGTAGGAAGGGGTTAATTCACAGACTGTGGGCTCACAATACATTTTACGTCCAGTTCTCACATCAAGAAGAGCACTCCCTGACAGCTATTTCACTTTACACTTCAATGAATTGTTGTAGCACCCTGCTACAATGATGCTATACAATGAGACCGCTTTGGCTGGTTTCAGACATACTTACTGTGACTGCCGCCAGCAGATCTCAATGTAACGTGACGCTTCTATACGCCCGGTTACAGATAATAGCTTACTGCCACGTATAAAGTCGTGCAGCAGTAAGCAAGTGTTTAATGGACTCCCACTCTCGACTAATCTTACTTTTTTATGTAGTCTTTATGGAATATATTAGCACTATATAAATGACTAGAAAACCTCATGAATGAATACACTGGACGTGCATTGAGCAAATTTCTTAAAATTTGTTTCGGACCCGATTTGTCCTAATCAGGTGTGAGATTCGATTCAGACACCGGAATCTAAAATGCTTCAATCTACGTGAAAACCTGTACATGACACCCCAGCTGGTATTTAAACCAAAGGCCCGTAACAGTTTAGCGTCAATATTAGAGGTTCATTTGCATACATTAAAACATAATTTTTCTCAGCAATGCGGGCACATATGAACACGGGAACAACACAGATGCCTTCAGCTGCCAAGCGCACATGTAACAGGTCATACAGTGTCATAGGTACAAAACTGCTGACAGATGCCCTTTAAGAGGCATCACACTGTGTGGGAGACACATTTGTGTTGGGGGGCATCATACTGTGAGGGGGCACAGAAGGAGGCATTATACTGTGTTGGGGCACAAAAAAGCGCATTTTGCTGCGTGGGAGACAAATAAGTAGCTATGTGTGTGATACATAATTGGGCAAGATACTGTGTATAAAATGGCATTAAATATATAAAGTAAAAAGCATTTATAAGAAAATTGACAGGAAATTTTTGTTTAAAAATTGTAAAGTATGAAGACCCTTTTGAGGGTGTTAAGTCACACCCTCAGAACCATACTCCCTTGCTACCCATGTAAACATGGCTGGTATTTTTTGTTGGAAAAGTTGCTAACCCTAGACTCATAGAGATGAGCGAAGTTTTGAAACTCGCTTGATTAGTCAGCTTCGCCAAGAAATTTGATTTGTTACAAATTAATTCATCACGAATCGCTATAAATCAGGTATACCCAGGCCAACGTACCTAAAAGCAACAGTGGCCTGTAATAATGATGCAAAGTAACTATACAACTAACAGAACTGATTAACTACGAATATTGGTGCACTACGTTCAGCAGTCTCCTACGCTCTCCCTCCACTCTCCCTCCACTCTCCCTGTAGTCTCCCTGCACCTTCCCTCTCCAATATTGTCCTACATTCTCCGTTAACAGTTTGTAGCAACACTATTCCTAGTGCATGAGCGTCTTGTCACGTCTTTCCCTATCTTCAGCTCACAGAAATATGGCAGCAACCCCCGCGGGATCCGAGATCTGCCTAACTGTGACCTTACAGGGGGATGGCTACCTGCTGATTGGCTTGTTGCATGGCATTATGGGTGATCTCTTTCACTTTTGCAGTTGCATTTTTAGGAAAACTGATTCGTTACCATGAAGCGCAAGGAAAGTCAGATTCATTTAGAATTGGATTTTTCCTAAAATTCGAACCGAATTCCACTTTGGATGCTTTGCTTTGCTTAACACTATTACCAACGTTTGGGTTGGTAAAAATCGGGACATTGAAAACCGCACCCCTGGGAACTCCCAACTCCTACTGGAAACGCCCATTTATGGTTAGACCACCCATCTTCATCCTGGGACAGTCCAAATTTGCCAGGACTATCTCTGAAAACCAGTGACAGTCCCTGCAAATTCAGAACGGTTGACAACTATGTAGACTTGGCTGGCCCATGCAGATACAGGCTGTCAGGGTATGCTGGGAGTTGAAGTCCTACAACAGTTCAAGAGCCATAGGCTGGAGACTGCTGCTCTAGACTACTGAATTTGTCATACACGATGAGCAAGTAGAGAATATTTTATATAAAACTTTATATTTCTTATTCATTGCTTCAAAAACAGAATTAAAGAGGCTGAGTCTCCTGGCGACAGGCCCTCTGCTCAGAGGGAGTTATCCACTGTCTCCATAGCAACCAGCAGTCTTAGTTTGGAGATTAATTTACCGTTCCTAAGCAAATTGAAAAATTATTAAATCACTGCATTTTTTTAAAATCTATTATGGCATGTGAGAGCTTTCTGGCGCCCTGAAGTGAGCCTACTGGCGGGATGTGGCAAAATTTCATGGTACAGTTGCACATGTTTAGTAGAACGTAACCTGCCATAATAAGGTAGATTCAAAGCCTATGATTACAGTCCGTAAGTCCAGTGCCACAGTCCACGTAGTTGTCAATGGTGTTGAGCGCGAATATTCGAATTACGAATATATATTGCGAATATCGCAACTTCGAGAATTTGTGAATGTTTCGAATATAGTGCGATATATTTGTTTTTCGAATATTCGTAATTTTTTCCATCTGAAGTTATGATTCCTCCCTGCTTAAGTTGCTTGTTAAGCAACTTAAGCAGGGAGGAATCATTCATGACTTTAGATGGAAACAAATTGCAAATATTCTAAAAAACAAATATATAGCACTATATTCTAAAGTGCTATATATTCGTTTTTGACCCACGCCTGTATTGATCGCGTAATATTACGCGATCATTACCTTGTCGATTTTCGAGTTAAAAAAAAGAATGTAGAATATAACGAATATTCAAATTCACGAATATTCGACGAATATTCTACAAAATATTTGTGAAATATCGCAAATTCGATTATGACCCCTGCCGCTCATCACTATTTGTCAACTGCAGAGACTGTCCCTGATCTTCAGAGACAGTCTCTACAAATTCGGGCTGTCCAGAGCTGAAAATGTGCGGGGCTGGAAAGTGGCAGTTTAGGGCATTCCCAGCGGTTTTGGATGCCTTGATTTTACCAACCTAAACGTTGGTAAGTATGGTCATACTGTATATGTCACGTAAGAAATGGGTTTCCTGATAAAAGACTAGTCCTAGAATTCAGACTGGAAAGGATATGGCATCAGTGACTGACCTGGATCTTAAAAACAAAAGTTTTTCCTTTCAATTTTTGGTTTTAAAAATAAAATTATATGGCAGTGATGGTCAGTTCGCAGTGTTCGCCAGCGAACACATGCGGGCTGCCATCTTTAGTAAGGTTAGACTCACCCGTCCGGCGATGCACAGGTAAACCCTTACCTGTGCCGCAAGCTGGTCTGAATTCAAATGCAGTCACCGGGAGCAGGCAGTTCCGAGAACAGCCCGATGAAGGCCCCCGGTGGCTGTTCTCGGAACTGCCTGGTCCCGGTGACCGCATTTGATTTCAGACCGGCTCGCGGCACAGGCATAGGTAAGGGCTTACCTGTGAATCGCCTGACGGGTGAGTCTAACCTTACTAAAGATGGCAGCCCGCATGTGTTCGCTAGCGAACACTGCAAACTGGCCATCACTGTTATATGGATCATTTGAAAAGTCAAGTCAAGCCTCCTTCCTACAAAGCCATGTTTCCTTTTGCATACCTCCCCTCTTTGGAAACTCCAAGTATTTACTACATCTGCACACCACTGTACATTTTTTTGAACCTGCAGTGGCTCAGAGAAGTGGATGGGAGTTGTAGTGGCTCTAGCAGTGGTAGCTGTACTCACAGATCACGGTGGCACATCCAGGGGATTCATCTGTGCTGCCTTTTTCGTCACATTACGGGAGTATCTGGATAACGTAAATCCAGGGTGAGCTGTGCAAAACATTTTGGTTTTTCTTTCTGACTTTCCCTGGACTTGTGCAGAGACTGGAGGGCGCACCCTTTTTCCATCCCTCAGGGCATACTTGGTGTTGAGGCTCCTACCTGGTGGTAGCTGGGGTGCCCTTGATGTTAAATGTTGGTCTGGATGCAAGGCAGGAGAGCAAGTGCAGTGGCCGGAGAATGGTGCAGTCAGTAACCAGGCCAGATGGTGTAAATAAGTAAGTCTTTCTTTACTCAAGTGCAAAATAGAAGTAGTAGTACATCCAGGTGTAAGAAGACACAGTTCCAGAATTAGTTCAGTGCATTGCCTCCCAATTGCAACATATGGACATCAGCAATGATGGAGGTTGGAATACTCCTTATCTCTGTTTCTCTCTAAAGTCTCTCTGCAGAACCGTAGGCATTTCAATGAGGTACTTCTTAAATGTTTCTGCAAATTCCCGGGCTACAGATTTAAGATAGGGTTGGCCAAATGATCTCAAACTGTGGGAGTGTGTGTTTGCAATGCCCCCTCTGTTAGCAGTAGGGTCTCTCTGCCATAGACATGCACAATACCTTGCTGACTGACTTCAATGCACAGCATTGTAGATTCTGGATCTTCTGACTTGTTTCTTCTCCAAAGCACTTTTGACGATAGAGTAGCTTTCCTGGCTGTAGAAGTTTCCGAGATGAAGGTTCTCTAAGCTTGGCCCTGGCTCTAGGGACCCTGCACATGTAGGTCCTTACACTACTCTCTGACTAAACTAACTCCCTTCTACATGTCTGAAAGCAACCACTGTCCATAGACCCTATATTAAGATATCACAGTGAGCTGACAGTGGTGGACACAGACAGCAGATGGCCCCCGGGCAAGAGCTTTATATGGGCTCTTTGCTCTCCAATGGATCATCATAGAGCTGCCCCCTTATGTCTCTTAAGCAATTCACCAGCACCATAAAACTCATTAGTTCAGCCACTCACATGTACTCTAATAGAAGAAGGCTGTTTTTAAGATTGCAGTGGACCCCTTGTAACTTCTGATCCCCTATGCAGCTGCACAGGTTGCATATATAGTGTGTCTCTTCTTAATCATCTCAGTGATGTTACTTGGATGTCCTCAGACCTCCCAAAAAGTGAACCGAGAAAGCAACACATATGCAGCCACCCATACACTACAGCCTGCAGACGGGCCCCATTTTTTAGATAGATCGAGTTTCCAAAGGTGGAACTCACATCTATTGGACTTTGAGGCCATATCCTATAAATATGCCATCAAAGTCAGAGATGGGAATACCTATTTAAGGTTAACTCAAATCTTACAAGATGACAAATCTCTCAATAGATGACTTTCACTCTGTGTTGAAGCTGCTAGTAGGGATGAGCGAACTCGAACTGTATAGTTCGGGTTCGTACCGAATTTTGGGGTGTCCGTGACACGGACCCGAACCCGGACATTTTCGTAAAAGTCCGGGTTCGGTGTTCGTCGCTTTCTTCGCGCTTTTGTGACGCTTTCTTGGCGCTTTTTGAAAGGCTGCAAAGCAGCCAATCAACATGCGTCATACTACTTGCCCCAAGAGGCCATCACAGCCATGCCTACTATTGGCATGGCTGTGATTGGCCAGAGCACCATGTGACCCAGCCTCTATTTAAGCTGGAGTCACATAGCGCCGCCCGTCACTCTGCTCTGATTAGCGTAGGGAGAGGTTGCGGCTGCGACAGTAGGGCGAGATTAGGCAGATTAACTCCTCCAAAGGACTTGATTAACTGATCGATCTGCAGCTGTGGATCATTGAGCTGCTGATCCTCAATTGCTCACTGTTTTTAGGCTGCCCAGACCGTTTGTCAGTCACATTTTTCTGGGGTGATCGGCGGCCATTTTGTGTCTTGTGGTGCGCCAGCACAAGCTGCGACCAAGTGCATTTAACCCTCAATGGTGTGGTTGTTTTTTGGCTAAAGCCTACATCAGGGTGAAGCTGTCACACCAAGTGCATTTAACCAGCAATAGTCTGTTTATTTTTTGGCCATATACTACATCAGGGGCAAGCTGCGCCTGTCACCAAGTGCATTTAACCCTCAATGGTGCGTTTGTTTTTTGGCTAAAGCCTACATCAGGGTGAAGCTGTCACACCAAGTGCATTTAACCAGCAATAGTCTGTTTATTTTTTGGCCATATACTACATCAGGGGCAAGCTGCGCCCGTCACCAAGTGCATTTAACCCTCAGTAGTGTGGTTGGTCAAGCTATCACACCAAGTGCATTTAACCAGCAATAGTCTGTTCATTTTTTGGCCATATACTAAATCAGGGGCAAGCTGCGCCCGTCACCAAGTGCATTTAACCAGCAATAGTCTGTTCATTTTTTGGCCATATACTACATCAGGGGCAAGCTGCGCCCGTCACCAAGTGCATTTAACCCTCAGTAGTGTGGTTGGTCAAGCTGTGACACCAAGTGCATTTAACCAGCAATAGTCTGTTCATTTTTTGGCCATATACTACATCAGGGGCAAGCTGCGCCCATCACCAAGTGCATTTAACCAGCAATAGTGTGGTTATTTTTTGGCCATATCCCAGTCTAATTCTGTCACTAAATCCATACCGGTCACCCAGCGCCTAAATACTAGGCCTCAAATTTATATCCCGCTAAATCTCTCGTTACCGCTGTCCTGTTGTGGCTGGGAAAGTTATTTAGTGTCCGTCAAAGCACATTTTTTGTTCTGGGTTGAAATACAATTCCCAATTTAGCAATTTAAAAATTTAGTGGTTTCTGCTGTATCAGAGCTATTTGAAATCTATCCCTAAAAGGGTATATAATATTCAAGGTGCACATAGGGTCATTCAGAATAACTTCACACACCCGCTACTGTGCATTTCCAAGTCTAATTCTGTCACTAAACCCATACCTGTCACCCAGCGCCTAAATACTAGGCCTCAAATTTATATCCCGCTAAATCTGTCCCTAGTGCTGTAGCTGGGCGAGTTATTTAGTGTCCGTTCAAGCACATTTCTTGTTCTGGGTTGAAATACAATTCCCAATTTAGCAATTTCATAATTTAGTGGTTTCTGCTATATCAGAGCTATTTGAAATCTATCCCTAAAAGGGTAGATCATATTGAAGGTGCACATAGGGACATTCAGAATAACTTCACACACCCGCTACTGTGCATTTCCAAGTCTAATTCTGTCACTAAACCCATACCTGTCACCCAGCGCCTAAATACTAGGCCTCAAATTTATATCCAGCTAAATCTGTCCTTAGTGCTGTAGCTGGGCGAGTTATTTAGTGTCCGTCAAAGCACATTTTTTGTTCTGGGTTGAAATACAATTCCCAATTTAGCAATTTCATAATTTAGTGGTTTCTGCTATATCAGAGCTATTTGAAATCTATCCCTAAAAGGGTATATAATATTCAAGGTGCACATTGGGTCATTCAGAATAACTTCACACACACCCGCTACTGTGTATTTCCAAGTCTAATTCTGTCACTAAACCCATACCTGTCACCCAGCGCCTAAATACTAGGCCTCAAATTTATATCCAGCTAAATCTGTCCTTAGTGCTGTAGCTGGGCGAGTTATTTAGTGTCCGTTCAAGCACATTTCTTGTTCTGGGTTGAAATACAATTCCCAATTTAGCAATTTCATAATTTAGTGGTTTCTGCTATATCAGAGCTATTTGAAATCTATCCCTAAAAGGGTATATAATATTCAAGGTGCACATTGGGTCATTCAGAATAACTTCACACACACCCGCTACTGTGTATTTCCAAGTCTAATTCTGTCACTAAACCCATACCTGTCACCCAGCGCCTAAATACTAGGCCTCAAATTTATATCCAGCTAAATCTGTCCTTAGTGCTGTAGCTGGGCGAGTTATTTAGTGTCCGTTCAAGCACATTTCTTGTTCTGGGTTGAAATACAATTCCCAATTTAGCAATTTCATAATTTAGTGGTTTCTGCTATATCAGAGCTATTTGAAATCTATCCCTAAAAGGGTATATAATATTCAAGGTGCACATTGGGTCATTCAGAATAACTTCACACACACCCGCTACTGTGTATTTCCAAGTCTAATTCTGTCACTAAACCCATACCTGTCACCCAGCGCCTAAATACTAGGCCTCAAATTTATATCCAGCTAAATCTGTCCTTAGTGCTGTAGCTGGGGGAGTTATTTAGTGTCCGTTCAAGCACATTTCTTGTTCTGGGTTGAAATACAATTCCCAATTTAGCAATTTCATAATTTAGTGGTTTCTGCTATATCAGAGCTATTTGAAATCTATCCCTAAAAGGGTAGATCATATTGAAGGTGCACATAGGGACATTCAGAATAACTTCACACACCCGCTACTGTGCATTTCCAAGTCTAATTCTGTCACTAAACCCATACCTGTCACCCAGCGCCTAAATACTAGGCCTCAAATTTATATCCAGCTAAATCTGTCCTTAGTGCTGTAGCTGGGCGAGTTATTTAGTGTCCGTTCAAGCACATTTCTTGTTCTGGGTTGAAATACAATTCCCAATTTAGCAATTTCATAATTTAGTGGTTTCTGCTATATCAGAGCTATTTGAAATCTATCCCTAAAAGGGTATATAATATTCAAGGTGCACATAGGGTCATTCAGAATAACTTCACACACACGCTTCTGTGCATTTCCAAGTCTAATTCTGTCACTAAATCCATACCGGTCACCCAGCGCCTAAATACTAGGCCTCAAATTTATATCCCGCTGAATTTGAATACAATACATTGGGCCAAATAATATATTTGTTGTTGTGGTGAACCATAACAATGAGAAAAACATCTAGTAAGGGACGCGGACGTGGACATGGTCGTGGTGGTGTTAGTGGACCCTCTGGTGCTGGGAGAGGACGTGGCCGTTCTGCCACATCCACACGTCCTAGTGTACCAACTACCTCAGGTCCCAGTAGCCGCCAGAATTTACAGCGATATATGGTGGGGCCCAATGCCGTTCTAAGGATGGTAAGGCCTGAGCAGGTACAGGCATTAGTCAATTGGGTGGCCGACAGTGGATCCAGCACGTTCACATTATCTCCCACCCAGTCTTCTGCAGAAAGCGCACAGATGGCGCCTGAAAACCAACCCCATCAGTCTGTCACATCACCCCCATGCATACCAGGGAAACTGTCTCAGCCTCAAGTTATGCAGCAGTCTCTTATGCTGTTTGAAGACTCCGCTGGCAGGGTTTCCCAAGGGCATCCACCTAGCCCTTCCCCAGCGGTGAAAGACATAGAATGCACTGACGCACAACCACTTATGTTTCCTGATGATGAGGACATGGGAATACCACCTCAGCATGTCTCTGATGATGACGAAACACAGGTGCCAACTGCTGCGTCTTTCTGCAGTGTGCAGACTGAACAGGAGGTCAGGGATCAAGACTGGGTGGAAGACGATGCAGGGGACGATGAGGTCCTAGACCCCACATGGAATGAAGGTCGTGCCACTGACTTTCACAGTTCGGAGGAAGAGGCAGTGGTGAGACCGAGCCAACAGCGTAGCAAAAGAGGGAGCAGTGGGCAAAAGCAGAACACCCGCCGCCAAGAGACTCCGCCTGCTACTGACCGCCGCCATCTGGGACCGAGCACCCCAAAGGCAGCTTCAAGGAGTTCCCTGGCATGGCACTTCTTCAAACAATGTGCTGACGACAAGACCCGAGTGGTTTGCACGCTGTGCCATCAGAGCCTGAAGCGAGGCATTAACGTTCTGAACCTGAGCACAACCTGCATGACCAGGCACCTGCATGCAAAGCATGAACTGCAGTGGAGTAAACACCTTAAAACCAAGGAAGTCACTCAGGCTCCCCCTGCTACCTCTTCTGCTGCTGCCGCCTCGGCCTATTCTGCTGCTGCCGCCTCGGCCTCTTCCTCCGCCTCTGGAGGAACGTTGGCACCTGCCGCCCAGCAAACAGGGGATGTACCACCAACACCACCACCACCACCTCCGTCACCAAGCGTCTCAACCATGTCACACGCCAGCGTTCAGCTCTCCATCTCACAAACATTTGATAGAAAGCGTAAATTCCCACCTAGCCACCCTCGATCCCTGGCCCTGAATGCCAGCATTTCTAAACTACTGGCCTATGAAATGCTGTCATTTAGGCTGGTGGACACAGACAGCTTCAAACAGCTCATGTCGCTTGCTGTCCCACAGTATGTTGTTCCCAGCCGGCACTACTTCTCCAAGAGAGCCGTGCCTTCCCTGCACAACCAAGTATCCGATAAAATCAAGTGTGCACTGCGCAACGCCATCTGTGGCAAGGTCCACCTAACCACAGATACGTGGACCAGTAAGCACGGCCAGGGACGCTATATCTCCCTAACTGCACACTGGGTAAATGTAGTGGCAGCTGGGCCCCAGGCGGAGAGCTGTTTGGCGCACGTCCTTCCGCCGCCAAGGATCGCAGGGCAACATTCTTTGCCTCCTGTTGCCACCTCCTCCTTCTCGGCTTCCTCCTCCTCTTCTTCCACCTGCTCATCCAGTCAGCCACACACCTTCACCACCAACTTCAGCACAGCCCGGGGTAAACGTCAGCAGGCCATTCTGAAACTCATATGTTTGGGGGACAGGCCCCACACCGCACAGGAGTTGTGGCGGGGTATAGAACAACAGACCGACGAGTGGTTGCTGCCGGTGAGCCTCAAGCCCGGCCTGGTGGTGTGTGATAATGGGCGAAATCTCGTTGCAGCTCTGGGACTAGCCAATTTGACGCACATCCCTTGCTTGGCGCATGTGCTGAATTTGGTGGTGCAGAAGTTCATTCACAACTACCCCGACATGTCAGAGCTGCTGCATAAAGTGCGGGCCGTCTGTTCGCGCTTCCGGCGTTCACATCCTGCTGCTGCTCGCCTGTCTGCGCTACAGCGTAACTTCGGCCTTCCCGCTCACCGCCTCATATGCGACGTGCCCACCAGGTGGAACTCCACCTTGCACATGCTGGACAGACTGTGCGAGCAGCAGCAGGCCATAGTGGAGTTTCAGCTGCAGCACGCACGGGTCAGTCGCACTACAGAACAGCACCACTTCACCACCAATGACTGGGCCTCCATGCGAGACCTGTGTGCCCTGTTGCGCTGTTTCGAGTACTCCACCAACATGGCCAGTGGCGATGACGCCGTTATCAGCGTTACAATACCACTTCTATGTCTCCTTGAGAAAACACTTAGGGCGATGATGGAAGAGGAGGTGGCCCAGGAGGAGGAGGAGGAGGAGGAGGAAGAGGGGTCATTTTTAGCACTTTCAGGCCAGTCTCTTCGAAGTGACTCAGAGGGAGGTTTTTGGCAACAGCAGAGGCCAGGTACAAATGTGGCCAGCCAGGGCCCACTACTGGAGGACGAGGAGGACGAGGATGAGGAGGAGGTGGAGGAGGATGAGGATGAAGCATGGTCACAGCGGGGTGGCACCCAACGCAGCTCGGGTCCATCACTGGTGCGTGGCTGGGGGGAAAGGCAGGACGATGACGATACGCCTCCCACAGAGGACAGCTTGTCCTTACCCCTGGGCAGCCTGGCACACATGAGCGACTACATGCTGCAGTGCCTGCGCAACAACAGCAGAGTTGCCCACATTTTAACCTGTGCGGACTACTAGGTTGCCACCCTGCTGGATCCACGCTACAAAGACAATGTGCCCACCTTACTTCCTGCACTGGAGCGTGATAGGAAGATGCGCGAGTACAAGCGCACGTTGGTAGACGCGCTACTGAGAGCATTCCCAAATGTCACAGGGGAACAAGTGGAAGCCCAAGGCCAAGGCAGAGGAGGAGCAAGAGGTCGCCAAGGCAGCTGTGTCACGGCCAGCTCCTCTGAGGGCAGGGTTAGCATGGCAGAGATGTGGAAAACTTTTGTCAACACGCCACAGCTAACTGCACCACCACCTGATACGCAACGTGTTAGCAGGAGGCAACATTTCACTAACATGGTGGAACAGTACATGTGCACACCCCTCCACGTACTGACTGATGGTTCGGCCCCATTCAACTTCTGGGTCTCTAAATTGTCCACGTGGCCAGAGCTAGCCTTTTATGCCTTGGAGGTGCTGGCCTGCCCGGCGGCCAGCGTTTTGTCTGAACGTGTATTCAGCACGGCAGGGGGCGTCATTACAGACAAACGCAGCCGCCTGTCTACAGCCAATGTGGACAAGCTGACGTTCATAAAAATGAACCAGGCATGGATCCCACAGGATCTGTCCGTCCCTTGTCCAGATTAGACATTAACTACCTCCCCTTAACCATATATTATTGGACTCCAGGGCACTTCCTCATTCAATCCTATTTTTATTTTCATTTTACCATTATATTGCGAGGCTACCCAAAGTTGAATGAACCTCTCCTCTGTCTGGGTGCCGGGGCCTAAATATATGCCAATGGACTGTTCCAATGTTGGGTGACGTGAAGCCTGATTCTCTGCTATGACATGCAGACTGATTCTCTGCTGACATGAAGCCAGATCCTCTGTTACGGGACCTCTCTCCTCTGCCTGTGTGCTGGGCCTAAATTTATGAAAATGGACTCTTACAGTGGTGGGTGACGTGAAGCCTGATTCTCTGCTATGATATGAAGACTGATTCTCTGCTGACATGAAGCCAGATTGTCTGTTACGGGACCTCTCTCCTCTGCCTGGGTGCTGGGCCTAAATATATGCCAATGGACTGTTGCAGTGGTGGCTGACGTGAAGCCTCATTCTCTGCTATGACATGCAGACTGATTCTCTGCTGACATGAAGCCAGATTGTCTGTTACGGGACCTCTCTCCTCTGCCTGGGTGCTGGGTAGTGTTGAGCGCGAATATTCGAAAAGCAAATTTTTTTCGCGAATATCGCAACTTCGCGATTTCGCGAATATTTCGAATATAGTGCTATATATTCGTAAAAACGAATATTCGTTTTTTGTTTTTTCCCCCCCCCCCACAAAATTACAGTACACATATAATTGATTGTTTCCCAAAGGTCCAACAGCTCAGATCTTACTCACATTGCCTAGAAAGTGATTGAGGCGCGAATCTTCGTAAGGCGATTTTATTAGCGCACATGCGAATATCGGCACGTCCCAGAACAGAGGCAAAGGGCTTTGCATTCATACATTAGTGAATTGAGTTGCGAATCTTCGTAAGGCGATTTTATTAGCGCACATGCGAATATCTACACTTGTCCCAGAACAGAGGCAAAGGGCTTTGCATTCATACATTAGTGATTGAATTGAGCTGCGAATCTTCGTAAGGCGATTTTATTAACGCAAATGCAAATATCTACACTTGTCCCCAGAACAGAGAGGCAAAGGCCTGTGCATTCATATAGTATAGCACCATATTCGCGAATACGTAGAACTTCGTAAAATTCGATTTACGAATATTCGTATTTTTTATTTTACTTTCCACCTTACAGATTACATTGATCTGTACTCTGTCAACTACTGTCATCACCCCCCACTGTATCTCGATTGATTCCCAAAAGTCTCACATTCCCTAGAAAGTGATTGAGGTGCGAATCTTCGTAAGGCGATTTTATTAGCGCACATGCGAATATCTACACTTGTCCCAGAACAGAGGCAAAGGGCATTGCATTCATACATTAGTGATTGAATTGAGTTGCGAATCTTCGTAAGGCGATTTCATTAGCGCACATGTGAATTTTGCATAGCATATGTATTATGCGATGCGAAAATTCGAATTATCGCATATGCGAAATAATAACGAATTTGAATAATCGCGAATATTTTACGAATATTCTTTCGAATATTCACAAAATTTCGCGAATTCGAATATGGGACATGCCGCTCAACACTAGTGCTGGGCCTAAATTTATGACAATGGACTGTTGCAGTGGTGGGTGACGTGAAGCCTGATTCTCTGCTATGACATGCAGACTGATTCTCTGCTGACATGAAGCCAGATTGTCTGTTACGGGACCTCTCTCCTCTGCCTGGGTGCTGGGCCTAAATATATGCCAATGGACTGTTGCAGTGGTGGGTGACGTGAAGCCTCATTCTCTGCTATGACATGCAGACTAATTCTCTGCTGACATGAAGACAGATTCTCTGTTACGGGACCTCTCTCCTCTGCCTGTGTGTGTGCTGGGCCTAAATATATGCCAATGGACTGTTGCAGTGGTGGCTGACGTGAAGCCTCATTCTCTGCTATGACATGCAGACTGATTCTCTGCTGACATGAAGCCAGATTCTCTGTTACGGGACCTCTCTCCTCTGCCTGTGTGTGTGCTGGGCCTAAATATATGCCAATGGACTGTTGCAGTGGTGGCTGACGTGAAGCCTCATTCTCTGCTATGACATGCAGACTGATTCTCTGCTGACATGAAGCCAGATTCTCTGTTACGGGACCTCTCTCCTCTGCCTGTGTGTGTGCTGGGCCTAAATATATGCCAATGGACTGTTGCAGTGGTGGCTGACGTGAAGCCTCATTCTCTGCTATGACATGCAGACTGATTCTCTGCTGACATGAAGCCAGATTCTCTGTTACGGGACCTCTCTCCTCTGCCTGTGTGTGTGCTGGGCCTAAATATATGCCAATGGACTGTTGCAGTGGTGGCTGACGTGAAGCCTCATTCTCTGCTATGACATGCAGACTGATTCTCTGCTGACATGAAGCCAGATTCTCTGTTACGGGACCTCTCTCCTCTGCCTGTGTGTGTGCTGGGCCTAAATATATGCCAATGGACTGTTGCAGTGGTGGCTGACGTGAAGCCTCATTCTCTGCTATGACATGCAGACTGATTCTCTGCTGACATGAAGCCAGATTCTCTGTTACGGGACCTCTCTCCTCTGCCTGTGTGTGTGCTGGGCCTAAATATATGCCAATGGACTGTTGCAGTGGTGGCTGACGTGAAGCCTCATTCTCTGCTATGACATGCAGACTAATTCTCTGCTGACATGAAGACAGATTCTCTGTTACGGGACCTCCCTCCTCTGCCTGGGTGCTGGGCCTAAATATATGCCAATGGACTGTTGCAGTGGTGGCTGACGTGAAGCCTCATTCTCTGCTATGACATGCAGACTAATTCTCTGCTGACATGAAGACAGATTCTCTGTTACGGGACCTCCCTCCTCTGCCTGGGTGCTGGGCCTAAATATATGCCAATGGACTGTTGCAGTGGTGGCTGACGTGAAGCCTCATTCTCTGCTATGACATGCAGACTAATTCTCTGCTGACATGAAGACAGATTCTCTGTTACGGGACCTCTCTCCTCTGCCTGGGTGCCGGGGCCTAAATATCTGAGAATGGACTGTTCCAGTGGTGGGTGACGGGAAGCCAGATTCTCTGCTATGGAACCTCTCTCCAATTGATTTTGGTTAATTTTTATTTATTTAATTTTTATTTTAATTCATTTCCCTATCCACATTTGTTTGCAGGGGATTTACCTACATGTTGCTGTCTTTTGCAGCCCTCTAGCTCTTTCCTGGGCTGTTTTACAGCCTTTTTAGTGCCGAAAAGTTCGGGTCCCCATTGACTTCAATGGGGTTCGGGTTCGGGACGAAGTTCGGATCGGGTTCGGATCCCGAACCCGAACATTTCCGGGATGTTCGGCCGAACTTCTCGAACCCGAACATCCAGGTGTTCGCTCAACTCTAGCTGCTAGCTTTGAGGGGCAGATTTACTCTCTTTTTTGTACTCTTCAAAAGTGCATCCATTAACATTTGTATGACTGCACTACTATTTTGCCTACCTGCAGCCACCTCAAGAGGGAGCTCACTGCATGAATGTTTACAGGTCAATGAGATCAATATAAATCCCCCAAGTGGAGGCTGGAAGGAGTCTTTGCAGTAGACTCACCTGTTCTGCCAGGAGTCCAGGAGATCGCTCTTATTTCGGGAGACTTTTAGACAAAATCTGAAAGAGTAGGCAAGAATGAGTTAAATGCAACCACTCCTTGCAGGGCAGGGCAGGTCCATACATTGTATAGCGGCTATGCTTGGTATTGCAGCTCAGCCTCATTCAGAAGTTACTGACCTAGGAAGGATCAGTTTTGCCCTAAGGCATTCTGAATGGAAATGGATCCGCTCAGAATGGATCAGTTTGCCTCCGATCAGTCTCCATTCCGCTCTGGAGGCGAACACCAAAACGTTGCCTGCAGCGTTTTGCTGTCCGCCTGATGAAACTGAGCCAAACGGATCCGTCCTGGCACACAATGTAAGTCAATGGGGACGGATCCGTTTTCTCTGACACAATCTGGCACAATAGAAAACGGATCCGTCCTCCATTGACTTTCAATGGTTTCCAAGACTGATCCGACATGACTATAGAAGACATAATACAACCGGATCCGTTCATGACGGATCCATGTGGTTGTATTATTGTAACGGAAGCGTTTTTGCAGATCCATGATGGAAAGTAGCCTTATTTTAAAAGTCAGATGCAATGCATTAATTGTATGAAATATTTAAAAGATACATTCATTAAACTGTACTGTAACAGCACCAGATCTGTGGCTCCCTACGAAATTGGTTTAGTTTAGAGATGAGCAAATGATTTGTCTCATCGGTAGGGCTTCTTCACCTGTGAAGGGTTGTCCCCTCAGGTGAAGAAGTGCCCACCTGCCGCAATATTGACAGGGCCGGACATTAACAGTACCCTGGCCTGGCAATGGCACAGGCTTTGCTTCGGAGTAGCACTGCTGACAAGAAACTTGTCTTGCAGTGCCACCCAATGGTAAATGGAAAAGGTGCATAAAAGTCATAAATGTTGCAGAATGTTCACTTGTGGTCATTAAAGAAAATTTCTCAGGAGACCAATTAAGCTATAAGAATATTTTTGGAGTGTGCATGGAAATCCACTATAAACATTTAGTAGAGAAATTAGCTCATCGGGTCACCGTCTCATGGGCCAGATGGGTCCACGAAAGCAAGAAGTTCACTGCAATGAAAAGGATTCTCATACAAACCGGCCTCAGGTTTATTTTGCTTCTCATGCAGACAATGCAATTCCACATCAACAGAACAAGCAATGAGGTGTCTGAAAGAGCGTCACCTACGGAAGGTTTTACGGACTATAAGTGGCATGTATGGACGAGCAAATTCCAGACACATATTTTTCAAAATTCGAGATAAAGCCGGATATGATTTTTTTTGTGATTCGATTTGGGCAAATTTAGGCAAGAGAGAGAAGGGGTGGGGGGGAATAAACAAAAAAGTGAGAGTCTGGAAAAAAAAATCATAGATGACCTCAGAGTGTCATATACAAAGTTTTAGGCCCATTAGAGCATTTTCATTTAGAGTAGAATCAATTTGAACCCCAATCGAATCAGTCAACTGATTTGGCTGAATCGAACACAAATTGAATTTTGAGCAATTCACTCATCACTAGTGGCATGCTCTCTTTGTAGCCCCCTTCCATGTTAGGTTCCACAACCTAGCAGCATCCTACCCCTGTTATGTTTGGATAGTACCCTTTTAAATAGCCATGTTGCTGCTAAAAAGATAAAACCACCTCTGAACGTCTTCGTTCAGGCTGATGGCCCCCGCCCACTCCCTTATCTTCATTATGCTTATTCTGCAATTGATCATTCCCTATACATAGTGAGTAGAGATGAACGAATCGAAGCTGACAAAGTGGAATTCGTTACGATTTTTATACAGCTCTGTAATTCCAGCAAACTGTTCTTATTAGGGTGCAAGTGCTGTTTGCTACAGGCATTAACAGGGGTTAATACAAGGAAATATTTCAACTTTTTATTTGCCCTAGTGCGGTGCAGTTATATGTTCTAAAGCATTTTTTAGCTTGTATTAGAAGGAAAAGGGGCTTATTAGCCATTGTGAGGTTAAGTGCGAAAATTACAGCCCTTTTTGTCATGTATTAGTGGCGAAATACAAATATATTCGCCATTCATCGTTGCACTTATCTGTTGAAAAGCCTTTTGTGTAAAAATGTAAAAAAATTAGGGCCTAATTGCCGTTCAATGGTGCAGTGAGCCATTTTACAGACCAGTTTGCCGTGTATTACTATCGAAAATACAAATATATTTGCTTTTCATTGTTGTACTTATCAGTTGAAAAGCCTTTTGTGTAAAATAGAAAAAAAATAGGGCCTAATTGCCGTTCAAAGGTGCCGTGAGATACTTTACAGCTCAGTTTGCCGTGTATTACTGGCAAAATAAAAAATATTTGATCTAACATTTGATTATTTGATCTAACAGTATGTCAGGCAGAGAAGTGCCAGGCCCTGCACAGGGGAGTGGCAGAGGTCTAAATGTTTCTGACGCAGGCAGAGGTCGCAGCAGAGTAAGGGGCCGTGGGCAGCAGGGGTCACTTCGAGAGGCCTGAGCTCCCAGTGTCAGCCAGCGGACGTGTCGTGACCAGCAACCAAGTGGTTCTTAAAATGGTTGACTCGATCTTCAACTTCGTCGCAACTTACATCAGACACCCCCAGCCAGTCAGTGGGTTTGTCAGACACAACCCTTAGTTGGCATGGCCTTGGAAGCAGGCTCTCTGCCATCACCTGTCCTCAACCTGCCTCTGTCCTTTTCTGTTCCCTCACCGCGAGAAGTATTATATGCTGAAGGCTCCACTTTTCAGGAAGAAAGAGATACTAGAGGACAGTCAGCAGCTACTGCCCAGCCAAGATGTGGAGGAGACATCTGCCACTTCCTCCGCTAGGCGGGCAAGTAGTGATGAGGAGAGAGGCATGGGAGCTGGTGTTGAGAGTGGTCTGGCTACTGACCCACAGTCGGTTGAGGAGGACATCAGTGACGTGCAGACAGTACTGAATGATGATGATGTAGCTGATCGCACTAGGGAGCCCAGTGAAGAGGGGGTTTCATCATCATCGGGAGAAGAGGGTGGCAGCTTGCCCATAAAACAGTGGCTGAGCCAGCAAGTCGCTAGCGTGGGCGGGAGTCAGCAGGGGGGCAGCAGTGGGAGGTCGGTAGCCAAACGCACCCGGGGTAGACCACCCGCTTCACGGGAGTCTACCTGCCCAGGAATTAGCAGTGCAGGAGGTTCAAGGAGACAATGGTGGTAGCAGTCAGTCAGTGCATAGTGTTGGGGGTAAAATCACCTACTCAGCGGTGTGGCATATTTCCCCCCCCCCCTCCCTTGTCACTCTCATTCCCCCCCATTCTTTGTCACTCTCATTCCCCCCCCCCACCTCTAGTGTAGCGTGGCCGAGCTCTGTTCGGTCCACGGTACAGGAGCATTTGTTTCCTGTACCCGGCCGGACTGAAAGGAAGTGCTCACTAAGTGAGCACTTCCTGTCAGTCCGGCCGGGTACAGGAAACAAATGCTCCTGTACCGCGGACCGAACAGAGGTCGGCCACACTACATTAGAGGCGCTTCCCTCCTGTCAGTCCCTCTCTTCAGGCTGCGTCCGGGGGCGGTGCACAATCATAGACGCGCCAGCCCGGGCAGTGCGGCAGCCGCCTAGTGCGGGGGAGGGCCCGCCGCCGTACTTTAAAAAAAAACTTGCGGCAGGACCGGCCCGGCCGCCACTTAACTAACGCTTTTTTTTTTAAAACCGCACGGCGCCCCCTGCTAAATTGCGCCCTACAGGTCTTACAGGTGGCGCTGGCCCTGGTTGCACCCTTCAACTGCCACCAGCCCTATCTACTGTTAGAAGCTGTGACAGTTATAGGGAGAGAATTGCATCAGACAATGGGGACATATCCTAGTGCTATGCCGCCACTGTCTGAGATGAGACAATGCCTTATTATGCCCTACTGCCCTACTTGACTGCTGAAGCAAATTACTGCCCTCAGTGGTTTTGTGGGGAATATGTAAAGATATGTGTACACAAAAATGAGATTTAACTGAATCTATGGCCTGCATGTTATTAAGACTGTGGGATCCAATTAGATTTTTAGACATCCAAATTGTCCATCTCTCAGTAGTATTATTTTTTTTTCTACATGAGACAAATGATGTCAAACATTTTCAACTAGGATCCCCCATATATGAGGATTTTGAAAGACTAAATAAAGAAGTTGATGAAAAATAAACCTCAAACTGGCTCTCTCATCAGATTTATGATGATCATGGCGATCAGCTGATCGCTGCAGGTGTCACTTCTACTACTAATTTTGCCAGAAGAGCAGCCGCCAACTAAGAATTTCCCCTGCTGAGGGAATTGCAGGAGAAAAGTGAGGCCAGACTGGTACTTTGGTAAGGGGAGGCCGACATGATGGGATTTGGGGCGAAGGGCCGGCCAGCAAAGTTAAAGGAGCAGTTGGAGGGGGTGGGGCTGTGGGGGGTGGGATTTAGGTTTTATAAGGGTGCGAGCGTAGGGGGGCCGGCGCCATTTTAATTTGACCAGGAGTGGGAACTCGGAGGCCCGTGGTCCGGGATGGCTACAGGAGCAGGTAGCAGCCCTGTTGCAGGGGGATGCGGCGGGGAACGCTAGCCCCCAGCCATGCGCAAAACGGCAGCGGTGGGTACGGCTGCCGGCACGCCTTAGCCCAGAAGAGACCCCCAGGGTTCGGTGGCGGGTCAGGAGCCCCTCCGGGGACCCCCCACAGCGAGAAGGCTACAGGAAGGCACCTTCAAGATTCTCCCGGCGTGGGAGGAATCCAACCTGTCGGCGGGACCCAGTTCAGGGCAGGAGAACCAGTTCCACATTCCCAGCGGCGAGCAGCGAGGGTGCAGGAGCAGGAACTGCAGGCTCCCTCCCCCCTCCGGGGTGCCTGGGAGGCTTGGGAGAGGCAGCAACCGCAGGGGAGACGAGGCTGTGCACAGTGAGGCCAGGAGCGTTCACAGGCCTCTCCATTCTGATGGACAGATTGGTGCTTGTCCCGCCCACGTGGAGGAAGAAGAAGGATACGGGTCGGCGAGGAGTGCATCCAGCATGGCGGAGGCTGGGATGCGTTTAGCCAGCAGTGTGACGACATCCAGAAGTATTGCATCTGTGGGGTCCAGTGATGAGTAGCAGGAATCAGGACCATTGGCTGCGTGGTTCACAGCGCCCGGAAAGCCAGGTGAGACAGCATTGGGGTCACTAATTTTAATAGTTTACTGCCCAGGGGCGGGCAGGTTTGGGAGGCAGCAAAAGGAATTAATTGTGGGTTTGGGGCAATTATTGTGTGGGTTGGCAGGTTGGGGTTCCAGGTTTGGGGTGTCAGGTGCAGCTCCGCTACAGGCATGGGGTGTTGGTACAGGGGTCAGTGGTGCGGCAGGGTGTTCGGCACCTAGGGCTGGGGGTTTGGTATCAGTACAGACTCAGGCAGGCGGGGAGGATGACAGGCCTAGGGTGGATGATGCGGCGAAAGGGGAAGTGTACGTTTGCTTTGAAGGCCCATTAGGCGCGCATTTGAAGCAGGAGGTGCGGGAGCGGATTTGGAAAGGGGAATATGTAGATATTTTTTGTCTTCTACCCTTAGAGCATTTTAATGTCACGGAATGTGTACAGGTAACAAGGCAAAACAACATGCATAAATGACTCGCTGGATCCAAAAGCTAAGGAACAAAAGGGAGACCCCTGTAGAAGACCTTGCACTTTCCCTGGCTGCTCAGCCTATGCATAGATCCGAATGGTGGAGGTATGCATATCCACGTACCTTGACTATATAACCCCTGAGCACCCTACAATAGTGAGGGGACACGACCACCGGCTCCCTACACCAGACACGGAGGGAGTCAGGGTCACCTGGGATCCAGCAAACAGAAAATAACAGATAACAGTATAACACTTAACTTTGTAGAGGAGAGGAGAACCAGATGGGCATGCACACATACTCCAGGAAGAAATATAAGCCGCCCAGAAAAGCCTTCTGGGGAAGAATTTAAAGGGAAGCAATTAGTCCAACACATGACAGCTGAGAGAGACTAACGAGAGGAGGAGCTGAATACCACAACACAGAAAGTCAAGGAGGAGGTTCTGAAAGGCCTCTGTCAGAGCTTCTCAGCTGTCTGGTTGTGACAGTACCCCTCTCTCTACGAGTGGACTCCGGACACTCAGAACCCACCTTCTCAGGATGGGACCTATGGAAAGCCCTGATGAGACGAGAGGCTTTAATGTCCGTCACTGGGACCCACATCCTCTCCTCAGGACCATACCCC
Source organism: Bufo gargarizans (assembly GCF_014858855.1). Taxonomy (NCBI): domain Eukaryota; kingdom Metazoa; phylum Chordata; class Amphibia; order Anura; family Bufonidae; genus Bufo; species Bufo gargarizans. The sequence goes on along the minus strand of NC_058086.1, from coordinate 63,449,387 downwards.
TCCCAGTGAACAAGGTACTGAAGCGAACCGCGGACAAGACGAGAATCCACAATCCCAGAGACCTGAAATTCAAGATTCCCATCAACCATAATCGGAGGAGGAGGCAAAGGCGAGGGTACAATGGGTTGAACATAAGGTTTCAATAAGGACTTATGAAAAACATTATGGATCTTCCAAGTCTGAGGAAGATCAAGACGGTATGCAACAGGATTGATGACAGACAGGATTTTGTAAGGCCCAATAAACCTAGGACCCAACGTCCAGGAGGGAACCTTCAATTTGATATTCTTGGTAGACAACCACACCAGATCACCAACATTCAGGTCCGGACCAAGCACACGTCTCTTATCAGCCACACGCTTATATCTCTGACTCATGCTTTTTAGATTATCTTGAATCTTTTGCCAAATAGATGACAAAGACGAGGAGAATCTGTCCTCATCAGGTAAACCAGAAGACCCCTCTCCCGAGAAAGTCCCAAACTGTGGATGAAACCCATATGCAGCAAAAAATGGTGACTTATCAGAAGACTCCTGACGACGGTTATTTAAAGCAAACTCAGCAAGGGACAAAAAAGAACACCAATCCTCTTGATTCTCCGCCACAAAACAACGCAGATATGTCTCCAGATTCTGATTGACGCGCTCTGTCTGGCCATTCGACTGCGGGTGGAAAGCAGAAGAGAATGACAACCGAACCCCCAAGCGAGAACAGAAAGCCTTCCAGAATCTGGAAACAAACTGCGTGCCCCTATCAGAGACTATGTCTGAAGGAATACCGTGCAATTTGACAATGTGATCAACAAATACCTGCGCCAGCGTCTTAGCATTGGGCAAACCAGGAAAAGGGATGAAATGCACCATTTTGCTAAAACGGTCCACCACCACCAGAATCACAGTCTTCCCCGAGGAACGAGGCAGGTCCGTTATGAAGTCCATGGACAGATGTGTCCAAGGATGGGAAGGAATGGGTAAGGGAAGGAGAGGACCTGATGGCCGTGAATGAGGGACTTTGGCACGAGCGCAAGTCTCGCAGGCTGCCACAAAACCCTCAACCGACTTACGAAGCGCAGGCCACCAGAATCTCCGAGCGATGAGATCCAGTGTGGCTCTTACCCCCGGGTGCCCAGCAAGGACCGTATCGTGGTGTTCTTTAAAAATCTTGTGTCTTAAAGCGAGAGGCACAAACAACCTCCCAGGAGGACAAAGATCAGGAGCCTCTGACTGGGCTGCCTGCACCTCTGCCTCCAATTCAGGAAAAAGAGCAGAGACCACCACACCTTCAGCCAAAATGGGACCCGGGTCTTCAAAATTCCCGCCTCCCGGAAAACAACATGACAGGGCATCTGCCTTCACATTCTTAACTCCAGGGCGGAACGTGACAACAAAATTAAACCTAGAAAAGAACAACGACCATCTGGCCTGTCTCGGGTTCAGGCGCTTGGCTGACTCCAAGTAGGCCAGATTTTTATGGTCAGTAAATACGGTAATAGGGTGTCTGGCTCCCTCTAGCCAATGGCGCCATTCCTCAAAAGCCAACTTGATGGCCAACAATTCCCTATCTCCCACATCGCAATTTCTCTCTGCGGAGGAGAGTTTTCTTGAGAAAAAGGCACACGGTCGCCATTTGGCAGGAGAGGAACCCTGAGACAAGACCGCCCCCACACCCACCTCAGAAGCATCAACCTCAACTATGAAGGGTAACGAAACATCAGGTTGCACCAAGATGGGAGCGGAAGCAAAACTCTCCTTGATATCAGAAAAAGCCTTACGCGCCTCTACTGACCAAGAAGAAAAATCTACCCCCTTTCTGGTCATATCAGTGAGTGGTTTAACAATAGAAGAATAATTCAAAATGAACTTCCTGTAATAATTGGCAAAGCCCAAAAAACGCATCAGCGCCTTTTGATTCTCAGGAAGCTCCCACTCAAGCACAGCGCGGACCTTCTCGGGGTCCATGCGAAAACCAGAAGCGGAGAGAAGAAACCCCAGAAATTGAATTTCTGGAACCGCAAACACACATTTTTCCAGTTTCGCATATAATTTATTCTCCCGCAGAATGAGCAAGACCTGGCGTAAATGTTCCTTATGAGTTTTGAAATCGGGAGAAAAAATCAAAATGTCATCCAAATACACCAATACAAATTTTCCCATCAAATGATAAAAAATGCTGTTCACGAAATGCTGAAAAACGGCTGGGGCATTCATCAAACCAAAAGGCATAACCAAGTTTTCAAAATGGCCCTCAGGGGTATTGAAGGCCGTCTTCCATTCGTCCCCTTCTCTGACCCTGACCAGGTTGTATGCCCCTCTTAAATCTAATTTGGAAAAGACTTTAGCCCCAACAACCTGGTTAAATAGGTCCGGGATCAGAGGAAGCGGATAAGGGTCACGAATTGTGATATTGTTCAGCTCCCTGAAATCCAGACAAGGTCTTAAAGAACCATCTTTTTTCTTAACAAAGAAAAAACCAGCGGCAACAGGTGACTTCGAGGGTCGTATGTGTCCCTTTCTCAGACTCTCAGAGATATAAGCACGCATAGCGATCCTCTCAGGTTGGGAAAGATTGTATAAACGAGATTTAGGCAGCTTAGCGTCTGGGATGAGATTAATAGGGCAATCGTACTCCCTGTGCGGGGGCAAATCCTGAACTCCACTCTCAGAGAAGACATCCGAAAATTCAGAGAGAAAAGATGGTATAGTCTTAGTAGCAACCTCAGAAACAGATGTCATGAGGCAATTCTCTCTGCAAAAGTCACTCCAACCATTTATTTGCTTCGCTTGCCAATCAATGGTGGGGTTATGCTTAGTGAGCCAGGGCAGCCCCAACACCAGAGGGGTGGGCAAACCGCTAAGGACGAAACATGACACATCCTCAACATGAGCATCACTCACAATTAAACGGATATTGTGATCTATGCCCTTTAATGATTTCTGAGAAAGTGGAGCGGAATCGATAGCAAAAACAGGAATATCCTTTCTCAAAGCGCACACCTGGAAACCATGAGTTATCGCAAATTGATTATCAATGAGATTGACCGCTGCTCCACTATCCACAAAAATCTCACAAAAAATGTTCTTGCTCTCTAGCGCCACCCTAGCCGGCAGGACAAAACGGGAACTACAAGCAAACGGAAAACCTTCAATTTCCGCCTCAACCCTGCCAATAGTAACAGACGGAACATTTTTCAAAGATTTTTTCCTCTTTGTTTCTTTATTATACCCAGAGAACTGCCTGAATCTCCTAGAGGGACAAATATTTGCCAAATGATTAATACCTCCACAACAAAAACAAACCGTCCCATACGAGCTGAATCTTCTATTGTCAGAAGCAATCAACCCCAGCTGCATGGGCTCCTGCTCAGAAGGGGCTGACAGCGACTGAGACCCCTGCGCACAGAATGGGACCGCTGCACAGTCCTGGGACCGAGTATGACAGGGAGGAGAGATCTCTCCTCTCTCTCTAAGACGCCTGTCAATACGAACGGCCTGAGACATAGCAGAGTCCAAAGAAATAGGCCTTTCATGAAAGGCAAATGCATCTTTCAATCCCTCTGAAAGACCATGGCAAAATTGACTTCGGAGTGCAGCATCATTCCAACCAGTATCAGCTGCCCATCTCCGAAATTCTGAGCAGTATATTTCTGCGGATTGTTTACCCTGGCATAAGAGACGTAGTCTAGACTCCGCCAGAGCAATACGATCCGGATCATCATATATCTGACCCAGGGCTAAAAAGAATTCATCCACTGAACGGAGAGGCCGTGCCCCCTCCGGCAGCGAAAAGGCCCAGGACTGAGCGCTACCTCTGAGCAGCGATATAATGATCCCCACCCTCCGTTCCTCATCTCCAGAGGAAAGGGGAAGAAGGCGAAAATGGAGTTTGCAAGCCTCTCTAAAACGCACAAAATTCTCACTACCCCCGGAGAACGTATCCGGGAGCGAGATCTTAGGCTCAGAACAAGCTCCATGAACGCAAGCTGAACCGGTCACTTGAAGCTGAGAAAAAGTCTTACGGAGGTCAGCTACCTCCAATGAAAGACCCTGGAAGCGTTCAGCCAAAAGTGAAACCGGATCCATGCTTAAGACGGTTTTGGCGGCTTATAATGTCACGGAATGTGTACAGGTAACAAGGCAAAACAACATGCATAAATGACTCGCTGGATCCAAAAGCTAAGGAACAAAAGGGAGACCCCTGTAGAAGACCTGGCACTTTCCCTGGCTGCTCAGCCTATGCATAGATCCGAATGGTGGAGGTATGCATATCCACGTACCTTGACTATATAACCCCTGAGCACCCTACAATAGTGAGGGGACACGACCACCGGCTCCCTACACCAGACACGGAGGGAGTCAGGGTCACCTGGGATCCAGCAAACAGAAAATAACAGATAACAGTATAACACTTAACTTTGTAGAGGAGAGGAGAACCAGATGGGCATGCACACATACTCCAGGAAGAAATATAAGCCGCCCAGAAAAGCCTTCTGGGGAAGAATTTAAAGGGAAGCAATTAGTCCAACACATGACAGCTGAGAGAGACTAACGAGAGGAGGAGCTGAATACCACAACACAGAAAGTCAAGGAGGAGGTTCTGAAAGGCCTCTGTCAGAGCTTCTCAGCTGTCTGGTTGTGACATTTAATTTAGATAGGAGTAAGAAGGATGAGGGTAAAAAGGAGGAGGAGGAAAAACGTCCGTATTGTTTGATCCCGTGCACTTTCGCAAATTGGTTGCAGGTATTCGCCATTTTAGCAAGTGTGATTTGGGGAGAAGTTGCCGGAATGTTGTTCGGCGCTTTTCTGCTATTTGGATGCGATAGGGGAGGCTTGCAGGGTCTATGGGGGTTCGGGTTGGCTCAGGTATGACAAGTAATTTAGGCAGAGGAAGGTGGTACGCCCTAGCATTCGGTGAGACTACAAGGACATTGGGTTGTGGATGAGGGTCATGGCGCTCATCCCATCGACTCCATTGCCAGTAGTTGCTGTTTGGTGGTATCCGATAAATTGGCTAAGGAAGTTGCATTGGAGCGAATGGATGGGCTTTTTTCGGATCCACCGTTTGGTAACTTACGGGTTTCCCCGTTGGGGGTAGTGCCCAAGAAGGAGCCGAATAAATTTAGGCTCATTCACCATTTATTGTTTCCAAAAGGGGCGTCGGTTAATGAGGGTATAGATCCTGAGCTTTGTTCTGTGGTCTATACTTCCTTTGACGCGGCTGTGTCTTGGGTGCAAAAAGTGGGTTCGGGGACCTTATTGGCAAAAACAGACATTGAGGCGGTGTTTCGTCTTTTACCCGTTAACCCAGATAGTTTGCATTTGTTGGGTTGTTTTTGGGATGGCGGGTATTTTGTTGATAGGTGTTTGCCGATGGGCTGCTCGGTGTCGTGCGCATATTTCGAAGCGTTTAGTTCCTTCCTGGAATGGGTGGTGGTGGATGTGTCAGGGTGTTCTTCAGTTATACATTACCTAGACGATTTTCTCTGTTTAGGTCCGGCGGGTTCGCGGGTTTGTTCGTTATTGTTGTCGACATTACTGTCAGTTTTTGAGTCCTTTGGGGTGCCGCTAGTGGAAGGGAAGACGGTGGGTCCGACGACTGAGTTGAGTTTTTTAGGTATGGTCATAGACACAGTGAAAATGGAGTGCCGGCTGCCGGAGGACAAGGTGAGGGATTTAAGGGATGTGGTGGAGAAAGCGTTGGGGGTCACCAAAAATGCGATTGAGGGATTTACAATCCCTGTTGGGGAACTTGAATTTTGCTTGTCTGAATATCCCGATGGGTCGTGTCTGCTACATTAGTGTCTGCTACGGCGGTGGTGGTTGCTCCACATTATTTTATTAGGTTAGGTCAGGAATAAAGGGCTACTTAACGGTTTGGGGTGGGGGGGGGGGGTTTGAGGCAATTTAATTGCAGGTTGTTGGTTATTGGGGATACCGTTGACAGTTTTCATTTTGAGTTATTTTCGGATGCAGCAGGTGGGGTTGGTTTCGGGGTGAATTGTCACGGGCAGTGGTGTGCAGGGAGATGGCCAGAGTCTTGGGTTTTAAGGGGTTGGATGCAGAATTTGGCTCTTCTAGAGCTTTTTCTGATAGTCTTGGCAGTCGAGCTATGGGGTGAGAAATTTGGAAATAGGAAGATTCGTTTTCATTGCGACAATCTGGGGGTGGTGCAAGCGATCAATGGTTTGACCGCTTCATCACCTCCAGTGGTTAGGTTATGAGTTATGACAACATTTGGTTTTACGTTGTTTATCAGTTAATGCTTGGATTGTGGCGATTCATGTGCCTGGGGTTTCTAATAGCGTTGCGGATGCACTTTCTTGTTCGCAGTGGGAGTGGTTTACGCAGCTGGCCCCAAAGCCGGATACAGAAGGTTTGGTGTGTCCGGAGTCCCTGTGGGGGCTCTTGGAGGTACGGTAGATTTTTTGGGCGGGAATCGCTGAGTGCGGGTACATGGGCAGCTTATGTTAAGGCGTGGCGTAATTGGGAACAGGGATGTGAGGAATTGGGAGTGAGGGTGGATGAAGGGGAAGTCCTATTGTTATTATTTTGGGTAAATGCCAGAAAACAAGGTTGGTCGGTGGCGCAGTTGAATAGTTGTAAGGCGGGTTTTGCTTTTGGTTTTAAATTATGGAGTTTGCCGGATGTTACTAAAACCTTCCTGGTTCAGCAAATATCGAGGGGTTGGAGAAGGGGGAAGCGGGTGGAGGATAGAAGGAGGCCTGTGTCATTTGCACTGCTGTTACGGATTGGTTTTCAGGTGGGTTTGGTGTGCAGGTCAGCAAGCGAAATGCAGTTGTTTCAGTTAGCATTTCACTGGCGTTTTTCGGGGCGTTTAGATTGGGTGAGTTAGTGTGCTAAAATGTTCGGTGTGCGGGTGGTTTGTATGGAGAGGATGTAGATCTTTATCATGACAGGGTTGTGGTACGGATTCAAGTATCTAAAACAGATATGGAGGGTAGAGGTTCTGTTAACAGTGTGGTTGGATATAGTGCCTCGTAAGAGTTGGTGGGAGGCGCACTCAGTGGAGCACATTAATAAGGCGAGGATAAAGGTAAACTGTCACGACCATGGTCATGGTCGTGACTCCTGTAGCCACATGTAGTTGCCTGCGGTCTAGGTCTGGTTGTCAATCACAGGTGAGGGCTGTAGTATGTTGCCTCACCTGTGGTTGCCGCTGGCAACATTGTTTATGTGGCAGCATAGCAGCCTGAGCTATTGCGAGGCAGCTTGCTATGTTGTGCATGCGGTTGCACCTGGCAACTTGTCTATTTAGGTGTGCCTTGTTTCTGTGCACAAGGTTTATTTATGGGTGCATGTCTCCTTTAAGTGGCTTTCTTCCCTTCCCTGGTGTTGGAAGGGTTAACTTCCTTCCTAGTGTGTGTGCACTGGGTGTGTCTGTGTGGGTGTGGCTACATGGCCTATTTAACCTCAGTTGAGACCTGATGTCTGAGGGGTACTCCAGCCTTGTAGTAAGCTGGAGGCACCCTTCTGGTCTCTAATACCATCTGCCAGTGAGGGCCACCCTTGTGGTCATAAAATGTTATATGTGATGTTCAGTTGATGTTCTTTTCTCTTTTAGATTTTATGCACCTATGGATCTGGGTTCCTGTGTGTTTGTGTGTGTGCTGTGTCCATTTATGTTTGGGTGTGGACACTTGCTTGTATTGCACGAGATCCAGTCAGTGTGTCTGTGGCAGGTAGGTGTGGAAGTTATTTTCATCCTCCTGCCATATCCATGGGCTGTTCATGTTCCTATCCCCTTGCAGCTTGGCCACTTTAGACTCCTGTTTCTCCGCGTCATGGAGGAACGGGCTGTCTACCCAGCTCCTAGCTCAGGGATCTGTGGAGGGTGAGTAGGGATCCGAGGTTCCTGAGCATGAGCCCTCCTACCTTCAAGGTCGGCTCATGTAGCTAGGAGTCAGGGTCAGATTAGGGAAGCTCTAGGAGGTGACCTGCTCCCTAATTCTGTGGTCCTGGCCAAGTAGCGACCTACCATCTTCTAGCATCGCATGGCTGAGGGTTTCCCCCATCCTCAGCCGTGACATAAACAGGGCAATTGGGAGGTTCATGGCCAGGAACGGGGCTGTGGCGGTCAGACATTCAGAGTTGGAGTCAGGTAGTGGTGGATTTTGGAGAGCTGATGGAGTGCACCTCAATGCAGTGGGTATCGACCTGTGGTCCCTGGGTCTGCAGGGAGGTATTGAAAGGGCGTTAAGGTTGTGGAGAACGCGCAAGCTTGAGGGTAGTAGGGTTCAAGCTGCGTGTTGTTGGCGGTGGGAGGTCCTTAAAGCTGGTGGTTTGTGATGGTACTGGAGAAGTTGGAGGGCCTCAATGGTGGGGCTGGACTCTCATAGTTGGGCAATTAGTAGGTTCGAAGAGGCGTCCATCAGTTGGTGTCTCCGAGCTGGCGTTCTACGGCTGGAGGCAAGATGGAATTGCCATGTTGGTTTTTCATGGATGCTAATTTTTGGGGCTTCTAGGACCTCCCTCATCAGGGTTAATTTATTGTTATTTATGTTTTGTATTTATAATTATTAATAAAAAGGCTGCTGTGGACGATTTATTCTGACTAGTGGCTCTGTGTGTGTTTTCTTTTGAGTGAGATGGGAACATGGCGAAGTTAAGGGGATTATGGACGGTCCTGAGATAATAACCAATAACCTAATCATGTAGTATCACATGATGGACAGATGAATGGATGTCCATACAAGGACAGCTTGAGTCTGTCAGAAGAGCAATCAGTTTTATACAACAGCTTCTAATTTGGACTTGTCAAAAAGAGTCCCAAACAGTGATCTCTGACGTCCATATCCTCTAATAGGGTAGATGGACAAGGATTGTCTTCAAGAGTCCCTTTAATTTTACTTGTATTAATAATTACATAAACACAATGTTCATTGGCCTTAAGAACTGCAGTTGTGAACTCCTAATACAAACAGAACATAAAAAAAAAATTCATTGGCTTCTAAATCATTCATTGTGGAGGCTACTCATCCTTTGAAATAGAGTGGTAACAGAATGTTCTCTGTCTAATGAGCTGAATCATGCCCGATAACGCTTATTGATTCAACTCCCATGCCAGGCCTCTTTGAACAGGGGAAAAGTAGTTTTCTGGATAACTAGTGTTAATCTTCTTATTTTCACAACAGGTATTTGTGGAGAAATCACATTTCAGGAAGTTCAAGGCAAGAACGGTGATTTTCATATTGTGAGTATTTAGATTTTTGGTCACCATGCTGACTGTCTGCGATTCAGTGACTGTTGTTGACCTCTGAACATGCTGTTCAACGGAGAAAGTCATTTTCTCATTCTTCTGCTACACAAAACAAATTGAATATATGGACGGATATTACAGTTAAAATGAACGACCAAACTCCTGTATTCAAAGCGAAACCCTGGGCAATACCATTTAGTTATTACTCAGGTTGGGGTCAATCTAACATTGCAATTCCACTTACTAAACAACCGATTTACCTGCAGTCACACAATATTGAAGTCTAAAGTTGGCCATACACATTAGATAGAAGTTGGTTGATGGTTGAACACAGTTAAACAATCATCTGGTAAACAGTAATTTTGCAGACATGGACATACATATTTTAGTCCATACTGGCCGTTACAGCGATGACCAGCGATGGACGAACAATCTTTCTGGGAATATTATTTTAAAGAAGCATCTTTCGTCCACAAATGATCTGTCTTGGAATGCAAGATCTTTTGTTAAACTTCTTCTTCAGATGATGGTCTATCATCAGTCGCTCAAGACATCGTTAATTGTCAAATTTCATCCGACAAATGAATGTTTTGTCCGAAATCCTGCATTTTGATCAACTTTATAATAATTTGTATGGCCATTTAAGCAGCCACCCCTAAGGCACTACTACACTGTGTATTAGAGATGAGTGAAGTTCTTAAAAAATTTGATTCGGCAATTTTACCAAAAAAGTTTGCTTCAGTGCCGAATTACTTGTGCATTTCTTTGTAAGTAGTGAGTGCAATGACAAGCCTTTTCCTATAGTGCGCCACCTCCATCATTGAACCCCTCAGTTGCCTTGTTCATCGCAGATCGCGGCATCTAAGGTCACTATTAAAGCATTTTAGGGGTTGCTCCCCCAAAATTATTTTTTAATAAAAATAATTGTACTTACCTCATCCATTTGAGCGTGAAGAGGCCATCTTGCTTGAAGATCCTTTGTGAAATCTCGCTCAGTGCATGATGTCATCACGTGAGCCGGCGTGGTGACATCATCCGTCACCGCACACAAGATTTTGTGTGGGACATACAAACAAGATGGAGACGACGGACACTTCATGCTCAAATGGATGAGGTTAGTATGATTTTTTTTACCCCCATTTCACGGAAAATCGATTCGTTACCACGAAGCACCAGGAAATTTGGCTACGTGGTCAATAAAATTTGTCCTGAAATTGTAAACTTCAATTCTCTCAACACTACTGTATACCCAAAAGCACATGGACATTTGACCATCATACCTGCATCAGCAGAACAGCAAATGTAAATCCTCATTGCACAATTGGAAGGAGCTGCCCTCAGAGAAGTGAAATCCTGGCAAAGTTCAGAGAGAAAAACACTGGAGCAGATATTTGAACAACATGTACACCACTTTTGAACCCAGGACTGTGTCCGAGGTCAAGATGAGATTCTTCAGTAAGAGACAGCAGCCTGGTGAGTCACTTAGAGACTTTGCATTAACCTTACAGGAAGCCCTGCAAGCTGTTATACCAGTAGACCCCCGTGAAGCAGAGGATCAAGCTAAAACACAGAGAGAAAAATTTCTTGAAGGTGTTAGGACAGAAACCTTAAAGAGCCAGTTAAAGATGTTAGCTACCCAGCACCCAAGTTCTACCTTCCTAGACTTCAAAAAGCTAGCTATCAGTATTCTGGGGAAAGACCCACAACCAGAGCGGATTCTAGGCCTGCAGAAATGTCTGTGAATAAGTCAGCTAAATCTCCAAAATGTCACCCTATAGCCAGTCAGGAAGCCCAAGCTCCGGTTCCATGATGCAGTTACTGTCTTGACAGAACAGGTTAACTTCCTAACCAAAAGTCTGGAGAAAGTATGCCAAAAATGAGGAAAAGTGGGAGAAACCCTTATTGCTGGAGGATGAGACACCGTCAACAAGAAAACATTTTCCTCCTGATTAAAGAGAGACTTATCCAAGAAACTCTGGTAGACGCCCCACGGACCGCTTTAACGAGCCGAAGCGACCCATTTGTAGATACTGTCACAAGCCAGGTCATACAGAAATGATGTGCTGGCAGTTAAAGGCCAAGGACCACCCCTCGGGAGGTAGAGAAGTAGGTCCAGAAGATCCTAGCTGGATGCCCAGATATGTAGGATCGGTCCAGAAGTGGTTCTCTGAATCAATGGTGTTCCCTTTGTTGCCTTATTGGATACCGGGTCTCAAGTCCCAACTATCCAATAGACTGCATTTGAGAAATACTGGGACCACAACCAGCTGACACAGCCACCAGAATCCTGGCTGAGCATTACAGCCAGCAACTGCAAACCTGTCCCGGTGCATAGGTACTAGGAGCCAACACTTCAAGTGGGAGGAACCACCCTACCCCAACAAGGTATCATTGTTGTGCAAGTTAGGGAAGATAACAACCTTCCAGTAGTCTTAGGAATGAATGTCCTTAGGAATTGTTATACTGAAATGCTTGAAGCTTTACACAAGTCCATGCAAACCGCTTCACCTGCCTCCAAAAGGTGATGCAACAGACAATCCATGTGTTAAGTGCACAACAGAAATTTGCTAATGAGAAAGGAGAAATTTGCTGTGAACGCATCAAAGGTAACCAACCAGTGATACTGAAACCCAATACTGAAACACACCTATGGTGCCGAGCCGCTCTTGGAATTCAAGGTCAAGACAACCAAGCGCTAATAGAACCTATAAACCTAGAGGACCATCCTCTAGTCTGGGCTGCAAGAAGCCTAGTGACCATTTGTCAAGGTAAAGTGCCAATTCGTCTCCTGAACTTAAGTAGTAGCAGTATAACTTTGACCAAGCACTACCCTGTGGGCAGTTGTTACAAGTCACTTTTCAAGATGTTATCAGTGTACCTGCAACTACGACTGAACAGTCTACTTAGAAGCTGAATATTCAAGATCATACTCCAAATACATCATGGTGGACAGAACTCAATTCTACACCTGAGGAACAAATAGAAGGAGTCTTGAAAGTCGAAAAGGAACTTTAGTAAACATCCTTCGGAATATGGAGAGGTCTGTGTAATCAAGCACACCATCCCTACCAGTTCACACCCTCCAATTAAAGAAAGGTACCGGCCTATACCACCAACGATGTACCAATCTGTGAAAAAGATGATCCAGGAGATAAAGGATTCAAAGATTGTCGAAGACAGCCATAGTCCATGGGCTGCACCTCTAGTCCTTGTCCGAAAGAAAGATGATAACATTCGGTTCTGTGTGGACTACAGAAAGATTAATCAAATTACCCACAAGGGTGCCTATCCTTTACAAAGAATCGAGTTGTCCTTAACAGCATTAGGATCCTGAGCTTACTTTTATACTCTGGATTTAACCAGTTGGTACTGGCAGGTACCCATGGCTCTTGAAGATCGTGAAAAAACAGTATTTATTACCCCTATGGGCCTATTTGAATCTAGCTATATGCCGTTTGAACTTTTCAATGCACCTGGAACTTTCCAAAGATTAATGGAATGCTGTTTAGGCCACAAGAACTTTAAAACTGTCTTGTTATACCTAGATGATGTCATCATCTACTCTATATCCTATAAATACCACTTAAAACATCTTTCAGAAGTTTTTCAAGTCCTCATCAAGCACGGACTCAAGATCAAACCCTCAAAGTGCTACCTACTGAAACCAGAAGTCAAGTACCTCGGACATATTGTCAGTTCTGAAGGTGTCAAGCCAGATCCAGAGAAGATAGCCACAGTCCGGAATTGGCCTACTCCTACCACAGTAAAAGAGGTGAGAAGTTTTCTTAGTTTTGCAGGATACTACGTACAGACGTTTTATCCCTCACTTAGCCCAGATTGCTGAGCAGATACAAGAACGCCTGAGAGGACATCCCAAGAAGTACCAGAAAGCCCAGATACCAATCAAATGGAATGAAGACAGAGATATCGCTTTCCAACTCCTGAAGAAAAAGTTTACCAAACCACCGGTCTTAGGTTATCCAGATTACCAACAGACATTCCATCTCTACACTGATGCCAGTAAAAAAAGGCATGGGAGCTGTCCTGTCTCAACTGCAAGAAGGTAAAGAGAGAGTAATTACTTATGCTGGCAGATCTCTTAGAGGTGCCAAAAGAAATTACTAGAACTACAGTTCCTTCAAGCTGGAATTCCTCGCACTTGTGTGGGCTGTCACTGAAAAATGTAAAGACTACCTCGCAGCAACACCATTTGTGGCCTATACTGATAACAATCCATTTAGGAGCCTTAGAACAAAGATGGGCCTCACGTCTTGCCAACTTCATGGTCTAGTACAGAACAGGCAAGTCAAATGAAAACGCAGATGCCTTATCCCATCTTCCTATCAGAGAAGACCCTACTGAACAGGAAGACTTATGGGAAGAAGTAGAGATGCTGGCTTTCTATACACATTTTGCTCAACAAGATGTTATCTCCATTAAAGGCAAAGGTAAAGAAGTCCTCAACTTCCAACGGCAGAGAAATCTAGAACCCCTAGTTTAGGAAGAAAGGTGGATCAAGTAGCAAGCAGAAAGCAGAGTATTAGGTGAGCTACAAGATTTCTTCACTAGTGGAAGAACACCAGAAAGAATCCACAGAAAGAATGCAGATCCAGAGCTCCTCAAGCTATGGAGACACAGAAAGCAACTGTTTATGCAAAAGGGACTAATGTTTAGAAGAACCCTGGATCCCATCACCAATGATCGGCTGCATCAAATTATCGTACCACACAGAGATACCAGAATTGTGCTTGAAATGTACCACAATAGGTCAGGACACTTTGGTGTACAAAAAACAGAAGCTACCAAACGCCAAAGATTTTATTGGGTTAGAATGAGAGAAGATATTGAAAATTGGAGCACAAAATGTAGATTTATGTAAACTAGCCCGGGAATTTAATTGGGTAGATGTTTGGCGTGTTCAGAACCCGGACGAAACCATGTACTCCTGTTACTCAAAAACACACCAAACTTGGTGAAGAATAGATATGATTTTTGGAAATAAAAATGTCATGTCCCAAAACAGGATTAGGACAAAGTATATACCCATGGCTTTATCAGAACATAGTGCAATGGTAATTGAACTAGATTTGAATAAAAATAACATCCTGCCGCTGTTCAAGTTCAATTCTCATTGGCTGGGGGCGTGGCCGGACCAGCATGGAGTGAGGACGCAAGATCACAGTGCTCCTACAGAATCCTGTGGAAAATCCTGCATTCACCTGGCATTTTACTACTTTGAGCTGATTCACTGCACCTTGGATCCCCCCCATACTCCGGGACACTCGGACGGCGGCTGGGCTGTGGTGTGCTGGCTGAACGTTGTGGATGCCGACAGATTGAGGGAGAGGAGCGGCTGGGCGCGAGCTGAGGAGAGTGTGGAGCGGCGCAGGGACGTCCTATGGTGCAAGCTGGAGGGGCAGGTACGACTGGCTAAAGGTGGCAGACTATTTACCTGGGACTGCTGTTGATCCCCGCTGAGGTCTCGGGTCGGACAGCCGCGGCGGGAAGGAGCCGCGCGGCGGGCGCCATCTTGTGCACAGTGTATGTGCAGGGACGCTCCTCTCTGTGCCAGGCCGGAACGATCCGTGACTCCCGCCGATACTGTTCCCACTGGTCTCCTGGGCCCTGGGGAGATATCCCTGGCAGGGTCTCCTATTCCTGACAGCCGCAAAGCTCACTGCAGTCTTGATGAAAGTTTAGTGGGGGTGCTGGTGCACTTATCTCTCCCTGAGGACTGTGACCATCTCTAGCAGACTACTCGGCTGAGTAGTGGCCTCTGCTGTCTGCAATATAGGCTTATTTGGGATTATCTCTTGAGTGTTGAGCCCCAGCAGAGTTTTACAGTACTGGTGGACTAGTTCTATGGGCCGCAAAACTTCCTCTGTGGCTCCGTCATCTGTTAAGCGTGTCATGGACGCCATGAGCCAGACAGAACAGGAGAGTGAGGGGGCTTCTGTCCCAGGTGCCTCTGCTGAAGCCTCTCAAATTATGAAGGCCATAGCTGCATGTCAAGCTGCTCTTACATCAAAAATAGATCATCTGCAGTCGGACCTCAGTTGTTTGAGACATGATTTTGACAAAATACGTGAGAGGACCGCTGCAGTGGAGCAGAGAGTTAGTGATGTGGAGGATGCCTCCAGAGTGGTTGGAAATGATACCAGACAGCTGCTGCAGCAGGTACAAATGCTGCAGGCCAGGGCGGAGGATGCTGAGAACCGCAATAGACGCAACAACGTTCGTATCCTGGGTTTGCCGGAACGAGCAGAGGGATCTACCCCAGAGACTTTTGCGGAACAGCTCATAAAAGATGTGTTACACCCCATCTCACTTTCCAGTTGCTTTGTTATAGAAAGGGCCCACCGAATACCAACCAGGCCCTTACCGCCGGGATCCCCTGCTAGACCTTTCATTATGAAGATCCTGAACTACAGGGACAGAGATGCTATTCTGCTAGCTGCGCGACTGAAGGGGACTGTCAGCTATGAGAATGCCCGTTTATCCTTTTACCCGGACTTTACTGCAGAGGTCCAGAAGAAGAGGAAGCAGTTTGCTGAAGTTCGAGCGCGGTTGAGGGAAAAGAACTTGAAATACGCCATGATTTACCCTTCTCGCCTGAGGGTTCAAGATGGTGAAACAGTCCGTTTTTTTAATACTCCTGAAGAGGCTTCTGAATGGATTGAGAGACATCTAAATGTTGGGCCTCGCCGTTGAGGTTTCATAGTATTGTGATGGCGGCTGGAGCAAGTATTACTTGATTGCATGTTGAATTGTTCTGCTGGTAAAGATGGTTGGGGGAGGGGGGGGGAGAATTGGGTGTACATGTACCATTACTTCTCCTGTTTAATTCCCTGCTCTCTGAAGTTATCCATTGATCAGATGTGTCATTTCATAATGATATGCCGGGTGACAGCACCCTGTTTGACTATGCACTGTTGTAGTTAGATTTCTATACTTCTTTCCTATCACTAAAGTACCGATAGGGTATGTATGTTCTAACGAGTTAGGGTAGGTTCTCGTACCCGTGAGTTGGTAGTTTGGGGAATCAGGCTCATCCATGTTAAGTAGGATTGGGCAGGGTGGGTTGGGGAGGCGGGGGGTGGGGGGATGGAAGAGAGTTCTATGGATGGGGAGTTCTTGGATGCGGTGTGTGTGTGTGTGTGATTGTGCCTTCATTGGTCGGAGAGCGTGGAGTTGCTATCTCTGGAAGGATAAATGGCGGTAATTAAGCTACTTTCGTGGAATGTTCGAGGTCTGAATGATAAGATTAAGCGGTCTTTAGTGTTTAATTATCTGAAGAAGTATAATCCTGACATATTGTTGTTACAAGAAACGCACCTGCAGGGCCAGAAAGTTTTAGCTCTGCGGCGCCCGTGGATAGGTCCCACATATCATGCGGTTTACTCAAGCCATGCTAGAGGTGTGTCTATTTTAGTTGCTAAGAGTCTTCCGTTTCAAATACTGTCTGTACATCTGGATCCTTATGGGAGATATGTGCTTTTGCATGCCTGTATCAGAGGCCTACAGTACCTAATTGCGGGACTTTATATTCCTCCGCCATTCCGTAGAGAGGTCCTAGACCTAATCACTGCTAAAATAGCAGGGTTTCCTACACTGCCCTATATCATCATGGGTGACTATAATGCCACTCTAGATCCTCTAAGAGATAGAAGGGTTCCCCAGGCCTCGCATAACAATGCACTGTCGCATTGGGCTGGAACTTATGATTTAGTGGAGACATGGCGCTATTTCCACCCCACAGATGCACAGTTCTCTTGTTATTCGGCGTCTACGGGCTCACTCTCTCGTATAGATCTAGCCTTTGTTAGCAGAGATTTATCTCCCTATATTAGGTCTAGTGAATATCTACCGAGAGGAGTTTCAGACCATGCCCCTCTCCTCCTGATTCTGTCGCAGCCACTGGCTTCGTCTGATAAGCAGTGGCGACTAAACCCTATGTGGCTCGAGGTGCTACCCGTGGCGAGTGAGTGCCTGGATGCAGTGGGGAACTATTGGGCAGACAATGAAGGTTCTGCGAATCCTCTGGTGGAATGGGATGCTTTTAAGTCAGTAATGAGGGGGGTTTTGATTGCGGCGATTGCAACGCATAGGAAGGAACTGAATATTAAGCGGATAAAACTAGAGGGGGAGCTAGCTGATAAGGAGAGGTCGTATATACTAGATCCATGCACGGAGAATCAGACTCTATGGCTAGAGGCTCAACGTAGGTTTACTTTGCACTTAACTGAGTATACTGAGAAGAAACTCTTAAACCAGAAGCAGTCTATTTTCTCAGATGGTGATAAATGTGGCAGGGCATTGGCATACTTATCTAGATCGGAGTCTCAACAAACGGTAGTGGCGGGAATTCTAGATAATCAGGGACTCTTATTAAGGGAACCTAGAGATGTCTGCCGGCAGTTTGCCTCCTATTATGAAGCATTATATGCTCCCAAGATCTCGTGCACTCCTGAGGAAATTGTTGATTTCTTAGCAGGTATTAATATTCCTTCTTTAGATAGGGAGGATAGGGGGGCCCTGGCGGCAGACATATCTGATTTAGAGATTGAGGTGGCCATTAGTTCCTTAGCGACCAAGAAAACCCCGGGGCCTGATGGGTTCCCCGCAGAATGGTATAAACGGTTTTCCAAAGACCTGGTGTGCAGATTTGGGAAGCTGTTGCGATATGCGCTGGAGAGCGGCTCGCTGCCTCCGTCTTTTCTGGAGGCAACGATAGTAGTGATTCACAAATCTGGGAAACCGCCGGAGCAGTGTAGCTCTTATCGACCTATCTCGCTTTTAAATCTTGATGTCAAGATCTTTGCGAAGGTATTGGCGTTACGATTGAGGGGGGTAGTTCTCTCCTTGGTTGGGGTTGATCAATCAGGTTTTATGCCAGGGAAAACCACGGATATTAATTTAAGGAGATTGTTCACTAACCTCCAGGTCAAGCATGATAACAGAGGTATGAGGGCTCTTGCGTCCTTAGACAATGAAAAAGCCTTTGATTCAGTGGAATGGGGATTTATGTGGGCAGTACTGTCCAGGATGGGCTTTCCGGGGAAATTTATGGGCTGGTTGCAACTGCTCTATAGGTCCCCGTCGGCGAGAGTCAGGGTAAATGGGTATACATCAGACTCCTTCCCCTTGGGCAGAGGCACTAGACAGGGTTGCCCTCTCTCCCCCCTGCTATTTGCGCTAATCATGGAGCCTTTGTCAATGCTCATTTCCTCTAACTCAGGTATAGAAGGTTGGGAAATAGCTGGAATATCTGAGAAGCTGTCATTATATGCGGATGATATGTTGGTTTACTTGGCTGACTCGGGGAAGTCCTTGGACACCCTTTTGAAGGTTGTTGATCATTTTGGTGGCTTTTCAGGTCTTCGAGTAAATTGGGCTAAGTCTAGTCTCTGTCTGGTGGATGACGTTGACCCAGCTCGCATATCGGTGAACAATAGGCTTCAAGTTGTGGAGCAGTTTACCTATTTGGGGATTGTTATTCATAGAGAGGTGGGGAAATTCTATGATTTGAACGTCGTTCCAACGGTACAATCTGTTACGCGAAAGCTAGAGGCTTGGGAAAACCTTCCTTTAACCCTGATCGGGCGTATCAATGTTGTTAAAATGATTCTTCTCCCCAAACTATTGTATTTATATAGGGCTGCCCCAGTGTTGCTCCCCAAGAGACATTTTGCTACTTTAGATAGAGTGATTGCTCCCTTTCTTTGGAATAAGTCTTCCCCCAGAATAGCGAGATCTACCCTTCAGGCGTCTTGTTTGCGAGGAGGGCTTGCCTTACCAAATCTGTATATGTATTATGTGGCGGTTCAGCTGAGTTATGTGGCGTGGTGGGTAAGGGCTGACTCGGGTAATCCGGCGGTGGTGCTGGAGGCAGCTTTGTTGGGGTCTTATGAGGCACTTACGAACCTGGTGTATAGGAGGGGGGCTAGATCTACAGGGCATTACACACAATCGATGGCTGCTGTGGTGCAGATGTGGGTGAAATGGGGACTGAAGCGCGACCCGGAAGAGAAGGATTTCATTTGGTCACCATATTTGCCTCTGTGGAGAAACGGAGTGCTTCCGGAGCTGTTCTCCTTAATGGAGTTTGAGTTTTGGCCCCAGAGGGGGGTGCGTTACCTTACCCAGCTGTATGACAAGGGCCTCTTTAGAACCTTTGCTAGTTTGAAACAAGAATTTAATTTGCCCCAGGGCTGTTTATTTAGATATTTTCAACTCAGGCATGCCTGTCGGGCTCAGTTTGGTAGTGAACCTTTAAAACTGAAGTGTAGTCCCATCGAGGCGGCGATTAGGAGGGTGCCCTTGGTCAAACCTGTGTCGACTCTGTATGCGTCTCTGATGTCGTTGCAGGACTCTCCCATAGAGAGGGCATTTGTTAGATGGAAAAGGGATATTGGAGATCTAGAAGATGCGCATGTCAAAGAATTTAGCTGTACATGGAGATCTACAGTGGTGAGTGCTAGGGATCAATTGATTCAGGTTAAGTGGCTTCATAGGATTTATTACACTCCTGCAAGGCTATGTAAAATGGGGAAAGTGCCAAACCCACAGTGCACTAGATGCGGGCATGAGAATGGCGGTTTTTTGCATATGGTTTGGCAGTGTCCGATTATTCAGGGCTTCTGGGAGGAGGTTCATAAGTACTTAAATGACAAATTGGGTTTTCCTAATGTTTGTACTGAGCTCACTAGTTTGTTGGGGGTGGTGAATGAGATCGTTCCCACTAAGTATGGAAGGAAGCTGTATAGAGTACTCTTATATTATGCTAGGAAGGTTATCCTTCTTAACTGGAAACATCCTAAGTTTCCCACAGTGCAACACTGGGTGCGTTTAGTTAATGCTGATCTCGAACTATATAAATTTGTGTATGAGAAAAGAGGGACCCCGGACCGCTTCATGGAAATATGGGACCCGTGGATTGGTGCTCAAACTTTGGTACCATAGATGATGGACGGTTGTTTCCGACCAGTGAAGGCGTGTGTGACTGAGTGTGTGAGTGTGCAGTACTTCTTATTATCCGTATAGAGTTCATAATGTGTTGGGTATGGTTTCCCCTCAACCGGATATTTTCTTCAGTCCTGATTGTGGGTCATGAGGAGCGGTCATGATTGTTCCCTTGTCTATGATTTGTACTGGACTCGATTGATTATTGTCTGTATTGATGTGTTGTCATGATTTTTTCTTAAATCAATTAATAAAAAGATACTATTAAAAAAAAAAAAATTCTCATTGGCTATCATTGATATTAGATAAAGAGAGTATAATTGAGGAGCTAAAAAATGTTTTTATGGTAAATAACGGTTCTGTTAATAGACTAATGGTTTGGGACACGGTTAAGGCATTTTTGAGAGGAGTGTTGTTTAAAAAGGTAAATCATTGGAAAAAAAGTACTAGAGAGAATGGAAACGCATTGGGAAAAAAAAACTACAAGAAGCAGGAATGGCATGTATAAGGTACCCCAATGATTTTAATAAGAGAGTCTGGGAGGAAGAACAAGAAAAGTTACAAGTACACCAATTAGATAAAAGTAGGAAAGAACTACTTTTTCAAGGGATTCGGTTAGCTTCGGAGGGTGAAAAGGTTGGTAAAATTTTAGCTAGTATAGTGAGAAATCAAAAAGGGAAATCATGGATTGGTGCAATTAAAGATAAAACGGGTAAATTAGTCAGTACACCGGAAGGCATTTAAAAAGTGTTCTTAGAGTACTTCCTAGAGCTTTATAAGTCTAGGGCACAATATTCGAAACAAGAGTTAGATTTATACCTAGACCAGATTCCTTTTAGTAAGATATCCCAGGCCCAAAAAGAATACTTAGAAAAAGAAATATCGGTGGCGGAAATAAATTTAGCTCTGGGGAAGGTAAAAGCTGAAAAAACACCAGGGGGCGATGGGCTCCCTTTTGAAATATATAAAACCTTCTCCCAGGTTTTAGTACCAGAGTTAAAAACAACATTGGATGAGGCTCGAAAACTAGGCGATCTACCGAACTCCATGAAGGAGGCAATCATTACATTAATTCCAAAAAAGGGAAAAGAACAATTAGATCCTGGGTCATATAGGCCAATATCCCTTTTGAATACGGATGTCAAAATTTTGTCAAAGGTCTTGGCTGATAGGCTGTCAAAGGTTATTAAAGTAGTAATAAATAAAGATCAGACAGGTTTTATACCGGGTAGAACAATATACTCAAATATAAGATGGTTGTTCCTTAACATCGAAGCCAATAGACTAGATGCAGGGGAGAAAGCGATACTTTCACTGGATGCCCAAAAGGCATCTGATTGTATTGAATGGGAGTATCTATGGGCAGTATTAAAAAGGGTTGGCATAGGGGAGGGATTTATAAGGTGGATTCAGTTAATATATCTTAACCCAAGGGCTAGAGTGGTCGTAGTTGGGAGCTTGTCCCTGCCGTTTGCCCTATATCGTGGCACTAGGCAGGGATGCCCTCTCTCTCCACTGTTATTTGCTATCGCAATTGAGCCTCTGGCAAGCACAATAAGTAATGATAGGGAGATTAAAGGGTTTCAATATGTGGGTGGAGAAGAAAAACTGTTAATGTATGCAGACGATATCTTACTTTTTTTGCACAATATTGGGGATCAGTTTAATAGAGTGACAGAAATAATAGATACGTTTTTTTTTTTCCGGTCTAAATATTAATTGGGGGAAATCACATATGTTATTATTAGGAGATGGACAAATACAGGGAGACTCACGGGTGCATGTCCTTGAAAAACACGAGAATTTTAAATATCTAGGCATACAAATTTCCGGAAATATAGAAGAATATGAAAAATGTAATGTCCTCTCCTTAATAAAAGAACTTAGAACCAAAATACATATATGGAAAAGACTACCAATGCCAATACAGGTCGGGTAAATTTAATAAAAATGTTTTTTTCTCCCAAAAATACTCAATACCCCCAATAAAATTTCCAAAATGCTCCAGTGAGACTATCGCAGAACATTTTTAAGCTACTCAATAGTTTAATGGGGGATTTTATCTGGAAGGGAGCCATCCCTCGGATAAAGAAAGAAGTCCTTCAGCTTCCAGTGCGGGAGGGAGGATTAGCGGTTCCCAATAGTTTTTTTTACTATCTAATAACACAATATGGGAATATAAAGGGTAGTTTAGATAGTTTGGTGGGTAGTCAAGAAATAAATAGACGGGGATGGAAAGAGGAGTGGAATCACATAGAGGTGTTGGAATCAGGTATTTTGGGGGGAAAAAAATATTGGTAATAGAACACTAAACTTAGTGGAACATGTATGGGGGGAAATTAAAAAAATATTTGAGATTAAGGGGTTTTTGCATTACACACCGATTTGGAAAAATCTTAATTTAAAGGAACTGGAAACGATCAGGACTTAAATAGATTAGGAAAAAAAAGGAATGAAATATTTAGATCAGATCTTCGAGGAAGACAAGCTGAAGGACTTTAATACAATGGTAGTGGAATTTGGGATTCCACTTCTGGCCTGTCACCCGACCTGGCGACGCGGTTCCTGGGGAGGATTTCACTTTCTACTCTAAACGAAGCCCAAATAGAATATCTGGAAGAGGAGTTATCTCTTTCGGAGCTCCAGGAGGCTTTGGGATCTGTCTCGGGGAATTCATCGCCAGGTATGGACGGCCTTCCATATGAGGTCTACCGCAAGTACAGCGATGTGATTCTCCCTCAGCTGTTAGAGGTCTTTTCCCAGGCAACACAGTCAGGGAGCTTACCATGTACTATGATGGAGGCCCTTATTGTTTTAATTCCTAAAAAGGACAAGGACCCGATAGAAATGAGCTCTTATAGACCAATTTCGCTACTAAACACAGACGCTAAGCTATTATCCAAAGTTTTGGCCAGGAGGCTTTCACGGGTCATATCCACTGTTATCCACCCAGACCAAAATGGTTTTATGCCCAAAAGGGGTACCCATCATAATTTGCACAGGCTATTTATGAATATTCAGTCCCCTGGGTGCGGCGCCCGCTCCATCCTGTCGTTGGATGCCACCAAAGCCTTCGACAGGGTGGAGTGGACTTTTCTCTGGGAGGTGATGAAAAAAATGGGCTTTGGCCCTAGATTTATGGCGATGGTTCAGTTATTATATAGCTCCCCAGCTGCTAGGATCAGGATTAACGATACGATTACAGAGAGCTTCACCTTAGGAAGAGGCACCCGTCAAGGCTGTCCTCTCTCCCCTCTTTTGTTCAATATTTATATTGAACCTTTAGCAGCCAGTATAAGGCAGGATCTGCAGGTGGCCGGCTTCGGTATAATGGGGAAGCATGACCGTGTATCTCTTTACGCAGATGACATCTTGGTTTTTCTTCATCAAACAGAAACCACTCTCCCTCGTATAATGAATTTGGTTGGTTTTTTCTCTGCTCCGTCTGGCCTGGAGATCAATTGGGAGAAGACTGTTCTCCTCCCTATAGACGAGCTGCGCGGCGATTGGGATAACCAGTTAACAGTCTCTGAATCAATAAAGTACCTGGGGATTTCAGTTTCTGCCAAACCTCAGGAATATCTACAACTTAACTTGATTCCCCTGCTGATAAAGCTGAGGGCTAAAATCAAGATATGGCAAAAAATTCTGCATACAAGAGCTGATAGAATTTATTTAATAAAAATGGTAGTACTGCCCCAGGTTCTTTATGTCCTGCGCAACTCGCCTGTATGGATCGCAGATAAGTATTTTAGACTGATAGAGCGGATGCTTAACGATCTACTATGGGGGAGGAAGCGTGTTAGATTGAAGGCGCTTTATTTCTCCATGCCTTATAACCAGGGAGGCCTTAATCTCCCCTATTTTAGGGGTTATTTTATGGCCTCTCAACTCTGCCTTTTTAAGGACTGGGAAAATAGCAGTTTTTGCAGTAAAGTGGTGAAAGACTCAGGTTTTACGGATTTCCTTACTGTATTGGAGTCCGACTATTTATCAAATATACAGACCGGGCATACACTTTTCTGCAGAATGGCTATAAAGACCTGGCGGGTTATTAGGAGCTGGTGTGGAGTTAAGGCATCACTTATATGTACCCCACTATGGCATAATCCAAAGCTTTTGAATTTAAGGGACTTGAATTGTTGCCAGTATTGGAGGACTAGGAATATTGAGTACTTACATCAGGTGGTTAGTGGTGGACAAATTCTGTCCTCGATGGAATTGGGGCAAAGGGCTAATCTGAGTGAGGTGGCCTGGTACGCATATTTTCAATTGAGGTCTGCACTTTCTAGTACCTTGAATAGTCACCTTTTTCTTATAGATACTCCTGAATTTTTACACGATTTAATTATTAAGAAACCTGCCACGAAAATTAAAATATCACATTGTTATAGACACTTAATGAAACATTTTTTTTTGGGTCTTCTTTCACCAGCCTCCTCCGATTGCCTACGCTGTGGCGACTCCGAGGCAGACCACTTACACCTGTTTTGGGACTGCCCAATGGTGGGCAGCTACTGGAGATCGGTCCAGACCACTCTGGCTCGTAAACTCAACATTGCTGTTCCTCTGTCTCCCAGGATATGGGTCTTGGGAGACTTATCGGAGGTTAATTATCAGCCCATAAAACGTCAACTATTGATTAAGGTTATGTTCTTGGCCAGGCTTCTTGTTTCCAGGTTATGGTTTAGTTCCTCCGCTCCAGATTGCAGTAATTGGCTGGCCTTGGTAGAGAAAGTGAAAAGCTATGAGAGGATTTTGCATAAACAAAGAGGATCCTATTTAAAATGGGGTAAACTGTGGGAAGACTGGGATATGGTTAATTAATTTGGAATTCTTTTTTTTTATTATGTGTGTGTGTATGTGTGTATATGTATGTGTATGTGCATGTGTATATATGTATATGTACGTATGTATGTATGTGTATATATATACATATATATGTACTTTTTTTTTTTTTTTCTCCTGCAAGGTTGGAAGGGGGGGGGGGATAGACGGGGTGGGTCGGGGATGATCTTAGACTTTATAATATTATAAATGTTATGTCGATATGTTTTTTTGCACTATAAATAAAATATGATTATAAAAAAAATAAAAAAAATAACACAATATGGGAATATAAAGGGTAGTTTAGATAGTTTGGTGGGAAGTCAAGAAATAAATAGACGGGGATGGAAAGAGGAGTGGAATCACATAGAGGTGTTGGAATCAGGTATTTTGGGGGAAAAAAATATTGGTAATAGAACACTAAACTTAGTGGAACATGTATGGGGGGAAATTAAAAAAACATTTGAGATTAAGGGGTTTTTGCATTACACACCGATTTGGAAAAATCTTAATTTAAAGGAACTGGAAACGATCAGGACTTATATAGATTAGGAAAAAAAAGGAATGAAATATTTAGATCAGATCTTCGAGGAAGACAAGCTGAAGGACTTTAATACAATGGTAGTGGAATTTGGGATTCCCCATAGAGATATGTATAAATATTTTCAGCTTAGGAATGCGCTGCGGACAGTAGAGCAGGATGATAAGTATAGAAGGGAAAAATCAGATATGCTGGATAAATTTACTAGCGAAAGGGAAGGAGGAGGAACAACCACAAGGAGATATGGGATCTTGATGGAGGGATAGAAAAAAAGGATTACAATGCTTGCCGTGAAAAAATGGGAGAAAGAACTAGAATCTTTTACGGAAAAGAAATGGAGAGATGCCCTTAGAAACTATGCGAGGGTCTCGGATAGGGGTTCACACAAGATCTCACAATTTTTCATAGTGCATAGATTACATCGATCTCCATGGATGTTGAAAAGAACGGGTGTGAGAGCCTCAGATAAGTGTCCAAAATGTTGGGAGGAGAAAGCTGACTTAATACACTGTTTCTGGAGATGCCCCAAACTTTTTAGATATTGGACAGAAATAGCAGAAACCGTATCTTTACTTTTGAAGGTTCAATTGCCCAATGATCCAGTAATCTGTATATTAGGGGCAACTAAACATTTGAAGTTAAATAAAAAAATACGATTGGATTTTGAATAAAGTATTATTCCAAGCCAGACTTCTTATACTCAGTAAATGGATAAAGGCAGATTCTCCGAAACTGGGACAGTGGAGAAAAGCAATAGACAACTCAATTAAAGAAGAACATGTGATGGAGAGTTATAGTAAAAAAATTACTAAATCTTGACGAAGTATGGAAAAAATGGTTACTCTAGGGCTGGATGTGTTTTTTTTTTCTCTTTTTCTTTCACGTCCCCCCCCCCCCCTCTCCGTATGGGTGGTGGGTGGGTATAAAATAAAGATAAATTGTAACTATTAATTGTGAATATTGATCTTGCCTATTGTCAGATTAATGTGTTTTCTTTTGGATGTTTTTATGAAATTGAAATAAAGACTAAATAAAAAAAGAAAAAAAATGAAAATTGGTGTCGACAATGTTCCATTTGTGCCATTGGAAGAAGTGAGAGACATGATCAAAGAGCACCTTTACATCCCATTGTAAGCAAAACACCTCTAGAGATAGTGGCCATTGATCACATAAAACTAGAACCAAGTCGCTCAGGATATACCTACGCCATGACAATAATTGATCACTTCACCAAATTTGTAGTAGCTGTACCTGTTAAAGACTTGACAGCCAAACCCGCTGCAAATGTTTTCTGGAAGAATTTCCTGTTGCCCTATGGATGTCCTGAAAAGATTCTCACAGATCAAGGACTCTCCCATGAACTACGTTCACTTTACAATTGTCAGAAGATGAGAACAACAGCGTACCATCCTCAAGGTAACGGACTTTGCGAGAAAATGAACCAAACCTTGATTGAGATGTTGAGAGCTGAATCACCTGCTAAAAGAACTGATTGGCCAACTCTACTACCTCAATTGATGTATATTTACAACACCATCCATTGTTCTACTGGATACACTCCATATTACCTTATGTTTGGCCGTCAAGGAAGATTACCTGCAGATTTCGCTTTGGATGTACAAGTTCCAGATTCCATCAATCTTTTACCACAAACAGATTGGGTAAGTGAACATCAAAATCGCCTAGCTGATGCCCAAGAGATTGTCCAAATCTGCATGACGAATGTACTCCAAAAGCAACAGAAAGACTATGATCAGTCTGCAAAAGCAGAACCCTTAAAAATTGGTAACCATTAGAGTTGAGCGAACACCTGGAAGTTCGGGTTCGAGAAGTTCGGCCGAACTTCCCGGAAATGTTCGGGTTCGGGATCCGAACCCGATCCGAATTTCGTCCCGAACCCGAACCCCATTGAAGTCAATGGGGACCCGAACTTTTCGGCACTAAAAAGGCTGTAAAAAGGCCCAGGAAAGAGCTAGAGGGCTGCAAAAGGCAGCAACATGTAGGTAAATCCCCTGCAAACAAATGTGGATAGGGAAATGAATAAAAATAAAAATAAAATAAATAAAAATTAACCAATATCAATTGGAGAGAGGTCCCATAGCAGAGAATCTGGCTTCACGTCACCCACCACTGTAACAGTCCATTGTCAGATATTTAGTCCCAGGCACCCAGGCAGAGGAGAGAGGTCCCTTAACAGAGAATCTGGCTTCATGTTATCAGAGAATCAGTCTGCATGTCATAGCAGAGAATCATGCTTCACGTCACCCAACACTGGAACAGTCCATTGTCAGATATTTAGGCCCCGGCACCCAGGCAGAGGAGAGAGGTCCCGTAACAGAGATTCTGGCTTCATGTCAGCAGAGAATCAGTCTGCATGTCATAGCAGAGAATCAGGCTTCACGTCACCCACCACTGTGACAGTCCATTGTCATATATTTAGGCCCAGGCACCCAGGCAGAGGAGAGAGCTCCCGTAACAGAGAATCTGTCTTCATGTCAGCAGAGAATCAGTCTGCATGTCATAGCAGAGAATCAGGCTTCACGTCAGCCACCACTGCAACAGTCCATTGTCAGATATTTAGGCCCAGCACCCAGGCAGAGGAGAGAGGTCCCGTAACAGAGAATCTGGCTTCATGTCAGCAGAGAATCAGTCTGCATGTCATAGCAGAGAATCAGGCTTCACGACAGCCACCACTGCAACAGTCCATTGGCATATATTTAGGCACAGCACACAGGCAAAGGAGAGAGGTCCCGTAACAGAGAATCTGTCTTCATGTCAGCAGAGAATCAGTCTGCATGTCATAGCAGAGAATCAGGCTTCACGTCAGCCACCACTGCAACAGTCCATTGTCAGATATTTAGGCCCAGCACCCAGGCAGAGGAGAGAGGTCCCTTAACAGAAAATCTCGCTTTATGTCAGCAGAGAATCAGTCTGCATGTCATAGCAGAGAATCAGGCTTCACGTCAGCCACCACTGCAACAGTCCATTGGCATATATTTAGGCCCAGCACACAGGCAGAGGAGAGAGGTCCCGTAACAGAGAATCTGTCTTCATGTCAGCAGAGAATCAGTTTGCATGTCATAGCAGAGAATCAGGCTTCACATCAGCCACCACTGCAACAGTCCATTGTCAGATATTTAGGCCCAGCACCCAGGCAGAGGAGAGAGGTCCCGTAACAGAGACTCTGGCTTCATGTCAGCAGAGAATCAGTCTGCATGTCATAGCAGAGAATCAGGCTTCACGTCAGCCACCACTGCAACAGTCCATTGGCATATATTTAGGCCCAGCACACAGGCAGAGGAGAGAGGTCCCGTAACAGAGAATCTGTCTTCATGTCAGCAGAGAATCAGTCTGCATGTCATAGCAGAGAATCAGGCTTCACGTCAGCCACCACTGCAACAGTCCATTGTCAGATATTTAGGCCCAGCACCCAGGCAGAGGAGAGAGGTCCCGTAACAGAGACTCTGGCTTCATGTCAGCAGAGAATCAGTCTGCATGTCATAGCAGAGAATCAGGCTTCACGTCAGCCACCACTGCAACAGTCCATTGGCATATATTTAGGCCCAGCACACAGGCAGAGGAGAGAGGTCCCGTAACAGAGAATCTGTCTTCATGTCAGCAGAGAATCAGTCTGCATGTCATAGCAGAGAATCAGGCTTCACGTCAGCCACCACTGCAACAGTCCATTGTCAGATATTTAGTCCCAGGCACCCAGGCAGAGGAGAGAGGTCCCTTAACAGAGAATCTGTCTTCATGTCAGCAGAGAATCAGTCTGCATGTCATAGCAGAGAATCAGGCTTCACGTCAGCCACCACTGCAACAGTCCATTGTCAGATATTTAGTCCCAGGCACCCAGGCAGAGGAGAGAGGTCCCTTAACAGAGAATCTGTCTTCATGTCAGCAGAGAATCAGTCTGCATGTCATAGCAGAGAATCAGGCTTCACGTCACCCACCACTGCAACAGTCCATTGGCATATATTTAGGCCCAGCACACAGGCAGAGGAGAGAGGTCCCGTAACAGAGAATCTGTCTTCATGTCAGCAGAGTATTAGTCTGCATGTCATAGCAGAGAATCAGGCTTCACGTCAGCCACCACTGCAACAGTCCATTGGCATATATTTAGGCCCAGAACACAGGCAGAGGAGAGAGGTCCCGTAACAGAGAATCTGTCTTCATGTCAGCAGAGAATCAGTCTGCATCTCATAGCAGAGAATCAGGCTTCACGTCAGCCACCACTGCAACAGTCCATTGTCAGATATTTAGGCCCAGCACCCAGGCAGAGGAGAGAGGTCCCTTAACAGAGAATCTGGCTTCATGTCAGCAGAGAATCAGTCTTCATGTCATAGAAGAGAATCATGCTTCACGTCACCCAACACTGCAACAGTCCATTGGCATATATTTAGGCCCAGCACCCAGGCAGAGGAGAGAGGTCCCGTAACAGAGGATCTGGCTTCATGTCAGCAGAGAATCAGTCTGCATGTCATAGCAGAGAATCAGGCTTCACGTCACCCACCACTGTAACAGTCAATTGTCATATATTTAGGCCCAGGCACCCAGGCAGAGGAGAGAGGTCCCGTAACAGAGAATCTGTCTTCATGTCAGCAGAGAATCAGTCTGCATGTTATAGCAGAGAATCAGGCTTCACATCAGCCACCACTGCAACAGTCCATTGGCATATATTTAGGCCCAGCACACAGGCAGAGGAGAGAGGTCCCGTAACAGAGAATCTGTCTTCATGTCAGCAGAGAATCAGTCTGCATGTCATAGCAGAGAATCAGGCTTCACGTCAGCCACCACTGCAACAGTCCATTGGCATATATTTAGGCCCAGTACCCAGGCAGAGGAGAGAGGTCCCGTAACAGAGACTCTGGCTTCATGACAGCAGAGAATCAGTCTGCATGTCATAGCAGAGAATCAGGCTTCACGTCAGCCACCACTGCAACGGTCTATGGTCAGATATTTAGGCCCAGCACCCAGGCAGAGGAGAGAGGTCCCGTAACAGAGAATCTGTCTTCATGTCAGCAGAGAATCAGTCTGCATGTCATAGCAGAGAATCAGGCTTCTCGTCAGCCACCACTGCAACAGTCCATTGTCAGATATTTAGTCCCAGGCACCCAGGCAGAGGAGAGAGGTCCCTTAACAGAGAATCTGGCTTCATGTCAGCAGAGAATCAGTCTTCATGTCATAGAAGAGAATCATGCTTCACGTCACCCAACACTGCAACAGTCCATTGGCATATATTTAGGCCCAGCACCCAGGCAGAGGAGAGAGGTCCCGTAACAGAGGATCTGGCTTCATGTCAGCAGAGAATCAGTCTGCATGTCATAGCAGAGAATCAGGCTTCACGTCACCCACCACTGTAACAGTCCATTGTCATATATTTAGGCCCAGGCACCCAGGCAGAGGAGAGAGGTCCCGTAACAGAGAATCTGTCTTCATGTCAGCAGAGAATCAGTCTGCATGTTATAGCAGAGAATCAGGCTTCACATCAGCCACCACTGCAACAGTCCATTGGCATATATTTAGGCCCAGCACACAGGCAGAGGAGAGAGGTCCCATAACAGAGAATCTGTCTTCATGTCAGCAGAGAATCAGTCTGCATGTCATAGCAGAGAATCAGGCTTCACGTCAGCCACCACTGCAACAGTCCATTGGCATATATTTAGGCCCAGTACCCAGGCAGAGGAGAGAGGTCCCGTAACAGAGACTCTGGCTTCATGACAGCAGAGAATCAGTCTGCATGTCATAGCAGAGAATCAGGCTTCACGTCAGCCACCACTGCAACGGTCTATGGTCAGATATTTAGGCCCAGCACCCAGGCAGAGGAGAGAGGTCCCGTAACAGAGAATCTGTCTTCATGTCAGCAGAGAATCAGTCTGCATGTCATAGCAGAGAATCAGGCTTCTCGTCAGCCACCACTGCAACAGTCCATTGTCAGATATTTAGTCCCAGGCACCCAGGCAGAGGAGAGAGGTCCCTTAACAGAGAATCTGGCTTCATGTCAGCAGAGAATCAGTCTTCATGTCATAGCAGAGAATCATGCTTCACGTCACCCAACACTGCAACAGTCCATTGGCATATATTTAGGCCCAGCACCCAGGCAGAGGAGAGAGGTCCCGTAACAGAGGATCTGGCTTCATGTCAGCAGAGAATCAGTCTGCATGTCATAGCAGAGAATCAGGCTTCACGTCACCCACCACTGTAACAGTCCATTGTCATATATTTAGGCCCAGGCACCCAGGCAGAGGAGAGAGGTCCCGTAACAGAGAATCTGTCTTCATGTCAGCAGAGAATTAGTCTGCATGTTATAGCAGAGAATCAGGCTTCACGTCAGCCACCACTGCAACAGTCCATTGGCATATATTTAGGCCCAGCACACAGGCAGAGGAGAGGGGTCCCGTAACAGAGAATCTGTCTTCATGTCAGCAGAGAATCAGTCTGCATGTCATAGCAGAGAATCAGGCTTCACGTCACCCACCACTGCAACAGTCCATTGGCATATATTTAGGCCCAGCACACAGGCAGAGGAGAGAGGTCCCGTAACAGAGGATCTGGCTTCATTTCAGCAGAGAATCAGTCTGCATGTCATAGCAGAGAATCAGGCTTCACGTCACCCACCACTGTAACAGTCCATTGTCATATATTTAGGCCCAGGCACCCAGGCAGAGGAGAGAGGTCCCGTAACAGAGAATCTGTCTTCATGTCAGCAGAGAATCAGTCTGCATGTCATAGCAGAGAATCAGGCTTCACGGCAGCCACCACTGCAACAGTCCATTGGCATATATTTAGGCCCAGCACCCAGGCAGAGGAGAGAGGTCCCGTAACAGAGAATCTGTCTTCATGTCAGCAGAGAATTAGTCTGCATGTTATAGCAGAGAATCAGGCTTCACGTCAGCCACCACTGCAACAGTCCATTGACATATATTTAGGCCCAGCACACAGGCAGAGGAGAGAGGTCCCGTAACAGAGAATCTGTCTTCATGTCAACAGAGTATTAGTCTGCATGTCATAGCAGAGAATCAGGCTTCACGTCAGCCACCACTGCAACAGTCCATTGGCATATATTTAGGCCCAGCACCCAGGCAGAGGAGAGAGGTCCCGTAACAGAGGATCTGGCTTCATGTCAGCAGAGAATCAGTCTGCATGTCATAGCAGAGAATCAGGCTTCACGTCACCCACCACTGTAACAGTCCATTGTCATATATTTAGGCCCAGGCACCCAGGCAGAGGAGAGAGGTCCCGTAACAGAGAATCTGTCTTCATGTCAGCAGAGAATCAGTCTGCATGTTATAGCAGAGAATCAGGCTTCACATCAGCCACCACTGCAACAGTCCATTGGCATATATTTAGGCCCAGCACACAGGCAGAGGAGAGAGGTCCCGTAACAGAGAATCTGTCTTCATGTCAGCAGAGAATCAGTCGGCATGTCATAGCAGAGAATCAGGCTTCACGTCAGCCACCACTGCAACAGTCCATTGGCATATATTTAGGCCCAGTACCCAGGCAGAGGAGAGAGGTCCCGTAACAGAGACTCTGGCTTCATGACAGCAGAGAATCAGTCTGCATGTCATAGCAGAGAATCAGGCTTCACGTCAGCCACCACTGCAACGGTCTATGGTCAGATATTTAGGCCCAGCACCCAGGCAGAGGAGAGAGGTCCCGTAACAGAGAATCTGTCTTCATGTCAGCAGAGAATCAGTCTGCATGTCATAGCAGAGAATCAGGCTTCTCGTCAGCCACCACTGCAACAGTCCATTGTCAGATATTTAGTCCCAGGCACCCAGGCAGAGGAGAGAGGTCCCTTAACAGAGAATCTGGCTTCATGTCAGCAGAGAATCAGTCTTCATGTCATAGCAGAGAATCATGCTTCACGTCACCCAACACTGCAACAGTCCATTGGCATATATTTAGGCCCAGCACCCAGGCAGAGGAGAGAGGTCCCGTAACAGAGGATCTGGCTTCATGTCAGCAGAGAATCAGTCTGCATGTCATAGCAGAGAATCAGGCTTCACGTCACCCACCACTGTAACAGTCCATTGTCATATATTTAGGCCCAGGCACCCAGGCAGAGGAGAGAGGTCCCGTAACAGAGAATCTGTCTTCATGTCAGCAGAGAATTAGTCTGCATGTTATAGCAGAGAATCAGGCTTCACGTCAGCCACCACTGCAACAGTCCATTGGCATATATTTAGGCCCAGCACACAGGCAGAGGAGAGTGGTCCCGTAACAGAGAATCTGTCTTCATGTCAGCAGAGAATTAGTCTGCATGTCATAGCAGAGAATCAGGCTTCACGTCAGCCACCACTGCAACAGTCCATTGTCAGATATTTTTGCCCAGCACCCAGGCAGAGGAGAGAGGTCCCGTAACAGAGAATCTGTCTTCATGTCAGCAGAGAATCAGTCTGCATGTCATAGCAGAGAATCAGGCTTCACGTCAGCCACCAGTGCAACAGTCCATTGTCATATATTTAGGCCCAGCACCCAGGCAGAGGAGAGAGGTCCTGTAACAGAGACTCTGGCTTCATGTCAGCAGAGAATTAGTCTGCATGTTATAGCAGAGAATCAGGCTTCACGTCAGCCACCACTGCAACAGTCCATTGGCATATATTTAGGCCCAGCACACAGGCAGAGGAGAGGGGTCCCGTAACAGAGAATCTGTCTTCATGTCAGCAGAGAATTAGTCTGCATGTCATAGCAGAGAATCAGGCTTCACGTCAGCCACCACTGCAACAGTCCATTGTCAGATATTTTTGCCCAGCACCCAGGCAGAGGAGAGAGGTCCCGTAACAGAGAATCTGTCTTCATGTCAGCAGAGAATCAGTCTGCATGTCATAGCAGAGAATCAGGCTTCACGTCAGCCACCAGTGCAACAGTCCATTGTCATATATTTAGGCCCAGCACCCAGGCAGAGGAGAGAGGTCCTGTAACAGAGACTCTGGCTTCATGTCAGCAGAGAATCAGTCTGCATGTCATAGCAGAGAATCAGGCTTCACGTCAGCCACCACTGCAACAGTCCATTGTCATATATTTAGGCCCAGCACCCAGGCAGAGGAGAGAGGTCCCGTAACAGAGAATCTGGCTTCATGTCAGTAGAGAATCAGTCTGCATGTCATAGCAGAGAATCAGGCTTCACGTCAGCCACCACTGCAACAGTCCATTGGCATATGTTTAGGCCCAGCACACAGGCAGAGGACAGAGGTCCCGTAACAGAGAATCTGTCTTCATGTCAGCAGAGAATTAGTCTGCATGTCATAGCAGAGAATCAGGCTTCACGTCAGCCACCACTGCAACAGTCCATTGTCAGATATTTAGGCCCAGCACCCAGGCAGAGGAGAGAGGTCCTGTAACAGAGACTCTGGCTTCATGTCAGCAGAGAATCAGTCTGCATGTCATAGCAGAGAATCAGGCTTCACGTCAGCCACCACTGCAACAGTCCATTGTCATATATTTAGGCCCAGCACCCAGGCAGAGGAGAGAGGTCCCGTAACAGAGAATCTGTCTTCATGTCAGCAGAGAATTAGTCTGCATGTCATAGCAGAGAATCAGGCTTCACGTCACCCAACATTGGAACAGTCCATTGGCATATATTTAGGCCCCGGCACCCTAGACAGAGGAGAGGTTCATTCAACTTTGGGTAGCCTCGCAATATAATGGTAAAATGAAAATAAAAATAGGATTGAATGAGGAAGTGCCCTGGAGTACAATAATATATGGTTAAGGGGAGGTAGTTAATGTCTAATCTGCACAAGGGATGGACAGGTCCTGTGGGATCCATGCCTGGTTCATTTTTATGAACGTCAGCTTGTCCACATTGGCTGTAGACAGGCGGCTGCGTTTGTCTGTAATGACGCCCCCTGCCGTGCTGAATACACGTTCAGACAAAACGCTGGCCGCCGGGCAGGCCAGCACCTCCAAGGCATAAAAGGCTAGCTCTGGCCACGTGGACAATTTAGAGACCCAGAAGTTGAATGGGGCCGAACCATCAGTCAGTACGTGGAGGGGTGTGCACACGTACTGTTCCACCATATTAGTGAAATGTTGCCTCCTGCTAACACGTTGCGTATCAGGTGGTGGTGCAGTTAGCTGTGGCGTGTTGACAAAACTTTTCCACATCTCTGCCATGCTAACCCTGCCCTCAGAGGAGCTGGCCGTGACACAGCTGCCTTGGCGACCTCTTGCTCCTCCTCTGCCTTGGCCTTGGGCTTCCACTTGTTCCCCTGTGACATTTGGGAATGCTCTCAGTAGCGCGTCTACCAACGTGCGCTTGTACTCGCGCATCTTCCTATCACGCTCCAGTGCAGGAAGTAAGGTGGGCACATTGTCTTTGTAGCGTGGATCCAGCAGGGTGGCAACCCAGTAGTCCGCACACGTTAAAATGTGGGCAACTCTGCTGTCGTTGCGCAGGCACTGCAGCATGTAGTCGCTCATGTGTGCCAGGCTGCCCAGGGGTAAGGACAAGCTGTCCTCTGTGGGAGGCGTATCGTCATCGTCCTGCCTTTCCCCCCAGCCACGCACCAGTGATGGGCCCGAGCTGCGTTGGGTGCCACCCCGCTGTGACCATGCTTCATCCTCATCCTCCTCATCCTCGTCCTCCTCGTCCTCCAGTAGTGGGCCCTGGCTGGCCACATTTGTACCTGGCCTCTGCTGTTGCAAAAAACCTCCCTCTGAGTCACTTCGAAGAGACTGGCCTGAAAGTGCTAAAAATGACCCCTCTTCCTCCTCCTCCTCCTCCTGGGCCACCTCCTCTTCCATCATCGCCCTAAGTGTTTTCTCAAGAAGACATAGAAGTGGTATTGTAACGCTGATAACGGCGTCATCGCCACTGGCCATGTTGGTGGAGTACTCGAAACAGCGCAACAGGGCACACAGGTCTCGCATGGAGGCCCAGTCATTAGTGGTGAAGTGGTGCTGTTCCGTAGTGCGACTGACCCATGCGTGCTGCAGCTGAAACTCCACTATGGCCTGCTGCTGCTCGCACAGTCTGTCCAGCATGTGCAAGGTGGAGTTCCACCTGGTGGGCGGGAAGGCCGAAGTTACGCTGTAGCGCAGACAGGCGAGCAGCGGCAGGATGTGAACGCCGGAAGCGCGAACAGACGGCCCGCACTTTATGCAGCAGCTCTGACATGTCGGGGTAGTTGTGAATGAACTTCTGCACTACCAAATTCAGCACATGCGCCAAGCAAGGGATGTGCGTCAAACCGGCTAGTCCCAGAGCTGCAACGAGATTTCGCCCATTATCACACACCACCAGGCCGGGCTTGAGGCTCACCGGCAGCAACCACTCGTCGGTCTGTTGTTCTATACCCCGCCACAACTCCTGTGCGGTGTGGGGCCTGTCCCCAAACATATGAGTTTCAGAATGGCCTGCTGACGTTTACCCCGGGCTGTGCTGAAGTTGGTGGTGAAGGTGTGTGGCTGACTGGATGAGCAGGTGGAAGAAGAGGAGGAGGAAGCCGAGAAGGAGGAGGTGGCAACAGGAGGCAAAGAATGTTGCCCTGCGATCCTTGGCGGCGGAAGGACAGTGCGCCAAACAGCTCTCCGCCTGGGGCCCAGCTGCCACTACATTTACCCAGTGTGCAGTTAGGGAGATATAGCGTCCCTGGCCGTGCTTACTGGTCCACGTATCTGTGGTTAGGTGGACCTTGCCACAGATGGCGTTGCGCAGTGCACACTTGATTTTATCGGATACTTGGTTGTGCAGGGAAGGCACGGCTCTCTTGGAGAAGTAGTGGCGGCTAGGAACAACATACTGTGGGACAGCAAGCGACATGAGCTGTTTGAAGCTGTCTGTGTCCACCAGCCTAAATGACAGCATTTCATAGGCCAGTAGTTTAGAAATGCTGGCATTCAGGGCCAGGGATCGAGGGTGGCTAGGTGGGAATTTACGCTTTCTCTCAAATGTTTGTGAGATGGAGAGCTGAACGCTGCCGTGTGACATGGTTGAGATGCTTGGTGACGGAGGTGGTGGTGGTGTTGGTGGTACATCCCCTGTTTGCTGGGCGGCAGGTGCCAACGTTCCTCCAGAGGCGGAGGAAGAGGCCGAGGCGGCGGCAGCAGCAGAAGAGGCCGAGGCGGCAGCAGCAGAAGAGGTAGCAGGGGGAGCCTGAGTGACTTCCTTGTTTTTAAGGTGTTTACTCCACTGCAGTTCATGCTTTGCATGCAGGTGCCTGGTCATGCACCATGTGCTAAGGTTCAGAACGTTAATGCCTCGCTTCAGGCTCTGATGGCACAGCGTGCAAACCACTCTGGTCTTGTTGTCAGCACATTGTTTGAAGAAGTGCCATGCCAGGGAACTCCTTGAAGCTGCCTTTGGGGTGCTCGGTCCCAGATGGCGGCGGTCAGTAGCAGGCGGAGTCTCTTGGCGGCGGGTGTTCTGCTTTTGCCCACTGCTCCCTCTTTTGCTACGCTGTTGGCTCGGTCTCACCACTGCCTCTTCCTCCGAACTGTGAAAGTCAGTGGCACGACCTTCATTCCATGTGGGGTCTAGGACCTCATCGTCCCCTGCATCGTCTTCCACCCACTCTTGATCCCTGACCTCCTGTTCAGTCTGCACACTGCAGAAAGACGCAGCAGTTGGCACCTGTGTTTCATCATCAGAAACATGCTGAGGTGGTATTCCCATGTCCTCATCATCAGGAAACATAAGTGGTTGTGCGTCAGTGCATTCTATGTCTTCCACCGCTGGGGAAGGGCTGGGTGGATGCCCTTGGGAAACCCTGCCAGCGGAGTCTTCAAACAGCATAAGAGACTGCTGCATAACTTGAGGCTCAGACAGTTTCCCTGGTATGCATGGGGGTGATGTGACAGACTGATGGGCTTGGTTTTCAGGCGCCATCTGTGCGCTTTCTGCAGAAGACTGGGTGGGAGATAATGTGAACGTGCTGGATCCACTGTCGGCCACCCAATTGACTAATGCCTGTACCTGCTCAGGCCTTACCATCCTTAGAACGGCATTGGGCCCCACCAAATATCGCTGTAAATTATGGCGGCTACTGGGACCTGAGGTAGTTGGTACACTAGGACGTGTGGCTGTGGTAGAACGGCCACGTCCTCTCCCAGCACCAGAGGGTCCACTAACACCACCATGACCATGTCCGCATCCTTTACTAGATGTTTTCCTCATTGTTATCGTTCACCACAACAACAAAAATATTATTTGACCCAATGTATTGAATTCAAATTCAGGGCTTTTTTTAAAGACAACTAACACTATCTGGCTATCTATTTAGGTACCGTATTACACTAATACAGGCACAGCAGTAACCACAGATTTAGCTGACTATAAATTTGAGGCCTATTATTTAGGCGCTGAGTGACAGGTTTAGGTTTACTGACAGAATTAGACTTGTAAATGCACAGTAGCGTGTGTGTGAAGTTATTCAGAATGACCCTATGTGCACCTTGAATATTATATACCCTTTTAGGGATAGATTTCAAATAGCTCTGATACAGCAGAAACCACTAAATTAGGAAATTGCTAAATTGGTAATTGTATTTCAACCCAGAACAAAAAATGTGCTTTGACGGACACTAAATAACTTGACCAGCCACAACAGTACAGCAGTAACGACAGATTTAGCAGAATATAAATTTGAGGCCTAGTATTTAGGCGCTGGGTGACAGGTATAGATTTACTGACAGAATTAGACTTGGAAATGCACAGTAGCGTGTGTGTGAAGTTATTCAGAATGACCCTATGTGCACCTTGAATATTATATACCCTTTTAGGGATAGATTTCAAATAGCTCTGATACAGCAGAAACCACTAAATTAGGAAATTGCTAAATTGGGAATTGGATTTCAACCCAGAACAAAAAATGTGCTTTGACGGACATTAAATAACTAGCCCAGCCACAACAGTACAGCAGTAATGACAGATTTAGCAGGATAT
Source organism: Bufo gargarizans (assembly GCF_014858855.1). NCBI lineage: Eukaryota > Metazoa > Chordata > Amphibia > Anura > Bufonidae > Bufo > Bufo gargarizans. The sequence continues at coordinate 63,409,953 of NC_058086.1, read as the reverse complement.
AAATTTGAGGCCTAGTATTTAGGCGCTGGGTGACAGGTATAGATTTACTGACAGAATTAGACTTGGAAATGCACAGTAGCGTGTGTGTGAAGTTATTCAGAATGACCCTATGTGCACCTTGAATATTATATACCCTTTTAGGGATAGATTTCAAATAGCTCTGATACAGCAGAAACCACTAAATTAGGAAATTGCTAAATGGGAATTGGATTTCAACCCAGAACAAAAAATGTGCTTTGACGGACACTAAATAACTTGCCCAGCCACAACAGTACAGCAGTAACGACAGATTTAGCTGGATATAAATTCGAGGCCTAGTATTTAGGCGCTGAGTGACAGGTATAGATTTACTGACAGAATTAGACTTGGAAATGCACAGTAGCGTGTGTGTGAAGTTATTCAGAATGACCCTATGTGCACCTTGAATATTATATACCCTTTTAGGGATAGATTTCAAATAGCTCTGATACAGCAGAAACCACTAAATTAGGAAATTGCTAAATTGGAAATTGTATTTCAACCCAGAACAAAAACTGTGCTTTGACGGACATTAAATAGCTAGCCCAGCCACAACAGTACAGCAGTAACGACAGATTTAGCAGGATATAAATTTGAGGCCTAGTATTTAGGCGCTGGGTGACAGGTATAGATTTACTGACAGAATTAGACTTGGAAATGCACAGTAGCGTGTGTGTGAAGTTATTCAGAATGACCCTATGTGCACCTTGAATATTATATACCCTTTTAGGGATAGATTTCAAATAGCTCTGATACAGCAGAAACCACTAAATTAGGAAATTGCTAAATTGGGAATTGGATTTCAACCCAGAACAAAAAATGTGCTTTGACGGACATTAAATAACTAGCCCAGCCACAACAGTACAGCAGTAACGACAGATTTAGCAGGATATAAATTTGAGGCCTAGTATTTAGGCACTGGGTGACAGGTATAGATTTACTGACAGAATTAGACTTGGAAATGCACAGTAGCGTGTGTGTGAAGTTATTCAGAATGACCCTATGTGCACCTTGAATATTTTATACCCTTTTAGGGATAGATTTCAAATAGCTCTGATACAGCAGAAACCACTAAATTAGGAAATTGCTAAATTGGGAATTGGATTTCAACCCAGAACAAAAAATGTGCTTTGACGGACACTAAATAACTTGCCCAGCCACAACAGTACAGCAGTAACGACAGATTTAGCTGGATATAAATTTGAGGCCTAGTATTTAGGCGCTGAGTGACAGGTATAGATTTACTGATAGAATTAGACTTGGAAATGCACAGTAGCGTGTGTGTGAAGTTATTCAGAATGACCCTATGTGCACCTTGAATATTATATACCCTTTTAGGGATAGATTTCAAATAGCTCTGATACAGCAGAAACCACTAAATTAGGAAATTGCTAAATTGGAAATTGTATTTCAACCCAGAACAAAAACTGTGCTTTGACAGACATTAAATAACTAGCCCAGCCACAACAGTACAGCAGTAACGACAGATTTAGCAGGATATAAATTTGAGGCCTAGTATTTAGGCGCTGGGTGACAGGTATAGATTTACTGACAGAATTAGACTTGGAAATGCACAGTAGCGTGTGTGTGAAGTTATTCAGAATGACCCTATGTGCACCTTGAATATTATATACCCTTTTAGGGATAGATTTCAAATAGCTCTGATACAGCAGAAACCACTAAATTAGGAAATTGCTAAATTGGGAATTGTATTTCAACCCAGAACAAAAAATGTGCTTTGACGGACATTAAATAACTAGCCCAGCCACAACAGTACAGCAGTAACGACAGATTTAGCAGGATATAAATTTGAAGCCTAGTATTTAGGCGCTGGGTGACAGGTATAGATTTACTGACAGAATTAGACTTGGAAATGCACAGTAGCGTGTGTGTGAAGTTATTCAGAATGACCCTATGTGCACCTTGAATATTATATACCCTTTTAGGGATAGATTTCAAATAGCTCTGATACAGCAGAAACCACTAAATTAGGAAATTGCTAAATTGGGAATTGGATTTCAACCCAGAACAAAAAATGTGCTTTGACGGACACTAAATAACTTGCCCAGCCACAACAGTACAGCAGTAACGACAGATTTAGCTGGATATAAATTTGAGGCCTAGTATTTAGGCGCTGGATGACAGGTATAGATTTACTGACAGAATTAGACTTGGAAATGCACAGTAGCGTGTGTGTGAAGTTATTCAGAATGACCCTATGTGCACCTTGAATATTATATACCCTTTTAGGGATAGATTTCAAATAACTCTGATACAGCAGAAACCACTAAATTAGGAAATTGCTAAATTGGGAATTGTATTTCAACCCAGAACAAAAACTGTGCTTTGACGGACATTAAATAACTAGCCCAGCCACAACAGTACAGCAGTAACGACAGATTTAGCAGGATATAAATTTGAGGCCTAGTATTTAGGCGCTGGGTGACAGGTATAGATTTACTAACAGAATTAGACTTGGAAATGCACAGTAGCGTGTGTGTGAGGTTATTCAGAATGACCCTATGTGCACCTTGAATATTATATACCCTTTTAGGGATAGATTTCAAATAGCTCTGATACAGCAGAAACCACTAAATTAGGAAATTGCTAAATTGGGAATTGTATTTCAACCCAGAACAAAAAATGTGCTTTGACGGACATTAAATAACTAGCCCAGCCACAACAGTACAGCAGTAATGACAGATTTAGCAGGATATAAATTTGAGGCCTAGTATTTAGGCGCTGGGTGACAGGTATAGATTTACTGACAGAATTAGACTTGGAAATGCACAGTAGCGTGTGTGTGAAGTTATTCAGAATGACCCTATGTGCACCTTGAATATTATATACCCTTTTAGGGATAGATTTCAAATAGCTCTGATACAGCAGAAACCACTAAATTAGGAAATTGCTAAATTGGGAATTGTATTTCAACCCAGAACAAAAAATGTGCTTTGACGGACACTAAATAACTTGACCAGCCACACCAGTAACGACAGATTTAGCTGGATATAAACTTGAGGCCTAGTATTTAGGCGCTGGGTGACAGGTATACGTTTACTGACAGAATTAGACTGGGATATGGCCAAAAAATAACCACACTATTGATGGTTAAATGCACTTGGTGTGACAGCTTGACCAACCACACTACTGAGGGTTAAATGCACTTGTTGATAGGCGCAGCTTGCCCCTGATGTAGTATATGGCCAAAAAATAAACAGACTATTGCTGGTTAAATGCACTTGGTGTGGCAGCTTCACCCTGATGTAGGCTTTAGCCAAAAAACAACCACACCATTGAGGGTTAAATGCACTTGGTCGCAGCTTGTGCTGGCGCACCACAAGACACAAAATGGCCGCCGGTCACCCCAGAAAAAAGTGACTGACAAACGGTCTGGGCAGCCTAAAAACAGTGAGCAATTGAGTATCAGCAGCTCAATGATCCACAGCTGCAGATCGATCAATTAATCAAGTCTTTTGGAGGAGTTAATCAGCCTAATCTCGCCCTACTGTCGCAGCCGCAACCTCTCCCTATGCTAATCAGAGCAGAGTGACGGGCGGCGCTATGTGACTCCAGCTTAAATAGAGGCTGGGTCACATGGTGCTCTGGCCAATCACAGCCATGCCAATAGTAGGCATGGCTGTGATGGCCTCTTGGGGCAAGTAGTATGACGCTTGTTGATTGGCTGCTTTGCAGCCTTTCAAAAAGCGCCAAGAAAGCGACGAACACCGAACCCGAACCTGGACTTTTCCGAAAATGTCCGGGTTCGGGTCCGTGTCACGGACACCCCAAAATTCGGTACGAACCCGAACTATACAGTTCGAGTTCGCTCATCCCTAGTAACCATGTGTGGCTGAAAAATAATCATCGCACTAGTAAGCTGGATAGTAAATGGGAAAGAGAACCCTACATCATCACAGCTATTCCTAATCCTGAGACTGATATCTACGAAATCACCAAAGAGACCAGAGCACCACAAATAGTGCATCGCAACCGTCTCAAGTTAAATTTGAAACAAATTGTTTAAGAAGAAACTCCATGCACAGAACATTTGTTCCAGTGGAATCAACACAGTCTATTGGGAAACTATTATTGGACTCAGATCCTCTACACTGGTTCCTTACCCCATGGCTTAACTTTGTTGTTCCCGCTAAGACTAATACAGCCCCACTTCAGCCAGAGGAAGTACAGTGGATATAAAAAGTCTAAATGTCAGATTTCTGTGATGTAAAAAAATGAGACAAAGATAAATCATTTCAGAACTTTTTCCACCTTTAACCACTTAAGGACCACAGGTTTATACCCCCCTAGTGACCAGGCCCTTTTTTACAAATCGGCACTCCACAACTTTAGCGGTTAATTGCTCGGTCATGCAACTTACCACCCAAATGAATTTTACCTCCTTTTCTTCTCACTAATAGAGCTTTCATTTGGTGGTATTTCATTGCTGCTGACATTTTTACTTTTTTTTGTTATTAATCAAAATTTAACGATTTTATTGCAAAAAAATGTCATTTTTCACTTTCAGTTGTAAAATTTTGCAAAAAAAACGACATCCATATATAAATTTTTCGCTAAATTTATTGTTCTACATGTCTTTGATTAAAAAAAAATGTTTGGGTAAAAAAAAAATGGTTTGGGTAAAAGTTATAGCGTTTACAAACTATGGTACAAAAATGTGAATTTCCGCTTTTTGAAGCAGCTCTGACTTTCTGAGCACCTGTCATGTTTCCTGAGGTTCTACAATGGCCAAACAGTAGAAAAAACCCACAAATGACCCCATTTCGGAAAGTAGACACCCTGAGGTATTCGCTGATGGGCATAGTGAGTTCATAGAACTTTTTGTTTTTTGTCACAAGTTAGCGGAAAATGATGATTTATTATTATTTATTTTTTTTTCTTACAAAGTCTCATATTCCACTAACTTGTGACAAAAAATAAAAACTTCCATGAACTCACTATGCCCATCACGAAATACCTTGGGGTGTCTTCTTTCCAAAATGGGGTCACTTGTGGGGTAGTTATACTGCCCTGGCAATTTAGGGGCCCAAATGTGTGAGAAGAACTTTGCAATCGAAATGTGTAAAAAATGACCGGTGAAATCCGAAAGGTGCTCTTTGGAATGTGTGCCCCTTTGCCCACCTAGGCTGCAAAAAAGTGTCACACATCTGGTATCGCCGTACTCAGGAGAAGTTGGGGAATGTGTTTTGGGGTGTCATTTTACATATACCCATGCTGGGTGAGAGAAATATCTTGGCAAAAGACAACTTTTCCCATTTTTTTATACACAGTTGGCATTTGACCAAGATATTTATATCACCCAGCATGGGTATATGTAAAATGACACCCCAAAACACATTGCCCAACTTCTCTTGAGTACGGCGATACCAGATGTGTGACACTTTTTTGCTGCCAAGGTGGGCAAAGGGGCCCACATTCCAAAGAACACCATTAGGATTTCACCGGCCATTTTTTACAGATTTTGATTTCAAACTACTTCGCACACATTAGGGCCCCTAAATTGCCAGGGCAGTATAACTACCCCACAAGTGACCCCATTTTGGAAAGAAGACACCCCAAGGTATTCCGTGAGGGGCATGGCGAGTTCCTGCAATTTTTTTTTTTTGTCACAAGTTAGTGGAATATGAGACTTTGTAAGGGAAAAAAATTAATAAAAATAAATCATCATTTTCCGCTAACTTGTGACAAAAAATAAAAAATTCTAGGAACTCGCCATGCCCCTCACGGAATACCTTGGGGTGTCTTCTTTCCAAAATGGGGTCACTTGTGGGGTAGTTATACTGCCCTGGCAATTTAGGGGCCCAAATGTGTGGTAAGTAGTTTGAAATCAAAATGTGTAAAAAAGGACCTGTGAAATCTGAAAGGTGCTCTTTGGAATGTGGGCCCCTTTGCCCACCTAGGCGGCAAAAAAGTGACACACATCTGGTATCGCCGTACTCAGGAGAAGTTGGGGAATGTGTTTTGGGGTGTCATTTTACATATACCCATGCTGGGTGAGAGAAATATCTCGGCAAAAGACAACTTTTCCCATTTTTTTATACAAAGTTGGCATTTGACCAAGATATTTTTCTCACCCAGCATGGGTATATGTAAAATGACACCCCAAAACACATTCCCCAACTTCTCCTGAGTACGGCGATACCACATGTGTGACACTTTTTTGCAGCCTAGATGCGCAAAGCGGCCCAAATTCCTTTTAGGAGGGCATTTTTAGACATTTGGATCCCAGACTTCTTCTCACGCTTTCGGGCCCCTAACATGCCAGGGCAGTATAAATACCCCACATGTGACCCCATTTTGGAAAGAAGACACCCCAAGTTATTCCGTGAGGGGCATGGCGAGTTCCTCGAATTTTTTTTTTTGGGCACAAGTTAGAGGAAATTGATTTTTTTTGTATTTTCTCACAAAGTCTCCCTTTCTGCTAACTTGGGACAAAAATGTCAATCTTTCATGGACTCAATATGCCCCTCACGGAATACCTTGGGGTGTCTTCTTTCCAAAATGGGGTCACATGTGGGGTACTTATACTGCCCTGGCATTTTAGGGGCCCTACAGCGTCAGAAGAAGTCTGGAATATAAATGTCTAAAAAAATTTACGCATTTGGATTCCGTGAGGGGTATGGCGAGTTCATGTGAGATTTTATTTTTTGACACAAGTTAGTGGAATATGAGACTTTGTAAGAAAAAACAAAAACAAACAAAAAATTTCCGATAACTTGTGCCCAAAAAAATGTCTACATGGAGCCTTACAGGGGGTGATCAATGACAGGGGGGTGATCAGGGAATCTATATAGGGTGATCACCCCCCTGTAATTGATCACACCCCTGTCATTGATCACCCCCCTGTAAGGCTCCATTCAGACATCCGTATGATTTTTTACGGATCCACGGATACATGGATCGGATCCGCAAAACACATGCGGACGTCTGAATGGAGCCTTACAGGGGGGTGATCAATGACAGAGGGGTGATCACCCATATAGACTCCCTGATCACCTTCGTCATTGATCACCCCCCTGTAAGGCTCCATTCAGACGTCCGTATGATTTTTTACGGATCCACGGATACATGGATCGGATCTGCAAAACACATGCGGACGTCTGAATGGAGCCTTACAGGGGGGTGATCAATGACAGTGGGGTGATCACCCATATAGACTCCCTGATCACCTTCGTCATTGATCACCCCCCTGTAAGGCTCCATTCAGACGTCCGTATGATTTTTTACGGATCCACGGATACATGGATCGGATCCGCAAAACACATGCGGACGTCTGAATGGAGCCTTACAGGGGGGTGATCAATGACAGAGGGGTGATCACCCATATAGACTCCCTGATCACCTTCGTCATTGATCACCCCCTGTAAGGCTCCATTCAGACGTCCGTATGATTTTTTACGGATCCACGGATCGGATCCGCAAAACACATGCGGACGTCTGAATGGAGCCTTACAGGGGGGTGATCAATGACAGGGGATGATCAGGGAGTGTATATGGGGTGATCACCCCCCTGTCACTGATCACCCCCCTGTAAGGCTCCATTCAGACGTCCGTATGTGTTTTGCGGATCCGATCCATGTATCCGTGGATCCGTAAAAATCATACGGACGTCTGAATGGAGCCTTACAGGGGGGTGATCAATGACAGGGGGGTGATCAATGACAGGGGGTGATCAGGAAGTCTATATGGGTGATCACCCCTCTGTCATTGATCACCCCCCTGTAAGGCTCCATTCAGACGTCCGTATGTGTTTTGCGGATCCGATCCATGTATCCGTGGATCCGTAAAAATCATACGGACGTCTGAATGTAGCCTTACAGGGGGGTGATCAATGACGGAGGTGATCAGGGAGTCTATATGGGTGATCACTCCTCTGTAATTGATCACCCCCCTGTAAGGCTCCATTCAGACGTCCGCATGTGTTTTGCGGATCCGATCCATGTATCAGTGGATCCATAAAAATCATACGGACGTCTGAATGGAGCCTTACAGGGGGGTGATCAATGACAGGGAAGTGATCAGGAAGTCTATATGCGTGATCACCCCCTTGTCATTGATCACCCCCCTGTAAGGCTCCATTCAGACGTCCGTATGCGTTTTGCGGATCCGATCCATGTATCCGTGGATCCGTAAAAATCATACGGACCTCTGAATGGAGCCTTACAGGGGGTGATCAATGACAGGGGGGTGATCAATGACAGGGGGGGTGATCAGGGAGTCTATATGGGCTGATCAGTGGTTTATAAAGGGTTAATAAGTGACAGGGGGGGGTGTAGTGTAGTGTAGTGGTGTTTGGTGCTACTTTAGTGAGCTGCCTGAGTCCTCTGGTGGTCGATCCTAACAAAAGGGACCACCAGAGGACCAGGTAGCAGGTATATTAGACGCTGTTATCAAAACAGCGTCTAATATGCCTGTTAGGGGTTAAAAAAATCACATCTCCAGCCTGCCAGCGAGCGATCGCCGCTGGCAGGCTGGAGATCCACTCGCTTACCTCCCGTTCCTGTGAACGCGCGCGTCTGCGTGCGCGCGTTCACAGGAAATCTCGGCTCACACGAGATGACGCCTATTGGCGTTAGCGTAGCCTGGGAGAGCCGCCGCGATGACGCCTTTCGGCGTTAGCGTAGCGCTAAGTGGTTAATGTGACCTATAAATTGTACAACTCAATTGAAAAACAAACTAAAATCTTTTAGGTAGAGGGAAGAAAAAATATAAAAGTAAAATAATATGGTTGCATAAGTGTGCACACCTTTAAACGAATAGTTTGTTGAAGCATCATTTGATTTTATTACAGCACTCAGTCTTTTTGGGTATGAGTCTCTCAGCATGGCACATTTTGACTTGGCAAGATTTGCCCACTCTTCTTTGCAAAAACACTCCAAATCTGTCAGATTGTGAGGGCATCTTCTGTGCACAGCCCTATTCAGATCACCCCACAGATTTTTCCTTTGTTGATTTGGATGTATGCTTTGGGTCTTTGTCATGCTGAAAGATGAAGTTCCTCTTCATGTTCAGCTTTCTAGCACAGTGTTTCCCAACCAGTGTGCCTCCAGCTGTTGCAAAACTACAACTCCCAGCATGCCTGCACAACCAAAGACTGTCCAGGCATGCTGGGAGTTGTAGTTTTGCAACAGCTGGAGGCACACTGGTTGGGAAACACTGTTCTAGCAGAAGCCTGAAGGTTTTGTGTCAATATTGACTGGTATTTGGAACTGTTCATAATTCCCTCTAGCTTAACTAAGGTGCCAGTTCCAGCTGAAGAAAAATAGCCCCAAAGCATGATGCTTCCACCACCATGCTTCACTGTGGTTATGGTGTTTTTTTGGTGATGCGCAGTGTTGTTTTTGCACCAAACATATCTTTTGGAATTATTGCCAAAAAGTTCAACCTTGGTTTCATCAGACCATTTTTCCCACATGCTTTCGGGAGACTTCAGATGTGTTTTTACAAAATGTAGCCTGGCTTGGATGTTTTTCTTCATAAGAAAAGGCTTTCGTCTTGCCACTCTACCCCATAGCCCAAACATATGAAGAATATGGGAGATTGTTGTCACATGTACCACACAGCCAGTACTTGCCAGATATTCCTGCAGCTCCTTTAATGTTGCTGTAGGCCTCTTGGTAGCCTACCAGACCAGTTTTCTTCTCGTCTTTTCATAATTTTTTTCTTGGTAATGTCACTGTTGTGCCATATTTTCTCCACTTCATGATGACTGTCTTCACTTTGTTCCATGGTATATCTAATGCCTTGGAAATTCTTTTGTACCCTTCTCCTAAATGATACCTGATGTTTTGGAAGCTTTCTGTGGACCATGGCTTTTGCTGTGGGATGCGACTAAGAAAATTTCAGGAAAGACCAACTAGAGCAGCTGAACATTATTTGGGGTTAATCAGAGGCACTTTAAATGATGGCAGGTGTATGCTGACTCCTATTTAACATGATTTTGAATGTGATTGCTTATTCTGAAAACAGCTACATCCCCAGTTATAAGATGGTGTGCACATTTATGCAACCACATTATTTTAGTGTTTTTTTTGTTTCCTTCATATACAGTATGTATTTGTATTGCTAGGCCAGCAGCCATTGATGAATTGGTTGAAGGCTGCATATAGTGCCGAGATGTCTGCCTCATACCTGTGAAAACAGCAAACTGCTCCCCGGGGGGTAGTTAGCACAGAGATGCTAACCAGGATGGGCCCGCTTGCTGGTCACACTCAGGACAGGGGACAGCAGACTCTCCGGCATCGTGTGTCAGCATGGGGGCTTCATACCAGAGAATGAACATTAAGTTGTAATCCTTCATAGCTTGTTCAGGTTAGGCCTGACGTGTCCAAAACCCAGTTCATCATATCTGGTATGATGTGGGCATTGCATGGACACCAGCCATGGCGTATCAACTCATCAACTTCATCTTCTTAAAATAAGGATCTCATCTTCCGAGCATCCTGGACGTGTCTCGTTTGATGCTAGGACTTGGAACTATGAGATATGAATTATATGCATGGATAATGTAGCTTGACCCAGAGGGGCTGAGTTAGAGGTGGGAGGCAAAATCCCCCTCAGGCCTGCCCCTGGAGAAAACGCGTAAAAATGTGATTCCTGGGATATTTGGGTGTCACTAAGTGGGAGAGCCAATCGAATTGGTTTGTGCACCATTACTCTGCCCAAATCTCCTGGGAGGAAAGGACTTTTACCATACAAATGTTAAGTATTAGAACTTTCTATGTTTTCTCCTTTTTATTTTGCAATTGTTTGCCATTTATGTATGTCTCTTGTTAATATTTTTTTTGTAACCAAGTAATGTCTATTTTTTATACATTAAACCTAAAACTTTGATGGTTTGTCTTGCAACCTTAAGAACCTGTTAGCTCCATGAAGAGTGTGTGTGCAGTCTGAGGGTGCCTGCTTGCGAGTGGAACACTCAGGGGTGTCCTGTCGACCTATAACTGATGAGTGGTAACAGTGAAAGTTTCGTATTAGTGCGTGGGTGTGCTTACAGGCTTCAGGTGGCGATTTATGCTCGAGTTACAGCCCGACGTAGGGTGTAACAGCGTGTGAAGGCGTGAGGTGAATTGGCCTGAAGGGCTTGGGCAACCCTTGTCACGTAAGGCAGTGGGCCGGTCTGGTCCCCGGTACATAACGGGTGTCCTGTCACTTCTTTGTTTAAGTAGTTAGAAGAATCCAGGCAGACGCTGTATGCTTCAAGTTTATGATTTTATTATATAATAATATAGTGCATACAGGACGCATTTCGTCCAGTGCCACTGGCCATTTCAGTGCAACCCATACAACTACCAATGTTTTTCTATAGCGATTCATTTTATGCATCTGGCTGTGTCAGATCAACTGCCAATAATAGATGCAGCTATAATACCCAAACTAAAGTTTTAGCAAACCAGTTCGGACCAAACCGGGTTTGGTCCAAACTTTGCTATTTTTCGGATGGCAGACGAACCCGAATATTTTCAGGTATGTTTTCAATGAATCCTATAAAGCTCCATTTTAGTGCACATGTCGTGGGAAAAAATCACTAGGGAGGAAGAAGAAGGGTTCTCGGATGATCCTGAGAGGAAGTGTGGGTGGCCTTGCCTTGATCAGCTCCCCTTTGGGGCACCTTCCTTTTTTGGCAAGAAAACCTAACCACACCCTATGCAGATAGTCAAGAAAGTCTCCCTGTTAACAACTTGTGTGAGAGCAGTCAGCGTTTTTACTGTCCTGAGAGGAAAAGGCTTCATACCCCAGGCATAGTTGTGTTGGTGGTGTTAGTAGTAGCACCAGTAGCTGCGGTATTGGTGTTGGGGGGCAGAGACAGTGGCAGTTGGAGCAGAGCAGGGGTGAAGACTAAAGAATCCATCATGATATCCTACAGTCTGATAGAAGCGGAAGAGAGGGTAAGGACTCTGATGAAGATTGTGTTCTGGACAAGGCCTGGGAGCTGGATGGGTGGGCTGAGGAGGAGGCAACATTAGAGGAGGAGGGATGATGGTGACAGCAATAAAGAGCAGAGGCAACGTACCTCCTAAAGAACAGCCAGGGCCCCATCTGCTTCAGAATCTGGTGATGACATTGTGGGTGGGTTAGGCCCAAAACGTGCCAGAGCTAAGCCAAGCTTGGCTGCCTCTGTCTCCGCTGCGTGATTATCTCCATCAGGCATTTTTTCTCCACGCTGCCAGAAGACTAAAGCATTGCCTTGTGTAAGCTGTGCAAGAGCAAAATAATCGACATGGACAGGCAAACACAAAAGTAGGCACCACAGCTCTATTGAACCACATGAAGTGGTATCACCCCATCCCATGGACAAACAGAGGTGGCAGCCAGCTATCGCAGCAGGAGTTCCCTCCTTCTCCCTGACTCCCTTGCAGCAGCCAGGCTGCATCCACGGCAGTATGGTGTCATTCAAATTGTCATCATCCCTTTCCGCTTCTCCTGTTCAGACTCTACAGGCCCAGCAATCTAATGGTGTGCAAGCTTAATTCCCACCAGGCCAAGTTGCTGGTGGTCCAGTTGCTGCCATACAGAGTCTGCTGCCTTTAGGAAGCTAATGGCATGCGCTCAGACTCATTGAATGATTTCTAGACAGCAATTTTTCTCCCAAAAAGCAATACCTGCCTTGTATTCTCACATGGAAGACAACGTGGGTCGCTGCCTGCGATTCTCGCTGTGTGGCAAGGTTCACGCCACGGTGGACACCTGGAGCATCTCTTTAGGCCTGGGCCATTGCATGTCTTTTACAGTCCACTGTGTCAATGTTTTTTTTCCGGCAGCAGTGAGGCAACACCCCGGCAACGAGGTCAAGGCTTGTTGACTCCTCATCATTGTGTCAGCTTGGCTCCCACACCAGGTACCTCTCCTCTATGGATTCTGGTCTGTCCTAAACAGCAGCAGTGGATAGGGTAGCTCGCCCTACCCCTCTTTCCTATCACATGTGTTAAGTAAAACGTTGCCAAGCCATGTTGGAGCTGATTGGCATGAGGGAGAGTAGACACACCAGCGAACAGTTTCTAAAGTACATCAAGAAGCAAACATCCCATTGGCTTCACCCTGCCAACTCCAACTGGGCAAGGTGGTCAGCACTCAGCAACAATCGGTGCAACATTCATGGCCGCCACGAACCTGGGCGAAATAACACATGCTCCCTGCATGGTGCACGTCATCAACCTAGTGGTGCAACACTTTCTAAATAAGTACAATGGCTTAAGAAAGGTGCTGTCAAAGTCCAGGAGACTATACAAGCACTTCACCCCTCTATGTGGCGAGGAACACTCTCCTGGACATGCAGCAACAGAACAGCCTGCCGCTACACGCTTAATCCATGACAAGTCAACTCGCTGGTATTCAACACTGTACATGCTCGATTGTCTTTACAAACAGTACAAAGCCATAAAGGATTTTGTAATACACCAGACATGCCTCAACAGCAGTGAGCTTGTGTTGCATGTCAGGCAGTGGCAGTTAATCCGATAAGCCTATCAGGTGCTGAAGCCCTTCGAAGAGGCCACAAAGTTTGTCAGCAGGGTCAACTGTGGCATGAACAATGTCACCCCTCTCATATTTATGAGCAGGGGACCACAGTGACTCCATCTTGCTGATTGCCCTATAGCTGTTGAGGACACACAAAGGGAATCTGCCATGGAGGAGGCGAAGGAAGAGGATGGAAATGAGGAGTTACCACTGCAAGAGGAGGAGGAGAAGCAAGACGACGATGATGAGGATAACACTTACCTAATCGTATCAGTGGGGGAAGGAGCTGGAAAGAACTGGCTTCTCGGGAACGTTGGCCAGAATTGCCACTTGTATGCTCGCTTGCTTACGCAGTGACAGGCGTATTGTTGACATCAAGTAGTCTGATGATTACTACACAGCCATGCTTTTAGACCTTCGCTATCAAGGCAAAATGGGAGGACAAATTATGTTATCACCAGGAAACACTGTGTACGCAGCTTACCACAAGTAGATGTCTGCTGCCAGCATGTCTCAAAGGGAGGCCCCTCTCCATCCCCTGCAGAGTCACCCCCCTTCCACCACCATAAGCTGCAGAAGCTGCAGCAGCAGATCCAGCAGCCATTTCAGTCTCCTCAACAGGATGGAGCAGTTTTTCCATGTGCCACGATAGGCTGGGGCCAGTAAGCAAGCCGACAACTCCTGCCTCAATTCCTAGGTTCAATCCTACACAAACTCTGGCCAGTCTCAGGCGCATACCCTGTTCCTTGACCCATGGATGTCTGGGTAGGCAGACTGGAACAGTGGCCCAAACTGGCACAGTACGCTCTCTTACTTCCTTCTTGCCCAGCCTCCAGTGTCATCTTCGAGAGGGATTTCAGCGCAGTGGGGGACCAAGCTGTTCTCCTCCAGTGTCCAAAACATCACAATTTGTCAAAATGAAAGAAATCCTGGAGTCAGGAGGATATTTAAACTCCTCTGGCTGAGGCCGATGAATAGATTTGGCCTTGCTGGCGATGCCACCACACATTCCCGCTCCATACATTCCCTCAGCCACTGTGACATACCGGTACATCACAGTGGATGAAGGGGTTAAACATGTAGAGGGTCATTAACAAACAGATATATGCCACTTTTTGGAGTATATCTGTCACACAATGCGGTGCAAATAACCGTATACTCTGCAACTTTTCCCCGCTCATGCCAGATCTAAAAAAGGGGGCTGGAAGGGGCCAACAGGCCCGTCTTATTTATCATTTCCTATGCCTGTTTTAGGCGTAGAAATTGGTCTATATCTACGCCAGCAAGGGAACTGGCATAGATTTAGACAGGTGGTGGATACGCCGAAGTTATGTAGAGGCCAGCACATCTACATAAATTTGGCACATCCACCGCCAGCTAAAGGGGTATTAATATCGCCGTCTAAAACGCTGGTCTTAATAAATTACCCCCATAGCCTTTACATTGAGACCCAAAATACAAATCAACCACTGCTCAACTGAACGCTAACTAAGCATGCAAGTCTCCCTGAATATACAATAGGATTACTACCACATCAAAATTACATTAACTTATTTAACCTCACACCAGGGGTATATGTCTAGCAAGCTTAGTAACAGTCTTCCCGGACAGGCTGGGCCTCATTTATCAAAAGTGTCTAACAGGAAAACGAAAACCTAAGACAGGCATAGAAAATTATTACCTCCCCAGAAGCTGCCCCTCTGTGCTGGCTCCAGCTGCCATGTCCAGCATTCCACTTCTAGTTGACTCTAATTTAGATATGAAGGAGCGGGGCAGAGGAGGTGAGACGCAGGCCACAGCAGCAAGCCATCACTACCAACAGCATATTGTCTGGTCATACCGAAGAATACCACACTACTTACCTCTTATCCAATGACGTCTCCTCTGATGTAGATATTCCTTTTTCTCATCTTCTCCAATCAGTCAAGACCGCCATGATGATTTCTGTTAGCCACATCTTGTCTCTGCAGAGTTTGCAACACAGACATCTTAGATTCCTTACTTTTCTATCATCCTTCCCACCTTCTCAACACAAACTTCTCATCCTTGTGACCCAACAGTGCCATCCTGCTGTCACCCCTAATACTGCCTCGGATGAGTTTCCTAATGTCCCATTGTACTGCAGAAAAAAATAGTGCCCCCAGTAGTAATAATGCCCCCATTGTGCCACAGTAATAACAATGCTCCTAATATGCCCGCTGTAATATTCCCCCTATAATGACCTCAGTAATAATACTGCCCCTATGCTCCTAGAGTGCCTTCAGTATTAATAATACCCTTTAAAGTGCCTCCAGCAATAAAAATGCCCCTGGATTGGGCCCCCAGTAATAATAACGCTCCTGTTGTGCCCTCAGTAATAATACTGACCCCAGTTGTTGCCCCAGTTATAGTAGTGCTCCCCGTAATGTTGTATAATGCCCCCAGTTTTAAACATGTGTTCATAATGTCCCTGGCCCATATAATGCCCCCAGTGCTGCCCCCTATAGTGCCTCCACCAATATTGATGCCCTCTTATACTGCCCTGATCATTAAACATGTCCCCACAGAATCTTCTTTAAAGGGGTTGTCGGGGTTCAGAGCTGAAACCGGACAAACCTCTATTTTCACCCAGGCAGCCCCCCTGACTTCAGCATCGGAGCAGTTCATGCTCCGATGCTCTCCTTTGCACTGCGCTAAATGGCTCAGGGCAAAGGCTCTTTTGTTTACAGTAACAGACTGCCGGGCGGTGACGTCACAGGCTCTGATTGGTGGGCTTTAGTGCTGCCCTAGCCGTTTTACTGGCTAGAGCAGCGCTAAAGCCCGCCCATCAGTGCTGATGACGTCACCGGAAGAAGAGGCTTCAGCGCTCCTGCAAGGGACCCGGTACGTCACTGGGTCTAAGAAAACTTCACTTCCGGAGAAGAATTTCCTATAAGAAAACGGGGCTTCAGAAACATGTGGAAAAGGTAGGACATGGATGTATATTATATGTACGTCTGTCTTGTACTAATGGAACAAAGTCCATAATCTCGGACAACCCCTTTAACCTTCTCCCGACTGCCTAACGCAGGAATGCTTCCTGCGGGCGGCCAGGTTATCCCTCCTTGATGCGCCGATGCGTCATTTCGCGAGACATGAGATTTCCTGTGAGCGCGCGTTCACAGGATCGCGAGGTAAACGAGTTGATCTACAGCCTGCCAGCGGCGATCATTCGCTGGCAGGCTGTAGATGCAATTTTTTTTAACCCCAAAAAGGTATATTAGATGCTGTTTTGTTAACAGCGTCTAATATACCTGCTACCTTGTCCTCTGGTGGTCCCTTTTGCTTGGATCGACCACCAGAGGACACAGGCAGCTCTGAAAGTAGCACCAATCACCACACTACACTACTCCCCCCCCCCCCGTCACTGTCACCGCCAGATCTCTGAAAAGTTCTAATAGACGTTCTTCAGTACCTCCTGCATGATGTTCTTTTGTTTTGGTTTCGCTTTGACATCTCTTCTCCCTCTCCCAGCTGTCATCTATTAGCAGTGATTGCCTCCCTTTATACTACTTCCTGGATTGTGCTCGCTGCTAGAAGTTTGCTACTGCCTGTTTCTGAGATAAGTCTATCCCTTTATTTGTGTTTTCCTGTTGGCTTGATTCTAGATGACCCTGACTCCCTCTGTATTTAGTGCAGGGAGCCGGTGGTCGTGTCCCTTCACTATAATAGGGTTTTCAGGTGTCACTCAGTCTAGGTACGTGGACATGCAACTTTCTATCACAGAGATCTTTGCATGGGCTGAGCAGTCAGGGAGAGCTATAGGGCTTTAATAGGGCTCACTCTTTTGTTCCTTAGTTTGGGATCAAGTCAGTCGGATCTTTATTTGCTACTTCTTGTTTTCTGCAACACCATCCGTGACAGTCACTTATTAACCCCTGATCACCCCATATGGACTCCGTGATTACCCCCCGTCATTGCTCACCCCCCTGTAAGGCTCCATTCAGACGTCCGTATGTGTTTTGCAGATCCGCGGATCCGCAAAACACCGACACCGGCAATGTGCTTTCCGCATTTTGCGGATCCGCACATTGCCAGAACTATATAGAAAATGCCTTTTCTTGTCCGCAATTGAGGACAAGAATAGGACATGATCTATAGGCTCTACAAAAAACGCAGTGTTTGCCCGATCAGGCCTGATCTTGTGCGCACACTTGCGTTCAGTCCGCCCCACCGCAGTGACAGATTTTTTTTCTTTCTGATCACTGCAAAAACACTGTAAAATCGCTGCGGTGCTATAAAGATCACTTTTGAGGGGCATGGCGAGTTCATAGAAGATTTTCTTTTTTTTGGCACAAGTTAGCGGAAATAGATTTTTGTTTTATTGTTTTTTCTTACAAAGTCTCATATTTCACTAACCTGTGAAAAAAATAAAAAATGTTACATGAACTCACCATACCCCTCACGGAATCCAAATGTGTAAAAATGCCCTGTGAAATCCTAAAGGTACTCATTGGAATTTGGGCCCCTTTGCGCATCTTGGCTGCAAAAAAGTGTCACACATGCGGAATCGCCGTACTCAGGAGAAGTAGGGAAATGTGTTTTGGGGTGTATTTTTACATATACCCATGCTGGGTGAGATAAATTTCTTAGTAAATTGACAACTTTGTATTAAAAAAATGTAAAAAGTTGTCATTTACAGAGATATTTCTCACACACAGTATGGGTATATGTAAAAATACACCCCAAAACACATTGCCCTACTTCTCCTGAGTACAGCGATACCACATGTGTGACACTTGTTTGCAGCCTAGGTGCGCAAAGGGGCCCAAATTCCAATGAGTACCTTTTAGGAGGGCATTTTTAGACATTTGGATTCCAAACTACTTCTCATGCTTTAGGTCCCCTAAAATGCCAGGGCAGTATAAATACCCCACAAGTGACCCCATTTTGGAAAGAAGACACCCCAAGGTATTCCGGGAGGGGTATGGTGAGTTCATGTAAAATTTTATTTTTTGTCACAAGTTAGTGGAATATGAGACTTTGTAAGAAAAAGAAAAAGAAAAAATTCAATTTCCGCTAACTTGTGACAAAAAATAAAAACTTCCATGAACTCACTATGCCCTCTCAGCGAATACCTTAGGGTGTCTACTTTCCGAAATTGGGTCATTTGTGGGTTTTTTCTACTGTCTGGGCATTGTAGAACCTCAGGAAACATGACAGGTGCTCAGAAAGTCAAAGTGCGTAAATTTATTTTTTTGCACCATAGTTTGTAACTGCTATAACTTTTACCCAAACCAATAAATATACACTTATTGCATTTTTTTTTATTAAAGACATGTAGAACAATAAATTTAGAGAAAAATTTATATAGAAATTGAGTTTTATTTGAAAAATTTTACAACAGAAAATGAAAAATGTTATTTTTTTGCAAGAATTTAGTTCAATTTTGATTAATATCGAAAAAAGTAAAAATGTCAGCAGCAATGAAATACCACCAAATGAAAGCTCTATTAGTCAGAAGAAAAGGAGGTAAAATTTATTTGGGTGGTAAGTTGTATGACCGAGCAATAAATCGTGAAAGTAGTGTAGTGCAGAATTGTAAAAAGTGGTCTGGCCATTAAGGGGGTTTAAGCTAGGGGGGCTGAAATGGTTAATGCCCCCAGTAATTACCCCAGTATTATATATGCCCCATATCTTATTAGGATTAGCAGAGCCCCTCCTCCAGATCTCTACTGGACCCTGTGTCACCTATCTGGCTTGTATATTAATATATATTCACTTCTATACATAGCACACTGGGATTACTGCTCCCCCTGTAAGTTTTGTTTACCACCTATACTGTGACTCAACTAACAATCTAACAGGATTCCCCACTAGATCCTGCCATGTCTTACCCATTAATAGGTCTCCATTTCCCCGTGC
Organism: Bufo gargarizans; assembly: GCF_014858855.1. NCBI lineage: Eukaryota > Metazoa > Chordata > Amphibia > Anura > Bufonidae > Bufo > Bufo gargarizans. The sequence goes on along the minus strand of NC_058086.1, from coordinate 63,390,573 downwards.
CATCTCTGGGTGCACGTGTCCCCGTTTACCAACTACATTCCTCTGTTTCTCGCTTTCCTGCCACTAGGCATTCCAGTCGATTGCAGATTCTCTCTGCCCTGCTCCGGCCAGTAGGACTGGATTAAAAGGTCAGATGAGAGTGTAGATTTACATTGCAGCTCCGATGGGCTGCTGCGCCGGCCTCACTTATTATACCGTAATGACAACACAGTCGCATCTCTGTACCGCAGGCCCTGCTGTGCTGTCATTATCAGATTCATGTGTATGATAACGACAGCACAGCAGGGCCGCCGACAGCCTGCAATGCAGAGTCCTTGCTTTTTTATTGTGCTGCCACAATGTCCGGGATTTTTTATTTTTTTACGTGTACTCACTGTTAACAGGTGATTCTAGGCCCCCCCCCCATATGTTTTAAGGTATTTTTGCCATTTCTACACGGCTCCGACTGTCCCCCACGCACTGTTTACATCTCTGTTTATATTTATCTAACTTCCTGCCGCTCTGCACTGTGGGTCCCAGCGCAGCGCGGCATCACGTGCTTTCAGACGACTCTCATCTCCGCAGTGACACCGCCCCCTCATTGTTATTCCGACTCCTGCCGCACATCACCACGTCCTCCATGCGACCGTCCCCCTTGAATCATATTCCGCCTCCTGCCGCACATTTTCCTCCCCCTTAGTAATGCCCCTAAACTCCTCCTGGCTCAGTCCTTTGAAACGTGATCAGGTCTGAGTATTGCTTCTATCTCCAGCCTGCCGCCGCATTTGCCTGAATTGGAGGCGTTTACTATGCTAATTAGCATAGTTCCCTTGCCTCCTTCATTGTGAACAACATGCCCTGCCTGGTGACGTCACCAGACTGGAGGGGTGTGGCTTATCACGATCTGATGCCGCCAAGGTACCGCCCCTCCGAGCGCTCTGCATAATGCCTGCGGCTGATGGTGAAGTCACCGGGCCCCCTGCAAAGCGGAAGAAGCGGCTTTGCTCTTCAGAAGGGACCCGGTACGTCACTGAATGTGAGAAAAGACTCCCTTCCAGCTGAGAATTTGTGTAATGAATATGGGGCATCAGAAAAGTATAGGAAAGGTAAGACAGTCATGTAGGAGATATTTATGTCCTTGTTAAACAATTAAACCAATGTCCCCAATCCCGACAACCCCTTTAAGCCGGCGGCCCACTGCATAGAAAAAAGTCATTGGCCCACCAATCCACCTCTGCGGCTGTATAATACAGCAAGCACCCGGCCGCAATGACGGGGAGTTGAGATCATGCCGATCCCCGCCATTTAACCCCTCAGATGTCACAATGATCAGCGATCGCGGCATCTTTGATGTAAAACAGAGGGATGAGGCTGCCTCTGCCTTCTGATTGGAGCCCCCGCAGAGAAATCGGTTACCATGGCAGCCTGGACGCTTCAGAAATTTCCCAGGCCTGCCATTGTAGGCTTCCTGCTAAGCTGTGCACAAAGCACAGCTCAGCAGGGAGTGCATCAAAATGCAATTCACCCTAAAAGAATCTCTATTAGGCCCCTTCCAGGAGAGCTTTTGTCACGCTGCGAGTCCGCAGCACAGCTCCCGACCAGCCCCCAGCACTAATGGGGTCACATAGCATTATATTGATTTATGATGCTATGTAAATCTTACAGTTCTGAAATGTATTGTGTAACACTGGCAGCATTATGTCAGTGTTATCCAATACATTCCAGAACTGTAAGGTTTACATAGCATCATAAATTAATATAACGCTATGTGACCTCACAGTGTGACAAACCCTCGTCTGCAAGAGGCCTTAGAGTGGATAGGAAAAGGGATCAAACAATCTCAGCTTCTTGCCCTTAAGGGGGTTGAAAGTTATTGTTATAAAAGTAAAACAAAGTTAAAAAATATATATATATTTTAATATATTAAACAGTAAAATCCCCCCTTTCCCAATTTTACATATTAATAATTTCCTGTCTGGTGAACACCGTAACAGGAAAAAATTAATAACACACGATTTACCGTTACCTTTTCTCCCCCCAAAAATTTAATTGAACAGTGATCAAAAAGTCGTCAGCACCATAAAAATGGTACCAATAAAAACTACAGTTTGTCCCGCAAAAAAACAAGCCTTATACAGCTCTGTGGATGAAAATAAAAAAAAGTTGTTTCTTAAGTTTGTGCTCGGATCGGCTCTTTACGAGAGGGTCCCCTACCTAAGCCTACATTCCCCCCCCCCCCCTACTTAGAAGCAGCAGAGTTATGCCGGAACTGCTTATCGAAGGGTAGCCTAAAGGGGGCCACACCAATGATGAGTCCTGAGAAGAAGGGAGGGCTTCTGGGTGGGTCGAAAGCATTCGAACCGACAAGTGGGGGCAGGAGAGCCAGGTTTAAATAATTAAAGCCCCGCCTCCCCTCACACAAACACGGCACTCTTTGATTGCCTACCACTTGTGCTCGGATCGGCTCATTACGAGAGGGTCCCCTACCTAAGCCTACATTCCCCCCCCCCCCTACCTAGAAGCAGCAGAGTTATGCCGGAACTGCTTATCGAAGGGTAGCCTAAAGGGGCCAAAAGAACCATGCATAGGAGTTTTGAAAGACTTTGATAACAGAAACTACAAAACCAAAACTCGGAAAGCCAGTGACATTTTGTATTAAGGATCCGGGATATAACGCATGGAACACGCGGAACTCCAACGACCCAACCGTTTGATTACATGTACTGGTACCTTATGCATGGACGCCGCAGCTGCTGCGCCCCTGTGGAAGGAATGTCCTGTGATCGAGAGAGGATCGACCCCTGAACCTGTTAACTAAACCCGAATGTGCTGAATACCTGCCAGGTATAGTTAACAGTGCTATAGGACAGGTTTAATTGAGAGTGGCAAAAAACCCGACGAAGCCCAATAGGTGAGTGATAGTCGGGGGTAGGTGTTCATATTTCTGAAACAGGCGCCAAGCTGTCTTGTAAGCCCTCGGGGTATTACTGGCCAAGGAATTGGCCATCAGTCTGTTAGCTATGGTGAGATGAGAGACTAGTCCCAGCGCAGCTGGGCCTGGTGAGGAATTAGCATTGGCAACCGATCTGCCCCTGGACAAACCTGAAAGAAAAAGTAGAATTTATTTATTTTTATTTTTTTTAAACGGAGAAGCCATGCGTGAGACTCTAATGGCAGAGTCATATGTGTAAACCTAAAACTGAGAAGCCATGCGCGAGAGACTCTAATGGCGGAGTCATATGTGTAACCTAAACGGAGAAGCCATGCATGAGAGACTAATGGCGGAGTCATATGTGTAAACCTAAACGGAGAAGCCATGTGTGAGAGACTCTAATGGCAGAGTCATCTGTGTAAACCTAAAGCGGAGAAGCCATGCGCGAGAGACTCTAATGGCGGAGTCATATGTGTAACCTAAACGGAGAAGCCATGCATGAGAGACTAATGGCGGAGTCATATGTGTAAACATAAACGGAGAAGCCATGTGTGAGAGACTCTAATGGCAGAGTCATCTGTGTAAACCTAAAGCGGAGAAGCCATGCGCGTGAGACTCTAATGGCGGAGTCATATGTGTAACCTAAACGGAGAAGCCATGCATGAGAGACTAATGGCGGAGTCGAGAAGTCGTGCGTGAGAGACTCTAATGGCAGAGTCATCTGTGTAAACCTAAAGCGGAGAAGCCATGCGCGAGAGACTCTAATGGCGGAGTCATATGTGTAAAACTAAAACGGAGAAGCCATGCGTGAGACTCAGACGGCGGAGTCATATGTGTAACTAAAACGGAGAAGCCATGCGTGAGAGACTCTAATGGCGGAGTCATATGTGTAAACCTAAAATGGAGAAGCCATGCGTGAGAGACTCTAATGGTGGAGTCATATGTGTACACCTAAAACGGAGAAGCCATGCATGAGAGACTCTAATGGCGGAGTCATATGTGTAACCTAAACGGAGAAGCCATGCGTGAGAGCCTCTAACGGCGGAGTCATATGTGTAAACCTAAAACGGAGAAGCTATGCGTGAGAGACTCTAATGGCGGAGTCATATGTGTAACCTAAACGGAGAAGCCATGCGTGAGAGCCTCTAACGGCGGAGTCATATGTGTAAACCTAAAACGGAGAAGCTATGCGTGAGAGACTCTAATGGCGGAGTCATATGTGTAACCTAAACGGAGAAGCCATGCGTGAGAGCCTCTAACGGCGGAGTCATATGTGTAAACCTAAAACGGAGAAGCTATGCGTGAGAGACTCTAATGGCGGAGTCATATGTGTAACCTAAACGGAGAAGCCATGCGTGAGAGCCTCTAATGGCGGAGTCATATGTGTAAACCTAAAACGGAGCAGCCATGCGTGAGAGACTCTAATGGCGGAGTCATAAGTGTAACCTAAACGGAGAAGCCATGCATGAGAGACTCTAATGGCGGAGTCATATGTGTAACCTAAACGGAGAAGCCATGCGTGAGAGCCTCTAACGGCGGAGTCATATGTGTAAACCTAAAGCGGAGAAGCCATGCGCGATAGACTAATGGCGGAGCTATGCGCGAGAGACTCTAATGGCAGAGTCATATGTGTAAACCTAAAACGGAGAAGCCATGCGTGAAAGACTCTAATGGCGGACTATATGTGTAAACCTAAAACGGAGAAGCCATGTGTGAGAGACTCTAATGGTGGAGTCATATGTGTACACCTAAAACGGAGAAGCCATGCGTGAAAGACTCTAATTGTGGTTTGAATATTTTTTATTTTTTATTTTTTAAACTATAAACCACTTACGCAGCTCCAGTATGGGCACAGCTCTGTGTACGAGCACGAAGAGCATGGTATAACGCAGGTCACCTGCACGGACTAACTAACATCCTGTGCCTAAATGACCCCCTTGGAACCTTCTGTACGGCCGGCAGCAGGAAGCCAGCCACCGCCTATGATCTGCTCCCCCTGACCGAGCCTGGTACTCCTTCCCCCGATCCCTGCCTACCTAACGGCACGGCGGCCCGTGCCAGACTTTATTGAAGATGAGGAGCGGGGAAACGGTGTCCTGCACCTTTACCCCCAGCCGCGTGGGGAGCTCACGCTGCTCCCTGGCAGAGTGCACCAGTGCGGGGGAGCCCCCCCCCCCTCAGCCAGGGCCGACCCACCACCGACTGGACACTCGTACCGCGTGGGGAGCAGCGCCGCTCCCTGGCGATGTGCACCGGATCAGAGGGAGCCCTTCCTTTACCGTGAGCCCCGGCCCCCGCCGGTTTGAATCGTGTGCCGCGTGGGGAGCCGCATAGCTCCCTGGCATTATGCGCCGGCGCGGGAGTGCCCCCCCTAGGGGCTGGTTATTGTGACTGGAACCCGCTGGGAGACTGAGGCCTGACCGGACCTACCTGTGACCGTGAAGGCTGACCCCCCAGGCCGTGGCTGACCCGCGTGCGTAGACGTGACGCAACTACCTGTAGATGCCCACCCAGTGCCTGTAGTCAACGGGAGTGCGACCGAGTCTGTGGATGTGACCGACTGGCCCCTGTAGTCGTGAGGGGACCCTACCTCGGGAGTAGCGGTAACAGACCATCGCCTGTAGACGTGGTAGTATTACCTCACGAGTCTGTTGACATGAGACTAATGCCTGCAGTCGTGGCAGGGCTTTATAACGAGTCTGTAGTCGTGACAGACTAATGCCTGCAGTCGTGGCAGGGCTTTATAACGAGTCTGTAGTCGTAACGGATTTGTGCCTGCAGTCGTGGCAGGGCTTTAGAGCGGGTCTGTAGTCGTGACAGACTGATGCCTGCAGTCGTGGCAGGGCTTTATAACGGGTCTGTAGTCGTGACAGACTGATGCCTGCAGTCGTGGCAGGACTTTATAACGGGTCTGTAGTCGTGACAGACTGATGCCTGCAGTCGTGGCAGGGCTTTATAACGGGTCTGTAGTCGTGACAGACTGTTGCCTGCAGTCGTGGCAGGGCTTTAGAGCGGGTCTGTAGTCATGACAGACTGATGCCTGCAGTCGTGGCAGGGCTTTATAAGGAGTCTGTAGTCGTGACAGACCTGACAAAGCAACATTCCTATCTATACAATTTTTTTTTTTTTTTTTACTTCTTTCCCCCCCACCAAAGGCCACGACTGTAGACGCCACCCTGTAAGAGATGCGCCAGAGGCCTGGCCATAATAGTCCACCATCCCCCGTCCCCCGTCCCCCAAGCCTATGCAGGAGAAAAAGAGGGGGTTGGCCCACGCCTGCACCACCCCTGACTCACCTGGTGGCCATGACAGCCACAAACCCCACAGTATCGTAAGTTAGCCAACCACCTGTGGACCTGAATAAACAAGGACAGACATGTGAGTGAGCGCACGGTGGCTGGGTGACCCTTCACTCCTGCCACCGCTCCTTTGCTGTCCACCGGATTATTGCGACTGCGCCCGAACCAACCCCCTGACTCGCCGTATGGGCTTACGGGCGGCCCGGCTGCGTGCGCAAAGTGACGTGGCCAGCCCCCCTCTTTGGAGCCCTCTTTATATTTGATCCTTAAAACATATCCCAAATATATAATATATTTTTATTTATATTTTTGTTTGTCCTGCCTTAGTACCTAGCCACTGTGCCTGAGCAAGGAGCCCTGTACCTGGACTGCAGTACCAGTATGGGCCTGTAGGTGTCGCCCTCTATCAAGCCAGGGCCTGCTGGAGCGCAGCAAGCCTGTGAGCTGCGCTGAGGAGCCGACGGCCGGCGTGACCGCTGCTCTGGGTATGTGAAGGACGTGTGACCCATCGCTGCTGAGCCACAGATGAGGGGAGCCCGCCTGGGGGACGCTGCACGTGGGAGCGGGGGTTCTTGGCGCGGGGCCTGGAGCGGATCGGGGTGCCTGTATCGGGGTGCCGGAAGCGATCGGGAGTGCGGGCAGTCGCCAGCGCGGCTGGGGCCCGGCGGCACGCTCGGCAGCCCCCCATGTTATACATAGCGAGACGGGTGTGCAGCCACCCTGCCTACCTAATCACCGAAGCGACGAGCCCGACGCAGCCGACCACCCGATTCTCCAGTGACGCACGCACTTCTCTAGCACCAACCCACGAGCCGATTCGAAAGCATTCGAACCGACAAGTGGGGGCAGGAGAGCCAGGTTTAAATAATTAAAGCCCCGCCTCCCCTCACACAAACACGGCACTCTTTGATTGCCTACCACTTGTTCGGTGGTGATTAAGAATAAATTACTTTTTTTTTTTTTTTTTACTGCGTTCACCGTAGGGGATAATTTACATGATATTTGTGTAGTGCGGCTCATTACGGATGCGGCCAAAAATGTGGGGGAGATTTTATTTTTGTAATTTTTTTCATTAAAAAGCGTATCTTTAATGGAAAAAAAATTTCATTGGAAGTTTTTTATTTAATATATTATTATTTTTAACTTTTTTAACCACTTAAAAGTCCCACATGGTGACTATAAAAGGCATTTCTTCTAAAATACAATGCGCTATCCCTATAGTGCATTGCATTTTAATGTCAGTGCTATAGTGACAATAACTAGCAGGCTGCGCCTCTCTCGATTGAGGGGTGCTGATGGGAGACAGAGGGAGCTCACTCCTTCTGTCACAGCTGACATGCAGCGGCACGTGTGTGCACGTGCCGTCTCCCGAAAGGGCGAAAGGCGCGCCATTTCCTCATACAGCTGATCGGCGAGTGTGCTGGGTGTCAGACCCCCACCGATCTGATATTGATGACATATCCTGAGGATAGGTCATCAATATTAAGAGCCACAACAACACCTTTAAACAGCCTGTAGAGGCACTCCTGCCACTCCGGGCTGTTACAGCAGGATCGCAGCTCTCATGTGAGAGCCGAGCCCCCGTTCTCCGCTGCACGGAGGACCCATGCAGCGCTCAGACTGGGCCTCCGTGAAAAGTCGGCAGCCCAGCCTAAGGCCCCTTAGTGACTACCGTAAAAAGGCATATGGGTGTTCACTAAGGGGTAAAAATATAAAAAAAATTATCACATACAGTGAATACCGAAATGGAAAAAAATCTATATGCCCAAATAGTAGAGTTGATCGAGCATGCATGGCCGAACACCAGTTCGGCTCGAGCATCTCGATGCTCGGTGCAATGCTCAAGTCTCCTCCTCGCAGCCAATAAACGTGCATGTAAGTACTGCCCTTCATTGTAATGCCGTAGCCATGTTGGTTACTGGCATTTCAGTGATTAGCTGGCCGTGTTCGGCTCAGTGTTAGTCAGGGAGAGCTGTGCTGAAGAAGGGAAAGATAGTGTTGGGAGTGAATATTTTTTTTTTAAGTTGATAAACTTGTCAGAGACCCAAAAGTCCTTTTAAGGACTATTGTTGTGTGTGGCAGCAGCAATATATATTTTTAGCGCAACCAGCGCTAAATTGCTAAATCTTTAGAATCCCAAAAGTCTTTTTAAGGACTGTGTGTGGCAGCAATATCTATTTTTAGCGCATCCTGTGCTAAATAACGTGGAATAGTTAGGCCGCTGCAGACAGCGACATTATCTGCACTACATCTCCTGTGTAACGTGTGCGCATCCCAAAAATATCTGTGACATCCAGTGTACTTTTTCCGATGAAGGTGTCCGCTGCGGTCAGTGACATTAGCTGCGCTACATCTCCTGTGTAAGTTGTGCACAGCACATCCAAAAAATATCAGTGACATCCAATGTACATTTTCTGTAAACGGTGTCCACTGCGGACAGTGACATTACCTAGGGTACATCGCCTGTGTAACGTTTCCACATCCCAAATAACTGTGACATTCCCTGTAATTTTATACTATCCGCTGCTCACATCAGCGACATTATCTGCGGTATATTGAAGTTCGAACTGAGGGTGGTCTGGCTATCACCCTGTGTAATGTCTTCCCCCATTTCCACCTCTTCCACATGCAAAGCGTCGACCTTAATTGTGAGCAGCAAGCGTTTGAGTAGACCATTTTTCTCGTCCTCTCTACCACAGGAATGAGAGATGAGAAGTTCTCTTTGTAGCGAGGGTCGAGATGGGTGAACAACCAGTAATCGGTGTTGTCCAAAATGCGTAAAACGTGTGGGTCACGGGAAAGGCAGCCTAACAAAATCAGCCCTGTGAGTCCCAATAGGCAAGACTTCGCTGTCGTCATCAGGAGGATGACTCTCAATCTCCTCATCCTCTTCCTCCTCTTCTGCCCACCCACGCTGTACAGATGGAATTAAACTTCCATGGGTATACCCTCTGTAGCGGAGGCAACCGACTCCTGCTCCTCCTCCTCATCATCCAATTTGCACTGAAAAGACGAACTGAGGGTGGTCTGGCGCTATCACCCTGTGTAATGTCTTCTCCCATTTCCACCTCTTCCACATGCAAAGCGTCGGCCTTAATTGTGAGCAGCGAGCGTTTGAGTAGACACAGAAGTGGGATGGTGAAGCTGATAATAGTGTTATCGCTGCTCACCATCTATGTTGATTCCTTTAAAATTTCTTAAAACCTCACAGAGTTCAGACATTCATGTCCACTCCTTACTTGTGAAGAGGAGAAGTTGACTGGAAAGGTGACGACCATGTTGCAGCTGGTATTTCACTACTGCCCTGTGCTGCTCACAAAGCCTGGCCATCATGTTGAACGTCGAGTTCCAGCGCGTGCTCACGTCGCACAACAGTCGGTGAGAAGGCATTTGTAAGCGCTGCTGCAGCGTTGATAGACCGGCGAAAGCTGTCGATGACGTACGGAAATGGGCATACATGCGGCGGACCTTCACCAGTAGCTCAGGCAAATTGGGGTAGGTTTTGAGAAACCGCTGAACCACTAAGTTGAAGATGTGGGCTAGGCATGGGATGTGTGTGAGCTTGCCTAGCTCCAAAGCAGCCACCAAGTTACGGCCATTATCAGACACAACCATGCCTGGTTCTAGGTTGAGTGGCGAGAGCCACAGCTCAGTCTAGTCTCTTACCCCCTGCCACAGCTCTGCGGCAGTGTGCTGTTTGTCACCTAAGCAGTTCAGCTTAAGCACGGCCTGTTGACGCTGCAACAGCGCTTACAAATGCCATCTCACTGACTGTTGTGCGACGTGAGCACGCGCTGGAACTCGACGTTCAACATGATGGCCAGGCTTTGTGAGCAGCACAGGGCAGTAGTGAAATACCAGCTGCAACATGGTCGTCACCTTTCCAGTCAACTTCTCCTCTTCACAAGTAAGGAGTGGACATGAATGTCTGAACTCTGTGAGGTTTTAAGAAATTTTAAAGGAATCAACATAGATGGTGAGCAGCGATAACACTATTATCAGCTTCACCATCCCACTTCTGTGTCTACTCAAACGCTCGCTGCTCACAATTAAGGCCGACGCTTTGCATGTGGAAGAGGTGGAAATGGGAGAAGACATTACACAGGGTGATAGCGCCAGACCACCCTCAGTTCGTCTTTTCAGTGCAAATTGGATGATGAGGAGGAGGAGCAGGAGTCGGTTGCCTCCGCTACAGAGGGTATTACCCATGGAAGTTTAATTCCATCTGTACAGCGTGGGTGGGCAGAAGAGGAGGAAGAGGATGAGGAGATTGAGAGTCATCCTCCTGATGACGACAGCGAAGTCTTGCCTATTGGGACTCACAGGGCTGATTTTGTTAGGCTGCCTTTCCCGTGACCCACACGTTTTACGCATTTTGGACAACACCGATTACTGGTTGTTCACCCATCTCGACCCTCGCTACAAAGAGAACTTCTCATCTCTCATTCCTGTGGTAGAGAGGACGAGAAAAATGGTGCAATACCAGAAGATCCTTGTGGAAAAATGGCTCCAAAAATTTCCAGCTGACAACGCCGGCTGCAGAGTACCTAGTTCCTTGGGCAACCGAGGAGGGGAGACGAGGGGAACACACAGCAGCTCCAACAGAGGCAGGGCAAAACTCTCCGAAGCCTGGGACAGTTTCATGACACGCCGCCAGCACCCTCACCCTGATGCGCGGCCTAGTGTCACAAGGAGGTACAAATTTTGGAAGATGGTGAAGGAGTACGTAGCAGACCGTGTCAGCATCCTCAATAATCCCTCAGTGCCTTACAACTACTGGGTGTTCAAGCTGGACATGTGGCACAAACTGGCGCTCTACGCCTTTGGGGTGCTGGCCTGCCCGGTTCGCCAGCGTTATGTCAGAGCAGGTATTTAGTGCTGCTGGGGTCATAATAACTGAAAATGCTGACAGGTTGACTCTTGTAAAAATGAACAAGTCCTGGATTGCCCTGACTTCTCGACTCCACCAGAGGAAAGCGGCTGAACATAAAGGCACTCTAAATGTGTTTTTTATAATGTACTGAATACACTGTATTCTCATGCACCCCTTCCACCACAAAAAGGGTATATGGTTTAATCTTCCTTTTCTCGTCCTCCTCCTCCTCTTCCATCATATCAACATGCCTATTAGTCTGCCCTCGATCCTAATGTTGTAGAGGGTCAGCTCACCTGCAGGCCCTCACCTACAATCTTTTAGAAGGCAAGCTCACCTGCAGGCCCTCTCATGTAATGTTTTAGAGGGTCAGCTCACCAGCTGGCCCTCACCTACAATCTTTTAGAGGGTCAGCTCACCTGCAGGCCCTCGCATATAATGTTTTAGAGGGTCAGCTTACCAGCAGGCCCTCAACCATAATGTTTTACAGGGTCAGCTCACGAGCAGGCCCTCACCTACAATCTTTTAGAGGGTCAGCTTACCTGCAGGCCCTCGCATATAATGTTTTTGAGGGTCAGCTCACCAGCAGGCCCTCAACCATAATGTTCTACAGGGCCAGCTCACCAGCAGGCCCTCACCTACAATCTTTAAGAGGGTCAGCTCACCAGCAGGCCCTCGTATATAATGTTTTTGAGGGTCAGCTCACCTGCAGGCCTTCAACCATAATGTTTTACAGGGTCAGCTCACCAGCAGGCCCTTGTCCGTAATTTTTTCAATGGTTAGCTAAGCACCAGGCACTCACCCATAATTTTTGCAATGGTCAGCTTAGTGTCAGTCACTCGCCCATAATTTTTTTGATGCTCAGATCAGCAGTAGGCACTGGCCCCTAATGTTTTAGAGAGTCAGCTCTGCAGCAGATTCTCACCCCTAATGTTTTAGATGGTCAGCTCAGCAGCAGGCTCCTGCTCCGAATGTTTTTGATGATCACCAGCAGGCCAGCAATCATAATTATTCAAGGGTGTATGATGCCCTACTTTATGTGTAATAAAGGGTGTATTGGAGTGCCGGTTCCTTGTAATTTTTGGCAGCCCTTTCACTTAGTGCATAGTCTTTATTAGTGTAGGAGTCCCACTACCTGGACTATTGTACAACGATGTGAATGAGGCTCTCTATAATGTGATATACAGGTTGTATCGGAGTGCCTCTTCCTTGTAATTTTTGGTAGCACTTGTACTTTATATACAAGTAAATATACAGGAAAAAATGTTTCCTAACATTTTTTTTCTCTAAAATCAATTTTATCTTTGGTTTTGTGCATATTATTGTCAGTCTGTAAAAGTGGCGTACTACTCGGACAACATCGTTCCCAGCAGCGAACTGGGAGTCCAAGATGCATCCACACATCCTCCCCACGCTGTTCCCGAACCCATTTCGGGTCTGTTTCCATCGATTTCTGACCTTTTCCTATGAACCAGACACCCTCCCCTCTTCAGAGCAGGGGGTGCCAGGTTTAATACTTGGGTTCTCCCATTGACTTCCATTGTGCTTGGGTGCTGTCATCCAGGTTCTCTTACACTGTGCATTAATTGTTCCGCTTTGTAACTGTTATTTATTGTATTGCATTTTATATGCCTGGTTCACCAGCAGGCAACGTATATAGCAGGGAGATCTATAGATAGAATGGAACTTACCATTCCATTCTCCCCTTTTGGGCAGAAGTGGGCCAGTCGCCTTTCCTACCAAGAGAGGAGCTGCAGGAAGTTTTCAGTCAGTCTTAGTCTAGTCTAGAGTTGGAAGGAGAGGAGAATCACCCTGACTCCATACAGATTAACTGACAGAGTGTCTCGAGGGGGTCAACAGCCAAAGGCAACCCACTCTAAAGGTACCAGAACAGTACTAAAGTCCATTGACCAGACTAAAGCCGAGTTTAGCACAGCAGAGAGAGAAAGCAGAATATTCAAGTTTGCCTGCCAGTTTATGCCAAAACCTGCTGGAGCCAAGAGAAACACCACTTCTTGTATGGATGCAAGTTGATTCAAGTAAAGCTGTTGAACTTTATAAAGTCTGGATTCTCCACCATTACTCTCCTGTTTATTGCTTCGGAGCCCAACCCTGGGGAGTGACGGTATCCAGGTAGAAGGACTGCGACACACCACTCGGCATTCCTAAAAACCTGGGACCTGATCGGCCCTGGGGGCGGCAGTTGCAGTTGTCTGAGTAAAAAAATGTTTTTGTAAAAGACAGAGGCATTAAAATTATTTTAAAGGTTTACCCGCTGTTACAAATCTCCTACCTTCCAGTGCCGCTGCTCCGATTCTTTCCATTGGGCTTTGTTTATTTGTTTTCATGACTGTATCAGTGTGCTGGTGTACCACATGTAGCCACTTCAGCTAATGACTGGCCTTAGGTGTATTAGGTGACCAGCGATTGGCTGCAGCAGTCACATGACGTATACGGGTACGTCATTGCTGCAGTCAAGAATATGATGTCATGGTTGCAGCAGCTGGGAGGACAGCTGGTGCTGGATCGGGGTGGAGGGGGTCAAAACAGTGAGTACAACTGTGAGCAGGGCCGTCTTTAACGCGAGGCAAAAGGGGCAGCTGCCCCAGGCCCAGTTGCTCCTGGGGGACCCAAGGCAGCTGTCTCTTGAGACCCGCTGGCCAGTGGCGTAGCATGGGGTGGGGCGTTGCCCTAGACGCAAAATTCCAGGGAGGGCTAGCAGGGCCGCACCGCCAATTAGGCAAATTGAGGCGATGGCCCCAGGTGGCGCGGCAGGGCACAGGGAGATGAGTGCTTCCATTGCTCAACTGGGGACATTAAAAGGGGGTATTTTTTGTACTGGCACATTAAAAGGAGAATTATTATTACTGGGGGGCATTATGATGGGCTTTATTACTACTGGGGGTCTATGGGGAACATTATTACTAGTATGGGCACTAAAAGCATTATTACTTCTGGGGCACAGTGGGGACATGTTGGGGGCACTGTAGGAGTACTATTACTACCATGTGTGCTCTAGCAGAGAATTATTCTTATTGGTGGGACTTTTGGGAGCACTATTACTGTGGGGGCACCTTGGCACAGTATCAGCTTACCACAATCATTTTTGGGGGACGTTATGTTTACATTGTTAATATCAGGGGCACTATTTACTGGGTGCGGTTATTTTGTGTGCCAATAATTATTGAAGGGCACTATCTGCATGGTACTACTATCATCAGGGGGTTTATCTGTTTCTGCAGTATAGTATTGGGGAGGACAGCGGCACAGTATTAGGGGTGGTAGGATGATTTGTCCAGAAGATGGGAGGATGATGGAAAAGTAGTAAACTAAGGTTTTGTTTGCAGAGACGAGAAATGGCTGAAAAATGGTGGTCTGATCTGAAGGTCTGAAAGGAGAAGATGAAGAAAGAGAACATCTACATCAAAGAGACGTCACTGGATGTAAAAGGTACTATCTGCACTTTGTAAAAAAAAAAAAAAAAGCAATCTGCAAAATACTATATATTTGTGTCAGAAGTTGTGCTTTTTTTATTTTTAGAATAATGATACAGCCATTTTATTTGATACTTTTGTGCTGATTCTTTTTCTTTTCTCTATATTAAGGGACACTATCGTCACCAGAACCACAACAGCTAAACGTAGTAGTTCCGGTGTCTATAGCGCGTCTCTGCAAGCTTTTTAATGTAAACACTGCCTTTTCATAAAAAAAGCTGTATTTACATTACTGCCAAGTAACACCTCTAGTGACCACTCATCATTATTAAGGTTTACTACTCTCCTAGAGGTGTAGATTTTTTATTTTTGTGTGTGTGTTGTGGTGGAGGGCGTGATTGCATGCTAGGGTGTGGGGAGGTGGGATCCAAGGGGCCCAAGTAAATTCTTGCCCAGGGTCCAATCAATATTAAAAACGGCCCTGACTGTGAGTATAAGCTCCTTTATTTTTTAACCCTTTGCAAGGCATGCCCAAGATTTTTTTTTATTGGTCCAGAATATATAGCTTGCAATGTCTGTTTTCTCAAAGAGTAACAATAAAAAAATAAAAGTTGCTTAAAGGGGTTTCTAGCCATATATATGCTCAAGATAGGTCATCAATATCTGATCGATGAAGGTCCGACGCCCGGCATCCCCTCGATCAGCTGTTTGACGAGGTGGAGGTGCTCCTAGCAAGCAATCGGCTTCATTGTCACTACACTACACGTTATCTCCTGTGGAGCGTAGACGTAGTGTAATTACAAGTACTCTCTCCGTTCAAGTGAAATGAGCGAGTACTTGTCATTAGGGCTCATGCACACGACCGTTGGCTGTTTTGCAGTCCACTAATTGGGGATCCACAAAACACGGATACTGACCGTGTTCACAACGTATTTTGCGGAACAGAAGGGTTGTCCCCTAATTGAACAGTCCTATCCTTGTCCGTAATTCTGACAATAATAGGACATGTTCTGTTTTTTTGCCGAATGCCCATGCGGATATACGGACATGGAATGCACAATGAGTCATTTCCGTTGTTTTTATGGCCCCATTGAAGAGAATGGTTCCGCATACAGCCTGCATGAACCCTTACACTGCACTTTAGAGAAGGTGTCGGACTCAAGGCACTTAATACTACAGGGCTGGTTAAACGTCAAAATGATTTCAATACCAATATTAGCCACCAGATGGCACCAAAACCTTAACTAAGTATGTTAGAAAAAACAGAAAAATCTTAAGCATTGGCATATACTCTTAATGATATCATTGCTCAGTATTAGTAGGACAGTGTTAGGGTGGGTTTACATATGCGTTGTATATTCCGTTATACCATTCCGTTATAACAGGGTTATAACGGAATATAAGGACGGAATGCAAAATGGAACCCTTTAGAGGAGTTCCATTTTGATCTGTTCTATGGGCACAAATAATAAGAACAAGACGGAACCGTTATTTGTGCCCATAGAACTCTATTAGGACAGATCAAAACGGAATGCCTCTAAAGGGTTCCGTTTTGCATTCCATCTTTATATTCCGTTATAACCCTGATATAGCGGAACTGTATAATGGAATATACAACGCATATGTGAACCCAACCTTAGGCGAAGTGAGGAAAGCAAGGAGACCATCCGCAATAAAATGGGATAACAAGTGCGCAATCTCATTCAAATTTCAACACCAATGGTTTTAGACATGTTACATGCAGATTTTGGGCAATATCATCTAAAAATGAAATTGCTTTTGAAAACCATACTATCTGCACCACAAATAAGATATTGGTGGCGTACTTACATGGAGATAGTCCATGCAACTACTATGGGGCTTGAGGCGTAGCTCTGAATTTCTCCAGTTTACTGACATACCTTTAGGCCTCATGCACACGATCGTAGTTATGGTCCGCATCCGAGCCGTGTGCTGTCCGCATCCGTTGCTCCGTTCCGAGGCCCCGCAAAAAAAAAATAGCATGTCCTATTCTTGTCCATTTTGCGGATAAAAATAGGCATGTCAAAAATAGTCCGCCCGTACCCTTGCGCAAATTGCGGAAGGCACGCGGGCGGATTCAGTTTTTTGCGGATCCGCGGCTTGCGGACCGAAAAAAACGGCACGGTCGTGTGCATGTAGCCTTATGGTATTTTCCTGCACCCATCACTAATTGGAGCTCAGTGCAAAGAGATTTTATAGCTGTCATTGACAGTGGAAACTATATACATTCCTATACACTGTGCTCCCCCTAGTGGTGGATTCAGGGAACTAGTTTTATCATGTATTGTAAGCAGGAATGTATAGAGCAGTAAGGGGGAGATTTATCACTGGATACAATTTTTCTTTGCCCTCCTATGATATCTATCTACAGCCCTGTAAGAGATCACTGTCTACACAACTGTTAGTCCACCTGCACACGTTGCAGAATACTTGCGGCTTTTTTGCACCGATTCCCGTACGGAAAAAACGCAGCGTATTACAGTATCAGCAAAGCGTATGAGATTACACCAATCTCATGGACACTTTACAGATTTTTTTTGTACGGAAATTGACCTGCTGTGCGGACTTCAAAATAAATAGTATGTCAATTAGGTTTGGGGTTTTAGCTGCGGATTTCACCTTTTTCAATGGAAGGGGTGAGATCTGCAGCAAAACCGCATCAAATCCGCAATTAGACATTGCGGATTTTGGTGCGGATATGCTGCAGGAACGCCCATAAATCCGCAAGGAAATTGGTCCGGATCTTATGTGCGTTCACCACTTGTGTGCAGGTGGTCTAAGAGATCATCCCTTATGTAATAAACTGCACGCTAGGTTTTGGACACGGCCTATAAAGTGGCTATTGGTGGATTTTTTTGTCAGTCAGGTTTTGGGTTAGCTTAGTAAATATGAACCGTGTCCAGCAGTTTTTAGGCTAAAATGCATTAAAAAAATCTATAGCAGCTGTTTATTGAATTATCTAAAACGAGTGGCCGCTTCCAGTGTTCTCTAAGGATAACCCTGGGTTCACACCTGAGCGTTTTACAGCGCGTTCAAACGCGCTGTAAAACGCTCAAGACATGAAATCCAATGCTTCCCTATGGGAATGGTTCACACCTGGGCGTTTTACAGCGCGTACGATCGCGCTGTAAAACGCCCGACGCTCAAACAAGTACTTGAGCTTCTTTGGGGCGTTTTGACGCGCGTTTGTGGCCATAGGACACTGCAGTCAATGACACAAACGCGCGTCAAACGCGCGTTTACTATTACAAAAACGCGCGTCAGAAACGCGCGTTAAAAACACGCATTTAACGCGCGTTTGGGAAACGCTTAGGTGTGAACCCAGGGTCAGGGTTTGTGCAGACTGCAGAGACGTGCATGGAGCCTGTACTGCAGTGAGTGGAAACTATAGGCCTCCTTAGTACAGATCTGCACAGCCTTAGGCCTGGTTCACACATAAGCGTACCCGATAAGCGCTGTTTACAAGCGTGCTTATCGGGCGTTTACATACGTGCGAGTGAAACAAGCAAACGCCCATTGTCGCGCGTTCCCGCTAGGTCTATGTGCGGGAACACGCGACAATGCGCCCCCAAAGAAGCTCCTGTACTTCTTGGGGCGTCGGGCGTTTTACAGCGCAATCGTACGCGGTGTAAAACGCTCAGGTGAGAACCATTCCCATAGGGAATCATTGGTTTTTGCTTGTTGAGCGTTTTACAACGCATAGGAACGCGCTGTAAAACGCTCAGGTGTGAACCTAGCCTTAGGGATCATACCCTCAAACATATTCCGTTTTTTTCTTTTTGCGGACCTTATGCGGAACCATTCATTTCAATAGGTCTGCAAAAAAACTGAAGTTACTCAGTGTGCATTCTGTTTCCGTATGTCCGCATTTCTGTTCTGCAAAAAAATAGAACATGTCCTATTATTGTCCGCATTACGGACAAGGATAGGACTGTTCTATTATGGGCCAGCCGCTCCGTTCCGCAAAATACGGAATGCACACGGACGTCATCCATATTTTTAGCCGATCTGTTTTTTGGGGAACACAAAATACATACAGTCATGTACATGAGGACTTAGGGTAGGTTCACACTGAGGATTTTCATGTGGACCCACTCTAGGTTTAACGCTATTGAAACCACAAGCAGACTGTGGCTTTATGAGGGGTCTGAGCAGTAACTGCGTCAAGGCCTGTTCATTCTTGGCAAGGTCTTGAAAATACATGGCTGCAGCACAAAAAGTTTTTGGAACTGAATTCGCCTGGAAACCCGCACCCAAAATCCTCTGACTGGACCTCTACCATCAGAGGTTCTAATGGCACTGGTTCACATTGTAAGGTGCTGCTTTTACAATGAAGACCACCAGATGGCACTATGTGAACATAATATGGCGTTCTCTGGTGACAAGGGTTGAGATTTCTTGGATTTCAGAAGCAGTGAAGAACTAGAAGAGGTAGGAGGATCTCAAGATTTCAAGTTCTGCATTGACACACAGAGAAATAAATTATGATTGATTATTGGCTGCCATGGAAAAATAAGGGCGCCTCTATGACTGGTGGATGACATCGAAGAGGTGCTGGTAAGAGTCTCAAACTTGTCTTTTCTCTGCAGGGGAAGCACTGTTAAAGTAGCAACGCATTAGAGCACTATTAAATGAATTGGTATACATTACATCCATTGGTTTTGGGGCATACTACAGAGTCAAAGCAGAGAAACACTCTGAACCCCTCTTTATAACAGCAGCAGACAAAGGGTTAAGAGGGCTGAACAGTTAAGAAAACCGGGGAAGGAACGGTAACAAAGAGTGTCCCTTGCTCTGGAGGACCTGTCCTGTCCTGCATTACACAGACACCACTTCAATCCTAATAGGAACTGTGTAATGCTAGGTTTCCCCTGCGGTGGCGCTGCAGGAAAATGGAACACTTTCTGCCTGGCTTCCCGACAGATAGTGGTTAAAGATGTATTCCAGTTATATACAGTTCTCCCCTATCCATAGGATCTTGCTGCTGGGAACCCCACCGATCACGAGAACATGGAGCCCCCCGAAATGAACTGAGGGGCCGGTCAGGCACATGCTCATTTATTTCTATGGGAGATACCTGAGCGCTGTATTCTGATATTTCCAGAAGGGCCCCCGTTTTTGTGGTTGGTGGGCATCGCAGCAGTAGGACCCCCAGTGATCTAGTACTTATCCCCTATCCGGTGGCTAGGGAAATTGCTTTATATAACCAGAATGCCCCTTTAACTGGGGTCTCAGCAATGCTTTGTGGTCGCTGATTGACCCTTCTAATATAGACTGTCCAAAGTGGAGAAACCCTTTAAACAGGAAAACAATTTACATTAGGCTACAGTATGTGACCACTACTACCGTTATCACAAATCACAACAGGAATGCAACTGGGCGTACACGCTGCAGATAAGTCCCGGTAAAAAAAATTGCAGCAGAAAACTGCATCATAAAAACGTGTGATTTATTTTTTTCCAGCAGTTGTTGCATTTTTGTGATGCGGTAATCGCTCAGGCGTATTTTTTTTACATAATGAACAATTGGAGAAAAAAAGGAAGGTATTTTTTTTACAGGTGAAATATATTAAATAAATGTTCTTCACTTTTAAAAAACTTTGGCAATCATGGGCAAAGGTTTAAAAGTAATATCAGGAAGTATTACTTTACTGAGAGAGTAGTGGATGCATGGAATAGCCTTCCTGCAGAAGTGGCAGCTGCAAATACAGTGAAGGAGTTTAAACATGCATGGGATAGGCATAAGGCCATCCTTCATATAAGATAGGGCCAGGGGCTATCCATAGTATTCAGTATATTGGGCAGACTAGATGGGCCAAATGGTTCTTATCTGCCGACACATTCTATGTTTCTATGGTAAACTCCAAATGCTTTTATGATACTGTTTTTGTTGCTATTTTTTTTACCACATATTATCAGCTTTCCTGGATGGGGACATCTCTTAGATTATTGCAGCTCCGACCACTGGGAGCCTACTGACCATGACTGGTGACTAGCATGCGCACCACCACTCTATGCAAAGTCAATGGCACTACCAGAAAAAGCCAAGTTCAGTGCCCGTTATCTCCGCCAGTCCCATAGAGATGAATGGAGTGACATGCTAGACCTGCAGCTCCATTCAAACAGGAGCAATGTTGGCGCAAATTCAGCCAACCACATTTATTACATAGAGTGGAGCACTGTGATGGCTACTAGTGATGATCTGCTGAACTCGAATCTCTGCCCCGCACGTTTCTTGGCTGCTACGGATCCAATAAACATGCAGGTAAGTGCTGCCCTCACTGTAATGTCATAGCCACGTTGGCTGCTGGCATTACAGTGATTGGCTTGCCGGAACGCGTCATCGGGTGCTATATAGCACTCGATGAAGCATGTTCGGCTCATTCTTAGTCAGGGAGAGCTGAGCTGAAGAAGGGACAGACAGTTTAGGGAGTGATTTAATATTTTTATCACCCAAACTTTTCAGAGACCCAAAAGTTCTTTTAAGGACTATTGTGTGTGGCAGCAGCAATATCTTTTTTTAGCGCAAACTGCGCTAAATAGCTAAAACTTTATAGACCCAAAAGTCCTTCTAAGGACTATTGTGTGTGACAACAATATCTATTTTTAGTGCATCCTGCGCTTAACAGCGTGCAATAGTTAGGCCGCTGCAGACAGCGACATTATCTGCGCCACATCTCCATGGAAAAGTGTGCGCATCCCAAAAATATCTGCGACATCCAGTTTACTTTTTTCATAGACGATGTCTGCTGCGGACAGTGACATTAGATGCGCCACATCTCCAGTGTAAAGTGTGCGCATCCCAAAAATATCTGTGACATCCAGTGTACTTTTTCAATAGACGGTGTCCGCTGCGGACAGTGACATTAGCTGCACCACATCTCCAGTGTAAAGTGTGCGCATCCCAAAAATATCTGTGACATCCAGTTCATTTTTTCAATAGATGGTGTCTGATTCTGACAGTGACATTACCAGTGCCACATCTCCAGTGTAGCGTGTGCGCTTAAAAAGTGTATCTGTGACATACAGTGTACTTTTTACGTAGACACTTTGGACAGTGACATTAACAGTGGGACCTCTCCTGTATAACGTTTCCTCATCCCAAATGCCTGTGACATTCCCTGTAATTTTTTATTAGCCGCTGGTGACAGCATTGACATTATCTGAGGGATATGTCCTGTGTGACGTTTCGACATCCCAAATACCTTTTTTAATTTTCTTTACGCATACACTTCCAAATCCTACGCTACTGTACGTGTGACATACTTTCAAGCAGATATAACATTTAATATGAAGAAGGCGAGCAGTAAGGGACGGGGAAGTGTACTTTTTCCGTAGACGGTGTCCGCTGCGGACAGGGACATTAGCTGCACCACATCTCCAGTGTAAAGTGTGCGCATCCAAAACATATCTGTGACATCCATTCTACTTTTTCTATAGACGGTGTCCGCTGCGGACAGTGACATTAGTTGTGCCATATCTCCAGTGTAAAGTGTGCGCATCCCAAAAATATCTGTGACATCCAGTTAACTTTTTTCATAGCCTGTGTCCGCTGTGGACAGTGACATTAGCTGCGCCACATCTCCAGTGTGAAGTGTGCGCATCCCAAAAATATCTGTGACATCCAGTGTACTTTTTCAATTGATGGTGTCCGCTGCGGACAGGGACATTAGCTGCACCACATCTCCAGTGTAAAGTGTGCGCATCCAAAACATATCTGTGACATCCATTCTACTTTTTCTATAGACGGTGTCCGCTGCGGACAGTGACATTAGTTGTGCCACATCTCCAGTGTAAATTGTGCGCATCCCAAAAATATCTGTGACATCCAGCTTACTTTTTTCATAGACCGTGTCCGCTGTGGACAGTGACATTAGCTGCGCCACATCTCCAGTGTGAAGTGTGCTCATCCCAAAAATATCTGTGACATCCAGTGTACTTTTTCAATTGATGGTGTCCGCTGCGGACAGTGACATTAGTTGTGCCACATCTCCAATGTGAAGTGTGCGCATCCAAAAAATATCTGTGACATCCAGTGTACTTTTTCAATAGATGGTGTCCGCTGCAGACAGTGACATTAGCTGCACTACATCTCCAGTGTAAAGTGTGCGCATCCCAAAAATATCTGTGACATCCAGTATTTTTTTTCAATAGATGGTGTCCGATTCTGACAGTGACATTACCAGTGCCACATCTCCAGTGTAGCAATGTATCTGTGACATACAGTGTACTTTTTACGTAGACACTTTGGACAGTGACATTACCAGTGGAACCTCTCCTGTATAATGTTTCCTCATCCCAAATGCCTGTGACATTCCCTGTAATTTTTTATTAGCCACTGGTGACAGCATTGACATTATCTGAGGGATATCTCCTGTGTGACGTTTCCACATCCCAAATACCTTTTTTAATTTTTTTACGCATACGCTTCCAAATCCTACGCTACTGTACGTGTGATATACTTTCAAGCATATATAACATTTAATATGAAGAAGGCGAGCAGTAAGGGACAGGGAAGTGGCCGTGATGCTGATGGTGCCCGCAGAGGCCGTGGCCCTGGGCGCGGTGAAACTGTGCCTGCTGCCAGAGCACAAGAAAAACAATCATCCACAATACCTAGCTTCATGTCCTAATTTGCAGGGCAGCGCAGGACACCACTCTTAAAGTCAGACCAGTGCGACCAGGTGGTCGGTTGGAATGCAGCAGATAATGCTTCCAGTCACTTAAGCACCACTCTGTCTTCCACCAAGTCCAGTCTCAGTAGCCAAGAGTTTGCTCAACACAATCCTCACCCTGATCCTCCTTCCTCCCACCATGGAGAGTCTGGGCAAACAAGTTATCCCACACTCGTATATTCCGAAGAGCTATTTTCTGTGCCATTCCTTGATTTGGCCCTCTCGCCAAGCACACTTGAAGAGGGATAGATCTTGTGCCCTGATTCCCAAACTCTTGAGCATCCCCAGTCACAATAAGATGACAGTGGGGAACGGCAATTACTGTTTACTGAGTGTAATGATGATGAGACACAGTTGCCAATAAGTCAACGGCAGTTAGTGTCTCAAGAGGTTGATGATGAGGATGAGACACAGTTGTTAATCACTGAGGTTGTGGTTAGGTCAACAAGTCAGGAGGATGAGCAGAGTGAGGAAGTGGAAGAGGAGGTGGTGGACGATGAAGTCACTGACCCAACCTGGGAAGGTGGAAAGCCGAGCGAGTACAGCAGTACAGAGGGGGAGGGATCTGCTGCACCGCAACAGGCTGGAAGAGGCAATGGGGTGGCAAAGGGGAGAAGGTGGGCCACACCAAACAGGCCCGCAACTGTTTTACGGAGCAACCCCTTGCAAAAATCACTCTTGCCAAGGGATAGGTGTTCCGCAGTATGGCGCTGTTTTGAGGAAAGTGCGGACGACAAAAGAATAGTAGTTTGCAACCTGTGCTGTACCAAAATGAGCCGGGGCGTGAACACTAGCAACCTCACCACCACCAGCATGATCCGCCACATGGCATCCAAGCACCGTAATAAGTGGGCCGAACGCCTGGGTCCACAATCTGTGTCTGCGGGTCACACCACTGCCTCCTCTTCCCCTGTGTTACGTGCCGGCCAATCCCCTATTGAAAGCGCAGGCTCGGATGCCTCCCCCCTGCACCTGGCTCTGCTACAGAGAGTAGTACCCATGGAAGTTGAATTCCATCTGTTCTGCATGGGTGGGCATAAGAGGAGGAAGAGGATAAGGAGATTGAGAGTCATCCTTCTGATGACAACAGTGAAGTCTTGCCTGTTGGTACTCTGGCACACATGGCTGACTTCATGTTAGGCTGCCTTTCCAGCTACCCGCGCGTTATACGCATTCTAGACAACACAGATTACTGGTTGTTCACCCTTCTGGACCCCCGCTACAAAGAGAACTTCTCATCTATCATTCCTCCTGTGGAGAGGATGAGCAAAACAGTGCAATACCAGAAGGTCCTTGTTAAAAAATTGCTCCAAAAATTTCCATCTGACAACGCTGGCGGCAAAGTCCATAGTTACTTGGGCAACCAAGAAGGGGAAACAAGGGGAACACATAGCAGTACAAACAGAGGCAGGGCAACACCCTCCAAAGCCTGGGACAGTTTCATGACACCCCACCAGCACCCTCACCCTGATGCGTGGCCTACTGTGACAAGGAGGGAAAAATGTTGGATAATGGTAAAGGAGTATGTAGCAGACCGTGTCAGCATTCTCAATGATCCCTCAGTGCCTTACAACTACTCTGTGTCCAAGCTGGACATGTGGCAAGAAATGGCGCTCTATGCCTTGGAGGTGCTGGCCTGCCCTGCCGCCAACGTTATGTCTGAGCGGGTATTTAGTGCTGCTGGTGGCATTATAACAAATAAGCGTATCCGCCTGTCAACTGAAAATGCTGAAAGGTTGACTTTTATAAAAATGAACAAGCCCTGGATTGACCATGACTTCTCGACTCCACCAGAGGAAAGCGGCTGAACATAAAGGCACTTTAAATGTTGTTTATAATGTACTGAATACACTGTATTACCATGCACCCCTTCCACCACAAACAAGGGTATATGGTTGAATCTTCCTTTTTTCATCCTCCTCCTACTCTTCCATCAAATCAACATGCTTATTTGTTGCATATAATGCCCTTGCATATATGCCCTTCACATATAATGTTTTACAGGGTCACCTGCAGGCACTCACATATAATTTTTTAGAAGGTCAGCTCAGCTGCAGGCCCTTACATATAGTTTTTTTAGAGGGTCAGCTCACCAGCAGGCCTTCACCTACAATCTTTTACAGGGTCAGCTAAGCTGCAGACCCACACCTAAATTATTTTACAGAGTCAGCTCACCTGCAGGCCCTTGCATATATTTTTTTAGAGAGTCAGCTCACCAGCAGGCCTTCCCCTAAAATCTTTTACAGGGTCAACTCACCTGCAGGCCCTCGCATATAATGTTTTACAGGGTCAACTCACCTGTAGGCCCGCACCTAAAATCTTTTACAGGGTCAGCTCACCTGCAGGCCCTCGCATATAATTTTTTAGAGGGTCAGCTCACCAGCAGGCCATCAATCCAAATTTTTCAAGTGTTTATGATGCCCTCCTTTATGTGTAATAAAGGGTGTATTGGAGCACTGGTTCCTTGTAATTTTTGGCAGCACTTGCACTTTATATACAAGTAAATATGTAGGAAATAATGTTTCTTAGTGCATAGGTGTGTCACTTAGTGCATAGGCTTTATGAGTGTAGAAGTCCCACTACCTGAACAATTGTACCACAATGTGAATGAGGCCCTCCTTTATGTGATATACAGGTTGTATCGGAGTGCCTCTTCCTTGTACTTTTAGGCAGCACTTGCACTTTATATACAAGTAAATATGTAGGAAAGAATGAATTGACCCCACCAGAGCGTCTAGCTTGGGGGGAGACATGGGGGCAATGACACCATTGTAGGCAGAAAGTTAAAAGTTTTAGGGGCCTTGTTTCTCTTCCCTGTATCTCTTTTCCCGCCCTTTTTTCTATTTCAGGTAAAATCACCTCAGAAATGTCTTACCTGCATTCCAGAAGTTTCCAGCTGCTGCGTGTCAAGAAGGCAGCTGATTGGTTGTTGCCTGTTGCTGGGGGAGATTTCCAGCTCCCTGATTTGTTGCTGGATTATCGGCGGGAATCTGTTCCCCTTTATATTTCCAGGTTCGGCGGAGCTGGCTCAGAAGTGCCTGGAGAGCTGACCAGCGTCCCACCCCCCCCCCCCCCCTTCCCCTAATTTTTCACTGTGTCACCTGTCGCTGGGCTTTATTAGAGGGGTAGTGCCGCTCAGCTGATGCTGAGTGGATCTTGGTCTTTATATGGTTAATTTATTATTGGTCTTATGGTATCGGTTATGATGGTATTTTAAAATTTATTTATTTATTTAACGTATGGTTGTAAAATATTTTTAAGTGACCCTTAATAAAGCACAGCGGCCATTTCCTCCACTATGTTGTTGATGTCAATTATTTATTTAGGAATAAGTCAGTATTAGAGTGTGTCATTTGCCCCCATGTTTCCTAGCAATTTTTCCTCCGTCTAAAAAAGATTTTATCTTCGGTTCTGTGCGCATTATTGTCAGTCTGTAAAAGTGGCGTACTACTCGGACAACATTGTTCCCAGCAGCGACCTGGGAGTCCAAGATGCATCCAGACATCCTCCCCATGCTGTTCCCGAACCATTTCAGTGGTGTTTCCATAAATTTCTGACCTTTTCCTGTGAGCCAGACACCCTCCCCTCTTCAGAGCAGGGGGTGCCTGGTTTAATGCTCGGGTTCTCCCATTGATTTCCATTGTGCTCAGGTGCAGGGGAGCACCCAGGAATTTTTTCTAGGGGGGGTCCGAAAGGCAAAAAAATGTGGCATGTTTAGTGCGCTGTGCTAATTAAATTTTTTAAAGCCCCCTTTATATTTAAAACTGCAGGGACGGGGTGTAGTGTGTTGCACTGATTCTTTTACTTGACGATTCTAAAAGCTCTGTAGGAAAAAAAAAATTATGGGCCCCGCCCATTATTAAAAGCCCCTCCTACATATAATAGGCCACTCCCAACAAACATTGTACAGCTGACATTCTATAGTTGCGGCCTGTCTCTACACATCATACGGAGAGAGGGGAGGTCTGTCCTGGCTGCACTGCCTGCTTCACATCATACAATAAACAGCAGGCTACAGCCAGGAAGCTCCTCCGCTCTCCTCCCTCCCCAGATCCTGCTCAAGGCCTGTGGTCCCCCCCACCATCTGCCTGCTGCCCCCTTTGGCCGTCCTCACCCAGCTCTGAATCCTCCTTCTGCAAATGGCAGGGGGAGGAGCCGGAGCATCTCCTCTCCTACATAGCACCTCATACCTCTTACATCCAGTGATGCTACCTTTGTTGTAGACGTTCTCTTTCCTCATCTTCTCCATTCAGACCAGACCGCCATGATGATTTTTCAGCCATCTCCCGTCTCTGCAGAGATTATCAAACAGACATTAGTTTCCCACATTTCCATCATCTTCACATCTTCTGAACACCCTTTCCTGCCATCCCCAATACTGTGCCCGCTGTGCCCCCAATACTATACTGCAGAAACAGTCCCCCTGGAAATACTGCTACCACACAGTTAGTGCCCCAATACTGTGCCCGCTGTGCCCCCAATACTATACTGCAGAAACAGTCCCTCTGGAAATACTACTACCACACAGATAGTGCCCCCCTCAACAATTATTGGCACACAGTGCTCTAAAAAAATAACTGCGCCCAGACACTAATAGTATAAAGATAATGTCCCCCAAAAATTATTGTGCTAAGCTGATAACGTGGCAGGGTGCCCCCAAAAGTAACAGGGCTCCCCAAAATAGAAATAATTCTCTGCCAGAGCACACTTAGTAGTAATAATGCCCCTATAGTGCCTATACTAGTAATCATGTTCCTCATAGCCCCCCAGTATTAGCAAAGCTCCACATAATACCTCCTAGTACTAATAATTCTCCCTACAATATGACAGTACATTAAATACCCCCGCTTAGTGCCCGCTGTTGAGCTAATGTCCCCATAATGTATGCCAGTATAAAATACCCCTATATAGTGCCCCAGTAAATGCCCTCATAGTGCTCCTCTCCCCCTTCCCCATAGTGTCCCCCATAATATGCCAGTAAAAAATGCCCCTTCTAAGTGCCACCATATGCCCCAGTAGTGCTCCTCTCCCCCATAGTGCCTACCATAATGTGCCAGTAAAACAATGCCCCCTTAGTGCCACCAGATGCCATAATGCCCCCATAATGTGCCAATAAGAATAAAGGCCCCTTTAGAGCCCCCACTTCCCCTTAGTTCCCCCAAAATAATGCCCCTATAGTGCCACCAGATGCCCCATAGTGCCATTCTCCCCTATAGTGCCCCCATAATGTGTCAAAAAAAAAGAGCCCCTTTAGACCCCCCAGGTGCCCCCATAGTGCTCCTCTCCCCCATAGTGCCGCCCCATAGTAAAAAATGCTGCTTCAAAGTGCCACCATATGCCCCAATAGTGCTCCTCTCCCCCAAAGTGCCGCCCCATAATGTGCCAGTAAAAAATGCTGCTTCAAAAGGCCACCATATGCCCCAATAGTGCCGCCCTCCCCTATAGTGCCTCCCATAATGTGCCAGTAAAAAATGCCCCCTTAGTGCCACCAGATGCCATAATGCCCCATGTGCCAATAAGAAAAAAAGGCCCCTTTAGAACCCCCACTTCCCCATAGTGCCCCCAAAAAATGCCCCTATAGTGCCACCAGATGCCCCATAGTGCCGTTCTCCCCTATAGTGCCCCCCATAATGTGTAAAAAAAAAAGCCCCTTTAGAGCCCCCATAGTGCTCCTCTCCCCCATGGTGCCCCCAAATAATGCCCCTATAGTGCCACCAGATGCCCCCTAGTGCCGTTCTCCCCTATAGTGCCCCCCATAATGTGTAAAAAAAAAAAAGCCCCTTTAGAGCCCCCCATAGTGCTCCTCTCCCCCATGGTGCCCCCCAAATAATGCCCCTATAGTGCCACCAGATGCCCCATAGTGCTCCTCTCCCCCATGGTGCCCCCCCATAATGTGCCAGTAAGAAGTGCCACCCAAAAAAAAGTACCACCAGATGCTCCATAGTGCCGTTCTCTCCTTTAGTGCCCCCATAGTGCCGTTCTCCCCTTTAGTGCCCCTATAGTGCCGTTCTCCCCTTAAGTGCCCCCATAGTGCCGTTCTCCTCTTTAGTGCCCCCATAGTGCCGTACTCCCCTTTAGTGCCCCCATAGTGCCGTTCTCCCCTTTAGTGCCCCCATAGTGCCAGCTCCCCCCCCTCCAAAAAAAAAAATTATAATAAAAATACTCTGATACTTACCTCCATCAGCAGCGATGCGATGCAGGCCTCTTCCGGCCCATGTCCCTGCTGTGTGCTGCCCAGCTCAGGCGGCGCGATGATGACGTCATCGCGCCGCCAGAGCCGGCCTCTGATAGGCTGCAGGCATTAGTGCCTGCGGCCTATCAGAAGAACAGGGGAGGGACACACCTCTCCCTCCCCTGCCGCAGCACAGGCATCGTTATCGCTGTCCTAAGGACAGCGATACAGATGCATTAGATTTGTAGATGAGCACTTCCACAATGGAAGCGCTCATCTCCTACGGCCCCCCCACCACCACCGCTGCCGCCCCCGCAAATGCCCGCAATTTACATCCAGGGCCGCGCCGCCTGTGGTGATCGGCGATGCGGCCCTGAAGGATAAAAAAAATAAAAATTGGACTGGTTGTTCTAGGGGGGTCCGCCTGTAGGTGTGCCACTGCTCAGGTGCACCCGAGCATCCCGAGGTGTTAGGCCCGAGCCCGCGAGCACCCGAGCACTATGGTGCTCGATCAACACTAATGGCTACCTGTCAACACTGTACACAGGATTAGTATATCTCTTGTGCTATTCTTCCACCCATAAACATAATGAATGTAAAAAACAAAAAAAATTGTGGTTGCCTCTGTGGTCAGTGTAAAGAGAAACTCCGCTCTGCAAATAATATTCAGGGCACATACAATTTGTAAGGCTTCATGCACACAGCTGTTGCCTGGCGCGCTTCTGCTGGGTTTATCTCCTCCGCACCACATGCACTACTTTTTTGCGGTGCAGACGGATCACAAACCCATTCAAGTTGATCAACGGCCGTGTGCATGAGGCCAAATTCAGTAGTTGTGAGCTGATCCTGTCACTTCCTGTGTGTTGAGCTGAACCAGGAAGTAAAGAGCAGCGAGGCCCGGAGCAGTGTCAGAACAGCAGCGGCGAGGGTCAGTGGAAGCGAGTAATGATTATTATTATATTATTATTTATTTTAAGCCCTTAAAAAAAATCACCAAAACCCATTTAAATTAGGGAAATGGGTGGTGCAGTCCAAGCTGATATGCTCTGTTCTCAGGTATTCATCCACTTTGCCAGTTCTATGTGGGCATGCACCAGCGGTGGACTGGGAACTTAAAGTGGCCCCAATGTTGTAGATGGCTTCAAATTGACAGAAGGTGGGGCAATACAAGTAGATTGGGCCAGTCTGTAATACCATATCAACATAGTTTGTAAGGCTGAAAAAAGGCATCTGTCCATCCAGTTCGGCCTGTTATCCTGCAAGTTGATCCAGAGGAAGGCAGAAAAAAAAACTGTAAGGTAGAGGAAAATATAATTCCTTCCTGACTCTAATCAGACAATCAGAATATCTCCCTGGCTCAACGACCCTTCTCTAGTAGCTATAACCTGTAATATTATTATGCTGCAGAAATACATCCAGGCCCCTCTTGAACTCTTTCAGTGAATTCACCATCTCCTCAGGCAGAGAGCTCCATAGTCTCACTGCTCTTACTGCTTACTGCTCCTTCTATGCCCCTTTTAATGCAACCCATTATCTTATTGGCCTTGGCAGCAGCTGCCTGACACTGGTTTTTGCAGCTTAGTTTGCTGTTTACTAAAATTCCTAGATCCTTTTCCATGTCAGTGTTACCCAGTGTTTTACCATTTAGTATGTACGGGTGACTTGCATTATTACTTCTCATGTGCATAACTTTACATTTGTCAGTGTTAAACCTCATCGGCCACTTATCTGCCCAAGCCTCCAATCTATCTAGATCCCTCTGTAGCAGTATACTGTCCTCTTCCGTGTCAATTACTTTACACAGTTTAGTGTCATCTGCAAAAATTTTTATTTTACTGTGCAAGCCTTCTACAGGATCATTAATAAATATATTAAAGAGAATAGGGCCAAATACTGACCCCTGAGGTACTCCACTAGTGACAGTGACCCAATCTGAGTATGTACCATTAATAACCACCCTCTGTTTTCTATCATTGAGCCAGTTACTTACCCACTTACAGACGTTTTCTCCCAGTCCGAGCATTCTCATTTTATATACTAACCTTTTATGTGGTACAGTGTCAAATGCTTTGGAGAAGTCCAGATATGCGACATCCATTGATTGGCCGCGGTCAAGTCCAGAACTTACCTCCTCATAGAAACTGATTACATTTTAACATGACCGATCCCTCATGAAACCATGCTGATATGCCGTTATTTGCTTATTTTCATTGAGGTACTCCAAGATAGCATTGTGCAGCACAGAATACAACCCCACAGAGTCAATTACTACTGTGCAGCCCAAAATACCTCCACAGAAGCTGTCTCTCTGTGGTGGCCATTGATAGCTGCCATGTTCTGCCCCCCTCCTCCAATGGCCTCTAATATAGACATGGAGCAAGGGGTCTAGGAGGTGAGATGTTGGCCACAACACCAAGCCAGCCCTACCTTCAGCATGCTGCCTGGACTTCCTCTAATAATGATCCCTATAGCTCCCCCAGTAGTATGTACCCTGCCACCGGCAGTGAGGAGGACTTGGGTGGCCTATGGGCATTAGCCCACTGGGAAAATTCCCTGTAGGGTCTACGGCCAGTCCACCCCTGGCATGTGTTAGCCATAAAGAAGCCTGATCTGCTTACACCCCTAATCAGCTGGATAATGGAATTATTGTATACGTGGGCTCTCAAAGTTCCCATTTTGAACATATGGGGGACATGTAAACTTGGCATGATACTCCACACACACCCACACATAGCCATATCTTCAGAATTTAACAATTGATGATCTAGCCCTAGATTAGGTCATCAATATTAGGTTGTGGAGGTCCAACACCCCTTACCCCTGTTAGTCAGCTGTTCAGGAGAAGCCCCAACAGGAATGGTTACTGCAGTACTGCCCCCCTTGAAGTAGATAAGAGCGGTGCTGCAGTAACCATCCCTGTCTACTATATAAGGGGCATAATTTTGTAGCCTATTTCCAGCTCCTTCTTCATCATACTCTATGTCAACTTATGTAGATGGTATGCCTGCAAATTGGTTATTATGATGTGATCTCATGTAAGAGTGCAGAGCAAAACTGAAGACAAATGAGGTTGTATACACACGTTATATCATGAGATCCCATAGACTTCCATTGCCTATACTATTACATCGTAATTATGGAGCAGGCACATGTGCGATCATTGCAAGGGTACATGTGCTGAGGATCCCTGGGGTAATAGTGTGACTGCTGCTGACTGAACATGAGGGGCTGCCAGTTTTATACATTGCCTATTTTATCGGTTGCATTTTCTGTGCCTCGTGAAGTCCCAGTTGTCGAAAATTTTGAAATAAACCTCATTAAATTGTACGGGTTCCTACAATGTCCGCCCTTTGATGTTGCTGACAGTGATATGTTGCACCCATGCATAATTAAATATTTACCAGGAAGTTAACAAGGTGGCTCTACCTGATTTTCAGCAACCGACCGGTAATCTTCTAGGCTCTTGCTAGTCTAATAATGTTTTACTGTGGCGCACACAATTGGCAGTACATATTTGTGTATATATATCCTTGTGCAGCTTCCTTCTTTTTTGATCGTACAAAGCTCCTGCTGTTCTGCATTGATGTATTGTAATTTATATTGTTTTACTTTATATTGCATTTTATATCTTACCCAGAGATAGAGTGCACTTTAATCACTTCTCTTACATCTACTGCTGCTCCAGCAATCAGTAAAGTTCTTTTTCCAGTGCACCTGGGGGAAGGGGAGAATTTATCATGAGGGTAGTATTTGAACTTAGTTTTGCTTGAGTCTGTGTTGGCGTGCTCTTCATCAAATTTACCAAATGTCCCACGTTGTTTTGCAAATCTTTAAACCTAACACTAGATGTTTAACTCCCCTGTTGCTGTACCTGTTTTGGCCTCCTACTGCAAAGGCCTGGTGCTCAGGGACAGAGTGAACTTATAGTGGCCCTGGAAAAAAAATCTAAAAGTGGACCCATGTTGTAGGTGGGTCCAAGTTGAAACACGAGTAGGCAGGGCCAATATAAGTAGATGCGGCCAACACAAATAAGCTTGGTCAGCAGTTCCATACTGCAAAATACCACATTAGCAGAACAAAGTACTACAGTGCAGCATAGTATACTGCCCCAGAAGCTAGCCCTCTGTGGTGGCCATCAATAGCTGTCATGTTCTGCTCTCCTCCTCCTCCAATTGTTTCTAATTAAGATATTGAGCAGGGGGCCTAGGAGGTGAGATATGAGCCACAGCACCAAGCTACCCCTACCTGCAGCATGCTGCTTGGACTTCCCCTAGTAATGACCCCTATAGTGCCCACTTGAGGAGCATACTGTTGGGGCAAGGAAAGAAGAAAGAAAGCCTTGGACTTCCATATCCTACCTCAGTATTCAACTGTATAACTGTACCGAGGACAGCCATATAATTGAATTCAGGAGGGCATCTGTGGCCGCCGGCCAGGCACAAGTGCCCAGTGTTCCCACTGTTAATTACCGCTGAGAGCGTGAGATTATTATTTACTTTGCCAGCAGCAATGAGGAGGGACTGGGAGGCCCCATGGGCATCAGCCCACTGGGAAATTGCCCTGTGGGGTATATGGCCAGTCCGTTCCTGCTGGTACTTCATAATTGTAGGGCCCAGGTTGAAAATAATGGAGACCAAGCCTGTGTTTGACTAGGCTGGAATCTGGTAGCCTTACCCCAGTTTCATATTGGTCTCTTTGGATCCCAGTGATTAAGCTGAGTGCACAGCCTCCACCTATAATATATGAATGCTTTATTCGATTATATAAAGCAAAAAATATATATTTTTGGAGAGGCAACCAACACAGTTCACGATAATAGCCAATACTTTTTGTTGCGTGGATTTCCCCATAGATTTATAGCAGTGTTCCATTAATCCGGTCATCTCCATGTAAGCCTTAGGGCAGTGATGGCTAACCTCCGTACTCCAGCTGTCTTGAAACTACAACTCCCAGCATGCTCCATTTATTTCTATGGGGTTCTGAGAACAGCCAAGCAAGCGTGCATCTTGGGAGTGATAGTTTTGCCACAGCTAGAGTGCCAGAGGTTAGCCAACACAGGGCTTATACACGCAGCTGTATTATGGCTCCATATACCAGTAGAACTCCACTTTAATACCAAGGCATAAAATCATGACATGTTCCATTGGATGTTTTAGTATAGAGCTTCTAGAGGAAAAAACCTCTATAATACGATGCCATACAATAACACAGCGTGTTGAGTGCTTATATTTCTTTTATATCCATTACACTTTACAGGGGTCACCCCACGATTAATGTAATATAGTACATGGCAATCTCTATCTAACAAACCTAGAACCAGCCCTGTACCTACATGGATCCAGAGATTTCCCCATTGATTGCTCTGATTACTCTGCTACATTCTCATCAGGCTGGCAGGCTCGGGGGGCATGTCATTCCTCAGGGGTGGGTCCTTTTATCAGGGAGTGTTCATTCGGCTGCAGCTCTCTCCCTGTAACTGTCGCAGCTTCTAATAGTAGATAAGGCTGGTAGCTTTCGAAGGATAGAACTGAGCATGTACGACCAGTGATGTTATTGAGGTGGACAGAGAAATAAGGAAAAGAACAAAGAGCAGGTGGCGCTATAGATTTCATGGAATAATAGCGCCTCTATAACAGGTTCTAAAGCTGGTAACACCCACAGGATTGTTCATTCTGAGCTAGTAAGCCAAAAACTTTTTCTCTTTGGTCAGATTCTATTCTTACTCCTGATTGTGGCCTTGTGCCTTGTTGTCTCCTTGATTTCATGAGCTGTTTTTCTCTTTTTCCCGCTATGCGGTACAGGTTAGGGGTTGGGTTAAAGGGATAACGGCTTAATCTTTCATGTATTGTGCAATATATTACTAGTTGGGATGCATATATTTATAAGTAAAACAAAAAATAAAATAAAATAAATAAGTGTGCTGTTTTTCATTGTCAGCAATGATGGTCCCTTTGTGGAGGGCCCCAGCTGGCCGAGCACATGGAACTGAAAGAAGTAAGCATGCTGGCAGAGCTTCAACTCATGCTAAGGTTAGGGCAGTCAGCGTAAGAACTCCGCTGCCAGAACATCTAAGTCAGCAGAAACCTTCATGTGTATTTATCAGTGTGTCTGTGTGCACAGTACCCCACTGTGTGTTTAGATAACTGCACAGGGGTGCAGCCAAAAACAATCTGTGTGTACCGGGATGTTTTCCGAGCAGTGATCAAAATGGGAAATCTTCCCTTCCGTATCTGAAAGTTTATTTTTACCATCTTTTTAAAAAATTATTTTGGTTGAATTAAAGTAAGTAAATCTCCAGCTACCAATTGTTCTTTGGCTTGAAGACAGACCTGTAAAAATGACAGCTAAATTTAGGTTATACTATTGGACCCTCAGGTTTGCTAATGGGATCCAGTGCATGTGAGGATGTTCTAGGGGTGTTACATCATGGAAGAGGTGACACCGCTTAATTGATGAAGGTGATGATGACACCACAGTAATCATAGTGGGTGACTATGTCACAAGGGTTGTTGTCAGTGTTGGACTGAGATGCCTAGGGCCCACCAGTAAAATTTATTTTGGGGGCCTACCAGACAGATACATTCAAATATTACCCACTCACACAGCAGCAAGATGCTACCTGATCATTGAATGTGGGGGTCCCTGCAACAACTTTGAGAAGGTAAGTCCTGGGAAGAGGAGGACACTGGCAGCTTTCCTTAATACCTAGCAGTCATCTTAGCTATCCGATGGTGTCTATAATAATAATAAAATGGGGAGTTTCTTTAATAATCAAGTTTTTATATGAACATAGGCAGGTTGAGGTGCTATACATTAAATATATGTATGGAGTGCAGTAAGTCTACTGTGCACTTCTGTGGTTCACAGTTGGGTTTCCCACTTTGCAGAATCCCTTATAGCCTTGATACACAATACAAGGCGGCCACAATTATTGCAAACAATCCCTTAAGACCATGCAATCCATGGATCTCTCTTAATTCAAATCATGAACTGGTCTAAGAACTGCATGGAATCCAATAGACTTCATACTGGAGCAGGTGAATTCCAATTGCTCAGCATCAATGAAAGGTATTACTGCAATTGCAGTATTTTATTACAAGCAATGAATAAAGCATTGCAATAAAAGTATTGCAATTACACTTTGCTACATTACATTTTACTCTCCGGTAGCACCCCCTGCTGTTTATCTTTTTGGTCCACCTCCTATTACATTCAATGGTGAACTAACATGCTCAGCAACTTCCCTGCTCCCATCTACCTCTCTTTGCTGGTGTAGTGAGCTCCTAGAGAAGCAGGTAAAGCAGTCGAGACACCTTTCATTCATTCTCTCATTTAGCCCTATTTCTAAATTCATCGAAATGTATGTACAGTATATATTATTTATATAGAACATGGAGAAGGAAAGAAATTATGAGGGTATTACTTACCATATGTATCTTTGGGGCTACATGTGAGGGATTGTTTTACAGGCAGAAGAGGAAGGGGTTGACAAAAGCTAATTGCAATGCATCCTGGGAGATTCAGATGCCTGATGAGCTGCTGCCCACCCACTGAAAGGGAAGAAAGTCCACAGAATATGTGAGTAAAAAATGGTTTTAAATTTGATGGATGACCCCTTTCAGATCAGCTTCAACCAACTGATTGTCTAAGGATTAGCTGTTACCAACTTACCTGTCCAGGCTCCGGTGCTGCAGCCTGACTATGCCCCCTGGTGATGCGAGATCATCCATAGTAACAGAGCTCCTCCTCACAGTGCACACGCGCAGGTGGAGATAGGCGGTCTGTGTTTGTAGTTATTTAGGAATTATATGCATCAGGTGTGTGGGGTGATACCTGCCTATGGTGTGGATACTGGGGTTCTGGTCCAAGGGGCACCGAGTCCTTGGGCCTGTCAGGTTTTGATCCAGGGACTCGGCACTCTATTTAAATCTCCTGCTGGCAATACACCCTTGCCAGTTATAGGTTTTCCTTGCTGCGCGCCTGTTACTTCTGTGTGTGTTTTGATATTGAATTGTTATTGATCCTGGCTTGCCTCTGACTTCCCACTGTTTGATTCTGTACCGTGATACCCATCTGGTTCTCACTTTGGCTTTGCTATTTTGACTACTCTCTATCCTCTGATTTTGTACCATATTGTCATCCCAGTTTTGACCTATTTACAAGCAACCCTTGTCTGTGTGGTTGTATGTCACGCTTCGGTGTGGGAGGGAAACATCACACCGAGCATAGGAGGGAAGGGGGGGGGAACAGGGAAACAGGCCTAAGAACTAGGGAAGAAAAATGGACACCTCCTAGTGAAAACCCTAGCCAAATTCCTGACTGACTACCAGTATGAACAGTCCCCACAGGTAGGTGAGTTCATACACAGGAATACCTAGAGTCCTATCTAGCCCTATAGGACCCTGGTACTAATGGCAGGAACGAGACTACCTGTTCCTCCAAAAGGAAGGACAAACAGGAATCTCCTTCAGGCCTTATACAAACAATAGGGAAATGCAACAAACACACCCAAACAAAATACAAAAGGGAAAGTAACAACTTAATTTCAAAAGAGCAATAGAAGCACCTAGGAACTCAGCTGAGATCCAACTACAATCTATCCAAAGGTCCAAACAGAAGCTATAAACCGCACAGCATTGTGGGAGAAGCAATTATAAATAGGTAAGGTTAAATGACTCTAATAGCCACACCTGGGGAAGAAGGAGTGGGAAGCACCAGAAACAACACAGACGTCATTTGATCCAAACGGAGAACATGTCAGATCAAACCACGTGTTACCAGTCTCACAGATCTCCTGCCACCTGTCGCAGGAACGTCCGTGAAATTGTGTTCTGTGTCTGTCTTGCACCTTAGTGTCACGCTGGGTAGGATACAAGATACAATATAAACACAGAAAACCATAAAACAAGTGTCTAGGCCAGAAGCTGTGGATAAAGGTCACCTCCTGACAAATCCCTACCTACTCTCCCTGGACTTCTGTGCCCACGTTCAGACCCTAAAGGTGGGAATAAACGTGCCCCCGTGTCTAAGACTGAAGAAACCCTGAAATCCCTAAGATGGTGGAAAAGGGGAAGAGAGGCAGCCTGCTTCCTCAAGCAGGGAGGGAGCAGGTGTCTCCCTAACAGCCTAGACAGAAAACAAGATAGAAGCAAAACCAACTTATCTGAATCAGAGCAGAAACAGCAATTCCTTCCTTCCTTCCTCAGAGCAAGATAGAAGCTATAACCCGCAAAGGACACTGGGACTGGGCGTAATTTAAACTCAAACGACCCCACCCAGTGCACCTGAAAGGAGGCGGATACAGCCCGAATCCAAACCCAAAACAAACTACACACGTGCTGCTAACCTGGCAGACCTCCTGCACATAACCTGAGCAGGGCATGACACTTAGCAGTACAGGGAACATCAACCAGTTGCGGATTTGCTGCTTAGGGTTTGCACTGGCAGGGAAAGTGTATTAGGTTCAGTTACGGCTCATTGTAAGTGTATGTTTCACTGCCTGCCATGCTAGCATTAGCACTTGCAATATGCACATTTTTAGGAATCTTTAAAATAATTTGCCAAATTAAGGATCACATATTAGCAGTTTCCAGTTAGATAATATGGCCATGATAAAATGTAAAAAAACATTGCCCTCTCACTCTGCACTTTGTCTCTTAGTTGTCCAATCTCTTCTCTAGATATTGTCTTTTCTTCATCCCCTACTTTCTTGACTTCCTTTTTAGAATAACTTTGTGCAGCAAATTTCCCAACCATGCACTGCACATCCTAATCCTCATTCTGACGGCATATCCCCCGTATCCATGTGAACTGGCTTCTTGAAATCCCACGGAAGGTCTGTTGACAGTGAAAGTGATCAAGCATCATAAAATTATTTTTATCACCCGGTTTTGAATATAACATAGTGACAAGCCATGGTTTAAATAACGTCTACCTCAAGAAAGGGAATACAAATCACACTTAATCTTCTCCAGTGAAAATCTCAACAATTCATGCCGACTGTTCAAATGCCTTTCAAAATCAATTCATCTCTCCTCAGTATTTTTCCACAAAAACATCATCCACATAGTGTAGCCATAGGACTATGTCTTTAGCATATCCACTTCCTTCAACATACTGTAATGCTGTTCGATCTCTGACATAAATATAGGTGAGCTAAACGGGAGCCCATTGTAGTCCCATGCAGATGTAAGTAGAAATCAGATGCAAATATTAAAATATTTTTTGCCAATACCATATCCAGTAGATGTAAGAAAGAAACCTTTTTTTGTAACAGCCATCCTCCCTTCTGTATAAGGAATGATGGTGTACAAACACTGTACATCAAACATACACAAGAATGTGACAGTAACCAATTCGGTCCTTTTCAAGGAGGTTTCCTATTCTTTAAGCAATGGGGCAATTTCTGGACTTCTTTCTGTAAATAACTATAAATATAGATGACCAGTGGCAATAACAATAGCAACAAGAATTGGCCTCCTAGGAGGCTCTCGTAAATTTCTATGTATTTTTGGTAGCAAATATAGTACTGTCATGGACTATTCTAGCCTTTCTGATGTCTGAGGCAAAAACTGAAAGGGCGCACACCCTCCCCTCCCCCCCTGCCAAATTCTCAAACTATCCCCTTCTCCCAGCCCTACTTCTAAAGGCATATGTGGATGAACATTACATACAACATTATTGAACATTCAGGAGAATACAGTACCACATACCTATTAAATCCAGTGATGTCTCTGATGTAGACATTTTCTTTTCTCATCTTTTCCATTGGAAGCAGACCGTCATGATGACATCCTTCAGCTGTCTCTCTTCTCTGCAGGATTTTGTACACAGACATCTTAGGTTCCTTGCTTTTTCATCATTCACCCGCTTCTGGTTCCCCAACATTTTCATCCTGCTGCTACCCCCAATACTGTGCGCGCTGTGCTCCCCAATGCCCACAAACACTATACTGCAGAAATAATAGTGCCTTATGTAACACCCCAGAGTGGTGTTACCACTCCTGCATTCTGATACTATCTTTAATGGGCTAACACAGTGTCATCTTATGTATTTTTGGCCAGGTCCTCCACAATGTGCATTCCTAATCTTGTTATGCAATTGTTCATGTGTAATGTGCCTGGTTCACCAGCAGGTGGCAGAAAACACGGCAGAGCTATAGTTAGATAGAATGGAACTCACCATTCCATTCTCCCCCCCCCCCCCCCTTGGCCAGAAGTGGGCGAATCCTCGTTACTACCAGAATTAGGTGGGGCAGAGTTCTGGTTTATGCTAGTTGGGACTCCATGTTGGAGCTGCCAGGATTCTAACTTATTCCTTGGCTGAAGATAAGTCAGACTAAAAAGTGTAGTGCAGCATAAAGAAGAAGCCAAGTTATCTAGTCAGCTTGTCAGTACAGCAGAGTGAGAGAAAGATATAGCAGAGTTGAGTTTGCCTGTCAGTTTAATGCTAAAGCCTGCTTGAACCAAGACAAAGACTGTAAACTGTTTGAAGAAACGTTTATTCAAAGTAAAGCTGCCATTGAACTTCATCTCAATGTCTGGACTGAAGTTTTTCTTTCCAATTCCTCAATTATTCCCCCTAATATTTGTTTCAGAGCCAAAGCCTGGGGTCCAGCAGTATCCAGGTAGGGGCACCATGACACATAAAGAGACATTTAGTCCGCACTACCCCACTCGGCATTCCTACTACACCTGGGATGCGATATAGAAGCCCTGGAGTGAGGCAACCATTGCACTTACAAATTGTTTCCTTCTGCAGTAATATATTCACAAACAATAGTAATAGTGGCACCTACAGTACCCCCAATAACAACCCCATTAGTAGTAATGCCCTCCATTATGTGCCCAATAAGTACCCACAATATTAATAATGGCACTAGTAGAAATAAGGCCCCCTATAGTGCCCTGAGCACTAACAAGGCCCCTCTATAAGGCACTTCCAGTAGTAATAAGGCTGATCTATAAGGCACCCCTATAGAGCCAACAGTAGTAATAAAGACTCCATAGTGTCTCCAGTAGTTAAAATGCCCCCTGTAGTGGCCCCAGTATTTCTAAAGCTCCGATGCAGTGCCCCCTGTAATTATAATGACCCTTGTAGTGCCAGTACGTATAGTACACCCCCTGAAGTGACCATAAGCATAATGCTAACTGTACTATAATACCCTGTGTAGTGCTTTGGCCTGCATCATAATGCTCTCATGTAGTGCCTCCTATATTATAATTCCCCCTTTATTATAATGCCCCTGTAGTGGCCTGTCCTGTATTATAATGCCCTCATAGTGCCCCTGTAGTATAATGCTCCTCTGTAGTTCTAATATGTATAATACTCTCACCCCTCATAGTCTCCCTGTAGTAAAATGCCCCCCCTGGACTGCTAGTATGTATAATGCTCTCACCCCACTGTAGTGCTCCCTGTATTATAATCCCCCCTGTCATGCCTCCTATAGTATAATGCTCGTATAATACTCCCCTGTAGTGCTAGTGTGTGTAATTCTCTTACTTCTCTGTATTTCCTCCTGTATTATAATGCCCCCTGTAGAATAATACGCCCTGCAGTGCTGATATGTATAATGCTCTTCCCTTCATAGTATAATGCTGCCCTGTAGCAGTAGTATATATAAAGCCCCCACCCTTGTAATGCCCACGTAGTAGTCTCCCCCTATAGTATAATGCCACCCCCCCCCCCAGTGGCCCCCATAGTATATCTAATGCTCTCCACCCTGAAGTATAATATCCCCATATAATGCTCTTTCTCCCTTAAGAAACCCTGTTGTATAATGCCCCTGTATATATAATGCTCTCCCTCCTGTAGTATAAAACCTTCATATATATAATTCTCCCCCACCCTGTATATATCATGCTCGCCCTCAGCAAGGTGGGCCCCTAGTCTCCCACCCCCTGCACAAGTGGCACATAACACATTAAATTTACTGCACTACATACAGTGGATATAAAAAGTCTACACATCCCGGTTAAAATGTCAGGTTTCTGTGATGTAAAAAAATGAGACAAAGATAAATCATTTCAGAACTTTTTCCGCATTTTGCGGAACGGAATTGCGGACCCATTCATTCCCATGGGGCAGCACTTCCGTTCCGCCAAAAAATAGAACATGTCCTATTCTTGTCCGCAATTTCGGACAAGAACAGGCATATTCTATTAGTGCCGGCAATGTGCGGTCCGCAAAATGCGGAACGCACATTGCCGCTTTCTGTGTTTTGCGGATCAGGGGCTCCGTGGATCCGCAAAACACGTTGCGGACGTGTGAATGGAGCCTTAATGTGACCTA
The DNA here is from genome assembly GCF_014858855.1 of Bufo gargarizans. Lineage (NCBI taxonomy): Eukaryota > Metazoa > Chordata > Amphibia > Anura > Bufonidae > Bufo > Bufo gargarizans. Next base: position 63,347,899 of record NC_058086.1, on the reverse strand, counting down.
CAAACTGTACAACTCAATTGAAAAACAAACTGAAATCTATTAGGTAGAGGGAAGAAAAAATATATAAAAACAAAATAATATGGTTGCATAAGTGTGCACACCCTTAAACTAATACTTTGTTGTAGCACCTTTTGATTTTATTACAGCACTCAGTCTTTTGGGTATGAGTCTATCAGCATGGCACATTTTGACTTGGCAAGATTTGCCCACTCTTCTTTGCAAAAATACTCCAAATCTGTCAGATTGCGAGGGCATCTCCTGTGCACAGCCCTCTTCAGATCACCCCACAGATTTTCAATCGGATTCAGGTCTGGGCTCTGGCTGGGCCATACCAAAACTTTAATCTTCTGGTGAAGACCATTCCTTTGTTGATTTGGATGTATGCTTTGGGTCGTTGTCATGCTGAAAGATGTTCAGCTTTCTAGCAGAAGCCTGAAGGTTTTGTGCCAATATTGACCGGTATTTGGAACTGTTCATAGCTTAACTAAGGCCTCAGTTCCAGCTGAAGAAAAGCAGCCCCTTGGCATGATGCTGCCACCACCATGCTTCACTGTGGGTATGGTGTTCTTTTGGTGATTTGCAGTGTTGTTTTTGTGCCAAACATATCTTTTGGAATTATGACCAAAAAGTTCAACCTTGGTTTCATCAGACCATAACACCTTTTCCCACATGCTTTTGGGAGACTTCACATGTGTTTTTGCAAAATGTAGCCTAGCTTGGATGTTTTTCTTCATAAGAAAAGGCTTTTGTCTTGCCACTCTACCCCATAGCCCAGACATATAAAGAATACGGGAGATTGTTGGCACATGTACCACACAGCCAGTACTTGCTAGATATTCCTGCAGCTCCTTTAATGTTGCTGTAGGCCTCTTGGTAGCCTCCCAGACCAGTTTTCTTCTCGTCTTTTCATCAGTTTTGGAGGGACGTCCAGCGTCCAGTTCTTGGTAATGTCACTGTTGTGCCATATTTTCTCCACTTGATGATGACTGTCTTTACTGTGTTCCATGGTATATCTAATGCCTTGGAAATTCTTTTGTACCCTTCTCCTGACTGATACCTTTTAACAATGAGATCCCTCTGATGCTTTGGAAGCTCTCTGTGGATCATGGCTTTTGCTGTGGGATGCGACTAAGAAAATTTCAGGAAGGACAATCTAGAGCAGCTGAAATGTATTTGGGGTTAATTAGAGGACACTTTAAATAATGGCAGATGTATGCTGACCCCTATTTAACATGATTTTGAATGTGATTGCTTAATTCTGAACACAACTACATCCCCAGTATTTTGTGGAAGCTGCGCATCGGTAAGGTCTGGGAATGGATGGGAATATAATTCCTCTGACTCGAGTGGAGAGGCTATGGTGGTGGTGGTGTATTTCGGGGTGCATACAGCAGAGAGTGAGCAGGGTGCAGATACAGAGGAGGAGGAGGGTGCAGAAGCGGAAGGGTGAGTGAGCCACTGAACCAACTCTGGTGCACCCTTTGAAGTAATTGCATGCGCATTCTCCAACTTCCCACTTAGGCTCAGGCCTGGTGCACCTGCCCGACCTCTACCACCCCTGCGGAACGACCTGCCTCTTCCTCTGCCTGTCATTTTCAAAATAACCCTGTGCCTAAGTCCCTAGAGAAGAGCAGTATTTGTGAAAGCAGGTATATCGCTGGCCTCAATCAATATTTGGTGGAAACAGGTATATCGAACCCCTTAATCAGTATTTTGTGGAAGCAGGGATATCAAACCCCTTAATCAATATTTTGTGGAAGCTGGTATATCACAGGCCTCAATCATATCGCCATATGTTCGCATGTTCAGCAAATTGCGAACGCGCAAAGTTCACCGCAAAACAACCGCCAGGCGAACCGCTAAGCCATCTCTAGTAAGAATGCTTGACTCCACAAATCCGGGCAGGTGGAAGGTGGGGGGTGAATTTAAAAACTTAAAAAAACTGAAAAGCACCTTTAACTGTTAGCTCATCTCTTTTTCTTTTCTTTTTTTTAAATTCATTTTTCATCTTGTTTGCTTCCCTTTTGTTGTTTTCCTTTTTTAAAGGGGTATTCGTCCATTGGACCTGTCTGTTATCTATTGTATCAAAGACTCGCCTAAAAAGGCAGCATTCTATGGTTTCTTCACAGATGACTGTAAGACCATGCAGTCTTTTGACCTCCTGCATTAGTGGTACACCACAATTGGAGAGTTAGGGTTTGCAGTAAACCAGTGTGCTTCTTTACTGGATGAACGCAAGTGCAAAATAATACAAGCAAGGCATTGAGCTGAGTCTCCTCCCTGACAGAAGAAGGTCCTGAGTTGAGGAAAGACCTGAACTAGCTCCCCATTTCTCTCCCAGAAGACTGACCAAAAGACTATCCGCCAGGGTCTGTGGTTCAATCATCCAGCAAAGTATCCTTGTCTCGTCGTCTTCTGATCACTCATACAGTCTCACAGTGTCTCTCCTACGAAACACTGGTCTCTATCTGCAGACAACTACAGGTTCTGACTGCTCTATTTCTATATAGTTTCTAACTGATCCAGAACCTTCTAGTGAAAGGGGGGAGGCTGTAGAAGCACAGCCTAAGGGTACTTTTACACTAGCGTTTTTCTTTTCCGGTGTTGAATTCCGTCACAGGAGTTCAATACAGGAAGAAAACTGATCAGTTTTTTCCTAATGCATTCTGAATAGAGAGCATTCCGTTCAGTATGCATCAGGATGCATGAGTTCAGCCCCGGAACACTTGCCGAAATGATAGATCCTGCGTTAATTTCCATTGAAATTTATTAGTGCCGGATCCGGTTTTCCGGTCTGCGCATGCACAGACCTTTAAAAATGCTAAAATAAATAAATACCCTGGAGAGATGGATCCGGTATTTTAATGCATTTGTGAGACGGATCCGCATCCTGATCCGTCTCGCAAATGCATCCGTTTGCGTCCAGATTGCCGGATCGGAATCCTCTGCTGCAAGTGTGAAAGTACCCTAAGAAAAACAATGTTTCAGCTCATGGCTGACATAGACTTGTTTTGTGCCTTAAATTAGTGGGAATGACTAAGCAATTTTTAGATGTAAATAACCGTCTGGCAGAGCTAAACCAGATAGTCAAAAGGTTTTTGTGTCTTTTTTTTCCCCTTCAAAACTTAGTTATGCATAGTTCATTATGACAGCAATGGAAAATTACTAGCTTCTCAGTGTACAGACTGAAAAGTCCCAAAGTCTCTCAGTATTAGCTGGCTGTGCATTAATCTTTTCCACAGTGCAGTGAAAATACAGTGCAATAACAGTGCAAATGAACAGGATATATTACAATAAACATATAAAATGCAGTTCACCCATATAAATAGTATAAGTGTAAACAACTGAATAAATGATAGTGCAAGTTAACCTTTAAAGTACACTAGTACTAGTTGATGGCTATGCATAATAGCGACAGGGGCAAATGTCCACAAATGTTCAGACTCTAAAGTACCCTTGCTCCAGGGCACTACAGTTGCTGCATAACAACTTTAGTGATCAAATGCATCACCTTTCAATAGAATATGGGCCACAGGCCCCATGGTATGCTTTGCATATTTATATTCTCAGTGTTGATGCATGCAAAGACCAGCTCGTTTCCCTTTTTTAATTGCTCACTTTTTTTTGCTCAGGTGAAAAAGGCTAAAACAGATGCAAATGAGCATTTTATCATTAGGGTGAGGGCTTAGTCCATATGTAATGCTTGCATCTATTACTATAGTGCATTATTTTCTGTGACTTTATAAATGTGAATGCTCTCCTACTCTGGAAGTGGCATTCATGTGCACTTTTGCCCCACCTATCTAAGAGGCGACCTTGATTAAGGTGGTACATATAGGTGTATGTGCTCCTCCTTTCAATGGTTGCTGATGCACATAGAATGTATTAGAATGTTTTTGTGATTAAGTAAATTTGCAAGTCATTGGGAAGAGTGCTTCTACGCATTTTTAGAAGAATCCTGAGTAGCAGAATCCATGCCCTACAGACAATTGGCTGCACCTGAAACATACATCTTTCATGAAACTGGTCACATACTCAGTCACTGGTTCTTGGCCTGTATAGATATGCTCAAACACAGGGGCAAATATCAATTTGGATTTGCATGGTTTTGAGCCTGTGTCTACACTATACCAGGCTCCCTGGTAAGGGCCACCATTGCAGGGTATCAGCAGTACTCACCAGCCATAACTCTGCATGTCACACTACTGCCACCGCCTCTCACTTGGTCCCTCTCTTAAATAGTATTGGCAACATTTGCAGCCTATGCCAGAAGCTTGATGCATATCATTAAGCCTGCATAGTCAGCGATGACACAGTCATGACATCATAGGGGTAGACTCTATGTCAGATGAAGGCACTGTGAGTATGACATAAAAGGCTCTCTGCTAATGATGTCATTAGTAAGACGGTCAAGGATGTGAGCTGGTGGATCCAATCTTGGGTACTAGTGCACTCTGTAAGATTACAGGGGTGATGATGACCTAATAGATATGTCCTCTTGAAAGCCATAGAACTGGTGGTAAAGTTAAAGCCAGGGGCATCATGATTGATGATTATATAAAAAATGAATGCTGGGGCTACAAGTCGAGCATTGAGACTTGAAGCTCCAAGATAGCTGATGTGGCTGCGTTTGGATGCACGGTGAATAGCGTACAATGGTCATTCCAATAACTGAGCAGAGCAGTAGCAGAAATGTTGGGAAGAACAAGGACAAGTCAATGCAAATTTCCACTTGTGCATTTTTCCATTAAAGGGCATCTGTCAGCAGTTTTGTACCTATGAAGCTGGCTGACCTGTTACATGTGCACTTGGCAGCTGAAGGCATCTGTGTTGGTCCCATGTTCATATGTGTCCGCATTGCTGAGAAAAAAGCCCCCGTGGCTCCCAGAGGTTCATTTGCATATATTAAAGCTTCATTTTTCTCAGCAATGCGGGCACATATGAACATAGGACCAACACAAATGCCTTCAGCTGCCAGGCGCACATATAACAGGTCAGCCAGTTTCATAGGTACAAAACTGCTGACAGATGCCCTTTAGTTGGCTCCTTATATTCCTATATACTGGTATGTTACTCCCTATTATACTGTGCCAGCATAGGTCTACATCAATTTTTAATATATTGTAATAAAAGGTATTATTATCATGATGATGATTATTGTAGATTTTATTTTCCAATTATGAAGTTATTGGAGAGGACACTGAGATTTACATCACTGGGCTGTACACTGAAAGGCACAGAGGGAATATTATACTAGAGCACAAATCGGAAGGAAATGCAGTAAACTAAACAGCGGCTGAGTGTGTCGTGTCTGACGACGAGCATTAATCTGAGAACTAGGTTTACCATAAATAAATCTTTTCTTTTTTTTTTAACTACAGTTTCATAAGCGGTACTTGAAGTCTTGGTCTCATGCCATATGGAGGCTGTTCTGTGCTGAATAGACAACGGGCAAAATAACTGCAGATGGTCAGCTTACAGGGGATATCACTCCACATCCTACAAAATATTTCCTCACAGATGCTGTCTTCTGCCTGGGACGGATAGCAGCATGCCGGAAAAAAATAGACATCCATTTACAATTAGAATGAGGCGGTATGCTCTTGGTATGTTGGCTTACAACAAATATGTGATATTCACAAAGCTTTCAGGGACGCACATACAGCAATGACTGCACATGTGTCCATTTGTATCACATATGGACCTTATTTATAAATCTCATTCCATGGCAAAACAGAACATTGCTCTACAATTCTAGGTAAAATAGTACATAGTATTGGGCCACCATGAACTAAATCTGAAGCATAGACTGTAACTCATTAGGAAGAATTTTGCAGTATGTAGTAACTAAACATAGAAGAGTTGTTTAAATTGTATCTGAGTTTTCAACAAAAGTTTGCGTAATGGCTGTGCTTCTTCATACAATCATAATTGTAAAGGAACAGGTCTTGATTGGGCTTCTCTAATGCATTTTCAGCCTAATTAGTCCCCTCTTAAGCTGCACAACTAGATGCATTTCACTCAGAAGCATGGTGCATATCCCTTCTGTGAAATCTGCCAGCACTGTACTGCTGTGATGTCCTTTCCCTTACTTCCCACTATGTTCGTTTTCATCTCATGTTTCATGTTTGACGTTATTTTTATTTTAGCAAGAGCGCAACAAGTGCGTTTATATCAGATATGTATTTGCAAGAATGGATACAATGGTACATAAAATGTATCAATATCGCATATGCGGTTGTGAGTACAAAAACACTGTCTCAACAAGTGTTCCACACCGGGATTTCAATTTGATTGAGGTCCCAGAATCCCTCGCTGGATGAATGGAGGGTATAAAAGGGGAACTTAATTTAGATGCTGTCACTACCGCTGATGAAGGGGTTTGATCCCCGAAACACGTCCGGTTTAAGACAGCAAAATTTTTCGTCCAAGTCCCTGAGGTGCCGACACCTAAAGGCATCCCCCTGGATCTTCTCTGATTGGATTTGTGTGTTATTGATACTGCACGGTCCGGACTCTAGGACCCAACACACCATCAGCTAATCTGTTCCCCAACGAGCTGCGTGGATCACGTGGTGTGCCGCCGGGTCACGTGGGACGCCACGTACCAGACCTAGAGACCACACGGGACGTCGATGTGAGTCCGAGCGGCGAAGCAAGGATACCTCTCTACCGCTATTCAATACAAGAAGAGGGGTAACGTACTCTGCCCGACGGGGCTGTACTCACCTACACATTACTATAATATTATGCACGGCAACTGAGTGCGGTCTAATTCAGGGACCAACATCATTCTATACCCCTTTGGGTATTGCAGCTGGACTCTGATTGCCCACCTGGGATTAAGTCCACATTTTGTATAACGCGATAGTGTTTGTACCACCACTTGCGGTCATTATATTGTCTGTTTGTGCCGTTAGGCTTTTATGCTAAATTGGGTGTTTTTATATCAGTTATATATTAAATGTGGTTATTGATACCTCATATTGGTGTTCGCAGATAATTGAGTGCCCTCCAACTGTTTACATATTTTGCACTTTCCCTTCTGGATTTGGGTGGATCCGTGGAGTGAGCACCTTGTCCTTTGAGAGTGCTTGGGGTGAGCCGCTGTTACCTTGTATATCTTAAGCCCTTACCTGTGCCGGGAGCCGGTCTGAAATCAAATGCAGTCACCGGGAGCAGTCAGTTCTGAGAACAGCCCGATGAAGGCCCCCGGCGGCTGTTCTCAGAACTGACTGCTCCCGGTGACTGCATTTTATTTCAGACCGGCTCCCGGCACAGGCACAGGCAAGGACTTACCTGTGCTTCGCCGGACGGATGAGTTTACCTTATTAAAGATGGCAGCCCTGCGAGTGTTCGCTGGCGAACACTGCGAACTGACCATCACTGATCAGGACATCTTTGTTGAAAAACATGAGTAATTTGTACATCACCTATTTTTTAGCTGGAAAAGCTCAATAATCTTCGGATAACCCCTCTACGTAATTAAATTGTATGCTACAGTGTATAAACTCCTTGTAATGTGCTATGTTCCTGGCCACCCTGGATGTCAATGCTTCATTCTAGAAAGTATCTTAAAGAGGTCTTCTCACCTCTCCTGACATGTCTGTTTTAGCACTACAAGAAAATAAGTCCAAGAGAGGAGGTATATTAGTGATAGGGACCCATCTGCGAAAACCACCTTAACGCTTGATAGATGGGCCCGACACAAGTTTGAACAAAATGTGCGCTAAGAGCTTCCACTGATCCATTTATAGTTGGTATAATACCACTTGAATTTAGAATGATCCCCATTTCTCAGCTTTACTGCTTATGTGTGTGCAGCCATATTATTTTTTTATCAACCATGTCTGTTTTTAGCAACTACTTGCTCGCTCGCCCCTCCATGTAATAACTAAATTCTGGAGCATCTATTCATATGACTCTGTGTTATGTTATTCCTTTATTGTTCCTACTAGAAGTTATGAATCAATTGCTAACAGTCTGCAATAAAGGTCCAGATGGATGTTACTAGTTGGGGTTTGCCCCTTCACAGTCTGATACTATCCAATCAGTGCTGCCAGACTGCAGGGACACCTCCCCGACTGGTAACACCCAGAAGGACCGTTATTGGAGACTACTGGTGATTCATTTATAAATCACCAGCAGGAATAATAAAATAATGGCAGAACATAAAGTCATGAGAATATATACATCAGAATTGTTATTACACAGGAATTAAAATAGTTACGAAAACGGATGTGTCAGGAGAGGTGACAGCTCCTCTTTATGCATGACTTGATTATTTTCTAACAAAATCTACCCCCTCTCTGTCTAGTAATGTGAAGTGTTGTGTCCTGATTTCTGTCTAAGGAGCTTCTGCATCTGTGGTACTTCATGTTGCTCACTAGATTATAAACAGGAAAATCTGCAGTATTCTTTTTAGTTTGAGGATGAAACACATATTTCACCCAACGCATTTATGCATGTTCATATTGTACAGCTGATTTCTTGCAGATTAACCACAGATTTGCTGCAAAATACAGTTTGTAGAAATTAAAATTTACCCTAATGGTTCCCAAGTTGTTGCCCACTGTCAGTTAAAGGGGCTTTTCATTTTATTTTCCAGGATAGGTCATCAGTGTCCTGATGGTGGGGTCTCACACCCGAGACCCCCACTGATCAGGCACCGCTACTCACAGTAGCACCGCGCTCTCCTCACAGCTTACCAAGCACAGCGCCATAGATTGTATAGTGGCTGTACTTGGTATGGCAGCTCAGCCACATTCACTTTGATGGGGCTAAGCTGCGCCTAGGCCACATGACCGATGAACGTGACATGAAATGGCTTAAGCAGAGCTGCAAAAAATCTCAGAAAACCATTTTAATTACCACTGGGACCTTGTTTGACCTCTTAGTATCATGATCTCCTTCTAAATGTGGAATTGCTATGTTGACAAGGTGTATACCCGAAATTTTTGCTACACCCGTTACAACAAAAACAATAACTGAGCAATGTATGCACTAACACAGTGTAGAAGCCCATGCCTAATGTCCTGTGACACCGGTAATTGTTTTCCTCCTTGATACCTACTCTATGCAATCACATTGTAGAAATTAAGCCTCCTAATGAGATCCCTTTGGGTGTTAATCTACCGTGAATAGCGTTATGTTTTTAACACTATGGCGACCAGGGTTGTAATGTCGGGTCCATGAATGTCCTTTAAAACCAGCTTATATTCTGTGCACCATGCCAGACATAATCTATTCGAACTCACAGAGCAGACTTTAATGAAGTGTGTCAAGTTTAGATCCTCATGTTATCTAGGCTACAATGGGGGGGTGTTCTAAATCTCCCAGATGTTAAACTTCTGATCATCAGACCGCTGCGTATGTAAATCAGATGCCACAAACATGAAATACCCTTGCTGCATTATAATCTTTAAGAGTGGTGTAGCATGGCAGATGTCCAGGAACCACAAGCTTACTTGGACTCTATCAGTGTTTCGGCTTCCACTAATAAGATTCAATGCGGAGAAATGTTAAGTTATGCATCTGGATACTAATAATTTACATAGTATCATATGTTCTAGGGGGGAGTGACACTGCGAAAGTTCCTTGTAGAGAAAGATTTGGGTGTCCTTGTAGATCATCACAGACTAAATAACCGGATGCAGTGTCAATCAGCTGCTTCTAAGGCTAGCAGGATACTGTCATGTATTAAAAGAGGAATCCACTCACCGGACAAGGATTTAATACGGCCACTTTAATAGGTTTCGGTGCCACCTTGTTTAAAATATTTAGTTCAGTTCTGGGCACCAGTCCATAGTTAGGATGCCCTGGAGCTGGAAAACATACAAAGAAGAGCAACTAAACTGATCAGGGCTAATCTATACGAATAGATTAAAAGAATTGGATTTATTTAGCCTTGAGAAGAAGCGTCTAAATACAAATATATAATGGTGCGCACAAAAAATCTAGTTGAAAGCTGTTCCATGTAAAATCCTCTAAAAGACAAAGGGCTACTGCCTCCGACTGGAGAAGAAGCTCAGTCTCAGAGGCGACAAGGCTTCTTCACCATAAGAACTGTGAATCTGTGAAATAGTCTACATGTACCTCTGGAGGTGCTCAAAGCAGGAAGAGTGGATGTCCTCTTTGCTAAATTTACATTTCCCCCATCCTTTGATTGAACTTGATAGTTTTTTTTTTTTTTTTTTTGTTTTTGCACTCTCTGCCTTCTCAGAGCCATATCTTTTTTTTTTTTTTCTGTTCACATAGCCATATGGGACAAGTTGTACTATGCAACGCCACCATTCAATATTGATGTAGTGGGAAGCAGGAAAAAAATTCTAAATGTGGAATTGCAAAAAAAAAAGCAATTCCACCACAGTTTTACAGATTTTTTTTTTTTTTACGACGTTCGGTGTACGATGAAACTGACCAGTTACTTTTATTCTACAGGTCAGTCCAAATCCGGTGATACCTTATATGTATAGTTTTTCATGCATTTTAATAGTGATACAAAAATAAAATGTGGTGAAAAAAAAATCAGTTTTATTGTTTTGTCTCCATATTTTGACCCATATACATTTTTTGTAATTATGTATACGGAGCTGTATGGGGGCTCATTTTTTGCGGGGCGACCTGAATATTTCATTGATACCATTCTGGGGTGTGTGTGACTTTTTTATCACTTTTTATTTAATTTTTTGTACAAAATGAATCACCAAAAACGGCGAATCGGCCATTTGGAAGCTTTTTTCCATTTTTCTGTTTGCTGTATGGGGAATATATTTTTATACTATGGGCGGTTTCTTTTATATTTATTTTGGGAAAAGGGGGGTGATTTGAATTTTTATGTTTTTTATTTTATTTTTACACTTTTTTATAGTTCCCATAGGAAACTATAGCATGCAATCATCTGATTGCTATTCTCATAGACTTCAATGCACTTCTATTGGAATCTATGAGAAAATTGCTTGTTTCCTAATTATGGAGCCCTATTACAGGCAAGGAAGGTATAGGAAATACTATGCAGCAGCCTCGTGTCATTCATAAAGACAGGGGCTGCTGCATACACGCTCTGGCTCCTCCGATCGCCCCACGGGGGAGCCGGGGCACAACCGAAAGCTTTCACTTTCGGTTTTCAGCGCGCTCAGATGCTGTGGTCAGGATCGGCATTACTGCCAGTTGCAGACATGAGCTACAGGTGTCTGCTAAAAGAAGCAGGTGGCCACCTGCAGCTATGGCGCCTGGAGCGGGCGCCATGTTTAAACACATGCCCGATGACGTACATGTACGTCACCAGGCATTAAAGGGTTAAAACTGCACCGGTGCACTGGAATTTATAAAGATACCCAGTGTCAGACTGGGATGCTTAGGGCACACCAGTAAAACTTATTTTGGGGGCCCACCGTACGGATACATTCAAATATTACCTGCTCCCACAGCAACAAGATGCTACCAGATGATTGAATATGGGGGTCCCTGCAGCGACTTTGAGATGGTAGGTCCTGGGAAAAAGAGGATACTGAATAGCTTTCCTCTATACCGAGAAGTCATCTCAGCTCTGATCGGGTCTATAATAATAAACTGGGTAGTTTTTTTTAAAATAACCTACCAAGTTTTTTATATGAACATAGGCTGGTTGAGGTGCTGTACATTGAATATATATGTATGTTGTGCAGTGAGCCTGCTGTGTTATGTGCCACTTGTGCAGAGTGTGGGAGACTAGGGGCCCATCTTGCTCAGTGGCCCACGGGGGATTCTCTTGTAACCCTGGGGTCCAGTCCGAGCCTGCAGATACCATTGAACTCAATGGAATATTTCAAATCTATATGCACTGAGCTCCCCCTAGTGCCAGCCACAGGAAAATGCTGTGGTTTCATGTGGGCCTCCATCATCACTCACTCCATAGCAGTGGTATGGTGTGCCTCCATGGTAAGTACATTACTGACTTCAAGGCAATATTGCTGAAATGGTAGCTTGGATGCAATATGTGACTTCTCATCCCACTGCATGTGGGTCCCCAACTGTTAGTAGCTATGGCATCCTTATCTCCACTTCCATATTAGTTGTTGCATGAAGCTACAACACTGCCCCATTTACGTAAAGATGTACTGGTGAAAATTATGTTTGCCAATATAATGCAGCATAGGCTATTATCAACCCCTTCACAAGATCTGTCATACATGTACGGCAGATATTGGGCCTTTAAAGATGGCACACGCTCCAGAGTGCCGGATTTCTGCTATTTTCGACATCAGACACCTGGAGATAATGTCTGTGAATGTGGATCATAGACATTAAACGTCAATTGTGACCACAGCAACTAGGAGGCTTTTTCCCAAGAGGGCTGTGCCCCCCAGGCCCAAACCACTTCTCCCCTCTGAGATCGGGGAAGCTGTTCATTCACTGTGGTAGCCTTGGTCCCTCTGAAGAACCTAAGGCTACCAAATCCTTAGCTCCTATGGAGCCCTGCCTGTGGCAGAGCTCCAAAGGAACGTATTGAATGTTCCGTAGGCTGCAATGGTAATTCTTAACATTCAAATCACCCCCCTTTCCTCATAATATAAATAAGTAAACAATAAAAAGTAAAGATTTGCGCTGCCATGTCCCAGAACAACCAACATATTAAAATATAAACATATTTATCTCGTACAGTGAACATCATAACAAAATGAAAATGAAATTCAAACTTTTTCGTCACTTTGCCGCTGTTATCGCAATTCATGCGATTCTCTTCTTCTATGTGGGGTGCCAAATCAATTAGAAGTATAAGTATTAGCACACCATACTGCTTTTATAATGAGACCAGACACACAAGTGAATACAGACGGTGCAAACTGTTGTAATTCCTGCACCGTTCACCCTCAAATTAAAGCTGACAGTCTGCAGGTAAAGCACATCTTGTTCGTTTCATTTCAAATCCATTGTGGTGGTGTATAGAGCCAAAAATGTTAGAATTGTGTTAATGTCCCAATATTTATGGACCTGCCTGTACTTATAATATACTTTCTAACATAGAAAGTATATTATAGTGCAATTGTATTGTGCAGCAGTTGTGTGCAGTTCTGCTGAGATACTGCAGCCACACAAAGTACCATTTCAACTGGTGTGATTTACCAGTTGCCCCCCCCCCCCCCAAAAAAAAAAAATGACTGAAGCAGGGGTGTTATATACCAATAATATTCTTTGTATATAGTGTAATTAGGTAGTGCAGCATTTGTTTGCGGTTTTGCTGCGTTACCGCAGCTACACAAAGTGACAAACGCTATTGGAACAAATCATTTCTACTGGTGTGATTTACCAGTTGCACACCAAAAAAACTGATTGAAGCAGGGGTGTTATATACCAAAAATATACTTTCTATATAGTGCATTTGGGTAGTGCAGCATTTGTTTGCGGTTTTGCTGCGTTACCGCATCTACACAGAGTGCCAAACGCTACTGGAACCGATCATTTTTACTGGTGTGAATTACCAGTTGCCCCCCAAGGGGTGTGATATACCTTCTTCCACAAATACTGCTCTTCTATAGGGACTTTTGTCACAGGGTCATGTTAAAAATGACAGGCGCCTATTTTGCCCAAAAATTACATTGCCGATATTTTGCATTGAAAAAAATAATGAATGGAGATTGCAAATTCGAATAATACATCTGGTATGTCACTGTCCATGTTGTCGGACTATTTTTGTGCACTTCTAATAATTATTTGGTGGCTGGAAATATGATCTGAAGGTTTTTAAGGCTCACCTGCGATTTAGGTCTATGGGGCCCGCTGCGAACACACCGTTTGATAACATTTGAGCACTAACGCGCATTCGCCAACAGTCCCGGCCAATGTTCGTCCATCACTAATAAGGGTCAGAATTTGGTGATGCAAAAAAAACTATTTTTTTTCAGACATATTACTGACCCAGGGAATGAAAGGAACAGGTCAGTGTTACTGCACAGGGAATGCCATAAAAACTAATCCCATAAAACTGTGGTGAAATTGTAATTTTTTCTACTCAATTATTTTTTTTAAAGCTTGCCACTGCATTGTAGGCAATATTAAATGGTGCTATTAGAAAGTAAAACTTGTCCAACAAAAAACAAGCCCTCATAGAGCTACATGAATGAAAAATCTAAAAAGTTATGGATCTGGGAAGGCAGGGAGTGAAAAACAAAAAACAGAAAATAGCCATGTCGGTAAGGGGTTAAAGAATGATGTGTGTACATGTGTTCTAACTGATGTTCCACTTAGGGGTCATCAGCCATCTTTGTTCATTCATCCCTAATGTACCCTACATTTGTCATTATGCTTGTCATCCCACAGCAGAGTCTCATCAAACTGCACTTGCTCTGAGCCCTATTTAAGGACAGTGATAGATCAATGACATATAACCACTGCCCCCTCTATGGTGCAGCTTCAGCCTGTCTCCCCTGCCTCCTGCTTGAAATGGGTTTCTCCCTGTCAGCAGTTGCAAGCAGTAGACAGGAGAGAGCAGTATGAGTTTCAATCTCATAGGAATACACTGGAGATTCTGCACACAGACAGTACAGACAGTGTGAGAGTTTTATAGCAGAAACTAAACATTGTCTAGACTCAACTATTATATCACTGCTCTCTTGCTCCTCAGATAAGGCAGAAATTATATCTTCATCAGTACACTCAGCATAGGAACTCGCAGAGAAACAAGGAGGGTGGGAAGGGTTCGAAGAGGTGCCAGGGTGGATTGGAAATAGGCCAATGTAATTCTGTAGTTCATAGGAAGTCAGTTACACAGTGGATATGACCTTCTGTTTAAACAGGAGAGAATACTCTGATGGTCTGACTGGGGATCACATGACACAGTTGCCCATAATGAAGGGGTTTAAAATGTAACCAAGCTGGGGTGAAAAGAACTGCACTGCTAGAATATTGCTAGTTAGTTGGCTTGGCATTACTGTACATGTCCCCTAAAAAAGATAGAGTGACACTTTAAAAGGAAATTTTCATCATGAGTAGTATTGCAGATAAGGACTCCAGATTGGAATATTTTTTATTCTCAAACTGCCCCCCAATCCTCTGCTGTCAACGCTCAAAACTTAGGGTCTGCGCTGAAGAGTCCTTGCCATTCTAAGCTTGAGCTCAGCAGTCCAGAATGTCTTTTTCAGTGCAGATTTTGAGCACTCACAGTAGAAGAAAATAGTAGTTTGAAAATAAAAAAAATTTCCAATCTGGAGTCTTTATTTGCTGTATAACTTATGTAGTATTGCAGATAACACTGAAAAATAAATAAAATAAACCCGTGCTGCAGCTCCCTGCATAGCGGGTGACCCGGAGTACTGCTGAGCAGGGGAAGTCATGCAGAATTCAACAGAAACGAAGCTTTGGCAAACTCCATTGAATGCCGTAATAACAAGGCTATTCTCCCCTAGAAGGATTGCATGGCCGTAGCACATGAATAAGGCCTAAAATTAGACTATTATATAAAATCAAGATTCAATGTTGCAACAATGTATAAGAAGTGACAGCAGTGGTGGCAGCTGACAAGTTCTGTTAGCTTTAGGCAGCTCAAAGAGTCAATCCTGCATCCCACAAGGAACACATTCAAGTGGATTATTTTTCCACTAAACTGTATTAGTAGAAATTTGCTAGTTATCTTGAAGCAGGAGAGGACTGGCCATAGACTCTACAGGAAAACGGTGTGCCATTGTCCGAGGAGCCAACCCAAGCCCTCCTCACGCCCGCCAACTGGGTACATAACAACCCGGTGCTCCTAGCGTTAATGTTGGGAACATAAGGTAATTTATGTACCCGGCCGACCGTCGCAGGTGTCCTCAGGAGGTTTCCTGCCCCTCCACAAAGGAGCTGTTTCTAGGGAGCTATTTTATGCTGCATTGTGGTATTTGGTTCTGTTGGGGAGGTATTGTAACGCTACCAAAACACGTGAGGCACACGGTGGGCCGATGGGTGCAATAGTTCATGTACTCATGGTTAGCAGATGCCTCGCTGGGCTGGCGTACAGTGGATGGGAAGACAGCACGAAATCCTCCGGGGCACTCTCGGTTGCAGGAAACACCAGCCAGATTTTGGTTGAGGTGCCCTTGATGGTAATTGGTGTAAGGTGCTTTTGCGGCTGGGCCCCTGTGTTCGTGATGCCAGCACCGTTAGGTGCAAATGTTGAGAGTAGCAGTAGTAGGAATGAGGAGTCACTTGTTGTAAACCAATTGAACATTTACTAAATCAATAGTCTTTGGACAGTTGGTACAATTCATCAATGGAAAGCGTTTGGCATAGCATAAGTAATAATTAGTTGACTTGTAGTGGCAGTTGTCAATGGAGGGAATCTTCTAATGCTGATACTTTACAGGCAAGGATCCCGGTGGTAATCCCAAATTCACTCTAAAGCACTCTGGCACTAAAGATGCTATTAACTATTTATTTAGGAGTTATCCTTTAAGGGCGTTCCCCTCACGGAAGGCAAACACATATGCTTCATTCTTTGGCAGGAAACCCTTTTAGAAAGGTTTTTTGTTCCCACTACTACCCGGAAGGTTTAGTTAGTGATAAAGACAATTTTGCGCATCAACTCTTCCATTTGTGTCCAGGTACTCGGAAAGATACTCCTGGTCACTTGTGCTGATGAGGTCCATAAGCTATAGTTAGCTGTTACCCTCGCTAGGCTCTCTGCATCTTGGTGTATAGACTTACTGTCTGGTGCTTGGTTTCTGTAGTTATCTTCTCCAGGCTTGATCAGGGCCCAGAGGAAAGGAACACAGCTACATGGCGACTTTAGCCTGTCTCTCTCCTCCATGAACTTGCTTCTCCTAAGGCTACTTTCACACTAGCGGCAGGGACCTCCAGCAGGCTGTTCCGTCGGGTGAACAGTCTGTCGGATCCGTCCTGCCGCTATTGACCGTGTGCCCCTGGACTGTTGCTCCGTCCCCATTGACTATAATGGGGGCGTGCGGAGTTCCATCGGAGGTACGGCAGCGCACAGAGAGAGGCTGCCGGAATAAATGTCGGACATGTCGTAGTTTTATTCTTGCAGCCTCTCGCAGTGCGCTGCCGTGCCTCCGCAGGAACTCCGCCCGCCCCCATTATAGTCAATGGGGACGGAGCGGCAGTCCGGGAGCACACGGTCAATAGCGGCAGGACGGATCCGACAGACTGTTCACCCGACGGAACAGCCTGCCGGAGGTCCCTGCCGCTAGTGTGAAAGTAGCCTAAGGCTCACGAGCGGACCCGAACGCTTCCGTCCAGCCCTGATGCAGTCTGAATGGATGCGGATCCGCTCAGACTGCATCAGTCTGGCGGCGTTCAGCCTCCGCTCTGCTCAGCAGGCGGACACCTGAACGCTGCTTGCAGCGTTCGGGTGTCCGCCTGGCCGTGCGGAGGCGTGCGGATCCGTCCAGACTTACAATGTAAGTCAATGGGGACGGATCCGTTTGAAGATGCCACAATATGGCTCAATCTTCAAGCGGATCCGTTCCCCATTGACTTTCAATGTAAAAGTCTGGACGGATCCGCTCAGGCTAATTTCACACTTAGCTTTTTTTTGACAATATAATGCAGACGGATCCGTTCTGAACGGAGCCTCCATCTGCATTATTATGATCGGATCCGTTCAGAACGTATCCGATCGAACGCTAGTGTGAAAGTAGCCTTAGTCTGACTACATTCTAATCTGCTCTCAGCTAGACACACCCCCACTATATATTATGTGGTGCCAGCACCACCTAGGGGCGAATGGATGTAAATGATCTTGCCAGCCAGATAATAAAGAATACCATACATTGCAATTAAATACATATATATTTAGATGTTTAAAGTGTCCCATTTACACACATATTTGGGACGCTGTGGTATTTGTGCTACTGGGGTGGTGTTTTGTGCTGCGCTGTGGTATTTAGGTCTACTGGGGTGGTGTTTTGTGCTGCGCTGTGGTATTTGGTTGTGTTTGGGTCGTGTTTTGTGCTGCGCTGTGGTATTTGGGTCTACTGGGGTGGTGTTTTGTGCTGCACTGTGGTATTTGGCACTGCTGGGGTGGTATTGTATGCTGCACTATGGTATTACTGACCCTGCCTCCTTGAGTTGTTCATAATTACTTGTGTTGTTGGTCTCGCTTCCCTTCAATTTGGCCACCTACGACATGGGGTCACTTTTAGTTTTTTTCCCCGGACCACTTTAACCACCTCCGGACCGCCTAACGCAGGATCGCGTTCCGGAGGCGGCAGCTCACGCATATATGCATCATCTCGCGAGACGCCAGATTTCCTGTGAACAGGCGCGCGCGTTCACAGGATCGGAAGGTAAGCGAGTGGATCTCCAGCCTGCCAACGGCGATCGTTCGCTGGCAGGCTGGAGATGCGATTTTTTTTAACCCCTAACAGGTATATTAGACGCTGTTTTGATAACAGCGTCTAATATACCTGCTACCTGGTCCTCTGGTGGTCCCTTTTGCATGGATCGACCACCAGAGGACACAGGCAGCTCAGTAATAAGTAGCACCAAACACCACTACACTACACTACACCCCCCTGTCACTTATTAACCCCTTATTAACCCCTGATCACCCCATATAGACTCCCTGATCACCCCCCTGTCATTGATCACCCCCCTGTCATTGATCACCCCCCTGTAAGGCTCCATTCAGACGTCCATATGTTTTTTACGGATCCACGGATACATGGATTGGATTCGCAAAACACATACGGACGTCTGAATGGAGCCTTACAGGGGGGTGATCAATGACAAGGGGGTGATCACCCCATATAGACTCCCTGATCACCCCCCTGTCATTGATCACCCCCCTGTCATTCATCACCCCCCTGTAAGGCTCCATTCAGACATTTTTTTGGCCCAAGTTAGCGGAATTTTATTTTATTTTTTCTTACAAAGTCTCATATTCCACTAACTTATGTCAAAAAATAAAATCTCACATGAACTCACCATACCCCTCACGGAATCCAAATGCGTAATTTTTTTTTAGACTTCTTCTTACGCTTTAGGGCCCCTAAAATGCCTGGGCAGTATAAATACCCCACATGTGACCCCATTTCGGAAAGAAGAAACCCCAAGGTATTCCGTGAGGGGCATATTGAGTCCATGAAAGATTGAAATTTTTGGCCCAAGTTAGCGGAAAGGGAGACTTTGTGAGAAAATACAAAAAAAAATCAATTTCCGCTAACTTGTGCCAAAAAAAAAAAAATTCTATGAACTCGCCATGCCCCTCATTGAATACCTTGGGGTGTCTTCTTTCCAAAATGGGGTCACTTGTGGGGTAGTTATACTGCCCAGGCAATTTAGGGGCCCTAATGTGTGCGAAGTAGTTTGAAATCAAAATCTGTAAAAAATGGCCGGTGAAATCCTAAAGGTGCTCTTTGGAATGTGGGCCCCTTTGCCCACCTAGGCTGCAAAAAAGTGTCACACATCTGGTATCGCCGTACTCAGGAGAAGTTGGGGAATGTGTTTTGGGGTGTCATTTTACATATACCCATGCTGGGTGAGATAAATATCTTGGTCAAATGCCAACTTTGTATAAAAAAATTTGAAAAGTTGTCTTTTGCCAAGATATTTCTCTCACCCAGCATGGGTATATGTAAAATGACACCCCAAAACACATTTTCCAACTTTTCCTGAGTACGGCGATACCAGATGTGTGACACTTTTTTGCAGCCTAGGTGGGCAAAGGGGCCCACATTCCAAAGAGCACCTTTCGGATTTCACCGGTCATTTTTTACAGATTTTGATTTCAAACTGCTTTGCACGCATTTGGGCCCCTAAAATGCCAGGGCAGTATAACTACCCCACAAGTGACCCCATTTTGGAAAGAAGACACCCCAAGGTATTTCGTGATGGGCATAGTGAGTTCATGGAAGTTTTCATTTTTTGTCACAAGTTAGTGGAATATGAGACTTTGTAAGAAAAAAAATCATCATTTTCCGCTAACTTGTGACAAAAAATAAAAAGTTCTATGAACTCACTATGCCCATCAGTGAATACCTTAGGGTGTCTACTTTCCGAAATGGGGTCATTTGTGGGGCGTTTGTACTGTCTGGGCATTGTAGAACCTCAGGAAACATGACAGGTGCTCAGAAAGTCAGAGCTGCTTCAAAAAGCGGAAATTCACATTTTTGTACCATAGTTTGTAAACGCTATAACTTTTACCCAAACTATTATTTTTTTTTTACCCAAACATTTTTTTTTATCAAAGACATTTAGAACAATAAATTTAGAGAAAAATTTATATATGGATGTCGTTTTAAAAAAAAAATTTACAACTGAAAGTGAAAAAAGTCATTTTCTTACAAAAAAAATCGTTACATTTCGATTAATAACAAAAAAAGTAAAAATGTCAGCAGCGATGAAATACCACCAAATGAAATCTCTATTAGTGAGAAGAAAAGGAGGTAAAATTCATTTGGGTGGTAAGTTGCATGACCGAGCAATAAACGGTGAAAGTAGTGTAGTGCAGAAGTGTAAAAAGTGGCCTCGTCATTAAGGGTGTTTCAGCTAGGGGGGTTGAAGTGGTTAAATTCCCAGTCCTCTCCTGTCCAGAAGGATACGCATTTAACAAAGGTTCTCTGTGAGTGAACCTTGTCCACTAGTCTATATTCTATTGTGAATTAGTCCAACGCCACATGGTCCTGTTGTGGTGACCCCAGTAAGTTCCTGCAACCCACACCTCCCTGGAAAAGGACTTGACAACAACACAATGTCAGAGTGGCAGAGGCTGTGAGAAAGACATCGGGATCTGAGGAGCCTCTGTTCTGACTTGGCTCTCATTGAAGAAAAGGTTTGATGGTACAAAGGAGGAGAATTAGGAGAGATGCAGCTCAAACACTCCAGATTTTCCCACACTGGATATCCTGCGAAACCGAGGACAGAAAGGGATGCAATGTGCTGATTTGTACGTTGCTGGGAGCATGGGGCCATGCCAACCCTTAATAGTCTCTCATTAGCAAGAAGCAAGAGAGAAGCTTACAGCTCCTCTTAGATCCTCCATCGTCTTTTTCTGGTTTCCGTGCCAACTGCACATTGAACTTTTACCCGTTTTCAGAAGACTCGCTCTGTGCATTACACACCACGTTGGCAGAAGGGTTAAATGATGTGTAACCATTGCAATATTTTAATATGGAAACTGCATTTCAAGCATGCTAGATCTGCCGTCCTGTTTCCAAGGTAACTGCGAGGGAGAAGAAAAATACACAATGTATGTAGATAGGGGCTGGGCTGCCCAAAATGTCAGACTGAATGTCTAATTTCCGTCTGACTCAGTCAGGATTGCTTGGGCTTTGCTTCCTGTGTCGACGCATGACTGCATGAATTTGCATACACTTATTTTTGCCTTGAGCAACACACGTGTCAAGCTGTGCTTTCAAATCTTCAGCCAGGTTTTGGAGAATATATCAGGATGGACCACTAGGGGCACTGTGTACCAGTGATAAACTAAAGCCCATAATTCCAGCAATAGCCTAACAAACTCCAGGAATATTCTTCTCTGCATGCATGGAAACATCCTATTCCTTGCACAATTATTCTAGCAGAGGCCGCCTTTTGAAATGTCCAGGCTTAGTAAAGAGAATATAAAGCCTATTCACACAATATTACAGGCTTTATAGCTGGACAGAACAGGCAAACACCTCCAAACTTCTCCTTTGATGCGTTCACCTGATAAAATAGTTGTAGGCACTTACTGTGCTGCCCTATGGTTCATGGTAAAAAGGGCACCTATGTGTGTGCGTATATGCAACGTGCCGGTCCGCAGGGGAGAACACGCGAGGTTCACGGTGGGCCGAAGGGTACTCACAGTTAGCAGATGCCCCCCTGGGCCAGCAGTGCAGTGAAGGGGAGAACAGCACTGGATTCTCTGGGGCACACTCTGATATGAGGGACACAGGCCAGATGGTGGCTGAGGTGCCCTTGGTGGTAACTTGGCTTTATGTGCTTATGGGTAGGTCACGTTAGTCGCGACACCAGTACGGTTGTGGTACAACAATGGTGAGAGGAGTAGTTGAATTAAGGAGTAAGACAACAATTGAATCCAACTCACAACTTTTACTGTTTTGCTGATTCTCAGTAGCAATGACATTTACAGATAACACAGTCTCTCTTGTATGCAGAGGTGCCAAATTGTAATCCCAGGTAACAGGCTTCTTGTAGATAAAAACTTCAGATTAAAGTTCAGTTACGTTAGTGGAAATCCAACTGGCTGGCATCTAACTTCTTGCCTTATACTAATCCCAGTAACGGTGGTTTTTGATCCTTCCTTCAACATACTGTATTTTTTGCCCCATAAGACGCACTTTTTCTTCCCCCAAAATGGGGGAGAAATGCCCCCTGCGTCTTATGGGGCGAATGCTGCCACTTTTACATCGCAAGCTGCGATGTATGAACAGAGCGGGGACTCGGGGAGGGACTGGGAGGAGCTGGGGGCCGGCAATAGCGGCGGGGCGGTGCAGTCAGTGTAGTATAGCACCGCCCCGCCGGTATGCTAATATAAGATCTCATATTGAAGTAATAGTTATTAAACATGCCCCCAACTGCTATTACTACCTTACCTCCTAATCGCTGCTGTAGAATTCAGGCCAGGCGGGCGGGCGGCAGCGTAACTCGTGTCACGTGCCTGCGCCGCCTACTTTATGAATGAAGTAGGCGGCGCAGGCAAGTGACGTCAGTGAGACGCGCCGTCCGGCCGTCCTGCCTGCCTGATTTCTACAGCAGCGATTAGGATGAAAGGTAGTAATAGGAGTTGGGGGGCATGTTTAATAACTATTAATTCAATATGACAACTTATATTTTGTGCGGCGGCGGCGGGCGGGCGGGAGGAGGGGGGGGCGTGGGGGGCGGTTCGGATTGCGATCTGTGGATGGCACTGTTACAGGGGGGGGATCTGTGAATGGCACTGTTATGGCCTGGGGGGGTCTGTGCATGGCACTGTTATGGGCTGGGGGGTCTGTGGATGGCACATATATAACAGTGCCACCCACAGACCCCCCCCAGCCCATAACAGTGCCATCCACGGATCCCCCCTGTAACAGTGCCATCCACAGATCCCCCCTGTAACAGTGTCAGCCACAGACCCCCCCCCTGTAACAGTGCAAGCCACAGATCCCCCCCCATAACAGTGTCAGTTATCCACAGATCCCCCCCATAACAGTGTCCATCATCCACAGATCCACCCCATAACAGTGTCCGTCATCCACAGATCCCCCCATAACAGTGTCCGTCATCCACAGATCCCCCCATAACAGTGTCCGTCATCCACAGATCCACCCATAACAGTGTCCGTCATCCACAGATCCCCCATAACAGTGTCCGTCATCCACAGATCCCCCATAACAGTGTCCGTCATCCACAGATCCCCAGTAATAGTGCCATCCACAGACCACCATTAGTTCCAAACCCACCAAACACACAGCACACCTTTTGGTTAAAAATATTTTTTTTCTTATTTTCCTCCCCAAAAACCTAGGTGCGTCTTATGGGCCGGTGCGTCTTATAGGGCGAAAAATACGGTAAGTGACATAACAGATTGGCCTTTCTGTCTTCTATATACCGGTGAGGCTGCCTGTAGCTAGATTGTCCTACACCGAATTCAAAGGAGCCCATAAGCCTGATAAGATGGCTGTTATCTTCCTTTGTCCTTTCTGTAGTCAACACACAATTTTCCACTTCTCCTCCCGGAAGGATAGACTGCAGAAGGAGGTCTCACCTTAGCCTTGCTTCTTGGCCTAAAACTTGGGAAAAGATCACTTGGCTCCTCTGGACCGTGGGGCCATACAGAGAGCGCCGACAGGAGGGGGCCTTTCTTTCCCCCTGCTCCTCAACCCAGCTACTCCATCTCCTCAACACACACACACACTGAACTCCCCTTCCCAACTAGGCCTGAACTGAGGTATATATACTGTGGTGCTATTTCAGTAGAAGCAGCAATGGTGATTTCCTCATCTCAAACAATTTATTGAAACAAAAGCCAACATCAGTGGTGGGTATAACCCCCACAAAAAATGTCAATGTCTTAAAGAGGACCTTTCATCAGTTTAACCCTAGTCTAATTGTGGTCTTACATTATAGGGCTGCCCCCACTGATGTCATGGCACTTTTTTTTTTTAAATACCTGAGGCCCCCCCCCCCCCCCCCCGTTCATCCGCGTTTGGCCCAGTTGATTTCTCGGCACCTTATATTATAATAAGCCAACTCGTGTATAATAGGCGGAGACTCGCTGGGGGCAGTTCTCTTCTCCCTGGCTGTGAGCACATCCAAACAGAGCGCACTGCTTAGTCAGGGTGGAGCTTATTCTGGAGAAAGTGCAGGCCACTTCATTTGAGGTACCCCAGTCTCCAGCAGCCGTTTAATAATGATGCAACCTTAATGAGCTGGTGCATTGTCAACCATGAAGATGAAGTAGGCCTGTGTTGTTCATGCAGAGGCACAATGACAGGATTAATGATGTTATTCAAGTAATATGGGCTTCTTACAAAGTGTATGGCAGTTCTGTATTGATTAGACACACCTGTCCACATTGTAACACCACCACCAAAGGCTCGACTGGTAACAGCAGTTAGAGCTCTCCTTGACGTCTCCAACATCGTTGATGGCCATCATTTCTGCTCAGCGTGAATCTACTTTTATCACTGAATAGCACTGAGGCCCACTGGTCCCTCATCCAGCGTAGATGCTTCCTGGCCCATGCAAGACAATGACGCCTGTGCCTGGTGGTGTGGTCAG
The DNA here is from genome assembly GCF_014858855.1 of Bufo gargarizans. Taxonomy (NCBI): domain Eukaryota; kingdom Metazoa; phylum Chordata; class Amphibia; order Anura; family Bufonidae; genus Bufo; species Bufo gargarizans. Next base: position 63,323,218 of record NC_058086.1, on the reverse strand, counting down.
GTACCCTTGCAGGTCGTCTAGCATGCAGATTGCGCTGATGTAACCGGTTTTGAATGGTCTGACGTGACACTTGGGTGCCTCACCTCCCTTAAATGTGCCTGGAGTTGTGTGGCATTCATCATCCAGTTCCGCAGGGCATTGTTCACAATGAAGCGGTCATCAGTGTGGGATGTGGCTTAAGGACGTCCACTTCTATGCCTCTCTGAATCTCTGTTGCAACCTGCTGATGACACTCTGTGACACTTTAAGCTCAGTTGCCACTTCCGTCTAAGAACATCGTACTTGAAACCTCAAAATGGCGAGGTACTGTTAATCAATTGTTAGGTGTCTGCTTGGTCTCATGATGTCAAAATTGTGAACAGCATGATGAGGAGGACTGTTTAAATACTAATTCTAATTGAACCAGAAATGTATTGGGCGATTCATGGATCAAATACCTGTTGTGAATTTTGCCATTAAGCTCCTTGTTAGAGAACGGCATGTGTGCAAAAAGTACTGAAACACTGAGCAGTTGGACATGTGCATTCAAAAGTTTAGAGAAGGTCACATTAAGTTCACCTGTAAAGGTTAGAGGGCATTTTAGGGTCATCCTGAAATTTCACCCTCAAGCCAAATATCCCTAACTTTTTGTGTATGTGTGTATATATATACAGTACAGACCAAAAGTTTGGACACACCTTCTTATTCAAAGAGTTTTCTTTATTTTAATGACTATGAAAATTGTAGATTCACACTGAAGACATCAAAACTATGAATTAACACATGTGGAATTATATACATAACAAAAAAGTGTGAACAACTGAAAATATGTCATATTCTAGGTTCTTCAAAGTAGCCACCTTTTGCTTTGATTACTGCTTTGCACACTTTTGGCATTCTCTTGATGAGCTTCAAGAGGTAGTCACCTGAAATGGTTTTCACTTCACAGGTGTGCCCTATCAGGTTTAATAAGTGGGATTTCTTGCCTTATAAATGGGGTTGGGACCATCAGTTGCGTTGTGGAGAAGTCAGGTGGACACACAGCTGATAGTCCTACTGAATAGACTGTTAGAATTTGTATTATGGCAAGAAAAAAGCAGCTTAGTAAAGAAAAACGAGTGACCATCATTACTTTAAGAACTGAAGGTCAGTCAGTCCGAAAAATTGGGAAAACTTTGAAAGTGTCCTCAAGTGCAGTCACAAAAACCATCAAGCACTACAAAGAAACTGGCTCACATGCGGACCGCCCCAGAAAGGAAGACCAAGAGTCACCTCTGCTGCGGAGGATAAGTTCATCCGAGTCACCAGCCTCAGAAATCGCAGGTTAACAGCAGCTCAGATTAGAGACCAGGTCAATGCCACACAGAGTTCTAGCAGCAGACACATCTCTAGAACAACTGTTAAGAGGAGACTGTGTGAATCAGGCCTTCATGGTAGAATATCTGCTAGGAAACCTACTGCTAAGGACAGGCAACAAGCAGAAGAGACTTGTTTGGGCTAAAGAACACAAGGAATGGACATTAGACCAGTGGAAATCTGTGCTTTGGTCTGATGAGTCCAAATTTGAGATCTTTGGTTCCAACCACCGTGTCTTTGTGCGACGCAGAAAAGGTGAACGGATGGACTCTACATGCCTGGTTCCCACCGTGAAGCATGGAGGAGGAGGTGTGATGGTGTGGGGGTGCTTTGCTGGTGACACTGTTGGGGATTTATTCAAAATTGAAGGCATACTGAACCAGCATGGCTACCACAGCATCTTGCAGCGGCATGCTATTCCATCCGGTTTGCGTTTAGTTGCGGACAATGACCCCAAACACACCTCCAGGCTGTGTAAGGGCTATTTGACCATGAAGGAGAGTGATGAGGTGCTGCGCCAGATGACCTGGCCTCCACAGTCACCGGACCTGAACCCAATCGAGATGGTTTGGGGTGAGCTGGACCGCAGAGTGAAGGCAAAAGGGCCAACAAGTGCTAAGCATCTCTGGGAACTCCTTCAAGATTGTTGGAAGACCATTTCAGGTGACTACCTCTTGAAGCTCATCAAGAGAATGCCAAGAGTGTGCAAAGCAGTAATCAAAGCAAAAGGTGGCTACTTTGAAGAACCTAGAATATGACATATTTTCAGTTGTTTCACACTTTTTTGTTATGTATATAATTCCACATGTGTTAATTCATAGTTTTGATGCCTTCAATGTGAATCTACAATTTTCATAGTCATGAAAATAAAGAAAACTCTTTGAATGAGAAGGTGTGTCCAAACTTTTGGTCTGTACTGTATATATATATATATATATATATATATTACACCACAAACTAGTGTAAATTATTGTTCAGATCTATGACTGTGTCAAATAACCCTTGGATTTATTTTTAAAGGGAAAATGTCATTAACTTGATGCTGCACTTAGGCAGTTCACTGAGGAAGGAGTAAGTGTCACGGCCTTTGCTGTGTGCGCCGTGACACTTGTGCCATGCTTGCTGTTGCCGGTGGCAACGTGTTGCTGTTATGGCATGTGGTGGTAGTGTCTTGGCTTTGGGTGTGTGCGCCGTGACATGGTTGCCACGCATGCTGTTGCTGGTGGCAACGTGGTGGCTGGTGTGTGCACTTCCCCTTTAAGTTGTAGCCTTCCCCTGTCTGGTGCAGTAAGGGTTAACTCTCTGATTGGGTGTGGTCGCTTTGGGCTATTTAGCTTCTGCTGGATGCCTGTAGCTGAGTGTTCCTCCAGGCTTGGTGTGTGCTGGTGGTTCACTGCTCCTGGCTTTACCATCTGTCCAGTGAGGGCCACCCTTGTGGTCATCAAGGTCTTCCCAGTTTCTATGTTGTTCCTCCTTGTCTTCCTTTCCCTCCTGGTGTTGTTTATGGTGTGGGTTTGAGTTGGAGGTTTGTTGTACTGTACGTCTTGTTTGTTGTTGCATGTCTGGGATGTTGTTGGTGTTTGTCCCTGCATGTGTGCAAGACGTTTCCCTTTGTGTGTGTTACCTCCGCGAGGGGGCTGGTTTCCCGGACAGGGTGAACCTTAAGCCTGTATGCAGCGCTGCTTGGGGCTGCCATGCACTGTGTGAGCATGGGGGGCTCTGGCAGAGTTGGTATGCTGGATTCCTGTGTGGTAGTTTGTACTGTGACCTGCTGTGTGTTCGGGCTCCTGTACAGATGCATGGGTTCCAGTTGTGGAGGCTTTGGCAGGTAAGTGAGTTGTCTTGTTGTTCTTAACTGCCGATCCTCTACCCGTGTATGGGCTTCCCTTTTCCCTGCTGTTAGGCCATTTGAGACTCCCGTTCATCCATGTCTGGGAAGAACAGGTCGTCTCTCCCCTGCTCCTATGTGAGGGATTATCAGGGCGACTCAGGGCCATAGGTATCCTGGTATGAGCCGTCCTACCATCCAGGTCCGCTCATACGGTGAGGAGTTAGGGTGAGGATTAGGGATGCAATAGGAGGTGACCTGCTCCCTGATTCCGGCATCCTGGCCTAGCTGCTTCCCCTTTACCCCTCTACATTGTATGGTGGGGGGTTTTCCCTACTCCCCACCGTGACAGTAAGGTTACACTCCGAAACGCGTTTGGTGCCCATATACCTGCAAATGTGGATCACTCCCATTTAATATCTATGGATACTCAATAGAGACAAAACTTTGGCAAATGTATATACAAATACCGATTTGAAAATCTACAATTTTCCTCCCGATATCCCATGGAAGGGGCACACCTGATAGTTTAAACTCTGAACCATCGAACCACGTGGGGCGTCGGATGTGGTATTGATCCCAATTTTGTGACTACACTCTTCATTTCATGGCATCTACCTGATATATAATAGATGCAGCAGGAAGTGTATACAAATATATGTATCTTTTATTTTTTTAATACTTGTGTGTTTTTACTTGTTTTGAGTATATTTTATTAGGTTTATATGGTAATAAATGTGATTTATATATGACCTGTTGTCCTCGAGTGGTTGTAGATATTGAATGCCTGCCGACTAATAATTCAGTTTAGTGACAGACACTCTGATTTCACCGGTCTGTCTCTTTGGCTGGGTTCACATCTGCGTTCTGGATTCCGTTATGGCTTTCCGTCATAACGAAAATAACGGAATCCATGAGATGAACATCCAAACGGAAGTCTTTAAGAGGCATTCCATTTTGATTCGTCCTAATAGTCTATGGGAATCATAACGGATCCGTCTGTGTCGACAGGAATTTTTTCTCCGTTCTGCATAACGGAAACAAAGACGGATCTGTTATGATTCCCTTAGACTTCCATTGGGACGGAAAGCAAAACGGAATGCCTTATAAAGGCTTCCATTTTGACTTCCATCCTAATACAAGTCTATGGGCAGCAGAACAGATCCGTCCTGGTTTTTGACGTCCGTCTCATGAATTCCGTTATTTTCCGTTATAACCATGTTATAATGCAAAGCCATAACAGAATCCAGAACGCAGATGTGAACCCATCCTTACTATGTAATCTTTGCAGCACCTGCCAGAGAAGAGTCACACGCTTTCAGAAGAGTCCCGCTCTTCTGACTGTGAAAGACTTGACATTTCCATGCATTACTTAAAACAGCCAATAATTTTTTTCGGTAGCTGTGTAAATCTTAATTTCCCCTGGTGTGGGGCTGCAGTCAAATTGAACACTTACTAGAAAGTTTCCCCATATTTATCCTCTGATCTCTGGGGGTCAGCACAACCTGAAAAATCTACTTTTTTTTTTTATCAGAGGACCCTTTAAAAATAAAAATAAAGGAACTTGCCAAAATGGATAACGTCTTTAAAGTTTGCACAAACTGAAATGTTTGCTCCTTGCTTAGATGTGGCAGCCTGAAGCTAAGTGTGTTGCATATTGTAGTATTTTCATCAGGTGCTGGAGTTGCTGTGGCCATTTGAGACCATGACAGTAGGCACAATGGGGTCCTGTACGGCACCATTGGGCTCATGTACGGCTCATCTGTATGAGAGACTGTGATAAGTACTGCAGGTAGTCCCTTTCAGCCCTATTCATGACTGGGACAAGCTGCAGTACCAGACATAGCCACTGATTACCTTAAACAGGTTTTCGAGGTTTTGCAGTTTCCAATTGGTTTGATACAGGAACAGGAAGTGCTACCTACAGGATGGAAAACAAACCACAGGGTATTGGTTTACAAGGTGAAAAAAACCATGAGGAAGATCTATATGAGATAAGAAACTCCATGGGTGTATCTGTTAGGGCTCATGCACACGGCCATTGCCTGACCGTGGCCGTATTGTGGCCCGCAAACAGCATGGTCGTAAACTGATGTAAGGGCACACGGCAGGGCGCAGAAGAAAAGGAGCGACGTATGGTTTTTGGAAGGCAGATTTTGCTGGACTGGTTTTTAGATGCCATGTCCCATTCTAAGCCCCTCTGATGTACCCTTACAGTAGAAACTCCCAAAAAGTGACCCAATTTTGGAAACTATTTGATAAGGTGCCAGTTTTATTGGTACTATTTTGGGGTACATGTGATTTTTAATTGCTCTATATTACGTTTTTAGTGAGGCAAGGTTAAAAAAAAATGTCTGTTTTGGCAACTTTTTTATTTTTTACAACATTAATCTGACAGGGATTATCATGTGCTATTTTTATAGAGTAGGTTGTTACGGACGCGATTATATCAAATATGTCTACTTTCTTTGTTTTTGTTTCAGTTTTACATGAAGGATTTTTGAAAAAAAATGTTTTTGTGTCTCCATTTTCTGAACGCCATATTTTATTTTATTTTTTGCCAATCGTCTTGTGCAGGGGCTTGTTTTTTGCAGGAAGACTTGACATTTTTATTGGTACCATTTTTGGTTACATATGATTTTTATGATCATTCATTATTACACTTTATGGGGCAAGGTGACCAAAAAATGTTACATTTTGGCAGTTTTTATTTATTTATTTTTCCAGCATTTATCTGAGGAGTTAGGTCATGTAATATTTTTATAGAGCAGATCATTACGGATGTGGCAATACCTAATATTTATACTTTTTGTTATTTAGTTTTACTCAATAATTTTACACAATAATAGCATTTTTTAAACAAAAAAAATTATGTTTTAGTTTATCCATAGTCTGAGAGCCACAGTTTTTTTTTATTTTTTTACTGATTATCTTAGGTAGGGTCTCATTTTTTTGCAAGATGAGGTGAATGTTTCATTGGTACTATTTTGGAGGGGGACATACGCCTTTTTGATCGCTTGATGTTGCACCTTTTGTGATGTAAGGTGACAAAAATGGCTTTTTTTGACAGTTTTTATTTTATTTTTTCTATGCTGTTTATCAGACTGGGTGGATCATGTGATATATTTTTAGAACCGGTTGCTACGGATGTGGCAATACCTAATATGTATGATTGATATATATACATATATATATATTCATTTTTTTAAATTAAATCAGGGGTAAAGGGGCGGTTTTCTTTTTTTCACTTGAAACATATTTTTTTTAATTAAAAACACCTTTATACTTTTTTAAACAGTTTTCCTGACTTTAACTTTTAGGGGTCTGATCCCCTCTGCAATGCATCGCACTACATCTGTATTGTAATGCATTGCCTGTTAGTGTATTACACAGAGTGATACACTAACAGGTTGCCTAGGAGACCCCGCCTGAGGCATTAGGCAATCTTTGCACGGCATCGGATTGCCTCCTCACCCATCGGGTCCCGGCTACAGCAGTGCCGGGACCCGATGGGCTCCCTCACCCGCAGCAAACCCCTTCTATGTCGCGGTCAGCGCTGACCGTGGCATAGAAGGGGTTAATGTGCTGGCATCAGTGTTTTCACAGATGCCAGTGCATACAGCAGGGGTCCGGCTAACGGGAACAGCCAGTCCCCTGCAGCTGATTGGGCGGGCGCAGCTCCTGCACCCGCCCGATCAGTGGGCCATAATAGGACGGTGCTGAGCAGCAAGTCTCGTTCCGCTGCACCCTACTATTACAGCGCTAGTCTGGAAGGGGTTAAATGCCTTATGTGTATGTTATAATGTCTATGTGATTATACAGTATATAATTTAGTGCACTTAATCTGATTGTTCCTTCTCCAAACCTCAAGCATTGTGTCCCACTCTGATTGTTCTGCACAGGCAATTGCCAGCTATAAGTGACCTTGTGTAATCTGGTTCTCTCATGCTTGATAATAATGCCTGCTCTACTTTATTTTCTTTAAGTTGTCAGTCAGTTAGTCTACCAGGCTCAGAATCACATCTCTCACTTATCTGCCCGACCTGTGTGGCCTTAACGGGAAACCCACCGCTTATGGACTATGATTTAGGAAAAGATAGGGAGCATGTGTTTCGAGCTATGATAAAACAGGACCCATATCAATATATGGGTGACCTTTGAATTGAAGGACACCAAAATGCACGCTTGCAGTTTAATTTCATACCAGTTTCATAGAGGGTTTGTTGCATCTGTACAGCTTCCTTCCATATACCCAACTAAGGCCAGGATGTTGAGTGCCACTGGAGACCCTCTCTATAGCCAGAGCAGAGACCCACTGAAAACAGTAGCTTCTACTTGATAGGCGCCGTAAAAACGCTACATAAGTAGGGTAGGTGGCTCCATGGAAGTTTACTCAGCAATAACTAATGACCACCAGGGGTGAGAGAAACTGGGCTTGTGCCGATCAGTGATTTGGTTGGCTTCAATCTTAAAGGGATCTAACAGTTAATCAAGATTCAGCTTGAATTTGGAGATCAATAAGGACTTTGATATTTGGAAAAGGACATGCTTACAAGAACCCGAACCATCTTTTCTCAGAATTAAAAGGATTTTCAGAGACTTAAATACTGATGACCTATCCTCCGGCGTTCCTGTGAGCATTGTGACCTTCTCCCTGCTCACCAAGCACAGCGCCGTCCATTGTATAGCGGCTGTGCTTGGTATCACAGCTCAGCCCCATTCACTTCTATGGGGGGTGAGCTGCACCTAGGCCATGCAACTGATGAACGTGTCATCACTTGGCTTAGGGATAGCTAAGAGTGATCAGATACTGATGACTTATTCAAATGATAAGTCATCAGTATTTAAGTCCCAGAAAACCCCTTTAACTTGGAAGGAATTCTCTGCTTCTGACATGATATCACCAAGTGTGCCTGTAGTGTCCCACTACGTAAAGGCGGGCACTACTAAGGGTCATGTTGCCCCCACCTCCTGTGGGAGATTGGTATTTTGTATTGCATTGTAATGTGTATTTTCATATTATCTCCTGTACCAGGCCTGCTAGGGGTGTAGTTTCTCCTCCTAAGCTGTAGAGGGAGCTACGGAACCGCCTAGTATATATAGTTAGGCCCAGACAGAAAAGGGTCGGCACGCCGAAACGCGCGTTGGGGTAGCGCCATCCTGGTTCTCCGTTCACACTTGGTCCCTTACTGGTGAGTTTCAGATCATAGGTTCCCAGCCATGGCTATGTGCTGCCAATGCTGAGACTTCTCACTTGGTCTATCACTGTCTATCCATTGGTACACTGTCTACACATCCTGTATGACTAATGTCCCTTGTATTGTATTTTATGCACTACGGCCATGGCGGTTTCCCTTTTATTGATCTCTACTCACCCTCTACATTAAATAATTCACTACTACTGTATTCATGGGTTGGTCATTGTACCACACATAACTTTGTTTTCCCATATCTACAGTAATATAATTGATAGATTACTCTATTTATATTTTGTGATCAGTGTGTTCATCCAGGGTGGCGCTCGTTCTCTTTCCCCTGTTCCCTTACCTTGTTTTGGGCATCCATTATATGTGTCTTTTATTATGAACTCAATAAAAACGTGTATTTTTTCAATTATTTGGTACTCTAAGCTCCTTTCTTCTGTTTTCTTGCAAAGTACAGAGCAGTGCTAACCTTATCCAGCCAAGTAGAAAGCTGAAAGGCAGAAGGTTATTTACAGCAAGTGGATTTATACCAGAGGAAGGTTTACCTACCCAAGGATGAAGCCAGCTATTAGGAATACGGGCCTTGGAGAAAGCCAGACAGGATTCTGCAGAAAGTACAGCCTGATCTGTGAGTTTATTCGGTCTGAGTTATCTTGCTAGGATTCTACCTACCTGCCATTGATGTAAAGCCTGCCTGTTACCAAAATATTTCATATGGAACTGATTGAAGCCTGTACATAGTTGAACTGTTCAGTAAAGAGGAATTCTAGTTCACTACAATCGTGTGTACCTCCATTATTCCTCCTAACAATCGGTGTGCCACCGTTACCGGCACTGGTGTCACGAACTGTAAGGAATCTTGCCACAGGCACGCTAAACCTACAACACCCAGGGCACCTCACCTATCACCCGGCCTGGTCCCTATATCCAGAGAGTGCCCCAGAGGATCTACGTGCCAGCCTCTCCATCACTGCTGTACGCCTGCCCAGGGTATCCTACAAACTGTGAGTAGGGATGAGCGAACCCGAACTGTATAGTTCGGGTTCGTACCGAATTTTGGGGTGTCCATGACACGGACCCGAACCCGGACATTTTCGTAAAAGTCCGGGTTCGGGTTCGGTGTTCGTCGCTTTCTTGGCGCTTTTTGAAAGGCTGCAAAGCAGCCAATCAACAAGCGTCATACTAATTGCCCCAAGAGGCCATCACAGCCATGCCTACTATTGGCATGGCTGTGATTGGCCAGAGCACCATGTGACCCAGCCTCTATTTAAGCTGGAGTCACTCTGCTCTGATCAGCATAGGGAGAGGTTGCGGCTGCGACAGTAGGGCGAGATTAGGCAGATTAACTCCTCCAAAGGACTTGATTAATTGATCGATCTGCAGCTGTGGATCATTGAGCTGCTGATACTCAATTGCTCACTGTTTTTAGGCTGCCCAGACCGTTTGTCAGTCACTTTTTTCTGGGGTGATCGGCGGCCATTTTGTGTCTTGTGGTGTGCCAGCACAAGCTGCGACCAAGTGCATTTAACCCTTAATGGTGTGGTTGTTTTTTGGCTAATTCCTACATCAGTGTGAAGCTGTCACACCAAGTGCATTTAACCAACAATAGTCTGGTTATTTTTTGGCCATATACTACATCAGGGGCAAGCTGCGCCTGTCACCAAGTGCATTTAACCCTCAATGGTGTGGTTGTTTTTTGGCTAAATCCTACATCAGGGTGAAGCTGTCACACCAAGTGCATTTAACCAGCAATAGTCTGTTTATTTTTTGGCCATATACTACATCAGGGGCAAGCTGCGCCTGTCACCAAGTGCATTTAACCCTCAGTAGTGTGGTTGGTCAAGCTGTCACACCAAGTGCATTTAACCATCAATAGTGTGGTTATTTTTTGGCCATATCCCAGTCTAATTCTGTCAGTAAACCTATACCTGTCACCCAGCGCCTAAATACTAGGCCTCAAATTTATATTCAGCTAAATCTGTCGTTACTGCTGTACTGTTGTGGCTGGTCAAGTTATTTAGTGTCCGTCAAAGCACATTTTTTGTTCTGGGTTGATATACAATTCCCAATTTAGCATTTTCATAATTTAGTGGTTTCTGCTGTATCAGAGCTATTTGAAATCTATCCCTAAAAGGATATATCATATTCAAGGTGCACATAGGGTCATTCAGAATAACTTCACACACCCGCTACTGTGCATTTCCAAGTCTAATTCTGTCAGTAAACGTATACCTGTCACCCAGCGCCTAAATACTAGGCCTCAAATTTATATCCAGCTAAATCTGTCGTTACTGCTGTAGCTGGTCAAGATATTTAGTGTCCGTCAAAGCACAGTTTTTGTTCTGGTTTGAATTACAATTCCCAATTTAGCAATTTCCTAATTTAGTGGTTTCTGCTGTATCAGAGCTATTTGAAATCTATCCCTAAAAGGGTATATAATATTCAAGGTGCACATAAGGTCATTCAGAATAACTTCACACACCCGCTACTGTGCATTTCCAAGTCTAATTCTGTCAATAAACCCATACCTGTCACCCAGCGCCTAAATACTAGGCCTCAAATTTATATCCAGCTAAATCTGTCGTTACTGCTGTCCTGTTGTGGCTGGTCAAGTTATTTAGCGTCCGTCAAAGCACATTTTTTGTTCTGGGTTGATATACAATTCCCAATTTAGCAATTTCCTAATTTAGTGGTTTCTGCTGTATCAGGCCTACTTTAAATACATCCCTAAAAGGGTATATCAGAATCAAGGTGCTGATAGGGTCATTCTCAATAACTTCACACACACACTACTGTGCATATCCCAGTCTAATTCTGTCCGTAAAACGTATACCTGTCACCCAGCGCCTAAATATTAGGCCTCAAATTTATATCCTGCTAAATCTGTCGTTACTGCTGTACTGTTGTGGCTGGGCAAGTTATTTAGTGTCCGTCAAAGCACAGTTTTTGTTCTGGTTTCAAATACAATTCCCAATTTAGCAATTTCCTAATTTAGTGGTTTCTGCTGTATCAGAGCTATTTGAAATCTATCCCTAAAAGGGTATATCATATTCAAGGTGCACATAGGGTCATTCAGAATAACTTCACACACACGCTACTGTGCATTTCCAAGTCTAATTCTGTCAGTAAACCTATACCTGTCACCCAGCGCCTAAATACTAGGCCTCAAATTTATATCCTGCTAAATCTGTCGTTACTGCTGTACTGTTGTGGCTGGGCAAGTTATTTAGTGTCCGTCAAAGCACATTTTTTGTTCTGGGTTGAAATACAATTCCCAATTTAGCAATTTCCTAATTTAGTGGTTTCTGCTGTATCAGGCCTACTTTAAATACATCCCTAAAAGGGTATATCAGAATCAAGGTGCTGATAGGGTCATTCTCAATAACTTCACACACACGCTACTGTGCATATCCCAGTCTAATTCTGTCCGTAAAATGTATACCTGTCACCCAGCGCCTAAATACTAGGCCTCAAATTCATAGTCAGCTAAATCGGTGGTTACTGCTGTGCCTGTATTAGTGTAATACGGTACCTAAATAGATAGCCAGATAGTGTTAGGTGTCTGTAAAAAAAAGCCTGAATTTGAATTCAATACATTGGGCCAAATAATATTTTTGTTGTTGTGGTGAACGATAACAATGAGGAAAACATCTAGTAAGGGACGCGGACGTGGACATGGTCGTGGTGGTGTTAGTGGACCCTCTGGTGCTGGGAGAGGACGTGGCCGTTCTGCTATATCCACACGTCCTAGTGTACCAACTACCTCAGGTCCCAGTAGCCGCCAGAATTTACAGCGATATATGGTGGGGCCCAATGCCGTTCTAAGGATGGTAAGGCCTGAGCAGGTACAGGCATTAGTCAATTGGGTGGCCGACAGTGGATCCAGCACGTTCACATTATCTCCCACCCAGTCTTCTGCAGAAAGCGCACAGATGGCGCCTGAAAACCAACCCCATCAGTCTGTCACATCACCCCCATGCATACCAGGGAAACTGTCTGAGCCTCAAGTTATGCAGCAGTCTCTTATGCTGTTTGAAGACTCCGCTGGCAGGGTTTCCCAAGGGCATCCACCTAGCCCTTCCCCAGTGGTGGAAGACATAGAATGCACTGACGCACAACCACTTATGTTTCCTGATGATGAGGACATGGGAATACCACCTGAGCAAGTCTCTGATGATGACGAAACACAGGTGCCAACTGCTGCGTCTTTCTGCAGTGTGCAGACTGAACAGGAGGTCAGGGATCAAGACAGGGTGAAAGACGATGCAGGGGACGATGAGGTCCTAGACCCCACATGGAATGAAGGTCGTGCCACTGACTTTCACAGTTCGGAGGAAGAGGCAGTGGTGAGACCGAGCCAACAGCGTAGCAAAAGAGGGAGCAGTGGGCAAAAGCAGAACACCCGCCGCCAAGAGACTCCGCCTGCTACTGACCGCCGCCATCTGGGACCGAGCACCCCAAAGGCAGCTTCAAGGAGTTCCCTGGCATGGCACTTCTTCAAACAATGTGCTGACGACAAGACCCGAGTGGTTTGCACGCTGTGCCATTAGAGCCTGAAGCGAGGCATTAACGTTCTGAACCTTAGCACAACCTGCATGACCAGGCACCTGCATGCAAAGCATGAACTGCAGTGGAGTAAACACCTTAAAAACAAGGAAGTCACTCAGGCTCCCCCTGCTACCTCTTCTGCTGCTGCCGCCTCAGCCTCTTCTGCTGCTGCCGCCTCGGCCTCTTCTGCTGCTGCCGCCTCGGCCTCTTCCTCCGCCTCTGGAGGAACATTGGCACCTGCCGCCCAGCAAACAGGGGATGTACCACCAACACCACCACCACCTCCGTCACCAAGCATCTCAACCATGTCACACGGCAGCGTTCAGCTCTCTATCTCACAAACATTTGAGAGAAAGCGTAAATTCCCACCTAGCCACCCTCGATCCCTGGCCCTGAATGCCAGCATTTCTAAACTACTGGCCTATGAAATGCTGTCATTTAGGCTGGTGGACACAGACAGCTTCAAACAGCTCATGTCGCTTGCTGTCCCACAGTATGTTGTTCCCAGCCGCCACTACTTCTCCAAGAGAGCCGTGCCTTCCCTGCACAACCAAGTATCCGATAAAATCAAGTGTGCACTGCGCAACGCCATCTGTAGCAAGGTCCACCTAACCACAGATACGTGGACCAGTAAGCACGGCCAGGGACGCTATATCTCCCTAACTGCACACTGGGTAAATGTAGTTGCAGGCGGAGAGCTGTTTGGCGCACGTCCTTCCGCCGCCAAGGATCGCAGGGCAACATTCTTTGCCTCCTGTTGCCACCTCCTCCTTCTCGGCTTCCTCCTCCTCTTCTTCCACCTGCTCATCCAGTCAGCCACACACCTTCACCACCAACTTCAGCACAGCCCGGGGTAAACGTCAGCAGGCCATTCTGAAACTCATATGTTTGGGGGACAGGCCCCACACCGCACAGGAGTTGTGGCGTGGTATAGAACAACAGACCGACGAGTGGTTGCTGCCGGTGAGCCTCAAGCCCGGCCTGGTGGTGTGCGATAATGGGCGAAATCTCGTTGCAGCTCTGGGACTAGCCAATTTGACGCACATCCCTTGCCTGGCGCATGTGCTGAATTTGGTGGTGCAGAAGTTCATTCACAACTACCCCGACATGTCAGAGCTGCTGCATAAAGTGCGGGCCGTCTGTTCGCGCTTCCGGCGTTCACATCCTGCCGCTGCTCGCCTGTCTGCGCTACAGCGTAACTTCGGCCTTCCCGCTCACCGCCTCATATGCGACGTGCCCACCAGGTGGAACTCCACCTTGCACATGCTGGACAGACTGTGCGAGCAGCAGCAGGCCATAGTGGAGTTTCAGCTGCAGCACGCACGGGTCAGTCGCACTGCGGAACAGCACCACTTCACCACCAATGACTGGGCCTCCATGCGAGACCTGTGTGCCCTGTTGCGCTGTTTCGAGTACTCCACCAACATGGCCAGTGGCGATGACGCCGTTATCAGCGTTACAATACCACTTCTATGTCTCCTTGAGAAAACACTTAGGGCGATGATGGAAGAGGAGGTGGCCCAGGAGGAGGAGGAGGAGGAGGAGGAGGAAGAGGGGTCATTTTTAGCACTTTCAGGCCAGTCTCTTCGAAGTGACTCAGAGGGAGGTTTTTTGCAACAGCAGAGGCTAGGTACAAGTGTGGCCAGCCAGGGCCCACTACTGGAGGACGAGGAGGACGAGGATGAGGAGGAGGTGGAGGAGGATGAGGATGAAGCATGGTCACAGCGGGGTGGCACCCAACGCAGCTCGGGCCCATCACTGGTGCGTGGCTGGGGGGAAAGGCAGGACGATGACGATACGCCTCCCACAGAGGACAGCTTGTCCTTACCCCTGGGCAGCCTGGCACACATGAGCGACTACATGCTGCAGTGCCTGCGCAACGACAGCAGAGTTGCCCACATTTTAACGTGTGCGGACTACTGGGTTGCCACCCTGCTGGATCCACGCTACAAAGACAATGTGCCCACCTTACTTCCTGCACTGGAGCGTGATAGGAAGATGCGCGAGTACAAGCGCACGTTGGTAGACGCGCTACTGAGAGCATTCCCAAATGTGACAGGGGAACAAGTGGAAGCCCAAGGCCAAGGCAGAGGAGGAGCAAGAGGTCGCCAAGGCAGCTGTGTCACGGCCAGCTCCTCTGAGGGCAGGGTTAGCATGGCAGAGATGTGGAAAACTTTTGTCAACACGCCACAGCTAACTGCACCACCACCTGATACGCAACGTGTTAGCAGGAGGCAACATTTGGAACATGGTGGAACAGTACGTGTGCACACACCTCCACGTACTGACTGATGGTTCGGCCCCATTCAACTTCTGGGTCTCTAAATTGTCCACGTGGCCAGAGCTAGCCTTTTATGCCTTGGAGGTGCTGGCCTGCTCGGCGGCCAGCGTTTTGTCTGAACGTGTATTCAGCACGGCAGGGGGCGTCATTACAGACAAACGCAGCCGCCTGTCTACAGCCAATGTGGACAAGCTGACGTTCATAAAAATGAACCAGGCATGGATCCCACAGGACCTGTCCATCCCTTGTGCAGATTAGACATTAACTAACTCCCCTTAACCATATATTATTGTACTCCAGGGCACTTCCTCATTCAATCCTATTTTTATTTTCATTTTACCATTATATTGCGAGGCTACCCAAAGTTGAATGAACCTCTCCTCTGTCTGGGTGCCGGGGCCTAAATATATGCCAATGGACTGTTCCAATGTTGGGTGACGTGAAGCCTGATTCTCTGCTATGACATGCAGACTGATTCTCTGCTGACATGAAGACAGATTCTCTGTTACGGGACCTCTCTCCTCTGCCTGGGTGCTGGGCCTAAATATATGACAATGGACTGTTGCAGTGGTGGCTGACGTGAAGCCTGATTCTCTGCTATGACATGCAGACTAATTCTCTGCTGACATGAAGACAGATTCTCTGTTACGGGACCTCTCTCCTCTGCCTGTGTGCTGGGCCTAAATATATGACAATGGACTGTTGCAGTGGTGGCTGACGTGAAGCCTGATTCTCTGCTATGACATGCAGACTGATTCTCTGCTGACATGAAGCCAGATTCTCTGTTACGGGACCTCTCTCCTCTGCCTGGGTGCTGGGCCTAAATATATGACAATGGACTGTTGCAGTGGTGGCTGACGTGAAGCCTGATTCTCTGCTATGACATGAAGACTGATTCTCTGGTGACATGAAGCCAGATTCTGTGTTATGGGACCTCTCTCCTCTGCCTGGGTGCCGGGGCCTAAATTTATGACAATGGACTGTTACAGTGGTGGGTGACGTGAAGCCTGATTCTCTGCTATGATATGAAGACTGATTCTCTGCTGACATGAAGACAGATTCTCTGTTACGGGACCTCTCTCCTCTGCCTGGGTGCTGGGCCTAAATATATGACAATGGACTGTTGCAGTGGTGGCTGACGTGAAGCCTGATTCTCTGCTATGACATGCAGACTAATTCTCTGCTGACATGAAGACAGATTCTCTGTTACGGGACCTCTCTCCTCTGCCTGTGTGCTGGGCCTAAATATATGACAATGGACTGTTGCAGTGGTGGCTGACGTGAAGCCTGATTCTCTGCTATGACATGCAGACTGATTCTCTGCTGACATGAAGCCAGATTCTCTGTTACGGGACCTCTCTCCTCTGCCTGGGTGCTGGGCCTAAATATATGACAATGGACTGTTGCAGTGGTGGCTGACGTGAAGCCTGATTCTCTGCTATGACATGAAGACTGATTCTCTGGTGACATGAAGCCAGATTCTGTGTTATGGGACCTCTCTCCTCTGCCTGGGTGCCGGGGCCTAAATTTATGACAATGGACTGTTACAGTGATGGGTGACGTGAAGCCTGATTCTCTGCTATGATATGAAGACTGATTCTCTGCTGACATGAAGCCAGATTCTGTGTTATGGGACCTCTCTCCTCTGCCTGGGTGCCGGGGCCTAAATTTATGATAATGGACTGTAACAGTGGTGGGTGACGTGAAGCCTGATTCTCTGCTATGATATGAAGACTGATTCTCTGCTGACATGAAGCCAGATTCTGTGTTATGGGACCTCTCTCCTCTGACTGGGTGCCGGGGCCTAAATTTATGATAATGGACTGTAACAGTGGTGGCTGACGTGAAGCCTGATTCTCTGCTATGACATGCAGACTGATTCTCTGCTGACATGAAGACAGATTCTGTGTTATGGGACCTCTCTCCTCTGCCTGGGTGCTGGGCCTAAATATCTGACAATGGACTGTTGCAGTGGTGGCTGACGTGAAGCCTGATTCTCTGCTATGACATGCAGACTGATTCTCTGCTGACATGAAGCCAGATTCTGTGTTATGGGACCTCTCTCCTCTGCCTGGGTGCCGGGGCCTAAATTTATGATAATGGACTGTAACAGTGGTGGGTGACGTGAAGCCTGATTCTCTGCTATGATATGAAGACTGATTCTCTGCTGACATGAAGCCAGATTCTGTGTTATGGGACCTCTCTCCTCTGACTGGGTGCCGGGGCCTAAATTTATGATAATGGACTGTAACAGTGGTGGCTGACGTGAAGCCTGATTCTCTGCTATGACATGCAGACTGATTCTCTGCTGACATGAAGACAGATTCTGTGTTATGGGACCTCTCTCCTCTGCCTGGGTGCTGGGCCTAAATATCTGACAATGGACTGTTGCAGTGGTGGCTGACGTGAAGCCTGATTCCCTGCTATGACATGCAGACTGATTCTCTGCTGACATGAAGCCAGATTCTGTGTTATGGGACCTCTCTCCTCTGCCTGGGTGCCGGGGCCTAAATTTATGACAATGGACTGTTACAGTGGTGGGTGACGTGAAGCCTGATTCTCTGCTATGATATGAAGACTGATTATCTGCTGACATGAAGCCAGATTCTGTGTTATGGGACCTCTCTCCTCTGCCTGGGTGCCAGGGCCTAAATTTATGACAATGGACTGTTACAGTGGTGGCTGACGTGAAGCCTGATTCTCTGCTATGACATGCAGACTGATTCTCTGCTGACATGAAGCCAGATTCTCTGTTACAGGACCTCTCTCCTCTGCCTGGGTGCCGGGGCCTAAATATCTGACAATGGACTATTCCAGTGGTGGGTGACGTGAAGCCAGATTCTCTGCTATGGGACCTCTCTCCAATTGATATTGGTTAATTTTTATTTATTTTATTTTTATTTTTATTCATTTCCCTATCCACATTTGTTTGCAGGGGATTTACCTACATGTTGCTGCCTTTTGCAGCCCTCTAGCCCTTTCCTGGGCTGTTTTACAGCCTTTTTAGTGCCGAAAAGTTCGGGTCCCCATTGACTTCAATGGGGTTCGGGTTCGGGACAAAGTTCGGATCGGGTTCGGATCCCGAACCCGAACATTTCCGGGAAGTTCGGCCGAACTTCTCGAACCCGAACATCCAGGTGTCCGCTCAACTCTAACTGTGAGTACTAAGAGCAACCCTCGGTCTGCTAACTTACCCCCGTGACCTCACATTCGCTCACCCTGAAGGACTGGCGTACTGCATGCCCAGGAATGGGCAAACTTCTTACTGGTCATTAATGTTGGTGGATTATCTAAACTTCTATGTCTTCCCATGCTTTAATATGATACATTTTAACAGCATCATTTTAATAGTAAAGCAAAAAAAACAAAAAAGCTTACGCATACTGTACATGCAATAAAATTGCAAAATGTATTTCAGATGTACAGTATTTTTTGCCCAAAGTTTTAGAGGAAGAAAATAAGGAAAAAATATTTTTCATCAGACCTTAGATCAGACCCCTAGTATTAATCAGACCTCAGATCAGACCCCATGTTAATCAATCCTCAGCTCAGATCCCCAATCAGACCTCAGCTCAGACCTCCAATGTTAATCAGACCCCCAAACAAACCTCAGATGAAACCCCTAAATGTTAATCACGCAAAAAGCAATAAATTCACCTCTCCTGTTTTGGATGCACAGTGCCTACGTCCTCATGCTGTGCAAAGATCACAGCACAGCGTGGCCCCTGGTAAAGACCAGGGAGCGGTAAGTACAGGGCTAGCACAGGGAGCACTGCATTTACTGCTCCCCGGTCCTGCTGTACTAATGAGAGCTTCCATAATGGAAGCGCTCATTAGTATTTGTCCCATAAGATGCGCTGACATTCCCCCCCCCCCCCCTAGTTTTTGTGGGGAAAAGTGCGTCTTATAGGGTGAAAAATACAGTATGTACAGTGCCAATAAAATTCTGGCTTTGGAATTGACAACCCTTGCGGTTCTAACCTGTGCCCCATAACATGCAAACCATTGGTCACCTTTCCACGGTCCTGCCGTTGCTCCATTAACAGCCACTCCTGGTCCCTGCAGAAGCAGGACCGTTCCAGGCCTCAGTGGTCACATCAGTTTCAACGATACATCACAGCTGTGACCGGAGGGGACATGAAGCAACCCAGAATGGAGCAGCGTCGGGTGGTGTTTTTTATGTTAAGGAGCACCGGTTAGGATACGTACCCAATGGGTTGTTAGCTGCATGATCAAAATACCCTTTCAATGTTAACCTGATATAATAGTGATACAAAAGATATAATTTGTAGTGGATTCCTTGGCGACCCTTATTGACAGCAGCTATTTCAAGTTCTGTCTGAACGGCTTTACTGGATTATGCCTCGTACATATGACAGAGCTGTGTTCATGGAGCCTGTATGACAGCATTTGAGTACCTCCGCATTATAAAGCCATATGTACTCCATGTGCTGCTGCTTTACATTACCTCCTTATGGGGATCTACTGGAGCATGCCGCAATTTTATTTCTTACAGATTTATGCTGAATGTGCTAAAAAATTGTTTGAGATTGGTGGCATACAAAGGTTCAGTAGGCCCCTTTAGGCTGCTGTGGGTACTTAATACTCGTTCTGTACTAACTAGAAGTAGGACACAGCCATAATATGCCCATTTGCTTAAGAATTTAGTCTGGACTTTGATTTGCTTAAGTCCTAATTCTCTTGCAAACTGCAGCAGGTTTTCTCTGTATATTATGTTAATTGTACTTTCATAAAATTTCAGGGCCTACTGCAAAGAAATACTCCCTTTCAGTTGCTGCTGCTTTGTTTTTTGCTTTTTTTTATTCTGTTCCATTTACACCCTTGAGCCACGTTCACATGGTCAGCATTTGGTCAGTTAGTTTGCATTAGTATTTGCAAAGGTTTCGGCTGACACAGCAGGTAATTATCAGGAATGAATTGTTGTTTCTTGATAAGCCTACTTTCACACTCGCGTTTGATGCGGATCCGTCATGGATCTGCACAGACGGATCCGTTCAGATAATACAAACGTCTGCATCCTTTCAGAACGGATCCGTTTGTATCATCTTTAACATGGCCAAGACCTCTTGAACGCTATTGAAAGTCGTTTGGCTCAGTTTCGACAGACGGACACCAAAACGCTGCAAGTAGCATTTTGGTGTCCGCCTCAAAAGTGAAATGGAGACGGAAAGGAGGCAAACTGATGCATTCTGAGCGGATCCTTTTCCATTCAGAATGCATTAGGGCAAAACTGATCAGTTTTGGACCGCGTGTGAGAGCCCTGAACGGATCTCACAAACGGAAACCAAAACGCCAGTGTGAAAGTAGCCTAACTGCCTGCTCGTAACAGAAGGTGAAGCTGCATTTACATGCAGCAATCACCTCAGCTGTATGTGGACGATGGCTACAGTGATCGCTTGTCCCCAAGTACATAGATTTTTATTAGACAGCACAATCTGCTGCCCAGAAATGATGATTTAGGTGACCCCATCAGCTATGCTTTTGCTCATGAACAATTGTTTGCTCATTCATAAGGTGATTGTCGGCACCTTTTACATATGACAATTATTGGGAATACTCCTTCCCGATCGTTGGCCTGGGAAATAGTGCATTAAAGGGGTTCTGCACTTTCATTTAACTGATGATCTATGCTCTGGATAGATCATCAGCTTCTGATCGGCCGGGGTCCGACACCCGGGACCCCGGCCGATCAGTTGTTTGAGAAGGCAGCGGCGCTCCAGCAACGCTGCGGCCTTCTCACTGTTTACCGCTGTTCACTTGAATGGAGCTTAGCCGCGCCCATGCTAGTTGATACTAGTCGTGACGTCAGTGGGCCGGCGGCCCGGCAGTAAACAGTGAGAAGGCCGCGGCGCTGCTGGAGCGCCGCTGCCTTCTCAAACAGCTGATTGGCAGGGGGTCCCGGGTGTCGGACCCTGGGCGATCAGAAGCTGATGATCTATCCAGAGGATAGATCATCAGTTGGATGAAAGTGCAGAACCCCTTTAAGTCAAAACCAAGAATGGAACTTAGAGAGAAAAGATTTGAGCCTCTTCTGGGTTTTGGACCCACTCCTGGTTTTGACCTACATAGGCCTCATGCACACGACTGTTGTTCGGGTCCGCATCCGAGCCGCCGTTTTTGCGGCTCGGATGCGGACCCATTCACTTCAATGGCGCCGCAAAAGATGCGGACAGCCCTCCGTGTGCTGTCTGCATCCGTTGCTCCGTTCCGTGGCCCCACAAAAAAAATATAACCTGTCCTATTCTTGTCTGTTTTGCGGACAAGAATAGGCATTTCTACAATGGGCCGCACGTTCCGTTCTGCAAATTGAGGTCGTGTGCATGAGGCCATATACTGATGAAAAATAATGACCAAATACTGAATGTGGGAAAGTGGCCTGGTTATATTACGATATATAAAACAACGTGGTTGTGCTATAGTAACCAGGTTGAATGACTGTTGATCAGTGACAAAAAATCCTTTCTTAGGCCTCATGCACACGGCCATTGTGCGGCCGTTCTGTGCATTGGGGACTGCAATTTGCGGTCCCCCATGCACGGGCAACGTCCATGCGGTGGCCTGGACGGATCGAGACCCATGCAACTTGAATGGGTTTGTGATCCGTCCACAGCATAAAAAATAGAACATGTTCTATTTTTTTGCGGTGCGGAGGCACGGACAGAAACACCACAGTAGCACACGGCCGGTGCCCGCATATTTCGGACCCGCTGTTTGCGGGCTGCAATATGGCCACGGCCGGACAACGGTATGCACACTTCTTCATTAGCTTCAGTATAATTCTTTATGGTAGCTAATGAATCGCCCATCTAAACTACAGACTAATAGAAAATTAAAAAATTACAAATTGCAACACTTACAACGCTATCTCCAGATCTATGCAGAACCCTTGGGTGAGAAGGTCACAATTAGTGTTGAGAGACTCAAAGCCAAATCAATTGACGTTGATCTGAATTTCAGGGAAAAATTGATAAGCCGTGAAGCTGAATGTCCTTGCGCTTTGTGGAAATGAATCTATTTTCCCTGAAATGGCAGCAAAAGAAAAAAATACTAAAAAACATACTCACCTTATTAATTTGCTTACGGAGATGCCGTCACTGCCATCTTGATTGAAGATATCACGCGTGGGGTGATGTGTGACGTCACCATGCCAGCACTCTGGCAGTGACGTGATCAGTGAGATTTTGTGCAGTGTTTTCAATCAAGATGGCAGAAACGGCCTCTCCGTGAGCAAATTTATAAGGTGAGTATGTTTTTTTTTTTTACCGAATTAACCCCCAAAATCCCACAATTGTAGCATCAGGTACTGTAATCAACGATGAATGCGGCATCTGTGGGGCTTAAAGACGGGGGTTGGCGCGATCGCCGTCCCTCGTCATTGCTCCCGCTACATACAAAGTAATGCGCTTCCTGATGAAGCAATTCGTCACAAATCAAATTTCTTTAGGAAATTCGGCAAAGCAGCCGAATCTAATTTTTCAGACCTTTGCTCATCGCTAGTCCCAAGGGTCCCCCCACCTTTGTCTAAGTAAGCATAGTTTCCGTTGATTACCCAACCCCAAAGAGCTCTATATAGGGAGCATTCTTTAACCTATACCTCTAACATAGGCCTCATGAACATGGCCGTTGTTTGGGTCGGCATCCGAGCCGCCGTTTTTGCGGCTCGGATGCGGACCCATTAACTTCAATGGGGCCACAAAAGATGCGGACAGCGTTCCGTGTGCTGTCTGCATCCGTTGCTCTGTTCCGTGGCCCCGCCAAAAAAATAGAACATGTCCTATTCTTGTCCTTTTTGCAGACAAGAATAGGCATTTCTACAATGGGCCACCCGTTCCGTGCCGCAAATTGCGTAAGGCACGCGTGCAGCTTCCGTTTTTTGCAGATCCGCGGTTTGCGGACGGCAAAAAACGTAAAGGTCGTGTGCATGAGGCCATATGCTGCTGTAAAGCAATTTGCAACAGTGTAAAATATATATGCAGTACTGCACACAATACTGCACAGCTCACTGCATAGAAAAACACCTTATGCTGCACTTTGCAAAGCAGTAAGAAATAGTATGCTGGTGCACCGCAACCCGACAGGGGCCGAAAGAGCAATCTATTAGCCTCAGCTGGGTAAATGAGGGCCTGTGGCTATGTTTAGCATGCTAAATGAGTTAACTGCGCACAGCGCTAGCACTGACACTCGCCCTGCTAATAGTTTCACACCTAACATGTTGACACCTCCTTGTCTCATGAAGGAACATTCTTGACGTAAGCGTAATTTAAAGAGCTCCGAATTATGCTAATCCTCTGGATGCAATTCAGAATACCGGTGATGATGCCATAAGAAGGAGGGCACATAAGACATTTTCACATTCCCTATTCATTTATATTACCTCAACCACTTTGCTTCCCACGTTACTCCTAACCATGAAGCGGGTAAAATATTGCCTGACAAACTGTAATAAAATAAAAATATGGGGGGAAAAAACTGTGCGTATTATATAGGGCTTGCTATAACACTTCAAATCTGCAATGCCCTAATGTTACGTGATTTTGTTGCTGAGTTTTGCCAAAGATTTTAACATTCGGAATGCAGGTAACATGTAGATTTTGTTGCAGTGCATTGGCAGCGAAATGGATTGTAGCTGCACTTACGGGTCAGATTAATCAATCGGAATGGTGGTGGTGCCAGCGGTGATGGGTGCCAGTCTGTTGTGCCCCCGATATCTCGAAAATAGAGAAAAACCGCAGCACTCCCAGGTCTTCCAAGCAAGTTATATTTTTATTCACCAAAATGTGCGACCTTAGATGGTCTTATGTTTGAGAAAGACCACGCAAGGTCGAAACGTCACACATTTTGGTGAATAAAAATATAACTTGCTTGGAAGACCTGGGAGTGCTGCGGATTTTCTCTATTTTGGGCAGCTAAATTTGTCAACCATAAAATCCAGTGGAATTTGACGTTGCTTACACATGCATCAAAAACTGCCATCCATAGGTCACTCGGTAACTTTAGTAATGGCATACACATATAATAATATACTGTAGTAATAAAGGGTTTTTCTGGTCCCTTTATATTGATGACCTATCCTCCTGATTGCCGGGGGTCCGATACCTCACACTCCGACTAATCAGCTGTTCTGCAGTAGCTCTGGCACCGTAAGCCGGAACTACACAGTTCCGTCCATTGTGTGTAGTGGACGGAGCTGCTTACACTGAAATGAAATGGGGGCAGCAATCAGTTCTGTCCACTGCACAATGGATGGAGCTACTGCCGCACAGATAATTGATGGGGGTGCAGAGCATTGAACCACTGAAGGTCTGATATTGATGGCCAATCCTCATGATGCGGGATTTAGCACAATACTAGCCATAGGCAGCGGCAGCACAATATTGAGGAGAACATAGATTTTAGTACAATACAAATAAAGGATTATGGCTTTGGGGGGTATATCAGAATAGAAAAATTTTAAAGGGGTTGTCCGAGCTCAGAGCCGAACCCTGACATATCACTGTTTTCACCCAGGCAGTCCCTCGGACATGAGCATCGGAGCACCGCGCAAGGCAAAGGCTTTTTCTGGAGATCCTGTGACGTACCGGGCTGTCCATGGGAATGCTACGAGGAGGCTAGGGCAGCTGTAAAATGGCTAGGGCAGCGCTAAAACCCACCCATCAGTGCGGGTGACGTCACCGGGAACGCTGCTAGGCAGAAGCCTCCGTTCTAGCAGTGAAAAAAATATAAACACACAGCCCTTGCCCTGCACGATACAGCGCAGGGCAGGGGAGAGCACTGCAGCATGAAATGCTCCGATGCTCATATCAGAGGGCCTGCCTGGGAGAATCAAGACAAACCCTTGAAATGGGTATTTTTGGCCATTTGGCTTTTTGAAAATTAGGTGAATCCGAAACCCTTCATTTATCTGAGTCATATTAAGGGTCCATTCACACGTCCGTTGTTTCTTTCCTGATCTATTCCGTTTTTTGCGGAACAGATCAGGACCAGTTCTGGACCCATTCATTTTCAATGGGTCCTGAAAAAAATCGGACAACACAATGTGTGCTGTCCGTTTCCGTTGTTCTGTTCCGCATGTCCGATTAAATATAAAACTTGTCCTATTCTTTTCCGCAAAAATCGGATCCTGGTACAATACAAAGTCAATGGTTCCGCAAAAAACGGATGACATTCGTATGCCATTACGTATGTCATCCGTTTTATGCGGAATCCGTTCCTGGAAATAAATCCTGCCCACAGAAATCACTTATTCACTTTTTTTTTTTTCTTTTTCAAAGAAATCCAAACAACTTTATTTGCTTTGTGAAATTTATACATGTTTCCGGATACATGACATACGGATGACATACGGAAACATTATCAGGAACAACGGATCCGCAAAAAACGGACCGAAATTCGGGATATAGAAAAATACTGACGTGTGAATGTAGCCTAAAAGCGTTTATTCTCAGGATGGACCCCCCCAATCAGATCCTGATGGCCTATTCTCAGGACAGACCATCATTTTAAAAGGACTAGAAAATCCCTCTAAGGCAGGCATGTCCAAACTGCGGCCCTCCAGCTGTTCCAAAACTACAACTCCCAGCATGCCTGGATTGCTTACAACTATTAGGGCATGCTGGGAGTTGTAGTTTTGCAACAGCTGGAGGGCCGCAGTTTGGACATGCCTGCTCTAAGGGTATTTCCACAAACAGCAGCTTTTGCTGTTGATTTTGGTGCAGAAATGTTGCGGATAGGCTGCAGAGTTCATTTTCTACATTCCAAAAAGTAAAACCTGTGGTACGCAACATAAGTTGGCATGCTGCGGATTTAAAATTCACACTGCATTTCAAGTAATGTGTGGATTTCCTTGTGGACACTATTTAAAAAATATCATCCTCTTCGCTGCTACTGTAAATGCTGCAGATTTTCCATACACAATTTTGCTGCACAAAATCCCCACCAATAACCCTATGTGTGACCAACAATAAGCTTGACCAAAATTCACAAGCTGCTCCAGAAGAGTGAATGGTAGAATTTAGATTTTCCCTCTGCCTATCTTCCTGGCTTAATACTGAGATCTACGATGGCTCCTCTGGGCCGTGGAGCCCAAGAGAGAGTTGAGAGGAGAGGAGACTTCTCCTTCCTCCTCCACAGTCTGAACTCGACCACTACATCTTCCCAACTACCCTTACTAGGCCTGAACTGTCCTATATATACTGTGGTGCTACCCCCATCTAGTGGTGGAATGTATGTAATGCACCTGATAGCCTGGTAACAGGGATTTCACATAATAATACAATACAGCATGATATTACAGATGACAAGAAACAAGCTTTTGCAGTGCCCACGTAAGCTAGTGGGACACTGCAGAAAGATTCACATCAGCTACACACATCTCTGTAATATATCATCTTTGTAATATATCATTATCAGTCATGCATTTGCTAATTTTTTTAGACCTTTGTAGTGTGTTGTCCTGACGTTGCAGGTGAAATGTTGCTCACGTGCAGTACCCAGTGAGTACTCCCACAGGGAGTATCTGCAAATGGTTTTTAATGTAATGTTATGCACTGTAATGTTATGTACACCCAACATGACCTGGCATTGTTGGCGGGGCAAGGTTAACCACCCTGTTCCTTCCCTCTTGGCAGCAGTGGACTGGTCTGACTTCTTTTCTAAAGGAGGGAGAGTAGACTAGTGAGAGAGGAGGAATGAAGAAAGTCCATGTGCTTCTACTCCTCAGGCCTCAGAATCCAGAGACTAATAGATGACTTATGGGATGGAAGATACTTCGGCCCATAAACCTGCCCCTTACCTTACTGCACCCACCTATCCCATAATTAACATAGGATCCTAGAAGGCAACAGCTAAGCTGTGCTCTCCACCATTCACCTCCACTTGTCATACCGCCTTACCCTCGGCCGCGGTCACCGACCCGAGAGCACCGAATCCTCCATACTGTAATTGATCTCCCCTGTAGGCCCATCTGCCCAACAGGAGCCCCATGCACAGGCTTACCGAACCTCCTGAGATGCCCACTCCACCTTGGCATGCACCTATTAAACCTATCATTGCCTTCCAGGACCCTCCATTACCACGCCACAGCAAACCCACCAACCCCAGCCACTATACTGGGCGGGCGGGCGGGCAAAAACTTTCTCCTTCTTCCCACGAGCGCCGTCTGCCAAACTCCGCCCCCACTCCCCTCATATACTGCCCGGGAACCATGACCCCTCCCCTCACCTAAACCTTAACCCTCAACTGCCTAACTTCCCCCCAAGTCACACAGGGCTATGCTAAGGCTGCGCCTAGCTCAGTTGCTCCCATTTCTATGATATTTACCACTTGTACTACAGCAATAAAAAGAGAGAGAGGAGGAAAGACAGCCGTAATGTCTATGGCTTTTGACAGCACTCTCTCTCCAGGAGTATTTCAATGTAAACATGGTTCTGTCTTGGTAGATCATGCAGAGATGGTTAGTCTCTGTAGCTTGAGGCCTAGTACTGAGGAGTTGAGCATATGGATTTTGACTCGTAACTGCTTTCCTGCTAGCACTAGACTTGCCTTACAAGACTGAGATAGGGGTAGAGCTAACAGTTCAC
Source organism: Bufo gargarizans (assembly GCF_014858855.1). Lineage (NCBI taxonomy): Eukaryota > Metazoa > Chordata > Amphibia > Anura > Bufonidae > Bufo > Bufo gargarizans. Next base: position 63,295,423 of record NC_058086.1, on the reverse strand, counting down.
ACCTCAGTTTCCCTAGGGGCCATGTCATAGTGTATAAACTCGTATCACTCCCATACATTACCATACTAGGGATACAAAGCATAAAATGGCATAACATAAATTAACAAAACTATTTGCAAGTTTTCACCTGCTCTGAGATCCTGCAGATATGCAGTCTGTTCAGGTGCAAAGGGGACCAGAAGGTAAGCAGACCCTTCCAACCTAAAACCATTTTGCTACTGTTTACTACTGTAGATAGCATGTACAGGACCAGGGGTGCACCTAGCCTTTCTGCTGCCTGAGGCAAAAATTGAAACCGTACTACAAAACATTCAGGGTAATACAGTGTCACTTACCTCTTACATCCAGTGACGTCTCCTTTGATGTAGATGTTCTCTTTCCTCATCTTCTCCTTTCAAACCAGACCACCATTATTACTTCAGACAGACATCTTGGTTTCCTACTTTTCCATCATCCTCCCGCCTTGTGAACACCCAATCCTGCCACCCGCAATACTGTGCCTGCTGTGCTCGCCAATAATATACTGCAGAAACAGCCAACCTGAAAATACTAAAAACACACAGATAAAATAACTGTGCCATGCAAATAGTAGCCCTAACACTAATAATGTAAACATAAAGAATAGCTGGACCAGGGGGCGTAGCCTTTAAAGGAGACGCCCATATTGGGGGCTTGGTTTAGGGAGACCCCTTAGAATGGGATAGGGTAGTTCAAGTTAAGGGGGGTGGGGTATGAGGGGTTAAATAGGTAGGAGAAGGGGTGGGCGGTAGCCATTTTGGTTAGAATTAGCTGAGAGCAGTCCCGACATGGATCAGCTAGAGGCAGTTATAGGGCAGTTGAGAGCAGCAGCAGCCATCCATGACGCAGGGTGGGTGAGTATTCCGTTCAAGAGCTGCTGCGGGGGGTGGCTGGGGCACCTGTAACTCCCCAACCATCTACACACTGGCCACGGCGGACAAGGCCTCATGAGGAGATCCTCCGGGGACCCTCCGCTCCTGCAGGCGGCGGGGCGCACTCCTGCCCTCACACCTAGGAGCGGAAGGAATCCTATCCGTAGGCGGAGCTCGCGTTGGGGCCACGCCCGGTCCCCACATCCTCTGGATCCACTCACCAGGGAGTCTGGAGCTCGTTCAGCGGGCCTTCTCCAGGGTCCTGACTGTGAGAGGGCCTCTCGGCGTGTCCAAGATGGCGCCAGGCACAGGGCTGCTGCAGGATGCTAGGCGGGAGGCAGCAGGCCCTCAGCAGCACTTCAGGAGTAGATGACAGGCCATGCCCCCCTTAAAGTCTCCAGTGAAGACAGCAGGGAGACCGTCCCTGGCTGCAGCACGGCCAGGGGACAGCTTCTGGGAGCCATTTCTGCAGGGTCGGCGCAGAGGACTCGACGGCAGGAATCCGGATCAGCGACTGATGGGGTCACAGCACCTAGGCAGCCAGGTGAGGTTCATTGGGGAACATTAGCGCAGGTGGTGGCGGGTTTGGGAAATGGGGGGGGCGGGGGCCCTTCCGCGGATTTAGGTAGAGGTTTGGGGCAGTTACTGAGGGAGTTGGGGGGTTTGTTGTCGAGTTGGGGCATGGGCGGTTTGTCACCTTTGCCGGCATGGGGGGTAACAGGCGGTTCTGGAGGGCCTGGGGGTTCAGGGGGGGCCCATTTGAGTTTGGGTGGTAACATGGTGTCCGTGCAAACGCAGGTAGGGGGTTCAACGGCGGAGGACTTGGAGCGGTTAGATGATAAGGCAAAACGGGAGGTGTATGTCTGTTTTGAAGCCCCTCTGGGGACGCATTTAAAACAGGAGGTGAGGGAGTTGATTTGGAAAGAAGAGTATGTGGATATTTTTTTCCTGCTCCCCCTGGAAAGGTTTAATTTGGATAGGGCTAGGAAGGATGAGGGGAAGAAGAAGGAGGAGGAGAAGAGGAGGCATCGTTTAATACCGCGGACGTTTGCCAGTTGGTTGCAGGCGTTCCTGATTTTGGCAAGCATAATTGGGGAGAAGTCTTTTCTGTTATATGGATGTGATTGGGGAGGCCTACAGGACATACGGGGGGCTCGCATGGTTGAGATATGACGGAAGCGCTGCGTCTGGACATTAGATGGGACCACAAGGATATTGCTTTGCGGTTAAAGGTAACGGCGCCATCTAGATCGGGTCAGCCCTTTCGGGGGGGAATACGGGGGGGGGGGGTTAATCCGCTTTCATGTTGGCTTAAGCAAAGGGATTGTGTTTTCTTTTCAATGAAGGGGGGTGCAAGTTTGAAGTTAAGTGCAAGTTCAAGCACGAATGCGGGGGGTCCCACGGAGCGTTGCGGTGCTTCAAGGGAGGTAGACAAAGGAGTGATCCCCATAGCAAAGGGGGAGACACCGGAGCGGCTGGGAAGAATGGAGCCCTTCCTAAATAGGTATCCTGACATGGCGGCGGCACGGCTATTGAGGGAAGGATTTTTGCTGGGTTTTAAGATTCCGTTCGTTCCATTGGGGGCGGTGTTAGTTAAAAAGAATTGGAAGTCGGCCAGGGAACACCCGGAAATAGTTACTGAAAAGTTATTAAAAGAGGTCAAGCTAGGGAGGATGGCTGGTCCGTTTTCAGAGCCACCGGTGGCGGAGTTGGGCGTGTCGCCTCTAGGGGTGGTTCCAAAAAAGGAAAAAAACGAATTTCGCCTTATTCATCATTTGTCTTTTCCAAAAGGGTCATCGGTCAATGACGGTATAGATCTGGCTTTATGCTCGATTGTTTATACCTCATTTGACGCGGCAATAACATGGGTGCGGCGGTTTGGAAAGGGGGAGTTTTTGGCAAAGATGGATATTGAGGCAGCATTTCAATGCATCCGGACAGCCTCCATTTCTTGGGGTGCTTTTGGGAGAGTGGGTTTTTCGCCGATCGATCTTGCCGATGGGCTGCTCGTTATTGTGTGCGTACTTCAAGGCGTTTAGTACGTTTTCTGGATGAGGGCGGTGAAAGACGCGTCCGGATGTGAGTCTCTGATTCATTATCTGGATGATTTTTTGTGTATTTAACTGCCAGATTCGCGCCGTTGTTTCTTGCTGCTGCACACGCTAGAGTGTATCTTAAGGGAGTTTGGGATTCCTTTAGCAGAATAAAAGACTGTGGGGCCGACCACGGAGTTAAGCTTTCTGAGGATTTTGATAGATACTGTGCGGATGGAGTGTCGGTTACCGTTAGACAAGTTGGCGGATTTGAAGGAGGAGGTGGTGAGGGCTCAGAGGTCGCGGAAGATTAGGTTATGTCAGCTCCAGTCTCTCCTGGATAAGCTTAACTTTGCTTGCAGGATTATGCCCATGGGGAGGGTTTTCTGTAGAAGGCTGGCCGGGGCAACGGCTGGGATTGTCTCGCCTATGCATTTAGTACAGTTGGGCCGATAATTACGGGAGGATTTGCGGGTTTGGGGATCCTTTCTGGATCTGTACAATGGTCTTTAGTTATTTATAGGGGACACAGGGGAGTCGTTCGATTTCAAGCTTTATTCGGATGCAGCTGGAGGTGGTGGTTATGGTGTGTACTGTGGTAGGCAATGGTGCGCGGGGCAGTGGCCCGCGGCTTGGGTAGAGAGGGGTTGGGTGAAGAATATGGCTCTGTTGGAGCTTTTCCCCATTGTGGTTGCAGTATTGCTGTGGGGTGAAGTGTTTCGGGACAAAAAGGTGAGGTTTCACTGCGAAAACTTGGGAGTAGTTAATGCGCTTAACGGGCTGTCAGCTTCGTCCCCTTTGGTGGTGCGGCTACTTCATAGTTTGGTTTTTGAGTGCTTGTCCATCAATGCATGTGTGGTGGCGGTGCACGTACTCAGGGTTGACAACTGCATTGCTAACGCTTTTTCTCGTTCACAGTGGGACCGTTTCCGGCAGTTGGCTTCAGAGGTGGAGGGGGAGGAGTTGGTCTTCCTGAGTTGTCTGTGGGAGCTGCTGGAGGAGCAGTGGCGGGGCTGATCCGAGCATCTTTGGCGCCCGGTACGGGGGGCTTGTACATAAAGGCTTGGAGGTATTGGGAGGATTGGTGTGTGAAACTGGGCCTGATGGATGAGGACTTGGAGGTTCCGCTTCTTTTGTTCTTAGGCCACTTGCAAGGAGGAGGGTTGGCCGGTGAGTAAAATCAATGGTTATATGGCTGGGTTGGCATTCGGATTTCACAAAATCTTTTTTTGTGGCGCGTGCATTAAAAGGCTGCCGTAGGTTTCGTGTGGGGGTCAATTGCAGACGTCAGTTGTTGGTGCAGTTGGGGCAAGTGTGCAGTTCGGAGTGGGAGGTGCGGTTGTTTCAATTGGCCTTCTCATTAGCCTTTTTCGGGGCGCTACGGTTGGGGGAGTTGGTGGCTCCATTGGTTGGGGGTGGTTTGAGAGGGGATGATGTGAATATTTTTCCAGATAGAGTAGAGTTCCTTATTCGTAGTTTGAAAACGGACAGAAACAGTAGAGGACGCCAGGTAGTGCTCTTCAGGATATCTGGGTGCATCATGTGTCCAGTGCGCTGTTTGCAGGTGTTTGGTTTGGTCAGTAAGGGTGGGTTTGCACCTTCACTGGTGCATGCAGATGGTTCTTTCTTGTCCAGGTTTCAATTTATAGAAGTTTTTAGGAAATGTTTGGGTCGGTTAGGGTTAAGCCAAAAGGGATACTCAGCAGACACTCGTTCAGAATAGGGGCCGCTACAGAGGCAGCGAGGTGGGGGTTAGGGGACAAGGTGATTAGGAGGATAGGCCGTTGGGAGTCGATTCGTTTCAGGTCGTACATTCGTATGGATAGAGTGTGAGGTTACGGTAGGAGTGGTTATTGTTCCTGTTTTCCTTGCTTCTTAGGTGCTGGGCCGGCTCTCGTATGGATTTTGGCAACAAAAGAAAAATGACACCTCATCCCGCAAAAATTGAGCCTCAGCATAAGAAAATCGCTAAAAAATAAAAATAAACTATAGCTCTCAGAACATGGAGACATTAAAATTTAATTTTTTGTTTAAAAAATGCTTATATTGTGTTAAAGTGAAATAAATTAAAAAAAGTATACATATTGGGTATCGCCGTGTCCGTAACAACCAGCTCTATAAAAAAAAATCACATGATATAACCCCTCAGGTGAACACCGTAAAAAACTATGTAAATAAAAACAGTGCCAAAAAAAAACTTACATCACAAAAATTGCAACACCAAGTTATCAAAAAGGCGTATGGCCCCAAAATAGTACCAATCAAACTGTCACCTCATCCCGCAAAAAATGAGACTCTAACTAACACAATCTGTAAAAAAAGAAAAAAGCTATGGCTCTCAGACTATGGAGACACTAAAACATCAATTTTTTTGTTTAAAAAATGCTATTATTCTGTAAAACTTAAATAAATAAGAAAAAGTATACATATTATGTATTTCAACATCCATAATGATCTTCTCTCTAAAAATGTCACATGACCTAACCCCTCAGGTGAACGCCGTAAAAATAAATAAATAAAAACTGTGCTAAAACAACCAATTTTTTGGTCACCTTGCCCCATAAAGTGTTAAAAATCATATCTACCCTAAAATAGTACCAATAAGACTGGTCCCTTTATCCCCTAGTTTCCAAAATGGGGTCACTTTTTGGCAGTTTCAACTGTAAGGGTGCATCAGGGGGGCTTAAAATGGGACATGGCATCTAAAAACTAGTGTTGATCACGAATATTCGAATTTCGAATTTTTATTGCGAATATAGGTACTTCGAAAATTCGCGAATATTTCGAATATAGTTATATATATTCGCAATTTCGAATATTCGAATATTTTTCCGATTTTTATTTTTTTCCGATTTTTTTTCCGATTTTTTTTTTTTTTTAATCAGTACACATGATCCCTTCCTGCTTCTAGCTTGTGAGCCAATAAGAAGGCTGCAATATACTTGACTTTAGGAGTAGTGATGAGCGTCAGGGGTCATATTCGAAAATGCCCGATTTTTTTTTCTTGAAAAAATCGGCAAGGTAATGATTGTGTAATATGCGAATTTTCGTAATTCGAATTTTCAGATTCGAATTTTATTGCGAATTTTTCAACTTTTAGACAAAGAAGATTATAGCACTATATTAGCTAAATTGCTCTATATTCGTTTTTTCGAATATTCGCGATATTGCTATATATTCTTGTTTTCGAATTACAAATATTCGAAAAAACGAAGTTATAGCAATATAGCGAATATTCGAAAAAAACGAATATAGAGCAATTTAGCTAATATAGTGCTATAATCTTCTTTGTCTAATAGTTGTAATTTTTTTCTCTTCTGAAGCTCAGATTGGAAAAAAAATACAACTATAAAAAAAAAGATTATAGCACTATATTAGCTAAATTGCTCTATATTCGTTTTTTTCGAATATTCGCTATATTGCTATATATTACGAATATTCGAAAAAACTGTTATAGCAATATAGCGAATATTCAAAAAATCGAATATAGAGCAATTTAGCTAATATAGTGCTATAATCTTCTTTGTCTAATAGTTGTAAATTGAAAAATTCGCAATAAAAATTCTAATCCGAAAATTCAAATTACGAAAATTCGCATATTACACAATCATTACCTTGCCGATTTTTTTCAAGAAAAAAATCACGAATTTTCGAATATTCGACTAATATTCTAAAAATATTCGCGAAATATCGCGAATTCGAATATGACCCCTGCCGCTCATCACTGCTAAAAACCAGTTCAACAATATCTGCCTTCCAAAACCATACGGCACTCCTTTTCTTCTGCGCCCTGCCGTGTGCCCTTACATCAGTTTATGTCCACATGTGGGGTGTTTCTGTAAACTGCAAAATCAGGGTAATAAATATTGAGTTTTGTTTGGCTGTTAACCCTTGATGTGTTAAGGAAAAAAATGGATTAAAATGGAAAATCTGCCAAAAAAGTGAAATTTTGAAAATTTGATCTCCATTTTCCTTTAATTCTTGTGCAACACCTAAATAGTTAACAACGTTTGTAAAATCAGTTTTGAGTAACTTGAGGGGTGCAGTTTCTACAATTGGGTCATTTATGGGGGGTTTCCACTATGTAAGCCCACAAAGTGATTTCAGACATGAGCTGGTACTTAAAAAGTAGGTTAAGAATTGCTTCTAAAAAAAGCCTTCTAACATCCTAAGAAAGTAAAATGACATTTACAAAATGATGCCAACATAAAGTAGACATATGGGGAATGGTAAGTAATAAATATTTTTAAAAAGCATCACTTTCTATTTTAAAAGCAGAGAAATAGAAATTTTAAAATCATTGAAATTTTAAAAAAATTGCAAATTTTTCTAAATTTTTGGTAAATTTGGGATTATTTTATAAATAAAGGTGAACTACATAGACTCAAATTTACCACTGTCATGAAGTACAATGTGTCACGAGAAAACAATATCAGAATGGCTTGGATAAGTAAAAGCGTTCCAAAGTTATTACCACTTAAAGGGACACATGTCAGATTTTCAAAATTAGGCTCTGTCAGGAAGGGGGTAAATGGCTCAGATGTGAAGTGGTTAAACTCGGGCTCTGTTTTTGGACCCTTTTTAAATATTGGCACCACATTTGCTATGCACCAATCCTGTAGAACACTCCCTGTCATTATAGAGTCCTTAAATATCAGAAATCAGGGTCTGGCTATGACATTACCGTATATACTCGAGTATAAGCCGACCCGAATATAAGCCGAGGCCCCTAATTTTACCCCCAAAAAATGGGAAAAATTATTGACTCGAGTATAAGACTAGGGTGGGAAATGCAGCAGCTACTGGTAAATTTCAAAAATAAAAATAGATACCGTACCAATAAAATTACATTAATTGAGGCATCAGTAGGTTAAAGGGTTTTGAATATTTATTTCAAAGAAAAACAATATGGTATCAACAATAACAGTACAAAAACCAACTAAAGCGAATATCCGATTTTTTTGCGAATTTTTGCAATCAAGACCTAGACTCGAGTATAAGACGAGGGGGCTTTTTGAGCACAAAAATATGTGCCAAAAAACTCGTCTTATACTCGAGTATATACGGTACTTAATTCTCTTAGGATACAGGGGTGTATGTACAAACTGAAAGGAATGACGTGGTATTAGCAGGAGGTGCTCAAACCCACATGCAGTCGTGCATATATATAGGGGAGCAAATCCTGCACTTGTGGCCCGTTGCTAACGGCAATCCCCAGCAAACATGCATACGGTGGAGGATGCCCGCAGCGAACCACAAGTACCACAATAGACATCCTACACAAGGTAACAATTGTGTGGATGTGATAATCAATATAACAATATAACAAAATAGCAAAAGACAGGTGCACTCTGCCGTTAGCAACGGGCCACAAGTGCAGGATTTGCTCCCCTATATATATGCACGACTGCATGTGGGTTTGAGCACCTCCTGCTAATACCACGTCATTCCTTTCAGTTTGTATATATAGAGATTCCTGGAGGTGTATAAACTCCAATTTAAATGTGCCTGTTTTCCATCTACAGGTCACATTTAGGTGCACCTGTGAGGCCTGGCCCATATCAGACAGTCTTGAGTGGGACTTGCAGACTCCTCCCTCCTCCCATTGCAAGCATGGATACATGCTGGAGGTAACTGGTGAGTTGTTTGTGATTCGGCCTTATGCTCCTGTAATTTGCCCACTGGCTCCTGGTATTTGCCCACTGGCACAGGTAGGAGAGTGTTAGGTCCCGGGCTACTTGAGAAACCTTGTCGCGGTGTCCGGGCTTAGACATGTCCTACACCGTAGGGCATGTTGACTAATCTCTCAATTTTAAAACCAGTTTGAGGATTTAGTAATACCGCAGAGTGCACCTGTCTTTTGCTATTTTGTTATATTACAGGGGTGTATGCCATCTGGTCTGGTGATTTGTTTTTTTACAATCTTTTTAAGACGATGTTGTACCTTGGTCAGAAAGGACACTTTTAATGGGGAATTTACTATTACATTCAACATTTCATCTGACAGTCTATTTTAATAGCTTTGCTTTCTCCTCATCACTCTCTGCAACTCCCCCCTCATTACTCTGTAAAGGGCCGACACCTTCAGATTTATACTTTTTACCATTAATATAATTGAAGAACATTTTAGGGTTAGTTTTACTCTCTTTGGCAATTAATCTCTCGGTCTCTAGTTTGGCTGCTTTTATTTGTCTTCCTCACACCCTCCTGTTTCAGTGATTTAAATGCTTTCTTTTTGTCATTTATTGCTTTCTTAACAACTCTATTAATCCACATTGTGTTTTTTTTTGTTCCTTAACCTTTTATTTCCATAAGGTATCTACCTCTCACAATTAGATTTTAGGATGCTTTTAAAAATATCCCATTTTGTGGCTGTATTATTTTTTTTGAGGACTTTGTCCCAGTTAGTTAGGACTATGGCCTCTCTTAGTTGTCTAAATTTAGCTTTTTTGAAGTTTGGTATTTTTGTTCCTTCCTGAAGAAACACTCTTTTGAATGACAATTAAAAAGTTATTACTTTATTGTCACTGTTTCCCAGGTGTTCCCCAACCTGCACATCTGTTGTTCTGTCAGGTCTATTGGTTAAGTCCAGTATGGCCGTCCCTCTGGTCGGGTCCTTAAGGGAACCTGTCATGTAGATATTTGATTATAATCTAACTAATTATATACAATCATTAACTACTAAAAAGTGCCTTAGATGTATTCACTTACTGGTGTGACAGATGGTTACCTCATAATATATACACAAAGATGCCACATGCCGCATGCTAATGAGCTGATTTGAGTCCAGCGTGATGTCAGTGAGTCCAGCGTTTTTTTTAATTCAGAGCTATAGACACTCCCCTGCCCACCTGCTGCTGATTCATATGGAAAATAACTGTCAATCAGCAGCAGGTAGGAGGGGAGAGTCAGGAGCTCATGAATATTCAGGACTTATCATTATGAGCTGGAGCCTTTTAATACAAGATGTTGGCAGATTGACTGGGTCAATTAAAGAAAGTGACCCAGCATTTTGCTAAGAGAATCAGTCACTTATTTATGTTGCCCTTAGTTAGGACACCATAAAACTGGTGACAGGTTCCCTTTAACCAGTTGGGAAAGGAAACTGTCTTTGGTTATTGACAAGTGGTAGGCAATTAAAGAGTGCCGTGTTTGTGTGAGGGGAGGCGGGGCTTTAATTATTTAAACCTGGCTCTTCTGCCCCCACTTGTCGGTTCGAATGCTTTCGAATCGGCTCGTGGGTTGGTGCCAGAGAAGTGCGTGCGTCACTGGAGAATCGGGTGGTCGGCTGCGTCGGGCTCGTCGCTTCGGTGATTAGGTAGGCAGGGTGGCTGCACACCCGTCTCGCTATGTATAACATGGGGGGCTGCCGAGCGTGCCGCCGGGCCCCAGCCGCGCTGGCGACTGCCCGCACTCCCGATCGCTTCCGGCACCCCGCTCCAGGCCCCCCCGATACAGGCACCCCGATACAGGCACCCCGATCCGCTCCAGGCCCCGCGCCAAGCACCCCCGCTCCCACGTGCAGCGTCCCCCAGGCGGGCACCCCTCATCTGTGGCTCAGCAGCGACGGGTCACACGTCCTTCACATACCCAGAGCAGCGGTCACGCCGGCCGTCGGCTCCTCAGCGCAGCTCACTGGCTTGCTGCGCTCCAGCAGGCCCTGGCTTCATAGAGGGCGACACCTACAGGCCCATACTGGTACTGCAGTCCAGGTACAGGGCTCCTTGCTCAGGCACAGTGGCTAGGTACTAAGGCAGGACAAACAAACAAAAAAAAAATAATATTATATATTTGGGATATGTTTTAAGGATCAAATATAAAGAGGGCTCCAAAGAGGGGGGCTGGCCACGTCACTTTGCGCACGCAGCCGGGCCGCCCGCAAGCCCATACGGCGAGTCAGGGGGTTGGTTCGGGCGCAGTCGCAATAATCCGGTGGACAGCAAAGGAGCGGTGGCAGGAGTGAAGGGTCACCCAGCCACCGTGCGCTCACTCACATGTCTGTCCTTGTTTATTCAGGTCCACAGGTGGTTGGCTAACTTACGATACTGTGGGGTTTGTGGCTGTCATGGCCGCCAGGTGAGTCAGGGGTGGTGCAGGCGTGGGCCAACCCCCTCCTTTTCTCCTGCATAGGCTTGGGGGACGGGGGATGGTGGACTATTATGGCCAGGCCTCTGGCGCATCTCTTACAGGGTGGCGCCTACAGTCAAGGCCTTTGGTGGGGGGGGAAAGAAGTAAAAAAAATAAAATTATGGTATAGATAGGAATGTTGCTTTGCCAGGTCTGTCACGACTACAGACTCCTTATAAAGCCCTGCCACGACTGCAGGCATCAGTCTGTCACGACTACAGACCCGCTCTAAAGCCCTGCCACGACTGCAGGCAACAGTCTGTCACGACTACAGACCCGTTATAAAGCCCTGCCACGACTGCAGGCATCAGTCTGACACGACTACAGACCCGTTATAAAGCCCTGCCGCGACTGCAGGCATCAGTCTGTCACGACTACAGACCCGCTCTAAAGCCCTGCCACGACTGCAGGCACAAATCCGTTACGACTACAGACTCGTTATAAAGCCCTGCCACGACTGCAGGCATTAGTCTGTCACGACTACAGACTCGTTATAAAGCGCTGCCACGACTGCAGGCATTAGTCCCATGTCAACAGACTCGTGAGGTAATACTACCACGTCTACAGGCGATGGTCCGTTACCGCTACTCCCGAGGTAGGGTCCCCTCACGACTACAGGGGCCAGTCGGTCACATCCACAGACTCGGTCGCACTCCCGTTGACTACAGGCACTAGGTGGGCATCTACAGGTAGTTGCGTCACGTCTACGCACGCGGGTCAGCCACGGCCTGGGGGGTCAGCCTTCACGGTCACAGGTAGGTCCGGTCAGGCCTCAGTCTCCCAGCGGGTCCCAGTCACAATAACCAGCCCCTAGGGGGGGCACTCCCGCGCCGGCGCATAATGCCAGGGAGCTATGCGGCTCCCCACGCGGCACACGATTCAAACCGGCGGGGGCCGGGGCTCACGGTAAAGGAAGGGCTCCCTCTGATCCGGTGCACATCGCCAGGGAGCGGCGCTGCTCCCCACGCGGTACGAGTGTCCAGCCAGCGGTGGGTCGGCCCTGGCTGAGGAGGGGGGCTCCCCCGCACTGGTGCACTCTGCCAGGGAGCAGCGTGAGCTCCCCACGCGGCTGGGGGTAAAGGTGCAGGACACCGTTTCCCCGCTCCTCATCTTCAATAAAGTCTGGCACGGGCCGCCGTGCCGTTAGGTAGGCAGGGATCGGGGGAAGGAGTACCAGGCTCGGTCAGGGGGAGCAGATCATAGGCGGTGGCTGGCTTCCTGCTGCCGGCCGTACAGAAGGTTCCAAGGGGGTCATTTAGGCACAGGATGTTAGTTAGTCCGTGCAGGTGACCTGCGTTATACCATGCTCTTCGTGCTCGTACACAGAGCTGTGCCCATACTGGAGCTGCGTAAGTGGTTTATAGTTTTAAAAAAAATATATAAAATTTCAAACCACAATTAGAGTCTTTCACGCATGGCTTCTCCGTTTTAGGTGTACACATATGACTCCACCATTAGAGTCTCTCACACATGGCTTCTCCGTTTTAGGTTTACACATATGACTCCACCATTAGAGTCTTTCACGCATGGCTTCTCCGTTTTAGGTTTACACATATGACTCCGCCGTTAGAGGCTCTCACGCATGGCTTCTCCGTTTAGGTTACACATATGACTCCGCCATTAGAGTCTCTCATGCATGGCTTCTCCGTTTAGGTTTACACATATGACTCCGCCATTAGTCTCTCACGCATGGCTTCTCCGTTTTAGGTTTACACATATGACTCCGCCATTAGAGTCTCTCATGCATGGCTTTTCCGTTGTAGGTGTACACATATGACTCCACAATTAGAGTCTCTCACACATGGCTTCTCCGTTTTAGGTTTAAACATATGACTCCGCCATTAGAGTCTCTCACGCATGGCTTCTCCATTTTAGGTTTACACATATGACTCCGCCGTTAGAGGCTCTCACGCATGGCTTCTCCGTTTAGGTTACACATATGACTCCGCCATTAGAGTCTCTCATGCATGGCTTCTCCGTTTTAGGTGTACACATATGACTCCACCATTAGAGTCTCTCACGCATGGCTTCTCCGTTTTAGGTTTACACATATGACTCCGCCATTAGACTCTCTCACGCATGGCTTCTCCGTTTTAGTTACACATATGACTCCGCCATCTGAGTCTCACGCATGGCTTCTCCGTTTTAGTTTTACACATATGACTCTGCCATTAGAGTCTCTCGCGCATAGCTCCGCCATTAGTCTATCACGCATGGCTTCTCCGCTTTAGGTTTACACAGATGACTCTGCCATTAGAGTCTCTCACGCACGACTTCTCCGTTTAGGTTTACACATATGACTCCGCCATTAGTCTCTCATGCATGGCTTCTCCGTTTAGGTTACACATATGACTCCGCCATTAGAGTCTCTCGCGCATGGCTTCTCAGTTTTAGGTTTACACATATGACTCTGCCATTAGAGTCTCACGCATGGCTTCTCCGTTTAAAAAAATAAATAAATATATATATATATATATATATATATATTCCACTTTTTCTTTTAGGTTTGTCCAGGGGCAGATTGGTTGCCAATGCCAATTCCTCACCAGGCCCAGCTGCGCTGGGACTAGTCTCTCATCTCACCATAGCTAACAGACTGATGGCCAATTCCTTGGCCAGTAATACCCTGAGGGCTTACAAGACAGCTTGGCGGTTGTTTCAGAAATATGAACACCTACCCGGCTGCTGGCCGGGGGGACTATCACTCTCCTATTGGGCTTTGTCGGGTTTTTTGCCACTCTCAATTAAACCTGTCCTATAGCACTGTTAACTATACCTGGCAGGTATTCAGCACATTCGGGTTTAGTTAACAGGTTCAGGGGTCGATCCTCTCTCGATCACAGGACATTCCTTACACAGGGGCGCAGCAGCTGCAGCGTCCATGCATAAGGTACCAGTACATGTAATCAAACGGTTGGGTCGTTGGAGTTCCGCGTGTTCCATGCGTTATATCCCGGATCCTTAATACAAAATGTCACTGGCTTTCCGAGTTTTGGTTTTGTCGTTTCTGTTATCAAAGTCTTTCAAAACTCCTATGCATGGTTCTTTTGGCCCCTTTAGGCTACCCTTCGATAAGCAGTTCCGGCATAACTCTGCTGCTTCTAGGTAGGGGGGGAATATAGGCTTAGGTAGGGGACCCTCTCGTAATGAGCCGATCCGAGCACAAGAATCTGTTTATGAGATATACAGGTTTTAGTTTACCAGTCTATATCTGGGTAGTTGAAGTCTCCCATAATTACGACCTTATTATGATTTGCCGCCTCTTCTATTTAGTTTAGAAGTGGATTTTCTGTGGACTCTGGTATATTAGGTGATTTATAATAAACTCCTATTAGTATTTTATTATTGTTTTTTCCTCCATGTATTTCTACCCACAGTGACTCCACATGGTAATGTCCATCACCAGGGCCGGTGCAAGGATTTTGCCGCCCTAGGCAAGATAAAAATTCCCGCCCCCCCTATCAGATGATCTGCCCATATCATGACATCACATATGTTCCACCCCTTTCTCAGCATTTAAATTAAAAGAACTGCTATGTTTCCCTTAGGGTTAATCAAGCTTCTTGTAGCTGCTAGAGGTGCTTCCCCGATTCTCACTGTGAAAATTACAGTGGGAAGATGCGAAACATAGTTTTGAATGCGTGCGCATTCGCAGCTGAGAGGAGGATCGGGGAGAAGAGTTCCCAGTGCCAGCGCTGGAGAAAGGTAAGTGGCTGAAGGGGTTTTAACCCCTTCAGCCCAGTGGGAGGGGGACACGAGGGTGCCCCACTCCTAACAACTATATAGTGCCAGGAAAATTAGTTTGTTTTCCTGGCACTATAGTGCTCCTTTAACACCAGTGTCTTTTCTCTGCAGGAACAGGCTATAGACACCAGTAACACTACATTAAACTGTAGTGGTTCTGGGACTATAGTGTCCTTTTAGGCTCCATTCACACGTCCGCAATTTCGTTCTGCATTTTGCAGAACGGAATTGCGGACCCATTCATTCCTATGGGGCAGCACGATGTGCTGCCCGGACACGGAATTGCGGATCCGCACTTCCAGGTCCGCACTTCCGTTCCGCCAAAAAAATAGAACATGTCCTATTCTTGTCCACAATTACGGACAAGAACAGGCATATTCTATTAGTGCCGGCAATGTGCGGTCCGCAAAATGCGGAACGCACATTGCCGCTTTCTGTGTTTTGCGGATCCGCGGATCCGTGTATCCGCAAAACACGTTGCGGACGTGTGAATGGAGCCTTAATGTGAGGTAAATTAGTTTCCAATGTAGTATTAATAACTAAACAATTAAATAATACACAT
Source organism: Bufo gargarizans (assembly GCF_014858855.1). NCBI lineage: Eukaryota > Metazoa > Chordata > Amphibia > Anura > Bufonidae > Bufo > Bufo gargarizans. The sequence continues at coordinate 63,280,067 of NC_058086.1, read as the reverse complement.
ATTGCATTGTCTACTTACCACCAGGACAATAAGATGATCTGGCCTCTGGCTGCAGTCTGGCTCTGGGGACTCCCTTGTCACTCTCTTCTCCCCCCTCCCCCCCTTGTCACTCTCTTCTCCCCCCTCCCCCCCTTGTCACTCTCTTCTCCCCCCTCCCCCCCTTGTCAGTCTCTTCTCCCCCTCCCTCGTCACTCTCTTCTCCCCCCCTCCCTTGTCACTCTCATTTACTCCCCCCCTCCTTTGTCACTCTCATCCCCCCCCCCCCCCACCTCTAGTGTAGCGTGGCAGAGCTCTGTTCGGTCCACGGTACAGGAGCATTTGTTTCCTGTACCCGGCCGGACTGAAAGGAAGTGCACACTAAGTGAGCACTTCCTGTCAGTCCGGCCGGGTACAGGAAACAAAAGCTTCTGTACCGCGGACCGAACAGAGCTCGGCAACGCTACATTAGAGGCGCTTCCCTCCTGTCAGTCCCTCTCTTCAGGCTGCGCCCAGGGTGATGCTGTCACGGCCACGGTTATGGCCGTGACTCCTTGGGAGCCGCATACAGTTGCCCGCGGTTTGGGTAGTTGTTTCAACCGCAGCTTGAGGCATGATGTTGTTTGCCTCAAGTGCGGTTGCCGCGGACAACAGCTATGTGTGCGGTTCCCTTGGAGTTGTGTGCGGGTGTGTATGCACGTTTGTATGTCTGGTGTGCACTTTGTGTTGTCTGGTGTGCACTTTGACATCTTCCTTTCTCTGTGGCTGCCCGTGGCAACGTTTGGTATGTTGTACATGTGGTGGCAGTGTCCTGGCCTTCGGGCTGTCTCCCAGGACGGCTGCCACCCATGTCGTTGCCTGCGGCAACAGCCACAGTGTGATCTTTGTTTGGTCACTTCCCCTTTATGTGTGTTTCCCTTCTGTGGTGCTGGAAGGGTTAACTCCCTTCCCAGTGTGTGTGTGATGTCACTGGGTGTGTCCGACTGTGGGGTGTGGCTTCTTGGCCTATATAGCCGTGGTGTTTGGCATGGCTCAGTAGGTTGCTTCAGTCATGCTTGGCTGGAGCAGCCTCCTGTGCATATTACCTGCCAGTGAGAGCCACCCCTGTGGTCATAAATATATTGTCGTTATGTTTATGTCTTGCTGTGTGTGATGTTGTATGTTATGTTCTGTTGGGACCTTCCTATGTGTTTTGGTGCAGCTTACGGTTCTGGATTCCTGTTTGCGCAGGGATCCAGTCAGCAAGGCTGTGACAGGTTGGTGGAACTAATAGTTCGCCTGTCATTCCCGTAAGGCTGTATGAGTTCCCCTTTTCCCAACAGCTTGGCCATTGAGACTCCTGCTCCTCCGTGCCTAGGAGGAGTGGGTCGTCTTACCCAGCTCCTAGCTCAGGGATCTGCGGAGGGTAAGTCAGGGCTCTGAGGTTCCTGCGCATGGGTCCTCCTACCTTAAAGGTCGGCCCATGCAGGTTAGGAGTTAGGGTCAGGGTAGGGACGCTGTAGGAGGTGACCTGCTCCCTATCCTGTTCTCCTGGCCCAGCAGCCATAACATCATCTGGCATCGCACGGCTGAGGATTTTCCCCCATCCTCAGCCGTGACAGATGCACAATCATAGACGCACCAGCCCGGGCAGTGCGGCAGCCGCACGGTGCGGGGGAGGGCCAGCCGCCGTACTTAAAAAAAAAAAACTTGCTTGAAAACGCGTTTTTTTTAAAACCACCAGCGCCCCCTGCTAAATTGCGCCCTAGGCGGCTGCCTAGGTCGCCTTACAGGTGGCGCCGGCCCTGTCCATCACTTACATCTTCCCAGAGTGAGGGCTTTAGACAGGACTTTACATAAAGGCAGACCTCTCCCCCTCTCCTGTTTTGACCATCCTTTTATAAACAGACTGTAACCTTGTACATTAACTGCCCAGTCATAGCCATTATCCAGCCATGTCTCAGTTATTCCCACTATGTCATAGTTCTCCTCACACATTACTAATTCCAGTTTACTGTTCTAGTCCCTCCTTCTATTCCTCCCCCAGTCCCATTACCTTGCCTCAGGTCTCTATCTGCAGTATCTTCCCCTCCTATAATGTAATTAACCCCCCCAGTCCCTAGTTTAAACACTCCTCCAACCTTCTAGCCATCTTCTCCCCCAAAACAGCTGCCCCTTCCCCATTGAGGTGCAGCCCGTCCCTACGATAGAGCCTGTAGCCGACAGAGAAGTCGGCCCAGTTCTCTAGGAACCCAAACCCCTCCTTCCTACACCAGTTCTTGAGCCACTTGTTAACCTCCCTTATCTCCCACTGCTTTTCTGGTGTGACTCGTGGTACAGGTAGTATTTCGGAAAACACTACCTTTGAGGCCCTTGCTTGTGACCTAAATCCCTAAAATAATTTTTATGGATCCTCCACCTACCTCTAACTTTGTCATTGGTTCCGATATGGACTATGACTGCTGGATCTTCTCCAGCCCCTCCCAGTAATCTGTTAATCTGATCAGTGATGTGTCAAACTTGAGTGCCAGGAAGACAACACACTGTTCGACGATCCCGGTCTTTGTGACAGATTGCACCTGTCTGGGCTGCCCTGGTCCCCTGCTTACTGGAGCTGACAATCCCCTGACTGGCAGAAGAGGTGTCCGGCTGCAGCAGTGCTGTACCTGAACCGACATCCCCCTCATCTGCCAACCTTGCAAACTTGTTGGGCTGTGTCAGATCAGAGCTAGCCTCCCTGGCACTCTTCCCTCTACCCCGCTTTCTAACTGTTACCCAGCTAGCTACCCACTTTCCTGATCCTCCATACTATCACCCTCCTCCACATCTACCCCATAGAGTGCCTGCTCAGTGAGCAGCAAACTTTGTACTAAATTACCAACGCTTCTCAGTGTTGAAACTCGCACGGTTAGATACTTGATGTGTGATTCCAAATGGGCAACTTGCTCACATTTTGAACAAATATATGCACCCTCAAACGGCTGTTCCAGGACTGCATACATTAGACAAGATGTGCACTGGACTGCACTGTCAAGAATGGAACACATATTAAATGGCGAACACATACTAAACACAGCAGTGTACTTTTTGCAGATTTTTCACCCAGATTCTAATGTGGATTACATAGAAACATAGAAACATAGAATGTGTCGGCAGATAAGAACCATTTGGCCCATCTAGTCTGCCCAATATATCTGAATCCTATGAATAGTCCCTGGCCCTATCTTATATGAAGGATAGCCTTATGCCTATCCCATACATTTCCATGCCAAATGTGCACCAAAACCCACATTTGTAATCCTGTGTTCACATCTGCATTCACCGGATCTGGCTCAGCCGGATAATCTTTGCCTCCCCAATCCCCCACTGCCCCTGTTCTGACACTTCCCGGGTCTCCGCTAGTCTCTACTTCCTGGTCCTCTCAGCACTGACCGAGCAGCAATATTCTGTTTGTCAAGAGGAACCAGGACCAATTTTGACAGAGCCTTGTAGGAAATTCACCAAGATACATCACAATGTAGGGAGGTGTTACTGAGAAGACAGGTTTATTTTGGCAGCATTAATAAAGCAACAATATCCAAAGGCAAGACTCGCAGTGTTATTGTTCCAAAATGTCTATCTTCTATTAATTCAGAGGCCTTCCTGTTTACCTACACTAGGTCAAGAAATGTAAGAGTTACATAAAGTTCTGATCTGATTCACCACTTATTAGCAGAATTGGGCTTGGGCCCGCTAAGGGAATATTTCTCAGGGCCTTTACTAGACCTATAGAGAACATTATCATTGCACACACACTTGACATATCATCAATCAGGTCTAAAATGTAAGTCAACTCATAAAAAAGAGTCCCTTTTGTGATATAATTGGCTGCAAAGCCTGCTCCAAATGAGGGTTGCCTTCTGCTAGGACCTCTTGGGATTATTACTGTTTCACAGGAGGATCCTCTGATACCCTGATGGACCAGTCCAACCCTGGATATGCCAATAGTACTGTAAGTTCATTATATATATAATTACTTGGCCATTGTCAATGATATTAACCCCTTCTCCCTGCATGCATTTTGGCGTTAGTGACCAAGCAATTTTTATTTTATTTTTTTATTTTTTTGATCATTGCCTTCCAAGAGCTATAAGCTTTTTACTTTTCCATCAAAGCAGACATATGATAAATGTTTTTTTCTGGGACAAGTTTTAGTTTTTAATGGGAACATTTTAAGGTACAACATCAGTTTTCTTTTATTAAAACTTTTAATAGGTGATCTTTTGATCACTTCAATAATTCTCTGTATTCCTTATGCACTGCAGAGAATTATACTGTCAGTGCTATTCTTACAGTCACCAGCAGGCTGCGCCAGAGAGGCATGGCCTGCCAAGATACACTGCAGGCCGGGCTGGGGCCTTCATTAGGTCCCAGCCTGCTGTGCACCAATATTGACCCCTGTAATCTCCTTCATGTGGTGCCAATGGGAGACAGAGGGAGTCCGCTCCCTCCGTTACTGCTTAGCAGCGGAAGTTGGTATTGACCACAGCATATAAGGGGTTAAGCAGCTACTGATCCTGGACTTTGGAGCAGGAGCCCAGCTCTCATGTGTGAGCCAAGCCTCAACTCTCCGCTGCATGAGAGACCCATGTACTTCTTATACTAGGCCATCAGTGGCCTAGCATAACGTTCATTAATGACTGCTGTAAAAACATATATCAATGGTCATTAAGGGGTTAAGAACCAATTCAAGATTCTACTCTAGTGAGGAAAAGCATTAACAACCTTTTCTCTAGAATCTTAAATGGAAATACTTTCAACTCTTTAGTAAACCGCTTTGTGATGCGTTCAAGGGAAGTGCCAAGTTATACAGGATAGGGGATAACCATTTGATCAATTGGAGTCAAATTGCTAGGACCTTCACTAGTCACAAGAATAGTGGTCCTGTAAATGGAGTGGCAGGTTGGACACGTCTGCTGCCACTCCATTCATTTTCTAAGAAACTGTGGAGATTTCTGGCACTCCCATAAATGCTTGGACAGCGGTCATGACACTCCAGGACCATTCATATGGGGAGTAGGACCCCTGTTCTCACCAAACAGATGGCTTTCCCTATCTTGTGTATAGGGCATAGCTTTAGAACTTGGTACAACTAATTTAAGTTGTAAGAGTCACCACTGAACATGTGTAGAGTCTCAACTAGTCACAGTCCTAGGGGTGTACAGTTGCCTATGGTCAGGGCCGGTGTTCGGGGGGGGGGGGCAAACTGGATAATTGCCCAGGACCCCTATTGTCTAAGGGGCCCCCTGCTTTAGTGCTGCTGTTCATCTAAACGTCCGAGGAAGCTGCACTTTACAATGCAGTGTACGGTCCCCTCCCTCACATATAAGAGAAATCATTACCCTAGTGCTGACAGGACCTGCCAAAATGTCAGACGCAGGAGGCGGAGCTCAGCAGAGAAGAAGGGATGAAGGACCTGCGATTTCCTCACCATCATGTGACCAGAACAGGAGGCGGAGCTCATCAGTGCAGTAAAGTAATGAAGAAGAAGACCAGCCCTTCATGGGGGTGTGGGACGTTGGACTTTGTTTTTAGCACATTATTACAAGATGTGGCCCCCCTTTTGATTTTGCTCAGGGCCACATTTTTTCTAAAACCAGCCCTGCCTATGGTGCACCTGCTGTCACTGCTGATTGGGGTGTCATTGATTGCCTGGCACTTGAGGTTCCCTACCTTAACATACCATTATTTGACATTATATTGCACCAGTTTCAGACTAATAGAGGTTATTTTCACTGGATTTGAGTATATTTTGAGCAGCATGTGTGGGTATTTACATAGTGTTGTTTGGCACTGCTACTTAGCCCCTTCTCGACCAGCGCCGTAATAGTACGGCGCTGCAGGACGTGACTTCCCGACCAGCCCCGTAGTATTACGGTGCGCTGATCAGGCGGGTGCAGGAGCTGTGCCCGCCCGATCATCTGCAGGGGAACGGCTGTTCCCGTTAGCCAGACCCCTGCTGTATGCGCCGGCATCAGTGAAAACACCAATGCCAGCGCATTAACCCTCACTATGCCGCAGTCAGCGCTGACCGTGGCAAGTGCGGGGTGTGTGGAGGGAGGGAGCTCCCTCCTCTTCCCCATCGGGTCCCATTGCTGCTGTGACTGGGACCCGATGGCAGGGAAGGCAGCTTGATGCCTTCCTAAAGCATCGTGGCTGCCTTCCATGTAAGCCTGTGAGATCCAGCCCCAGGATCTCACAGGCAGGAAGGCTGTAAGTGTATTACCCTTGTTAAAAAAAAACCAAAAAAACTATGCCAAAACAGCCTTTTTTTACCTTGCGTCACAAAAAGTGTAATACCAAGTGATCAAAAAGTCTTATGTACCCCAAAATGGTACCTATCAAACCGTCACCTCATCCCACAAAAAAATTTGCCCCTATATAAGACAATAATAAAAAAAATAAAAAACAATGGACCCATAAAGCAATCCATTAAAATCTGCGCTGTAAAAGCCATATGGCGCTCCTTCCGTTCAGAGTCCTGCATGTGCCTTCTCCCAGCAGTTTACCACATATGGGGTGTTGCCGTATTCAGGAGAAAATGGGTAAAAAATCATGGGGTGCTTTTTTGCCTGTTACCCCTTGTGAAAATGAAAAATTTCGGGCTAAAGCAACATTTTATTGGAAGAAATGAAACTTTTCATTTTCACAGCCAAGTGTTTTCAATTTCCGTAAACCGCTTAGGGGGTCAAAGTGCTCAGTAACCCCATTAATATATTCTTTGAAGGGTGTAGTTTCCAAAATGGGGTTTTCCATGGTGTTTCTTTCCGTTGTTCCGCACTGCAAAAAAATATGATATGTTATATTTTTTTGGCGGTGCGGACTGACCACGGACCCTATCAAGTTGATGCCTGAGGCCTAAAGCAGACATATGGGAAATTATGACTGATAACTATTTTATGAGGTATTACTATCTGTCTTAAAAGTAGAGAAATTCAAATTTAGAAAATTGTGAATTTTTCAAAATATTTGGTAAATTTGGGATTTTTTTTATAAATAAAGGAAAAATATATTGACTCAAATCTAGCACTGCCGCAGAGTACAATGTGTCACGAGAAAACAGTCTCAGAATGGTAAAAGTGTTCCAAAGTTATTATCACATAAAGTGACACATGTCGGATTTGCAAAAAATGGCCTGGGCAGGAAGGGGTAGAAAAGGTTAGACGCTATACTATATTTTTTTCAGTGGCCCACCTACAGTATATCACTGTTGCAGGCACCATCCAGTAAATCTCTGATAATTTTTAACTGAATATACATCTTATAAGAGCGGCACCGACAGGAGGTATAGGGCATCTAAAACTAGATCTAGTCGCAATAATTTATTTAATTTTTTTCCAACGCTGATAAAATGATCTTTTAGATTTACCCTCACAATGACACTGACTCCCGCCTCCTACCTTGTCTGCTCGTTATGAAACACTTCTTTGTTCCTATGTTATACAACCCAGAAAACGCAGGATAGAATATACAGGTGAGTCCAGGGCACCTCTGATGCCAATTATGTTGCGTAAGGTGTCACACCCTGGCATTCCAAAAAAAATGCATTTGTTGTTCTAACCTGTCTTCATTTCTTTGAACGGGTGTATTGTCTGGAGTGATAAAGCATGTCTAAGGCTACTTTCACACTCACGTGTGGTGCGAATCCGTCATGGATCTGTACAGACGGATCCGTTCAGATAATACAACCGTCTGCCATCCGTTTCTGTACGGATCCGTTTGTATTATGTTTAACATAGCCAAGACGGATCCGTCTTGAACACCATTGAAAGTCAAAGGGGGATGGATCAGTTTTCTATTGTGCCAGATTGTGTCAGAGAAAACGGATCCGTCCCCATTGACTTACATTGTGTGTCAGGACAGATCCGTTTGGCTCAGTTTCGTCAGACAGACACCAAAACTCTGCAAGCAGCGTTTTGGTGTCCGCCTCCAAAGCGGGATGGAGACGGAACAGAGGCAAACTGATGCAGTCTGAGCGGATCTCACAAACGGAAACCAAAACGCCAGTGTGAAAGTAGGCTAAGAAGCAGGGCCGTCTTTACCAAGGGGCAAAAGGGGCAGCTGCCCCGGGCCCAGTTGCTCCTGTGGGGCCCAAGGCAGCTGCCTCTTGAGCCCTGCTGGCCACTGCCCCGGGTGTCAGGCTGTCAGCTACACAGGGGGTGCTGCCATGCCTCCTCACGTCATTAGCAGTGCGATGGGAAGTCAAGAGGTAGGGAAATCTCACGAAGTAGGGTAATGTAACGCTACACCGGCACTGAGTCCAGGCATCGTACTGTGTTAGAGCTGTGATCTAGGACCTAGCTGTGATCTAGATGACATCATCACCATGTGACCAGTAACCTAGCAATATTACTGGTCACATGGCTATGAGGTCATCACAGGTCCTACCAGGAGTGTTGCAGTAGTTAACTGTGGAGCTTTTTTGTGTGAAGATTACATCAGAAAAAGGTGACAGGGGCTGTTATGTTAATATACTGTAAACTACTGTATAGTGGGGTGCTGGATACTGTGGGGGGCCTGTATACTGTGTGGGACTTTATACTGTGGGGGGCCTGTATACTGTGGGGGGCTGTATACTGTGTGGGGGGCTGTATACTGTGTAGGGGCCTGTATACTGTGTAGGGGCCTGTATACTGTGGGGGGGGGCCTGTATACTGTGGGGGGGCCTGTATACTGTGGGGGGGCCTGTATACTGTGGGGGGGCCTGTATACTGTGGGGGGGCATTGTATACTGTGTGGGGGGGGCCTGTATAGTGTGGGGGGTTGTATTCTGTGGGGGGGCCTGTATAGTGTGGGGGGGCCTGTATAGTGTGGGGGGCTGTATAGTGTGGAGTGCTATACTGCTGTACTGTATACTGTGGGGGTCTGTATACTGTATACTGTGGGTGCTGTATAGTGTGGAGTGCTATACTGCTGTACTTTATAGTGTGGGGGGCTGTATCATGTATAGTTTGGGGTGCTGTATATGGTGAGGTGCTATACTGTGAGGTGTTGTATACTGTAGGGTGCTGTATACTGTGGGCTGCTATACTGCTCTACTATATACTGTGCGGTACTGTATAGTGTGGGGTGCTATACTGCATACTGTGTGGTGCTGTATACTATAGGGTGCTATACTGCATACTGTGGGGTGCTGGGGTGCACTGTAACACTAGGGTGAGCCGAGCCCTGGTCTCCTTCCTGCAGAGCGGTGCCCACTTCCAGCCCGAGCCCAGCTGCCCAGAGCACTGATCCTGAGCCGCTGGAGTCTTCAGAACTGGAAGTATTTACAGTCATTCACTGCACTCTACCAGATGTGTGGGTTTTTTGTGTGTGTGTTGTGGTGGAGGGCGTGATTGCCTGCTAAGGTGTGGGAAGGCGGGATCCAGGGGGCCCAAGTAAATTTTTGCCCTGGGTCCAATCAATACTAAAGACGGCCCTGCTAAGAAGTAAACGGATAACCTTATAATGATCTAATTACTGTGAGAAAGTGTTTTGTATAATATGCATTACCCTCCCTAAAAAGCAATGTAAAGAATCAGGCAGCAAGGTATTTGGAGGTAGAATAAATTATGATGGGCTCATAGACTTTCTATTCAGTTTGTCAACTGCAGCGAGGAGAAAGCGAGATACATTATGTGAGCTCTTCTCTCTCCTCGCTCTAGGGATCGGTAGAGATATCAACACTTAGACACCAACTTATTAAAACTTTTTATATGTCTCTATGAAATATGGAAAGTGATATATGTATCATTTTCTTTTCATCTCACACATTTTTGCTACTTTGTGTTGGTCTATTACATAAACTCCCGATTAAAATACATTTATGTTTGTGGGGGTAAAGTAAAAAAATGTGGAAAGGTTCAAGGGGTATGAATACTTTTTCAAGGCACTGTAGAAAGACAGGGGGAGCTTCCAGAATTTCTTATCTTTTAAAAAGCTCACAATTAGAAATGGAGCATACAAAAGAGGAAAATGATAACAATGCCAGATATTTCTGAGTCTTCGTGTACATACATTAAGAAAAGTCAACTGAATTGACAAGTATGCTTTAAGTAGTATCATGGTCTTCTTGTGTGATCATACATACAGGAGCTCTATCTTTGGTTATGCTCTGACAGTGGTGCGAGTGTGAGTTTTGGCACCAGGGCAGTTCCTTTCTCTGGTATCCCCCCCCCCCCCATACTTTAAAAAAATTGGGCCCCTTCACAGTAATAATGCCCTCATTGTACAACCTTCAAAGTAGTCATGTCCAGATATGTGCCCCCTAATAATATCAGAATTGTGCCCCCTCACAGTAGTAATGCCCGCTCTGTGCCCCATAACAGTTATGCCCCTTCACAGGAGTAATTCCCTCTGTGCCCCCTTTACAGTAGTAATACCCATTGTTCTCCCTTCTTAGTAGTAATGCCCTCTGTGCCCCCTTCACAGTAATAATGCCCTCTGTGCCCCTTTATAGTAATAATGCCCTCTGTGCCCCCTTCACAGTAATAAAGCACTCTGTGCCTACAAATAAGATAGAGCATGTCCTATTCTTGACAAGAATAGGCATTTCTATCACAGGGCCAGCCATGTGTGGTCCGCAAAAATCAGACAGGAAATCACTTGCGGAAATGTGAATGGACCCTAAAGTGGTTGTTATAACTGAAAGGACCACTCGGAGCCCCAACACTGCAATAGAGGTAAAAGATGATGATTTATTTTTTTAACACAGTCCTGTCTACACTCGGAGTCTAATACCGAACATCCTCTTTAGCCCCTTGGCAATATTTGCCATGCATTTAATTTAATTTAATAGCTGAAGGGCAGTATGGAGTAGACTCAAGAGCAAGTGATTGGAGTTCAGAAAAAATGGAGCTCAAACCAATATAAAAAAATATTCTGAAATGAATCAGTGCAGAATGTTGGACATGTCATTTAAAAGTGGACATGTAGTTTAAAGTATAATCTTATAATGAAATTAGCTATACTATATTAATTTTTTAAAACACCCACTACCTCAGTGTCGACAGTCCAGCATGACTGAGCGCTGAGGTCATTAATTGGCTGCAACAGTGACATGAGGGTGAACTGGATATCATAACTTCTAGTTGGAAATAGGCTGGTGGTGAGGAGCCTTTGTCATTAGTTTCTTTCTTGTTCAGGGAAATATCCATCTCAACATTAATATTATGCCCACAGGATATGCCATACATTTCCAATAGGTCCTTATCCCACATCTGAGACCTGAATAGTCCCTCAACTCATGTTGTGAACGGACAGGCACCTCACCATTCACTTACATGGATATTACAAAACAGCTTAGTGTAATTTGTCGAAGGGTAATCAAATCACATTAAAGGAGTTATGCAAGACTGTATTATTATTTTTTGCAACCATCCCCCACCACCACCACTTGGCCAGACCTGTGAAAGAAAGCTGGTTTAGCGATCCTTCTCCTCCCAGCCTGACCTGTTCCTCTGCACTCCCTCATTGAAAACATTGAGTTTTACTCCACCTGCAGCCAATTGCTGGCCACAGCAGCGACCGGCTCCCCTTATGTCATGGCAATTGGTCATATAATGCAAGGGGATGGCTGTGGCAATGTCAAACCAGATGTTAACATTGAGGGAGCCCAGTAGAGCATCACAGACCTGGAGGAGAAGGAGCGGGCAGCCAGCACCAGGAAGCAGGTAAGCCATCATTCCTTTACAGGTCTATCCAAGTGGGTTGTCAACCCACCCCCTCCATTCTTGCACAAGCCCTTTAAAGGGGTTGTCCGGGTTCAGAGCTGAACCCGGACATACCCTTATTTTCACCCCGGCAGCCCTCCTGAGCCTGGCATCGGAGCATCTCATGCTCCGATGCGCTCCCGTGCCCTGCACTAGATCGCGCAGGGCACAGGCTCTTGTGTTTACAATAACACACTGCCGGGCGGTAACTTCTGCCCAGCAGTGTGTTCGGTGACGTCACCGGCTCTGAGGGGCGGGCTTTAGCTCTGCCCTAGCCGTTTTACTGGCTAGGGCAGAGCCAAATCCTGCCCATCAGTGCCGGTGACGTCACCGGGGTTCCTGTCAGCCCCATAGAGAGCCCCGGTACGTCACCGGAACTCAGAAAAATGCCTTTGCCCTGCGCGATTTAGCGCAGGGCAAAGGAGAGCATCGGAGCATGAACTGCTCCGATGCTCATGTCAGGGGGGCTGCCGGGGTGAAAATGGAGGGATGTCCAGGTTCAGCTCTGAACCTGGACAACCCCTTTAAGGTTCTGTTCACATGTGCAGTAACACCCCCAATTGGTAACACCCACCTGGACCTTCATTACAAACTGCTAGCAATGCATTCATAACTTCCTGCTTGAATAATATAGGAATGGCACAGAATAAAGTCATGAGAACAGATTCTCCATAATTGTTATTACATGGAGAATGCAAGTAGCTACTAAAACTGACATGTCAGGAAAGGAGGCAGGTCCTCTTTAAAGACCTTCTCAGGGAAGAACTAGCAAAATAAATAAATAAAACAAGTAAATCAAAATAAATAAATTCTTTAAAATCTATAAAATCTTTAATTAGAAAAATTCGGGGAGATTTATCAAAACTGGTGCAAAGGAAAACTTACTTCGTTGTCCACGGAAACCAATCAGATTTCAGCTTTCATTTCCAAAAAGAGCTCTAAAAAAATTAAAGTTGAAATGAATGTAACTAGCAGTGGCAAGCAAAGCATTTGAAGCTGAATTCGTTCCAACTTCGATTCGCAACAAATCTGAATTTCCTTGCGCTTCGTTGTAACTAGAGTTGAGCGAACACCTGGATGTTTGGGTTCGAGAAGTTCGGCCGAACTTCCCGGAAATGTTCGGGTTCGGGATCCGAACCCGATCCGAGCTTCGTCCCGAACCCGAACCCCATTGAAGTCAATGGGGACCCAAACTTTTCGGTACTAAAAAGGCTGTAAAACAGCCCAGGAAAGGGCTAGGGGGCTGCAAAAGGCAGCAACATGTAGGTAAATCCCCTGCAAACAAATGTGGATAGGTAAATGAATTAAAATAAAAATAAAATAAATAAAAATTAACCAAAATCAATTGGAGAGAGGTCCCATAGCAGAGAATCTGGCTTCACGTCACCCACCACTGGAACAGTCCATTCTCAGATATTTAGGCCCCGGCACCCAGGCAGAGGAGAGAGGTCCCGTAACAGAGAATCTGTCTTCATGTCAGCAGAGAATCAGTCTGCATGTCATAGCAGAGAATGAGGCTTCACGTCAGCCACCACTGCAACAGTCCATTGTCAGATATTTAGGCCCCGGTACCCAGGCAGAGGAGAGAGGTCCCGTAACAGACAATCTGGCTTCATGTCAGCAGAGAATTAGTTTGCATGTCATAGCAGAGAATCAGGCTTCACGTCAGCCACCACTGCAACAGTCCATTGTCATAAATTTAGGCCAAGCACCCAGGCAGAGGAGAGAGGTCCCGTAACAGAGAATCTGTCTTCATGTCAGCAGAGAATCAGTCTTCATATCATAGCAGAGAATCAGGCTTCACGTCAGCCACCAATGCAACAGTCCATTGTCAGATATTTAGGCCCAGCACCCAGGCAGAGGAGAGAGGTCCCGTAACAGACAATCTGGCTTCATGTCAGCAGAGAATCAGTCTTCATATCATAGCAGAGAATCAGGCTTCACGTCACCCACCACTGTAAGAGTCCATTTTCATAAATTTAGGCCCAGCACCCAGGCAGAGGAGAGAGGTCCCGTAACAGACAATCTGGCTTCATGTCAGCAGAGAATCAGTCTTCATATCATAGCAGAGAATCAGGCTTCACGTCAGCCACCAATGCAACAGTCCATTGTCAGATATTTAGGCCCAGCACCCAGGCAGAGGAGAGAGGTCCCGTAACAGACAATCAGGCTTCACGCCAGCCACCAGTGCAACAGTCCATTGGCATATATTTAGGCCCAGCACCCAGGCAGAGGAGAGAGGTCCCGTAACAGAGAATCTGGCTTCATGTCAGCAGAGAATCAGTCTGCATGTCATAGCAGAGAATCAGGCTTCACGTCAGCCACCACTGCAACAGTCCATTGTCATAAATTTAGGCCCAGCACCCAGGCAGAGGAGAGAGGTCCCGTAACAGACAATCTGGCTTCATGTCAGCAGAGAATCAGTCTTCATATCATAGCAAAGAATCAGGCTTCACGTCACCCACCACTGTAAGAGTCCATTTTCATAAATTTAGGCCCAGCACCCAGGCAGAGGAGAGAGGTCCCGTAACAGAGAATCTGGCTTCATGTCAGCAGAGAATCAGTCTTCATGTCATAGCAGAGAATCAGGCTTCACGTCAGCCACCACTGCAACAGTCCATTGTCATAAATTTAGGCCCAGCACCCAGGCAGAGGAGAGAGGTCCCGTAACAGACAATCTGGCTTCATGTCAGCAGAGAATCAGTCTTCATATCATAGCAGAGAATCAGGCTTCACGTCACCCACCACTGTAAGAGTCCATTTTCATAAATTTAGGCCCAGCACCCAGGCAGAGGAGAGAGGTCCCGTAACAGACAATCTGGCTTCATGTCAGCAGAGAATCAGTCTTCATGTCATAGCAGAGAATCAGGCTTCACGTCAGCCACCACTGCAACAGTCCATTGTCATAAATTTAGGCCCAGCACCCAGGCAGAGGAGAGAGATCCCGTAACAGACAATCTGGCTTCATGTCAGCAGAGAATCAGTCTTCATATCATAGCAGAGAATCAGGCTTCACGTCACCCACCACTGTAAGAGTCCATTTTCATAAATTTAGGCCCAGCACCCAGGCAGAGGAGAGAGGTCCCGTAACAGACAATCTGGCTTCATGTCAGCAGAGAATCAGTCTTCATATCATAGCAGAGAATCAGGCTTCACGTCAGCCACCAATGCAATAGTCCATTGTCAGATATTTAGGCCCAGCACCCAGGCAGAGGAGAGAGGTCCCGTAACAGACAATCAGGCTTCACGTCAGCCACCAGTGCAACAGTCCATTGGCATATATTTAGGCCCAGCACCCAGGCAGAGGAGAGAGGTCCCGTAACAGAGAATCTGGCTTCATGTCAGCAGAGAATCAGTCTGCATGTCATAGCAGAGAATCAGGCTTCACGTCAGCCACCACTGCAACAGTCCATTGTCATAAATTTAGGCCAAGCACCCAGGCAGAGGAGAGAGGTCCCGTAACAGACAATCTGGCTTCATGTCAGCAGAGAATCAGTCTTCATATCATAGCAGAGAATCAGGCTTCACGTCACCCACCACTGTAAGAGTCCATTTTCATAAATTTAGGCCCAGCACCCAGGCAGAGGAGAGAGGTCCCGTAACAGACAATCTGGCTTCATGTCAGCAGAGAATCAGTCTTCATGTCATAGCAGAGAATCAGGCTTCACGTCACCCACCACTGTAAGAGTCCATTTTCATAAATTTAGGCCCAGCATTCAGGCAGAGGAGAGAGGTCCCGTAACAGACAATCTGGCTTCATGTCAGCAGAGAATCAGTCTTCATGTCATAGCAGAGAATCAGGCTTCACGTCACCCACCACTGTAAGAGTCCATTTTCATAAATTTAGGTCCAGCACCCAGGCAGAGGAGAGAGGTCCCGTAACAGAGAATCTGGCTTCATGTCAGCAGAGAATTAGTCTGCATGTCAAAGCAGAGAATCAGGCTTCACGTCACCCAACATTGGAACAGTCCATTGGCATATATTTAGGCCCCGGCACCCAGACAGAGGAGAGGTTCATTCAAATTTGGGTAGCCTCGCAATATAATGGTAAAATGAAAATAAAAATAGGATTGAATGAGGAAGTGCCCTGGAGTACAATAATATATGGTTAAGGGGAGGTAGTTAATGTCTAATCTGGACAAGGGACGGACAGGTCCTGTGGGATCCATGCCTGGTTCATTTTTATGAACGTCAGCTTGTCCACATTGGCTGTAGACAGGCGGCTGCGTTTGTCTGTAATGACACCCCCTGCCGTGCTGAATACACGTTCAGACAAAACGCTGGCCGCCGGGCAGGCCAGCACCTCCAAGGCATAAAAGGCTAGCTCTGGCCACGTGGACAATTTAGAGACCCAGTAGTTGAATGGGGCCGAACCATCAGTCAGTACGTGGAGGGGTGTGCACACGTACTGTTCCACCATGTTAGTGAAATGTTGCCTCCTGCTAACACGTTGCGTATCAGGTGGTGGTGCAGTTAGCTGTGGCGTGTTGACAAAACTTTTCCACATCTCTGCCATGCTAACCCTGCCCTCAGAGGAGCTGGCCGTGACACAGCTGCCTTGGCGACCTCTTGCTCCTCCTCTGCCTTGGCCTTGGGCTTCCACTTGTTCCCCTGTGACATTTGGGAATTCTCTCAGTAGCGCGTCTACCAACGTGCGCTTGTACTCGCGCATCTTCCTATCACGCTCCAGTGCAGGAAGTAAGGTGGGCACATTGTCTTTGTAGCGTGGATCCAGCAGGGTGGCAACCCAGTAGTCCGCACAGGTTAAAATGTGGGCAACTCTGCTGTCGTTGCGCAGGCACTGCAGCATGTAGTCGCGCATGTGTGCCAGGCTGCCCAGGGGTAAGGACAAGCTGTCCTCTGTGGGAGGCGTATCGTCATCGTCCTGCCTTTCCCCCCAGCCACGCACCAGTGATGGACCCGAGCTGCGTTGGGTGCCACCCCGCTGTGACCATGCTTCATCCTCATCCTCCTCCACCTCCTCCTCATCCTCGTCCTCCTCGTCCTCCAGTAGTGGGCCCTGGCTGGCCACATTTGTACCTGGCCTCTGCTGTTGCCAAAAACCTCCCTCTGAGTCACTTCGAAGAGACTGGCCTGAAAGTGCTAAAAATGACCCCTCTTCCTCCTCCTCCTCCTGGGCCACCTCCTCTTCCATCATCGCCCTAAGTGTTTTCTCAAGGAGACATAGAAGTGGTATTGTAACGCTAATAACGGCGTCATCGCCACTGGCCATGTTGGTGGAGTACTCGAAACAGCGCAACAGGGCACACAGGTCTTGCATGGAGGCCCAGTCATTGGTGGTGAAGTGGTGCTGTTCTGTAGTGCGACTGACCCGTGCGTGCTGCAGCTGAAACTCCACTGTGGCCTGCTGCTGCTCGCACAGTCTGTCCAGCATGTGCAAGGTGGAGTTCCACCTGGTGGGCATGTCGCATATGAGGCGGTGAGCGGGAAGGCCGAAGTTACGCTGTAGCGCAGACAGGCGAGCAGCAGCAGGATGTGAACGTCGAAAGCGCGAACAGACGGCCCGCACTTTATGTAGCAGCTCTGACATGTCGGGGTAGTTGTGAATGAACTTCTGCACCACCAAATTCAGCACATGCGCCAAGCAAGGGATGTGCGTCAAACTGGCTAGTCCCAGAGCTGCAACGAGATTTCGCCCATTATCACACACCACCAGGCCGGGCTTGAGGCTCACCGGCAGCAACCACTCGTCAGTCTGTTGTTCTATAGCCCGCCACAACTCCTGTGCGGTGTGGGGCCTGTCCCCCAAACATATGAGTTTCAGAATGGCCTGCTGACGTTTACCCCGGGCTGTGCTGAAGTTGGTGGTGAAGGTGTGTGGCTGACTAGATGAGCAGGTGGAAGAAGAGGAGGAGGAAGTCGAGTAGGAGGAGGTGGCAACAGGAGGCAAAGAATGTTGCCCTGTGATCCTTGGCGGCGTAAGGACGTGCGCCAAACAGCTCTCCGCCTGGGGCCCAGCTGTCACTACATTTACCCAGTGTGCAGTTAGGGAGATATAGCGTCCCTGGCCGTGCTTACTGGTCCACGTATCTGTGGTTAGGTGGACCTTGCCACAGATGGCGTTGCGCAGTGCACACTTGATTTTATCGGATACTTGGTTGTGCAGGGAAGGCACGGCTCTCTTGGAGAAGTAGTGCCGGCTGGGAACAACATACTGTGGGACAGCAAGCGACATGAGCTGTTTGAAGCTGTCTGTGTCCACCAGCCTAAATGACAGCATTTCATAGGCCAGTAGTTTAGAAATGCTGGCATTCAGGGCCAGGGATCGAGGGTGGCTAGGTGGGAATTTACGCTTTCTCTCAAATGTTTGTGAGATGGAGAGCTGAACGCTGCCGTGTGACATGGTTGAGATGCTTGGTGACGGAGGTGGTGTTGGTGGTACATCCCCTGTTTGCTGGGCGGCAGGTGCCAACGTTCCTCCAGAGGCGGAGGAAGAGGCCGAGGCGGCAGCAGCAGATGAGGCCGAGGCGGCAGCAGCAGAAGAGGCCGAGGCGGCAGCAGCAGAAGAGGTAGCAGGGGGAGCCTGAGTGACTTCCTTGGTTTTAAGGTGTTTACTCCACTGCAGTTCATGCTTTGCATGCAGGTGCCTGGTCATGCAGGTTGTGCTCAGGTTCAGAACGTTAATGCCTCGCTTCAGGCTCTGATGGCACAGCGTGCAAACCACTCGGGTCTTGTCGTCAGCACATTGTTTGAAGAAGTGCCATGCCAGGGAACTCCTTGAAGCTGCCTTTGGGGTGCTCGGTCCAAGATGGCGGCGGTCAGTAGCAGGCGGAGTCTCTTGGCGGCGGGTGTTCTGCTTTTGCCCACTGCTCCCTCTTTTGCTACGCTGTTGGCTCGGTCTCACCACTGCCTCTTCCTCCGAACTGTGAAAGTCAGTGGCACGACCTTCATTCCATGTGGGGTCTAGGACCTCATCGTCCCCTGCATCGTCTTCCACCCAGTCTTGATCCCTGACCTCCTGTTCAGTCTGCACACTGCAGAAAGACGCAGCAGTTGGCACCTGTGTTTCGTCATCATCAGAGACATGCTGAGGTGGTATTCCCATGTCCTCATCATCAGGAAACATAAGTGGTTGTGCGTCAGTGCATTCTATGTCTTTCACCGCTGGGGAAGGGCTAGGTGGATGCCCTTGGGAAACCCTGCCAGCGGAGTCTTTAAACAGCATAAGAGACTGCTGCATAACTTGAGGCTGAGACAGTTTCCCTGGTATGCATGGGGGTGATGTGACAGACTGATGGGGTTGGTTTTCAGGCGCCATCTGTGCGCTTTCTGCAGAAGACTGGGTGGGAGATAATGTGAACGTGCTGGATCCACTGTCGGCCACCCAATTGACTAATGCCTGTACCTGCTCAGGCCTTACCATCCTTAGAACGGCATTGGGCCCCACTATATATCGCTGTAAATTCTGGCGGCTACTGGGACCTGAGGTAGTTGGTACACTAGGACGTGTGGATGTGGCAGAACGGCCACGTCCTCTCCCAGCACCAGAGGGTCCACTAACACCACCACGAGCATGTCCACGTCCGCGTCCCTTACTAGATGTTTTCCTCATTGTTATGGTTCACCACAACAACAAAAATATTATTTGGCCCAATGTATTGTATTCAAATTCAGCTGAATATAAATTTGAGGCCTAGTATTTAGGCGCTGGGTGACAGGTATGGGTTTACTGACAGAATTAGACTTGGAAATGCACAGTAGCGTGTGTGTGAAGTTATTCTGAATGACCCTATGTGCACCTTGAATATTATATACCCTTTTAGGGATAGATTTCAAATAGCTCTGATATAGCAGGAACCACTAAATTATGAAATTGCTAAATTGTGAATTGTATTTCAACCCAGAACAAAAAATGTGCTTTGACGGACACTAAATAACTTGCCCAGCCAGAACAGTACAGCGGTAACGACAGATTTAGCGGGATATAAATTTGAGGCCTAGTATTTAGGCGCTGGGTGACCGGTATGGATTTACTGACAGAATTAAAATTGGAAATGCACAGTAGCGTGTGTGTGAAGTTATTCTGAATGACCCTATGTGCACCTTGAATATTATATACCCTTTTAGGGATAGATTTCAAATAGCTCTGATATAGCAGAAACCACTAAATTATGAAATTGCTAAATTGTGAATTGTATTTCAACCCAGAACAAAAAATGTGCTTTGACGGACACTAAATAACTTGCCCAGCCAGAACAGTACAGCGGTAACGACAGATTTAGCGGGATATACAGTTCGAGTTCGCTCATCCCTAGTTGTAACAAATCAGTTTTTCCTAAAATTATGGCTGCAAAAATGATGTTACAAAGTGAAAGTAAGAATACCGGGAACATGAGATCACCCATAATGCTGTGCAGCCAGCCAATCAGCAGATAGCCATCCTCTGTGATGTCACAGCCCTATAAAAGTCTCCTCCTGCGTGGTCTCCATCATTGTCCTGTGAGCTGAGCATAGGGAGAGATGTGGGAAGTTTCCATGCGCTGGGGCAGTGTTGCTGAAAATGATTAATAGAAGAATATTGGAGAGGGAAAGTGCAGGGAGACTGCAGTAAGAGTGTAGGGAGACTGCAGGGAGAGTGCAGAGAGAATTATGCTGCATCAGTTTTATTTATTTATTCCTACATTTACTTATTCTTACATCAGCCGTAAATGTAATTCAATACCAATAAGATAAAAGCCTTTATTTTTCCAGTGCCAGCGTGCCAACCAATACCATCCAGTCTGCACCCCTTAGGGGGGCCAGGTCTTAATGATGACCATCCTCATCTTTTGCTGGCTTTACTTCTTCCAAATTATCCTTAAAAGTCTCCATGTCCTAGAAAAGTCAGGAAGATGCAGAGAGGAGGAGCTGGATGTTCCTGATGACATATTCTCATTGATATTAGATGATGTGGAAAAGGAGGAAAAGCAGATGGCAGAAGAAGGGCTCCCACCTGTAGGGCAGGAGAGCGCTGGAGTTGGGTATGCCAGAGCTGATTAATAATCTGTGTTTACTGTCAAATAACCTGCAGGAGATTGCAGGCAAGATGCAATATGACAATATGCATATTGTCCCCCCACCGAACCAGCTAAACCCCATAACAGCAACAACCCCTGTTTAAGGGGCCGCACGGCCATTAACAAAGAAGGACTATACAGTGTGGTCTTCATTATTAAAGGAAACTGCGGGTCAATTGGCCACGCGGTTCTTCACCGCAACATGGCCACAACCCATCCGTAGCAAGGACGCTAAGGCAGAGGGGCCTGGGTATACCTAATTTATAGCAACTTGTGACAAATTAATTTGTAAGGAATCAAATTTCTTGGCTAACTTTGGCGAATTGTCTAGTAACTAGGACTACATGGGGGAAAGGGGAGGGCATTTTAATTTATTACTGGTTACCTTCACTACCCCCTAGATGAATCTTGCATGTTTTGCTAATTTAAGGTTTTTAAAAATGTATTTATAATTATTTAGAATGACCCTTTTAACTGCAATAAATACCTATTTATAAACTGACCAGTCATAGGGGAACATTTATTAAGTCTGCTACTCCAGTTTTATGGGGTAAAAATGTTGCAAGTGATGCCTGTGCATGACACTTGCTGCATATTTTTGCAACATTTGGTCAAATTTTCAGAGTAGAACACCATTAAATCAAATTTTTAAAAAGTGTCACGTCTCCACACCAGGCAACCCCCGGTGTACTTTTACAGACATAGGCGTACACCATATTGCACTTGCGCCAAATATATTATTACTGTTCGCTATTTCATAACTTTGTCGCACCCTCACAAATCAAATCAGACAAAAAATGCAAATAATACATAAAATACATTTCCCTCGTAGTGCTTATTTTCTTGAAGTGACTGTGCTTCTACATAGAGAGAAGTACAAACATCTGCAAGCAACAAGACAGATTTGGTTTCACCTCTGAATAGTAAACATACAACAGTTCAGTGTCACGGGTGAGTTTAAGCTTGAATGTTCTAGTAGAGAGAGCGGTTTGATCTCTGGTTATTGCTGGGTGATGTCCCCGCCAGGAATATTTCTGTACAGCCCCTTTACCGTAGCAGAGATTCATCCCCTATTTAAGGATTATCAACAAATCTGTTCTGAACAGAGGCATAACTGTAAGAAGTGCAGAGGTCATGTGGGCCCTGAAGCTGGAGAGGGGCCAAAAAGTCCTTCTGCCCGACATGAGAAATCCAGTATTATAAATGACTCAACATAGTTGCGGATCCCATTACTGACACCTCACAATGTAATTGCTGTGTTGCATTGAGCATTAAAGGGGTTGTCTGAGTTGAAAAGAATGAATTGCAAAAGGCATGGCAAGATATTAAAATAATAAAAAAAAGTATACACACCTTTCTAACCTCCCTACTTTCCACTGTTGCTCCGATCCTCCTCGCCAGACTTTGTTCTCATGACTGCAGTGACGACGATACTATATATATCACATGACTACTGCAGCCAATCACAGACATAACCTTTCATGCGGTACAGTGTCAAATGCTTTGGAGAAGTCCAGATACACGACATCCATTGATTCGCCGCTGTCAAGTCTAGAACTTACCCCCTCATAGAAACTGATTAAATTAGTTTGACATAACCGGTCCCTCATGAAGCCATGCTGATATGGCGTTATTTGCCTATTTTCATTGAGGCACTCCAAGATTGCATCTCTTAGAAAACCTTCAAACAGTTTACCCATGACAGATGTAAAACCGGCCTATAGTTTCCAGGCTCTGTTTTTGGACCCTTTTTGAATATTGGCACCACATTTGCTATGCACCAATCCTGGGGAACATTCCCTGTCAGTATAGAGTCAGAAATAAGGGTCTGGCTATGACATCTGGTGTGGGCCAAATGCCCTTCCCTGGCTATTCTAACTAAATGTATGGTGTCCTCTGCTTTGAAATACAAACACAAAAGGTTAAGATGCTACATTACCATCTGTGTGTGTTATGGGTGTCCCATGTATCACTACCTTGTGAATAGTTGATAAAAGTTTGTCATGAGCAGGATAACTTAAAGTGGCTTTGGAAAAAAATAAAATAAAAGTGGCCTTATGTTGTAAATGGGTCCAAATTGACAGAAGACAGGCCAAAACAGACTGCCGAGACTTATACCCTTGCCCCCCCCCAACCCCTTAGCCATCTTACAGCCTATAATAAATAACCACACATAACCATATTGTTGGGTGAGGGTCGGTCACAGCTTTATTAGTTATTTCCAAACCATTCAAATCTTATAAAACCACACAGCTTGCCTCGGAGTAGAAGCAGTATGCCCCACAGAATTAATCTGTGGGCAACACTGCCTTCTTCTCTCTCCTAATGACTCAACCGACCTCCATGGAAGAGCCCATGTACCCCTACACGGCGTTCCGACCCCCACCCAACAAGAACGCTTGCTCTACACCATCTTGTAAACCAGAGAGGAAGATGTCGAGGTCAATGTCATTGAAATGTACACCATCGGGCTCATGAGGCGCATATTA
Source organism: Bufo gargarizans (assembly GCF_014858855.1). NCBI lineage: Eukaryota > Metazoa > Chordata > Amphibia > Anura > Bufonidae > Bufo > Bufo gargarizans. Next base: position 63,256,877 of record NC_058086.1, on the reverse strand, counting down.
TACCCTTCCAACTGCCTATGGCGCACACCACAATTCCTGCCCTAGAGCGCACAAAGCGGGCGATCCGGGCGTTGACTGTCCGTCTGGCTCTTTCTATGGCCTGAGCGTCCCTGGCACCCTGCCAAGTGACTCTAGGGATGATCTCCGACCAACCAATAATAACTTCCTGAAAAAAGAAATGGAGTCGTTCCAGGTCCGCCCGGTTGAGAGTAATGAGCTCAGCCAATTTTATCAGGCAGAGGCCATTGCCCCCAGTGTGAGTGACTAATATAGCAGGGGAACGGACTGTTTTACTTAGCTCTACCGCTTCAGGTAAGAATTGACACCATCGTAGACCACCGAATGCCACGCCAAGAGACATGAATGTCCTGTAAGCAAAGGCTGCGACCGCCAGGGCGGTATTCGGAATGCTGACCTGCCCAAAAAATGTACGAATGTCCAAGGAAGCAGATGGACAGTTGGACAGGATCTGAAAATAAATTCAAACTACCACCGGCCAATAGGTTGCACTTCTGAGTCAGGGAAACCGGCTCTAGCTGCCTCAGTAGCTGCTCCAATGCGAAAGGAGCAAGTACCAAATTCCAAAGAAGGGAGACCTAAGGCCGCGAGGCAATGGGTAACAACTGACTTAAGCTGAAAACGGTTGAGCGGATTGCCATCTGCGTGAAGAAGGAGGGGGCACCCCTGAGGGCGGGTAATTCCGATACCGCCAAATATGGGCATGCTGGGTCTTCCACTTCATATAAAGGAAGCCAAGTGCAGCGGGCAAAGATGTCTGTTTTAGAGCGGCAGATAAAAATACAGAGGGAAGAATCACTGATGAGCACGTCCTCAAACTGTAAGCCCCCCAGGCCGAAAACGGGATTGCTAAACTAGCTCCCCTATCCTAAAGGCAGCAGAAAATGCTAAGCAAAAAGCTGCACGAAACAGCACAACTTCTACCTGTGAGGTGCAAACAGTAGGTAAAACAGCACATAAACGAGTTAACTGGGCGCCTATGCTTGCCGCACATATTCAATGCACCTTAAGGGCTTGGCAGATGATTAAATGCTTGGTGACGTCGAGGCCTTAAGGGCAGGCACCAGGCTTTTTGCTACTGACTGGGCACCCCACGCCCCTGTAAAATTTATCTCACCAATAGAAGGTGTTGCAGGAGGGTCTCGTGATAAGGCTGGAGGATCCTCTTCCGGAACCGCACGGGATAGTTCGGTGTCCAGGCTCCTGCCTCTTGCGTGAATAAGCTCAACTCGGATGAAGAAGGCAACCGCCATCTGGAAAACCTCGAACGAACGGACCTGCGGCTTCGCCTTGAGGATCTGGACGCATGACAGGTACAGCGGTTACAGTAAGATGCTGACCTGCGCCTATTTCGGCGGTTGGAACTTTCAGCAGGAGAACGTGAACGGGCGTGGGTTCTAATGTAATGAGGCGTTTAGCGTTGTGCCAGAAGAGGGGGTGGGCGGATGTTCCTGGGAGGCCGCCTGCCGCCAGCTGCACGCAAAGGGGCATCTAAGAGAGCAGAAGCGGCATTGGAGGCTGGGGGGACAGAAGAGGGCCGGAGGGGGGTGGTACGGTCATGGCCAGAGGAGCAGAGGGAAAAGGAGAAAATGGGGAAGATGCAGGGGCTTGTAATCCCGCCAGCAGGTGAGAGAGAAAACCCGGCCCTTCATTTTGAAAGTAAGCTGCCATAGCAGCTATCAAGGCCCTTTCGTCAGCCATACCTAATGTAGCTTGAGGAGCTTTTCTACCTAAGGGCTCTACCACATTTATTGGCCAACCAGAAACAAGGGGAGGGTGGGGAAAGCTAGATACTGGAAAATGCCTCCTTCATATAAAAGCCTGCTCCTGAAACACCCCTGCGGGCAGTACCACTGTAACTGGGCTGCAATACTATCTTTATCCCTTTATGTACCACCTATTCTCTCTGCAGTCAAGGACGCCTGCATTTATGTATCTTGGCGTCATCTAAGTAGGCAGGAACAACAGAAGTAGTTGGGGCCTGCAATACCATAGTGCAGCCCAGAATACCACCCCAGAAGAACCAAATACCACAGGGCAGCACAAAATACTGCCGCCCCAACCACAGTATATAACTGTATCACCATCATAAGGACCATAATACAGTTGAGTTCAGGAGGACACCTGTGGCTGTAGGGTATAGTATCAAATCATTATGTACCTGGCCTGCGACCATCAAGAGGGCTTGAGTGGCCCTCTGGGCACTGGCCCACCGGGAAATGTCCCTGTAGGTTATATTGCCAATCCACCCCTGGGCATGAGAAAAACACTTTTAACTGTCCCTGTGCAGCCTCATATTTCCAGAAAGGCAGCAACATTTTATATCAAGCATAGCCCAGCCTGTCTGAATATTTAAGGTCAGACTGAAGGATCACACACTTGTAGGGTACTGTGCACCAAGCAGAAATGTTCATGTTGACTGCTAGAGATTAACAAATCAATCCTCAACTAATTTAATTCAAATTGAATTTTCCAAAAATGCACGCCAAATTTGAATCAGAAATTTTGCCAATTTGGTGGAATTTCTCAAAATGGTGTCAACCATTTTTCAGATCTGAAGACAGGAAAGATAAATAAGGGGTATCATATGACCCCAGGCAGTCTGTGTACAGCATATACACACACCAGCAGGAATTTCCTGCCCAAAAAAACTGATATTTTTTAGACCATTTTTTTTAAATATAAAAATCCATCAGTGCAGTTTGTTACAGGCTGTTTGTTACCACCAGAAGCCATGTGTTTACCTGTGGCGATATACAATATGTCACTGTCACTTTAAGATTACTAATGCTGGCTTATCATTAAAAAGCTTGAAATGAATTGCATGCAGTCCCTGGGTTGAATTTATTCGGACTCGAATTGAAACACCCAATGAATTCACTGAACCTGTATCGAATTTCAGAAAATTTTCTCATCACTACTGACTGTCTACTTCATGTACATGAATAATACAATGTATTAATTGGTAACCTAATATTAACCCCTTAGTGACCAGCCTGTTTTGGCCCAAGGATTTTTTATTTTTTATTTTCATCTCCTTCCAAGAGCCATAACTTTTTTTTTTTTTTTCCATCGATGTAGCCATACAGGGGCTTGTTTTTTGCAGGACAAGTTGTAGTTTTTAATGGTTTGAAGTACACATAACTTACCGATTAACTTTTATTAACTCTTTTGGGGGGAGGATAGGAAAATACAGCAGTACTGCCACTGAGTTTTTACATAATAAATTTTACAGCGTTCATTTTTCCGCATAAATAACATGATAACTTTATTCTCTGCATAAATATGACTACATCAATAGCAAATACATAGTGTTTCTTGCATTTTACTACATTTACACTATAAAAATCCTTTTTTTTTTTAAGAAAATGTTACGTGAAGTTATGTGAGTGCTTGATTTTTGCAGGATGACTTGTAGTTTTGAATTTTGGGGTACATAACACTTTTTGATTGTTTTTTTATTAATTTTTTTTGCTGCCAAATAAGGAAAAACAGCAATTCTGGCATATTTAAATTTTCTTTAAAAAATTTTTTAGGTTCACCAGCACAGGACAAATTAAATGATAATTGTGTAGTGTGGGTTTTTATGGACGCAGCAATACTAAATATGTGGTGGGGATTATATTTTTGCATTTTAAAGCCTTTTTAATTGGAAAAATAACTTTTTTTTGTTATTAAATAAAACTTTATTTAACATTTTTTTTAACCACTTACTAGTCCCACAAGAGAAACTGAATAGGCGATCTTTTGATTGCTTCTATAATACACTGTACTGACATTGCTATACTGATCAGGCTCTAGGCTGCCATGCGAATACAGGCTGCTGCAATCTCATTTGTGGGAGGCTGATGGGAGACAGAGGGAACCTACTCCCTCTGAACCACTTAGATGCCGCTGTCGCTTTTGACTGCAGCATCTAAGGGGTTAGAGCAAAAGCCTGGCTTTCATGTTAGAGCTAAGCCTCTCTTTCCACTGCACGGGAGACCCATGCAACGCTTAGACTAGACCTCTGTAAAAAAGCGGTGGCCTAGCTTAAGGCCCCCTTAGTGACTGCCGTAAAAAGGCGTATTGGTGATCACTAAGGGGTTGATGGTCCCCTTAGGAGAACTCTAACACTCTGACAATAAACATCTCCAGTGTTGTGTTCTACTTGATCTAGACTGTTTTCCAACTTTCTAAGTACAGTCATTTCTAAGAACTGAGGATCAGAGTGATGCGTAAACTTTCCCCAGCTGTGTTCCTTATGTTTCAAAACAACCCCTGCTGCAAAGATTACTCCTCGCTCATTGCCTTAGTCCCATATACACTCGGCAAGTCTGCCCAGTAACAAGGAGCTGCCCTGTCCTGAGCACAATAAGATCAAGTTCCCAGCAAAACATGTTTTCTTTCCTTGTTCTTTAAACAAAGTAAGGTTATATGAACTGAGTCATTTGTTAACGTCGTCGTACCAGGAATCCTACGGCAGCGGGACAAGGTCTTAGCATGAGTGACTTCAGAGTGAAATAAAGATCAGTTCACACTTGTTTTTAACATTTTCTAAGGCTGAAAGAGTTAGATGTTGATTATCGAATCGCAACATATTTGTAGTGTGGGTTTTGCACAACAAATGCGCAGTAGTGGATGAGGTTCTCAAGCCCCTATCAGCTTGTAGAGATAAAAGTAAACTTTGCTCTGCATTTTCAAATTTGCAGCATGTTCATATTTGGAACCTTGATTTTCACTGTAGATTTTACCTATTGTAACCTATCGTTTGAAATCCATGATAAATCTGCAAAATCCATATGTATCACCTTGAAATCCGTTAAAGGGTATATATATATATATATATATATATATATATATATATATATACCTTTGGGGTCAATTTTTTATGATTGCATTTTACTCATTCGGGACTAAAAATCACTTTTCAATTGGTCTTTATTAAAAATGCTATATAAAAAGAAGAAGGTAATAGAGGCTCACCCAACTGAAGGTTTGGATAGGTTCTCTAGTCACGTATTGACCCACCCAGTCAAAAAAAGGAAAACAAATTGGATATAAAGTGTAGCAACTGGCACTCAACCTTTGACACCATGCATTAGTATTCTGAGGATTTAAATCATTTGATTTATTTGCAAAGTAAAAAATGTGAATAAATACTAGTAGTACATAAAGAATGTTTCATACAATAATGCCATGTATAAAATCGCATGAATAAAATAGCAATACAAACGCACACCAACATTAATTGTAGTTCAAATTGCTAAGGCCTATAGATGAGGATTAAATGGACCTCTCACTCGATAGTCTCCAAGTAGAGCAGATGAAATCCAAGGTTCATATGGCTATGATAAACAGTATTGATTTGAATAAGCAGCTGTTCGAGTCAGTATAGGATGCTTTGAAAAATTCCTTGTGTTGATATAATAGATGCTAAGGTGCTAGAAAGTAACTTGTTCGGATACTAAAAATCGATAGTAACTAATTGTCAGTCTGTACCTCCGCTACGAGCGGTCAGTATCAGACTTGTTTTACCTCCCTCCTGTAGGTAACTCCATAAAAGTCGAGAGTAGGTCCTGCGATATGGGAATCAAACCATGCGCGTTTCGAAGTGTATGCTCACTCCTTCATCAGTGGACAACTGATGAAGGAGTGAGCATACACTTCGAAACGCGTATGCTTTTGATTCCCATATCGCAGGACCTACTCTCAATGCAAGGAATTTTTCAAAGTATCCTATGCGAACAGCTGCTTATTCTAATCCAGTGTTTCCCAACCAGTGTGCCTCCAGCTGTTGCAAAACTACAACTCCCAGCATGCCTTGACAGCCTTTGGCTGTGCAGGCATGCTGGGAGTTGTAGTTTTGCAACAGCTGGAGGCACACTGGTTGGGAAACACTGTTCTAATCAATACTGTTTATCATAGCCATATGAACTGTGGATTTCATCTGCTCTACTTAGGAGACTATCGAGTGAGAGGTCCATTTAATCCTCATCTATAGGCCTTAGCAATTTGAACTACAATTAATGTTGGTGTGCGTTTGTATTGCTATTTTATTCATGCGATTTTATACATGGCATTATTGTATGAAACATTCTTTATGTACTACTAGTATTTATTCACATTTTTTACTTTGCAAATAAATCTAATTATTTATATCCTCAGAATACTAATGCATGGTGTCAAAGGTTGAGTGCCAGTTGCTACACTTTATTAAAAATATTGAGCCATTCTGTCACAAAGGGTTAAATGTTTGTCTAGCTCTGTAATTCATACTTTTTTACTTTAACTGTGTGGCGGTCATTTAAAATACTTTGGGGGTCATTTATTAGGATTTAGTTAATGTCCGTAAGTTTTGAAAAGAACTAGATATGGGGAGGAGTGTCCACTAGATTCTGCCTGACAGTTGCCAAGTTAGCGAATTTAATTTCAAGAGAAACACAATCTCTACAGTTAAAATTAAAAGGGTTATTTCAACAAACAACATACTATGAATGGCAACTGTGATGCAGACCAATATGTCAGGTTAGGTACACTAGTCTGTGATAAACCAAATTTTTCAGAAACTTTGCAACATTTCTTTTGAAGCATATGATTGGACAGTCTAGAACAGGGCTGTCTTTAATATTGATTGGACCCTGGGCAAAAATTTACTTGGGCCCCCTGGATCCCGCCTTCCCACACCTTAGCAGGCAATCACGCCCTCCACCACAACACACACACACAAAATCCACATATCTGGTAGAGTACAGTGAATGACTGTAAATACTTCCAGTTCTGAAGACTCCACCCACAGTATACAGGCCCCCCACAGTATACAGCCCCCCCCCACAGTATACAGGCCCCACACAGTATACAAGCCCCCCACAGTATACAGCTCCCCCACAGTATACAGCCCCCCCACAGTATACAGGCTCCCCACAGTATACAGGTTCCCCACAGTATACAGCCCCACACAGTATACAGCCCCACACAGTATACAGGCCCCCCACACTATACAGGCCCCCCACAGTATACAGCCCCCCACAGTATGCAGCCCCCCACAGTATACAGGCCCCCCACAGTATACAGCCCCACACAGTATACAGGCCCCGCACACTATACAGGCCCCCCACAGTATACAGGCCCCCCACAGTATACAGGCCCCCCACAGTATACAGTCCCACACAGTATACAGGCCCCCACACAGTATACAGCAGTTTACAGAATATTAGCATAACAGCCCCTGTCACCTTTTTCTGATGTAATCTTCACAAAAAAGCTCCAAACTTCTACTGCAACACTCCTGTTAGGACCTGTAATGACCTCATAGCCATGTGACCAGTAATATTGCTAGGTTACTGGTCACATGGTGATGATGTCATCTAAGGTCCTAGATCACATTCACAGCTCTAACAGTACGATGCCTGGACTCAGTGCCAGCAGGCATGGCAGCACCCCCTACGTAGCTGACAGCCTGACACCCGGGGCAGTGGCTAGCGAGGCTCAAGAGGCAGCTGCCTTGGGCCCCCCAGGAGCAACTGGGCCCCGGGGCAGCTGCCCCTTTTGCCCCTTGGTAAAGACGGCCCTGGTCTAGAACAGCATACAGCAATTGTAATGCAGACCATTAACCACCTCAGCTGCCCTAGCTTAAACACCCTTAATGACCAGACCACTTTTTACAATTCTGCACTACACTATTTTCACGGTTTATTGCTCGGTCATACAACTTACCACCCAAATTAATTTTACCTCCTTTTCTTCTCACTAATAGAGCTTTCATTTAGTGGTATTTCATTGCTGCTGACATTTTAACTTTTTTTGTTATTAATCGAAATTTTTGCAAAAAAATGACAATTTTCACTTTCAGTTGTAAATTGTTTTTAAAAAAAACTACATTTCTATATCAATTTTTCTCTAAATTTATTGTTCTACATGTCTTTGATAAAAAAAATGCAATAAGTGTATATTTATTGGTTTGGGTAAAAGTTATAGTGTTTACAAACTATGGTACAAAAAATGTGAATTTCCGCATTTTGAAGCAGCTCTGACTTTCTGAGCACCTGTCATGTTTCCTGAGGTTCTACAATGCCCAGACAGTAGAAAAACACCACAAATGACCCCATTTCGGAAAGTAGACACCCTAAGGTATTCACTGATGGGCATAGTGAGTTCATAGAACTTTTTATTTTTTGTCACAAGTTAGTGGAAAATGATTATTATTATTATTTTTTTCTTACAAAGTCTCATATTCCACTAACTTGTGACAAAAAATGAAAACTTCCATGAACTCACTATGCCCATCACGAAATACCTTGGGGTGTCTTCTTTCCAAAAGGGGGTCACTTGTGGGGTAGTTATACTCTCCTGGCATTTTAGGGGCCCTAATGCGTGAGAAGTAGTTTGAAATTCAAATGTGTAAAAAATGTCCTGTGAAATCCTAAAGGTGCGCTTTAGAATTTGGGCCCCTTTGCCCACCTAGGCAGCAAAAAAGTGTCACACATGTGGTATCGCCGTACTCAGGAGAAGTTGGGCAATGTGTTTTGGGGTGTCTTTTTACATATACCTATGCTGGGTGAGAGAAATATCTCTCTAAAAGTCAATTTTTCCCATTTTTTTTATACAAAGTTGTCATTTGACAGAGATATTTATCTCACCCAGCATTGTTATATGTAAAAAGACACCCCAAAACACATAGCCCTACTTCTCCTGAGTACGGTGATACCACATGTGTGACACTTTTTTTGCAGCCTAGGTGGGCAAAGGGACCCACATTCCAAAGAGCACCTTTCGGATTTCACAGGGCATTTTTAACACATTTGGATTTCAAACTACTTCTCACGCATTAGGGCCCCTAAAATGCAGGGCAGTATAAATACCCCACAAGTGACCCCATTTTGGAAAGAAGACACCCCAAGGTATTCCGTGAGGGGCATGGCGAGTCCCTAAAATATTTTTTTTTGGCACAAGTTAGCGGAAATTGATGATTTATTTTTTATTTTATTTTTTTTCTTACAAAGTCTCATATTCCACTAACTTGTGACAAAAAATAAAAACTTACATGAACTCACTATGCCCCTCACGAAATACCTTGGGGTGTCTACTTTCCAAAATGGGGTCACTTGTGGGGTAGTTATACTGCCCTGACATTTTAGGGGCCCTAATGCGTGAGAAGTAGTTTGAAATCCAAATGTGTTAAAAATGCCCTGTGAAATCCTAAAGGTGCTCTTTAGAATTTGGAGCCCTTTGCCCACCTAGGCTGCAAAAAGTGTCACACATGTGGTATCGCCGTACTCAGGAGAAGTAGGGCAATATGTTTTGGGGTGTCTTTTTACATATACCCATGCTGGGTGAGAGAAATATCTCTCTAAAAGACAACTTTTCCCATTTTATTTATACAAAGTTGTCATTATAGAGAGATATTTCTCTCACCCAGCATGGGTATATGTAAAAAGACACCCCAAAACACATTGCCCAACTTCTCCTGAGTACGGCGATACCACATGTGTGACCCTTTTTTGCAGCCTAGGTGCGCAAAGGGGCCCAAATTCCTTTTAGGAGGGCATTTTTAGACATTTGGATTCCAGACTTCTTCTCACGCTTTAGGTCCCCTAAAATTCCAGGGCAGTATAAATACCCCACAAGTGATCCCATTTTGGAAAGAAGACACCCAAGGTATTCCGTGAGGGGCATGGCGAGTTCATAGAAGTTATTTTTTTGGCACAAGTTAGCGGAAATAGTTTTTTTTTTTTTTTTTCTCACAAAGTCTCCCTTTCTGCTAACTTGTGACAAAAAGTTCAATCTTTCATGGACTCAATATGCCCCTCAGCGAATACCTTGGGGTGTCTACTTTCCGAAATGGGGTCACATGTGGGGTATTTATACTGCCCTGGCATTTTAGGGGCCCTAAAGCGTGAGAAGAAGTCTGGAATATAAATGTCTAAAAAATTTTACGCATTTGGATTCCGTGAGGGGTATGTTGAGTTCATGTGAGATTTTATTTTTTGTCACAAGTTAGTGGAAAATGAGACTTTGTAAGAAAAAACAAAAACAAAAAATTTCCGCTAACTTGTGCCAAAAAAAAAAAATCTATGAACTCGCCATGCCCCTCGAAAGTGATCTTTTTATAGCGCCGCAGCGATTTTACGGTGTTTTTGCAGTGATCAGAAAAAAATATATTTCTGTCACTGCTGTGGGGCGGACTAAATGCAAGTGTGCGCACAAGATCAGGCCTGATCGGGCGAACACTGCGTTTTTTGTAGAGCCTATAGAACATGTCCTATAAAAGGCATTTTCTATATAATTCTGGCAATGTGCGGATCCGCAAAAGCACATTGCCGGTGTCCGTGTTTTGCGGATCCGAGGTGTCCGTGTTTTGCGGATCCGCGGTGTCTGTGTTTTGCGGATCCGCGGTGTCCGTGTTTTGCGGATCCACGGATCTGTAAAACACATACGGACGTCTGAATGGAGCCTTACAGGGGGGTGATCAATGACAGGGGGTGATCAGGGAGTCTATATGGGGTGATAACCCCCCTGTCATTGATCACCCCCCTGTAAGGCTCCATTCAGACGTCCGTATGTGTTTTGCGGATCCATGGATCCGCAAAACACGGACACCGCGGATCCGCAAAACACATACGGACATCTGAATGGAGCCTTCCAGGGGGGTAATCAATGACAGGGGGGTGATAAATGACAGGGGGGTGATCAGGGAGTCTATATGGGGTGATCAGGGGGTTAATAAGGGGTTAATAAGTGACGATGGGGGTGTAGTGTAGTGGTGTTTGGTGCTACTTTACAGAGCTGCCTGTGTCCTCTGGTGGTCGATCCAAGCAAAAGGGACCACCAGAGGACCAGGTAGCAGGTATATTAGACGCTGTTATCAAAACAGCGTCTAATATACCTTTTAGGGGTTAAAAAAAAATCGCATCTACAGCCTGCCAGCGAACGATCGCCGCTGGCAGGCTGTAGATCAGCTGGTTTACCTGCAGTTCCTGTGTGCGCGCGTTCACAGGAAATCTTGCGTCTCGCGAGATGATGCCCTGCCGCGTCCAGTAGGAATAACAGGGCCGCCGCAAAGATGCAATCCTGCGTGCGGCGGTCCTGTAGTGGTTAAATCAGGTACACCAGTCAGTGATCTACTTAATTGTTTTAAGAAACATTGCACTGATTTAAAAAAAAGTCCAGTATAATGCATAGCAACAGTGACACCGAAAAAAATGCCATGTGGTACAGTAACAGTGCCAGGATTATACACATTAATAAAAATTTAGTACTATAGCTTTAAATATTGCTACATCAGTGTAACGCTCACTGCAAATAACTGTCAGCTTGACTGAGTTCAATGCCGCACTCACTTCTCTGACCCTGTCCTGTCCCTAGCAAATCTCTTCTGTCTGTCAATTAATTAAATCTAACTAATCTGACACTAAGCTCCCCCTGACTGTGTTCTGTGTTTAAAGGGTTTCTGTCACCAGAATTAACCCTATTAAACTGGCTGACATTAGCGATATGCTAATGTCATCAGACCCTAACTAGCCTATTCTTATGCTTCCGTCCTTGATTGACAGGGCCAGGCAACATTCGTCTCCTCCTGTCGGCCCTGTGTGCTGGGTAAATGGCACTGCGCAGGCGCGATATTTATCCAGCTCACAGGGTCGGCAGGAGAAGACGAACGCTGGCCCTGTCAATAAGCATAAGAATAGGCTAGTTAGGGTCTGCTGACATTAGCACATCGCTAATGTCATCCAGTTTAATAGGGTTAATTCTGGCGATAGAAACCCTTTAAAGATAACATGTTTTCTCTAACTCTCTCACATGTCCTATGACATCGATTTAAAATCCTAGAATACACATGGATTCCCTGGTTGGGATCTTATGTAATACCTATGAGACATGTCAATATTGTTCCTCCTGATTGGCCGAGGATGGCTGCAAGTCCCTATGGGAAGGCCTGCTGGATAAAGCACCGCCTAGTGTCATGTGATCCTCCATTTTCATCTTTCCTGCCAGGCAGTGCTATATTCTTATCCCAAAAATGGCAGGCGCCACTTTGAGAGGTCGCCCAAAAGGAATCACAGAAGCTTTGTTGTTGCTGAAGTCCAAAGTTTTTGGGACATTTGTGACTAGCTCTGGTTCATTAAAATCAGTTTTCTCATCTCTCGTTGTCTCACTCAGGCCACACCTCTACCTGATAAGTCAAGCCTCTTTCCCCGCTAAGTTACACCCTTGTGTAGTGAGGTTCCAAAAGTGCCTAAAACATGTAAATGTGCTGCAAGTAAATTTATTTATTTTTTGCACAAACTTAGACAATTCTGGTGTATTTCATATTTGGAACCTTGAAGATTTTCACTGTAGATTTTACCCTTTGTAACTAGTGTTGATCGAGCACCAAAGGAAAAGGTCAGAAATTGATGGAAACATCACTGAAATTGTTCAGGAACAGCATGGGGAGAATGTCTGGATGCATCTTGGACTCCCAGGTCGCTGCTGGGAACGATGTTGTCCGAGTAGTACGCCACTTTTACAGACTGACAATAATGCGCACCAAACCAAAGATAAAATCGACTTTAGAGGAAAAATTGTTAGGAAAAATTATTTCCTGTATATTTAGGTGCAAGTGCTATATAAAGTGCAAGTGCTGCCAAAAATTACAAGGAAGAAGCACTCCGATACAACCTGTATATCCCATAAAGGAGGGCCTCATTTACATTGTGGTACAATTGTTCAGGTAGTGAGACTCCTACACTCATAAAGCCTATGCACTAAGTGAAAGGACTGACAAAAATTACAAGGAACCGGCACTCCAATACACCCTTTATTAAACATAAAGGAGGGCATCATACGCACCCTTGAAAAATGATGATTGATGGCCTGCTGGTGACCCTCAAAAACATTAGGAGCAAGGGCCTGTTGGTGACCCTCAAAAACATTAGGGGCGTTTGCCTGCTGCTGATCTGACCATCTAAAAAAATTAGGGGTGAGGGTCTGCTGCTGATCTGACCATCTAATGGTACTTTCACAATAGCGTTAAAGTTTTCCAGTATTGAGTTCCGTCTTAGGGGCTTAATAACGGAAAAGAATGCTTTAATTTTATCCTAATGCATTCTGAATGGAAAGCATTCTGTTCAGTATGCATCAGGATGTCTTCAGTTCAGTCACTTTTACGGTATTTAACCGGAGAAAATACTGCAGCATGCTGCAGTATTTTCTCCGGCCAAAATTCCGGAACACTTGCCGGAATGCCGGATCTGGCATTAATTCCCATTGAAATGTATTAGTGCCAGATCCGACATTAAAATTGCCGCATTGACGGATGACACCGTAGAGACGGATCCGGTATTTCAATGCATTTGTCAAACGGATCCGCATCCGGATACGGAAACAAATGGTTTCCGTTTGCACACACGTTTTTCTGGATCCAGCAGGCAGTTCCGGCAACGGAACTGCCTGCCGGATTCCTCTAACGCAAATGTGAAAGTACCCTAAAACATTAGGGGTGAGGGTCTGCTGCTGATCTGACCATCTAAAAAATTATCGGTGAGTCTGATGCTGATCTGATCATCTAAAACAATAGGGGTGAGGGTCTGCTGCTGATCTGACCATCTAAAACATTAGGGCTGAGGGTCTGCTGCTGAGCTGACCATCTAAAACATTAGGGCTGAGGGTCTGCTGCTGAGCTGACAATCTAAAACATTAGGGGGCGAGGGCCTGCTGCAGGGGCGTAGCTAGAAATGACTGGGCCCCATAGCAAAAAAAATTATGGGCCCCCCTCCCGGATCTCCCACCCCCACATACCTATCGGACCTCCCACCCCTTCCAGAGCTCCCATCCAAACACCCCTCCAGGACCTCCCACCCGAACATCCCCCTAAGTGTCGTCCACAGATCCCCCCCCTAAGTGTCGTCCACAGATCCCCCCCCCTAAGTGTCGTCCAATAGATCCCCCCCCCCTAAGTGTCGTCCAATAGATCCCCCCCCTTCAGTGTCGTCCACAGACCCCCCCCTTCAGTGTCGTCCACAGACCCCCCCTTCAGTGTCGTCCACAGATCCCCCCTTCAGTGTCGTCCACAGACCCCCCCTTCAGTGTCGTCCACAGATCCCCCCTTCAGTGTCCTCCACAGATCCCCCCTTCAGTGTCCTCCACAGATCCCCCCTTCAGTGTCCTCCACAGATCCCCCCTTCAGTGTCCTCCACAGATCCCCCCTTCAGTGTCCTCCACAGACCCCCCCTTCAGTGTCCTCCACAGACCCCCCCTTCAGTGTCCTCCACAGATCCCCCCCTTCAGTGTCCTCCACAGATCCCCCCCTTCAGTGTCCTCCACAGATCCCCCCCTTCAGTGTCCTCCACAGATCCCCCCTTCAGTGTCCTCCACAGATCCCCCCTTCAGTGTCCTCCACAGATCCCCCCTTCAGTGTCCTCCACAGATCCCCCCTTCAGTGTCCTCCACAGATCCCCCCTTCAGTGTCGTCCACAGATCCCCCCCTTCAGTGTCCTCCACAGATAACCCCCCCACCAAGAGCCGCTTCCTACCTAATTTATTAACTGCACTTGCCTCTGTGGAAATTGAAGAGAAGCGCCGTAATCTCGCACAGGCGCACTGGCAGAGGCCAGGAAGACAGTGCATGCGCACTTCGATGCCTCTGCCAGTGCGCCTGTGCGAGATTACGGCGCTTCTCTTCAATTTCCACAGAGGCAAGTGCAGTGCGGTCTGCGGCGCTGGTGCCAGCCTGGCTCCGCCTCCGCTACGCCCACGTTCCGGCCCCCTCCACCGCGTCCGCCTACCTCATGTTCTCCAGACACTCCTTAAGTTGTGCGGCAGCCGGCAGTGCTAGTGCTACAGTTCTACAGTCCACTCACTGTCCTCTCCTCCTTCCTTAGCTTCCGCCTTCCCCCCAGCCAGGCCCGAGCCGCGGACCGCCCGCGCCCCGCCCACTACACTGGGCGGGCGGTCGGGCCTGGCTGCTGGCTGCCTGTGTGAGTGTATTAATAAAAAATAAAATAAAATGATGCGGTCCAGACGGGCCCCCAGTGGCGTAGGGCCCCATAGCCACTGCTATGGTTGCTATGGCGATCCCTACGCCACTGGCCTGCTGCTGATCTGACCATCTAAAAAATTAGGGGTGAGGGTCTGCTGCTGAGCTGACCATCTAAAACAATAGGGGTAAGGGTCTGCTGCTGATCTGACGATCTAAAACATTAGGGCTGAGAGTCTGCTGCTGAGCTGACCCTCTAAAACATTAGGGGTGAGGGTCTGCTGCTGAGCTGACCCTCTAAAACATTAGGAGCGAAGGCAGCCTAAGAAGCATGTTGATATGATGGAGGAGGACTAGAAAAGGAAGATTGAACCATATACCCTCTTTTGGGGTGGAAGGGGTGCATGGGAATACAGTGCATTCAATACACCATAAAAGCCACATTTAAAGTGCCTTTATGTTGAGCCGCTTTCCTCTTGTGGAGTAAAGAAGTCAGGGGCAATCCAGGCCTTGTTCATTTAGATAAGTCAACCTGTCAGCATTTTCAGTTGACAGGCGGATGCACTTATCAGTTATTATGCCCCCAATAGCACTAAATACCCGCCCTGACAAAACGCTGGCGGCAGGGCAGGCCAGCAGCTCCAAGGCGTAGAGTTTGTGCAACGTGTCCGGCTTGGACACCCAATAGTTGTAAGGCACAGAGGGATCGCTGAGGACGCTGACACGGTCTGCTACGAACTCCTTCACACAGAAGTGTAAGTGCTATCTGACGATGCTTGCGAAGGTCCAGGTGCAGGGCGAGAGGCATCCATCTTGGACAGGGCATTAGCCAGCACGTAACACAGGGTAAGAGGAGGCAGTGGTGTGACTCACAGATACTGATTGTGGACCCAGGCATTCGGCCCACCTATTAGGGTGCTTTGATGCCATGTGGCGGATCATTCTGGTGGTGGTGAGGTTGCTAGTGTTCACGCCCCTGCTCATTTTGGTACAACACAGGTTGCAAATGACAATTCTTTTATCGTCCGCACTTTCCTCAAAAAAGCGCCAGACTGTGGAACACCTACCCCTTGGCAAGAGAGGTTGCCCGAGGTTGTTTGGTGTGGCCCGCCTTCTCCCTTTTGCCACCCCACTGCCTCTTCCAGCCTGTTGCGGTGCTGTGGATCCCTCCCCCTCTGTACTGCTGTCCTCGCTTTGCTTGCCACCTTCCCAGGTTGGGTCAGTGATTTTATCGTCCACCACCTCCTCTTCCACTTCCTCACTTTGGTCATCCTGACTTGTTGACCTAACAAGAACCTCACTTATTGGCAACTGTGTCTCATCATCATCATCCACCGTCACTAATTGCCGTTCCCCACCGTCATCTTCTTCTGACTGTGGATGCTCAAGAGTTTGGGAATCAGACCACAAGGTCTCCACATGTCCTTCTTCAAGCGTGCTTGGCGAGAGGCCCAAATCAAGGATTGGCGATGAAAAGAGCTCATCAGAATATCTGAGTGTGGGATCACTTGTTTCCTCCATGGTGGGAGGAAGGAGGATCAGGGTGAGGATTAGGTTGACCAGACTCTTTGCTACTGAGACTGGACTTTCTGGAAGACAGGGTGGTGCTTAACAGACTGGAAGCATTATCTGCTGCAATTAAACCAAGCACCTGGGCGCACTGGTGTGACATTGAGAGTGGTGTCCTGCGCCCCCTGCAAATTGGGACATGAAGCTAGGTATCGTGGATGAGTGTGTTTCTTGTGCTCTGGCAGCAGGCACAGTTCACCGCGCACAGGGCCACGGCCTCTGCGTGCACCATCAGCAGCACGGCCCTTTCCCCATCCCTTACTGCTCGCCTTCAGCATATTAAATGGTATATATGCTTGCAAGTATTTCACACGTACAGTAGCGCAGGTTTAGTAAGTGTATGCGCAAATAAATTAAACTGAATGTCACTGATATTTAGGATGGACAAACGTTATATTGGAGATGTAGCACAGGTAATGTCGTTGCCACCAGCAGCGAAAAAATTAGACTAAATGTCACTTATATTTAGGATAGACAAATGTTATAGAGGAGATGTAGCACAGGTAATGTCATTGCCACCTTGGGACCAAGGAAGCCAGTAATGAAGGAAAGGAAAAAACTGCCTGTGCAAAGGGACCACATGTGAATATTCCCCAAGACTGAGAGCTGTTAGAGTGGACCCATATTTGTGTGTTTTTATATTGATTTATACAGGAGAACGGACTTACTCCTGACTTTGGGACTGTAGCTGGGAGAGAGGTTGGAAACCTGCACAGTATTATTTATTTGTGATACAGGAGGGATGGGAAATAGTAACTGGGCCTAGAAACTAAGGAAGAAACAGGTCACCTATTAGACAACCCTAATCCGGGCCCTAACTATCTATCAATATGAATAGACCTTGAAGGTAGAAATATTCATATGCAGGATACCTAGGCCTTTATATCCCTATAATGCCCTGGAAAAGGTTAGGACCAGAGACAACCCATTTATCATCAGATGGACGAATGGAAGTCTCTGTCTCAGGCACAGATACAAACAACAGGGATTATAACAAACACAAACGCGACATTTAACTTCTGTAGAGACAGATGAGCAGGAACACCAGACACAAACTCACACCAGCTCAGCCAAACTCAAATGAAGCTATCTACTGCATAGTCAAGAGGGTGGGGTCAGACTATAAAGAGTAGAAGTGATGACCACTGAGCAACAGCTGAGAAAAGGGAAGTGGTCATTAACCCTATCAACACTGAATCAAGAGAAATCAAGGAGGCTGTTAGATTCCTCCACGCTCAGCCAATCTCCTTGATTTCCTGACATCAATCAAATGAGGGACCATGACAATATGGCAGCCAGATAAAACAATAGTCCTTAAAAGGATTTTTGGGTCTCTAACACCTTTCACCAGTAAACCCTGCCTAAAAAAAATATATATTACTGTCCATACACCATCTGTCCCTTCTGCTGCAGCTCTCTCTGACTAAGACTGAGCCGAACCACGTGTTATCGGGTGCTATATAGGCTAAGGCATTACAGTGAGTGCCAGTACCTCCGTGTTTGTTTATTGGCTGTGTAGCATCGTGCTCCAGCACACGCAGCGTTCGGCCGAACATTGCGATGCTAGAGTAAAAAAGTGTTTGGCCGAGCATGCTCGCCCAACACTATTTGTAACCTATCGTTTCAAATACATAGTAAATCTGCAGCACTATCTAGTGCAAAATCCATGTGTATCATCTTAAAATCCATTAAAGGGATATTTACACCTTTGGGGGCAATTTTTACTCATTTGGGGCTAAAAATATTTTTTTCAGTTTGTCATTGTTAAAAATATTGAGCTGTTCTGTCACAAAGGGTTAACTGTTTGTCTAGATGTGTGAACTGCACTTTTTACTTTAACTGTGTGGTGGTCATTTAAAAAACTTTGGGGGTCATTTATTAAGGCTTAATAAATATCTATACGTTTTTAAAAGAACCAGATATGGGGAGGAGTGTCCACTAGATTCTCCCTGGCAGGTTAAGCTTAATGTACGAAACCAAAGAGGAGAGCCAACCAGTTGACCCTTTTCCTTATGCCTGGCTCTTATTAAAACTCTGTGGCATTAAAGCATAAAACATAGCTCTTTGTAATAAGGGAGCCTGTTCATTCTTCCCGTTCAGGCAGCATAAAACTGATAACGGTGTTCTTTTAAATTGAATCTCACAGCTTAATATGCTGCCCCATTTGAAGGCTATGGACACCTCTGGAGGCAATTTGTTTTTATTAAAGTGGTTTTCTGGGATTTTATGACTGATGACCTATCCTCAGGATAGGTCATTAGTATCTGATCGGTGAGAGTCTGACACTCGAGACCCCCGCCGATCAGCTTTTTGACAAGGCACTTGGCTGTTACTACTACTAGGAAAGATGGGAGGATACACCGGACACACCGTTTATCAGTCTAGTGTGATGAAGAGAACACTCCCCATGCCTTCACCTGCCCTTCTGGGCAGTGATTGACAGACTGCTGGGCATGCATGTGTACACAGCAGTCTGTCAGTCACTATAGAGGGGAACGGGGAGAGGTGTGGGAGAATAATCTCTTCATGAGTACACTGCACTGATAAACAGTGTGTCCAGTGTACCCTTCCAGCTTTCCTAGTAGCCAAACAGCACAAATTTTTTTTGCCCCTTTGGCTTCTGCTAGGATGGAACTGTAGCTGTAATATGCCACCCTTTCATAGGACAGCATATTAAACTGATAGACTCACTTTTAACACCACAAATGTTTAGCGGAGTATTGAGATCATCTCTTTAGCATGTGTTACAAAAGAAGTTGGCTGGAAAGCAAAGCCAACTTTACATGTAAATACTAATTGTCATATGTAAATACTAATTGTATTCCAAGAAATTCTTTCAATGTGTGTTTCACTTCCTCATGAATTTAAAGGGGTTTTCCAAGAGATGTTTACTGATAAAAACCTCTGGATAGGTCATCAGTATTTGAACAGTGGGCATCCGACACTTAAGACCCCCGTCTTTGAGAAGGCACCTGCAGCAGCGCCCCAGCTTTCTCTCACCTTTTCTAGGTCAAGTAACTTCACATTCATCAATCACATGGCCTAAGCCAGTTATGGCTAACCTCCGGCACTCCAGCTGTGGTAAAACTACAACTCCCAAGATGCACACTTGCTAGGCTGTTCTCAGAACTCCATGGAAATGAATGGCCCACACTGAGAGTCGTACTGGCAGAGTCCTGCGGCATATGTTTGCGATCAGCCATAAGGCTGATCGCATACATCTTACCTTTCAGGTGCCGTGGTCAAATGTGATCATGGCATCTGCGCAGACCAGAACCGGAAGTTGCGCGCTTCCAGGTCTGGTAACAGCGTTCCCCGGCTGAGATCAGGGAACCTGTTACCTTGAGCTAATTGACCGAAGCCTCAAGCAGGCTTCAGAGTCAATTAGATGTATATATCAATACAGGCCACTAGGTGGCAGCCTTGTATTGATATAGTGCAAATGAAGTCTTCAATGATGGCTATTTACCCATCACTGAATACTATGGGCAATCGAATGATTGCCAGTTATTGTCACCCAAGGTGACTTAAAAAATGTTAAAAAAAAGTTCAAATCACCCTCTTTCCCGAAAATAAAACTACTTAACAAATAAAAAAGATAAACATAATAGGCATCGCCGCGTGTGAAAATGCCCATACTATTAAAATATAACAATATTTATGGCATCCGGCAACTTACGTAGTGGGAAAAAAAATTAAAACAGCCAATTTGTCATTTTTGTGTCACTTCAAATACCGAATAATTTTTTAATAAAATGTGATCAAAAAGTTGCATACACTTCAAATTGGAATCACTAAAAAGAACAGATCGTCCCGTAAAAAATGCTACCAAAAAGTTATAGGGGTCAGAATATGGTTATAAAAAAAAAAATCCTCAAAGGTTTTAATTTTTTTTTTCAGTATTATAACGCAAGAATAATTATACAAGTGTGGTATCGTTGGAACCGTACTGACCTGGAGAATGAAGATAACAGGACAAATTTAATGCATAGTGTACAGTGTAAGAAAAAATAAATAAAAACCTTTATCAGAATTGCGTTTTTTTCCCAATTCTACCCCATTTGGAATTTTTTTCCTGCTCCCTAATACATGGTATGAATCCGTAAATGGTGCGATTAGAAAGTACAACTTGTCCCGCAAAAAATAAGCCCTCATAAGACTATGTGAATGGAAAAATAAAAAAGTTAGGACTATGGGAAGGCGGGGAGTGAAAAACTAAAATGCAAAAATGGAAAATCCCAGGGTCCTTAAGGGGTTAAAGCTGCAACATTTTAAAGATATAACTAATAATTGTATAGTGTTTATTTATGCATTTTTAAAGGGGGCAGTTCCAAATGTTTATAGTTTTTCAACTACTTCTACTGTACAATAGAAACTTTAATTTTCTGTTGACGGAGCTGTATGTGGAACTGTTTTATCGTAGAACGAGTTGTTGTTTTTGTATTTTTTATTTATTGGTGCCATACAAACTTTTGGTTACTTTAGTGTTTTTGACATTTTTGCATGTGAATGTTTTTATTGTATGGGTTGTTATTGTATGGATACATGGATACCAATTTATGGATTTTTAGATCGATGACCTACAGTATCCTCAGAATAGGCCATCAATGTCAGAATGGTGGTGGTTCGACTCCTGGCACCCCCTGCCGATCAGCTGTCTTGTAATAGTTCTGGTGCTGGAAATAGGTGCTAAAATGACACAACTCTATTCACTAGTAGATGGAGCTAGTTACTTCAGCAGTGAACAGGAACAACGCTGCAGTAACCACCTCTGACCACTACACAATGGATGGAGCTGTGTAGTACCAGCAATGGAGCCTTTGCACAACATCTGCTCATCGGTGGTGCCAGGAGATGGACCTTCAATGATTTGATATTGATGACCTATTTAAAGTAAAAAAGTAAAAAGATGAGAATTTCACCAGAAAAGAACGGAGCGTTCAGGTGATACTTAGATGACAACATCTCTGCATGATCTCTGTAGTCAGATTCTCTCCTACAGTAGGTTCATCTCGGAAGGAAAAAACAAAGGGGCCCCTTTTCTACATCATTATCCCCATGCTAAAACATATGCCTATTCCAGACTGAGGAGATATAGCAATCCAGAAGTATCACTCAGGGAACAGATTAACAGCAATTTACACAGAAATCTTTACTGAATGAAGCTTCTATAATAGAATTGGAGGCAAGGAGGAGGGGAAGAGAAGCTGTTTCAATCAGCGGGAGCTATAAGAGGAAAGCACAGATAACAGAGGAAATATCCCGTGTGATTCTGGGAAAATAGGGGGGGGGGGGGATATTTTGGGTTGGGCCAGTCCTGACTGGTTCTCTCTAGTTACTCGCAACATCTGAGACTTGTTTTTGTACGGATATGATGCCCTGCTGCTGCCCTGCTGCTTTCTGCACCTTTTATTAGGGAAGGGAACATGACCTTTCACCCGATTTTTCATTCTGTATTCACAAAGTGAAATGCATGCTCTATACGTACAGACGTGGCTCGGCGCGTGGGCCTCCACATTAACCCCTCTCATTGACAGTGTATCGTAGGCCCTGCAGCATCCAGCCGCCAGAGTATGTATGAATACTACCGACGTGTCTCTAATTAATTCCACAGAATGTGTTACCTTGCTGGTTCGTACAACTTACAAACACGTTTTAGCAATACAGGGAGGGGCAGATTGCGTAGTCTGCATAGAGCTGAGTCATGTTCCTCAAGGGGAGTCTGATACAGTATACCAGCGTATGTCTTCATCCAGCACTGCCACATTTATTCTCAGTGTCATCAATAGTGGGTGTAATGACAGGGAGTGGCGATTGTGCAGCTCCCCGTCAATGTACCCCTCAGATGCCGCGTTCATACATGATCGCGGCATCTAATATACATAACACAGGTGTAAAAATGTAAATTTAAAAAAAAAAATAATCATACTTACGTGGTCCATTTGCTTGCGACAGGCCGGCCACTGTCATCTTGCTTGAAGATCTGGTGTGAAATCTCGCACGGCCCGGGATGACATCATCAAGCAGGCCGGCATCACATCGCAGTGCATGGGATTTCGTGCGAGATCTTCAAGCAGGTTGGCAGCAGCCGGCCCGTCACGAGCAAATGGAGCAGGTAAATATTATTTTCTTTAGTTTTTTGCACAATTTCAGGTTAAATCGATTTGCTACCACGAAACACAGGGAAATTTCGGATTTCGGCAAATCAAATTGATCCTGAAATTTGGATCGAAGTCCGATTCAATGGTCATGAGCATCCAAATACAAGTAATAATATTAGTAACTGATACTTATTGGGAGAGATTAATCAAACATGTTTAGCGGTTGATCATATCAGCCAATCAGGTTGCTTTTTTCATTGCCAAGAAAAGCCTCTAAAAAATGAAAACTAAAATCGAATTGGTTACTACAAGCAACTGCTCCGTTTTGCCTTTTCGTATCCGCTACGTGTGAACTTTCCTTTAGTTCCATGTAATCACTTGAATTGAGAACATTGGGGCAGATATATGAATTTATCACATGATTAATATAAAAAAAATGAAATCAGATATCACAAAGTACATGAGAAATGAATCTCTTTCGAACAAAGCTCAAACCAGCCCTATACGTCACGTGGATTCAGAGATCTTCCCATTCATCGTTCCAATTGCTCAGCTAGATTTTCTTCAGGCTGGGAGCTCAGGGGTGTGTCTTTTCTGCAGCAGCTCAGGGGTGTGTCCTGTCACATGAGGTGCCCCCTTTCTCCCTGTAACTGACACATCTTCTAATAGTATTTATGGCTGGTGGCGGTTAACCACTTTACATCCGCCCATAGGATATAAACCTCCTATGGGTGGATGTTTATCTCTGAATGGACATTCTGCAACGTCCATTCAGAGGTCGCAGCTGCCAAGCGGGGGGGCTCGCTCTCAGTGACAGCAGGGCAACCCAGAGAGAAGGCAGGGACAGTTCCCAGGTGTCCCTGTCTTCTAGATCGCTGTACACATAGTGCTCAGCTATGCGCTTCCTGTCCCAGCCCGGTGATTATGTGACCGCCGGGACTGGGAGAGTGCAGGAGCTGTCAGGTCTTCCACAAACCTCGATCAGCCCTGCACTGAGGCTGTACAGCCTTTCTGGTGGGTGTATTTCCACTGTAACTACGGCTACTATGTCTACTATGAGTGAAAAAAAAATACATATGAAGTTAAATATCCCCCAGAGGTCTTGTATGACCTTATGGGGGACGCAAAGTGTAAAATATAAAAAAAAAAAGTTTCGCAAATTCCCCTATTAAGTAATAAATAAAATATATTAAAAATAGAAAAAAATATATAAAAGACATATTTGGTATTGCCGCATCCGTAACGACCGGCTCTATAAATATAACACATGATCCATCCCGTCTGATAAACACCATAAAAAAAAAAAATTAAACTGTGTAAAAAATAAGCCATTTTTGTCACCTAACATCACAAAAAGTGCAACTCCAAGTGATCAAAAAGGCGTATGTCCCGCAAAATGGTAACAATAAAACCGTCACCTCATCCTGCAAAAAATGAGCCCCTACATAAGAAAATCACAAAAAAATAAAATAAAACTATAGCTCTAAGAACATGGAGACAATAAAACATCATTTTTTTGTTTCAAAAATGCTATTATTGTGTTAAAGTAGAAATAAAAAAGTATACATATTAGGTATTGCAACATCTGTAACAACCAGCTCTATAAAAATATCACATGACCTAACCCCTCAGGTGAACAACGTAAAAAAACTAAAAATAAAAACAGTGCCAAGAAAAACCTTAAATCACAAAAATTGCAACACCAAGCAATCAAAAAGACGTATGCCCCCCAAAATAGTACCAATTAAACCGTCACCTCATCCTGCAGAAAATGAGACCCTAACTTAGACAATCAGTCAAAAAATAAAAAAGCTATGGCTTTAAGACTATGGAGACACTAAAACATCATTTTTTTGGTTTAAAAAATGCTATTATTGTGTAAAACTTAAATAAATAAGAAAAAGTATACATATTAGGTATTGCCACATCCGTAACGATCTGCTCTATAAAAGTGTCACATGATCTAACCCCTCAGGTGAATGCTGTACAAATAAATAAATAAATAAAAACTGTGCTAAAACAACCAATTTTTTGGTCACCTTGCCCCATTAAGTGTAATAATGAATGATCAAAAAATCATATATACCCAAAAATGGTTCCAATAAAAATGTCAACTCTTCCTGCAAAAAAATTAGCCCCTGTGCAAGACGATCAGCAGAAAAATGCTTTATTATGTAAAACAAAAAAAGTAGACATATTTGATATAATTGCATCCGTAACAACCTGCTCTAAAAAAAAATAGCACATGATCTACCCTGTGAGATGAATGTTGCAAAAAAAAGTGCAATTTTTTTGTTACCTTGCCTCACAAAAAACTTAATATAGAGCAATTAAAAATCATATGTACCCCAAAATAGTACCAATAAAACTGGCCCTTTATCCCCTAGTTTCCACAATAGGGGTAACTTTTTCGCAGTTTCTACTCTAAGGGTGCATCAGGGGGTCTTTCAAATGGGACATGGCATCTAAAATCCAATTAAGCAAAATCTGCCTTCCAAAAACCATACGGCACTCCTTTTCTTCTGTGCTCTGCCGTGTGCCCTTACATCAGTTTATGACCACATGTGGGGTGTTTCTGTAAACCACAAAATCAGGGTAATAAATATTGAGGTTTTGTTTGGCTGTTAACCCTCGATGTGTTAAAGAAAAAAATTGAAAATCTGCCCAAAAAGTTAAATTTAGAAATGTCATCTCCTTTTTCCTTTTATTCTTGTTCTGTGAGGAATAGGACCTTTGATGACGTCACTACGCTTATCACATGGTCCGTCACATGATCTTTTGCCATGGTGATGGACCATGTGATGAACGTAGTGACGTCATCAAAGGTCCTATCCCTCACAGAACAAGACAGAAGAGAAGCCGGCTGCGCGAACAAGTGGATTAAGGTGAGTTAAATTATTTTTTAATTTTTTTAACCCCTCCAGTGCTATTGTACTATGCATTCTGTATTCAGAATGCTATTATTTTCCCTTATAACCATGTTATAAGGGGAAATAATAATGATCGGGTCTCCATCCCGATCGTCTCCTAGCAACCATGCATGAAAATTCTAACCGTCCGCACTTGCTTGTGGATGCTTGCGATTTTCACGCAGCCCCATTCAATTCTATGGGGCCTGCGTTGCGTGAAAAATGCACAAAATAGAGATTGCTGCGATTTTCACGCAACGCACAAGTGATGCGTCAAAATCACCTGCTTATGTGCACAGCCCCATAGAAATGAATGGGTCCGGATTCAGTGCGGGTGCAATGCGTTCACCTCACGCATCGCACCCTGCGCGGAATACTCGCCCGTGTGAAAGGGGCCTTAGAGGCATTCCGTTTTGATCCATCATAGTAGAAGTATATGGGCAAGCATAATGGATCCGTCTGGTTTCCGTTATGCAGGACGGAAAAGAAAGTCCTGTCGAGGGGTGGTTATTGGTGGGGCAGGAAAGATAGTTCTGGCCATACTGGTGACAATTAGCTGTTAGCTGTTTGACTGTTGTATCCAATATGGAGGAACTGCTACTACAGACAAACTTATGGCAGACACTGAAAATTCTGCTACTGTTATGGGCAGCACTGAACGTGCAATTATACTATCTTTGATCTAAACAGATGAAAGCAAGGGGACTGCAGAAAGAGATCTACTCCACTCCTGGATCTGAATACTTTTGTAATTGCACATAATTCAAAGTTTAGTATAGCTGTTTGCTCTTTTTCTAATTTCTCTGTCTTGCTTGCTGAGATGGAAGCACACGCTCAATTCCAACCTGCAACTGCCACCAGCCGCAGTAGAAAGGACACGCCCCCTAAACCGCCAGTTTGAAATAAATCTTGCAGAACAATTGGAGCAAATAATGGGGAGATCTCTGGATCCATGTGAGGTACAGGGCCGATTCTAGCTTTGTTAGAAAGAGATTGTTTCTAGTTCTAATTTTTACATTAATTATGGATAACCTTTGAGTGCATTGAGGGTGGGCCCAATCCATTCTGTGCACCCTTGCATTACATTCAGCTCAACTAGTTCTACAAGGCAGTGTACTGTACCTGGTTTAATGGTGATTTTCTTTTTAGTGACAGGCTTCCTTTAAACTCTTTAATTATAGGGGAATGGAATTTCTCTTCTTCTAAGTTGTAATTAACACATTAACACACTGTTGTGCAAAAAGTAGCAATTTAATTAAATGCTCTATTACATATTATTAATATCACCTTTCTGCTGCTCTGTTGATGATATTACTTGTATTGAAATCTACTTTGTCTGAAAAGAATTGGATGAGAACTGGAGGGGCTAGTCAACACCCGACAAATATTACCAGAAATACAGATTTTAAAAGAAGGGTTTTTTCATTCTTACATGCAAGCTCTTTTACTTGTAATATGAATGCCTAATTTGTAGGCATATACTTGATTTAAAGGGGTTGTCCACTACTTTACAAGCTTTCAGTGTTTACTCCCCACCATTGAAGTGAATGGGAGCAGTGCTGCAGTTACAAGCTCTGTTCACTGCACAACACATGGCGCTATATAGTTCCAGAGCCGACTTTTAGCACCAGAACTACTGCAGAACAGCTGACCGGCGGCAGTCCGGGATGTTGGATCAACACCTTTCAGATAGTAATGGCCTATCCTGGGTATAGGCCACCACTTGTAAAGGAGTAAACAAACCCTTTAAGGGTGTTCCAGTAGAGACCATTTATCAGCTAACCAGCAGATAGATAGTGCTGTAACTGTTAGTTTGGTGGAGGTCCAACCACTGCCATCACCACTGAATTCTTGAACGTAAGACCAGATCCCCAGTACCCGAATTTGACCCCGAACCCCATTGAAGCCAACTTCACTTTATTATTTTCCGTTATAACATGGTTATATCAGAAAACAATATGGCAATTTAGGGGTTAAGCAAAAAAAAAAACTCACCTCATCCTCTTGATCGGGATGCAGCAGCTTATTCTATCTTCACTGAACAGGACCTGCCAAAGGACCTGCGATGTGGGCGATGATATCACAGCGCTCTCCCACATGTTGATGCCATCCCGCATATCGCAGGTCCTTTGGTAGGTCCTGTTCAGTGAAGAGAGAAGCTGCTGCTGCAGCGTGATCAAGTGGGTGAGGTGAGTTTTTTTTAAACCCCTAAATGGCCATATCGTTTTGCATTCTGTCTTAAGAATGCTATTATTTTCTGATATAACCATATTATAATGGAAAATAATAAAATAACCCGAACACTGAACCCGGACTTCAGTGAAAAAATCTGGGTTTGGGTTTGGGTTTGCAGTTCTTGTTTGCTCATCCCTAGTTACAGGTCCTCTTTAAAGGGATATTCCCATTACAGACAATGGGGACCCGCACCTACACCGAGAACAGAGCTGGGAAAGTGGTGGAGGGCGCACAGCACATGCGCAGCTGCCCTCCATTCATTTTTACGGGGCTGTCAAAAATAGCCGAGCGCTGGCTAGGGAGAGCACATGGCGGAGGCTGGACCCCGGGAAACCCGCGTTTTGGGTGTAGGTGCGGGTCCCAGAGATGGGACCCACACCTATCAGACTATGGGGCCATAGCCTAGCGATATGTCTCCATTGTCTGGGATGGGAATACTCCTTTAAGTTTCAACTTGCAGCAAAAGATTGCACAGAGCAACTTCATTGCAAATAAATCCTCAAAGACTCAAGTACAAGTACAAATAACCAAGATGAGCGAAAGTATGTTTATTCTTTAATACAATTATTAACACTTGATCCAGTTTTACTGAAGCAGAACGTTTAGAGACAGAACACCACGTGAGCTGATCCGGGTGTAGAAGGATAGACCCTGGGAGACCTTGTTCTGTTTACTGCTGGGATCAGAGCACAGAACAACAGATTTGTCGGGACATAATAAATTCAAACACATTCACATAATTGGAGATGCTGATTATGTAAATAGATTATTATTTTAAATTTTTTTATTTCTCAAGTTCCACTTGGTAGAATTTAGCTACTGGAATGGGAAGGTGCAACCAATTACGACATGCAGTAATTAAAGGCCATTCAATTAAACATTCTTAGCCAACAATTTGGGCTGTCCAATTTCAAGCCTTGCATTTCACAACTGTTTTTGAGATGCAGATTATAACTAAATGAACCTTTGTTTTTACCCCCTCGGCTGTTCTTCCCTATTACATGGTTCACTCCCTTGATTTGCTCAACAGAAGTATTTGAATGAATTGCTGGCACTATGAATTGCTATGCACAATATTCCTAGGTGTTGTGATAATTAGACCATTATCTTTTATACTGATGACTAGAGATGAGCGAAGTTCTGAAAAATTTGATTAGGCCGACTCAACGAACTTCAACAAGAAATGTAATTTGTCACGAATCACAATAAATCTGCTATACCCAGACCACTCTGCCTAATCATATTCATCTCACTTGGTGGCCCAATCTCAGTGTGAAGGCTTGGAACTTAAAGGGGTTGTCTCATCATGGACAATGGGGACATATCGCTAGGATATGATCACCTATATTGAGAACGGAGCCCCGAAAGTGAAGGAGGGCGCACTGTGCACGCGCAGCAGCTCTCTATTCATTTTCTATAGGCTAGGCAAAAATAGCTGAGCACTGGCCTCATAAAAATGAATGGGAGCCGGGGCCATGCATGTGCTGTACGCTCCAATTCACTTCAATGGGGAGCCGGCTTGGTGGTGGCCGGATCGGAGTCCTCCAGCCATCACCTTGTCGGACTCCATTCTCGATATAGGTGCGGGTCCCAGTGGTGGCATCTGCACCTATAAGACAATGGGGGCATATCCTAGCGATATGCCCCCATTGTCCATGATGAGACAACCCCTTTAAGCTGCAGAGAGAGTGTATCGCCATGTGCATTACGTTCTAGTGCACCTACATTCATAGTATTTCTGTAGGTACTCAGTATTAGGGCGGGTTCACATCAATGTTATGAATTCCGTTATTACTTTCCATTATAACATGGTTAGAATGGAAAATAACGGAATTCGTAATACGTAATTCAAAATGGAAACCATTAGAGGCATTCCGTATTGATCCGCCCTAATAGAGGTCTATGGGCAAGCATAACGGATCCGTCTGGTTTCCATTATGCAGCACCGAAAAGAAAGTCCTGTCGACAGAACTTTCTTTTCCGTTATGCTTGCCCATAGACCTCTACTATAACGGATCAAAACGGAATGCCTCTAATGGTTTCTGTTTTGAATTCGGTATTACGAATTCCGTTATTTTCCATTAGAACTATGTTATATCGGAAAGCAATAACATATTTCATAACGTTGATATGAACCCATCCTTACAGGTGTAATTGATCGCCGTCTACATCACTGTGCAGTGCACCAAGATTTATAACTAATCCCTTCTGTTAAACAAAAAGAAAAACATACTCAGGGCTCATAAAGGGGTTCCTGAATAACATAGTACATAAGGCCGAAAAAATACATTTGTCCATCCAGTTCGGCCTGTTATCCTGCAAGTTGATCCAGAGGAAGGCAAAAAAAAAAAAAAACCCTGTGAGGTAGAAGCCAATTTTCCTCACTTTAGGGGAATAAAAAATTCCTTCCCGACTCCAATCAGGCAATCAGAATAACTCCCTGGATCAACGACCCCTTCACTGCTCCAGACCACCAGGGATGTTACAGGGTTGTCCACGTTAATAACAACATTTCTAATTTTCTCTTTTCATTTGAATGGGATTGAGCTGCATTGACGTCATGTGACCGATAGATGTGATGTCACTGGCCTAGGAGAAGGCAGCAGTGCTCACCATAGCTGAGCGGGTGTTGGAACCCCACCAATCAGATACTGGTGACCTATCCGGAGGATAGTTTATCAGTACTAAACACTTGGAAAGCCCCTTTAAATGTAAAACGTTGGAAGTTGTAAGGGGCAACACATGGTTATTTCCAAGGAGCTCTCAGTTGTCTGGGGTCTGCACCTACTCTAGAAGTGACTGTGACATCGCTCTGTAGGGCATCATTTGAATTATGTAAAGTTAATAAGTTAAATTTAAAAGGTTATTCCCATCTCAGACAATGGGGGCATTTCGCTAGGATATGCCCCTATTGTCTGATAGGTGCGGGTCCCACCCCTGGACCCGCACATACATTGAGAACAGAGCGAGGAGAGTGGTGGCCGGAGGACCCCGAGCTTTCGGGGTCCAGCAACCAGCAAGCTCTCTCCCTATAGGATTGAATGGGAGCACACTGGGCTTGCGCGGCCACCGCTCCCATTCATTTGTATGTGGCCGATGGAAATAGCCGAGCCAGGCTTGGCAATTTTTGCCGGCCCTATAGAAATGAATGGAGGGTGACGTATGCGTAGTGCGCCCTCTACAATCTTCAGGGGTCCTTTCTCGATGTAGGTGCGGGTCCCACCTAGCGATATGCCCCCATTGTCTGAGATGGAAATAACCCTTTAAGTTAAATTAAGGTAAATAAAAAAATAATAGTAAAAAAAGAAAGTAATTAATATTATTAACCTGAAATAATGTTATGAAGTCTAGCAAGACGGCAGTGCAGCTTTGTGAACCAGTTCTTTCCCTTCCGCATCTACAAGGATAAAGGTGACCCGATGTATTGTGTGGTCTGTGTTTGCACTGGGATAAGTCACATTGTGTTACCTGGCACTGGCTGCAGCAGAGGGCAGAGCTCTCAGCACAATGATAGGGTGCTGACAACATGTTTTCCAACCTGCTCTGTGTCTTTACAGTTGGGCAACATTTCATCTTATTACATGCAATACCTAAATTTACTATTTGCTGTCATTTTTATGTTGATATGTTTAGACATGCATCACAAATCATCAATCTGCTAAATGTTCCTTTTATTAATTAGGAGTAGAGATGGCCTTGCGGTTCGCCCAGCGATATTTTCGTTCGCGAACTTTGCTCGTTCGCCGAACAGGCGAACGTATGGCGATGTCCGCCGGCGCCGTATTCTTTGCATTGGTCAGAACTTTGAACATGACACATCCATCAGGTGGGACAGGACAGCCAATTGAGACGATTCAGCACATGACCCTAGCCTATAAATAAACCCGATCTGGCAGCCATTTAACATTCTGTCTTTTGCCAGTGTAGGGAGAGGTTGTTATGTGGAGCAGGGACACCAAACGCTAGTTAATAGGGCCACAAAAGTCCTTTTAAGGACTGATATAGGTGTACTATCGATAAGTGTGACTTACTGAGGGGTGTAATATACTTATAATATACTTTCTAACACAGAAATATTATAGTGCATTTGTATTGTGCAGCAGTTCTGTGCAGTTCTGCTGCGATACTGCAGCCAGATAGAGGGACAAACGCTATTGGAATAACTAATTGCAACTGCTGTGATATACCTGTTGCCCCCAAAAAAACCTGATTAAGGGGTGCGATATACCCGCTTCCACAAAATACTGATTGAGGGGTGTGATACACCGTCTTCCACCAAATATTGATTGAGGCCTGCGATACACCGGCTTCCACCAAATATTGATTAAGGGGTTTGATATACCAGCTTTCATCAAATACTCATTATTGGGTTCTATATACCCGTTTCCACAAAATACTGATAGAGGGGATTGATATACCAGCTTTCACCAAATATTGATTGAGGCCTGCGATACACCAGCTTCCACCAAATATTGATTAAGCGGTTTAATTTACTGGCTTCCAGCAAATACTCATTATTGGGTTCTATATACCTGTTTTCACAAAATACTGTTAGAGGGGATTGATATTCCAGCTTCCACAAAATATTGATTGAGGCCTGCGATATACCTGCTTCCACAAATACTGCTCTTCTATAGGGACTTAGGCACAGGGTCATTTTGAAAATGACAGGCAGAGGAAGATGCAGGACATTGCGCAGGGGTGGTAGGGGTCGGACTGGTGCACCAGGCCAGAGCCTAAGTGGGAAGTTGGAGAAGGTCTGTGCGATTACGTCAAAAGATGCACCAGAGTTGGTTGAGTGGCTTACTCAGCCTTCTGCTTTTGCACCCTCCTCATCCTCTGTATCAGCACCCTCCTCACTCTCTGCTGTGTGCACCCCCACCATAGCCCCTTCACTTGAGTCAGAGGAATTATTTTCCAATCCATTTCCAGACCTTACCGATGCGCAGCCATTCTTGGTATCGGATGAGGAAGAGGCGGTAGCAACGGCCGCCACCCATCGGTCTGACAACAGTACCCAGATCAGCCCAAGGAGGGTGGTCCCTGCTGTTGCTGCCTACTCCGAGATCTCTAATGTCAGTGGTGGTGAAGGTGACGATTATGACGTGTCGATGGACGTCACGTGGGTGCCCACACGAGAGGAAGAGGAGGGGAATTCAGAGGGAGAGACGGAGCAGAAGAGAAGGAGGAGAAGCAGGCAGAACTCGCAGTGCACAGGAGGCAAAAAGCAGACTGCAAATGTATCTGGAGCGAGCCATCCACCATGCATGGTCACATCTGGCGCTCCCAGGACGCCGGCACATGGCTCTGCAGTGTGGACTATTTTTAACGTGTCAGCTGCTGACAATAGTTGTGCCATCTGCAGCCTGTGCTGTCAACGCATAAGTCACGGTAAGCCCAACACTCACCTAGGGACAACCTCCTTAAGAAGGCACCTGGCTTCCCATCACCGATCCCACAAAGCCACACTGCCGGCACTCCATGTCCTGCTTCTTCTCCTCTCTCCTCCCATTTGTCCTCCACTCCACCTTCCACCATGCCGTCGTCGCGTTCATCTGGCAAAAGGCAGGCTTCCTTCTCCCAAATGTTCGAATGTAAAAAGTTGATGATGCCAGATAACCATCTTGCCCAATGGCTGTCCACCGGCTTGTCGGAACTGCTAGCCCGCCAATTACTGCCATATAAACTGGTGGACTTGGAGGCCTTTAGAAAATTTGAGGCCATTGGCACACCGCAATGGAAGGTCCCTAGAAGGGAATATTTCTCCCAGAAGGGCACCCCAAAGCTATATGGACATGTTCAGCAGCAAGTGAATGTATCTCTGGCACACAGTGTCGGTGCCAAGATATATCTGACCACAGACATGTGGTCTAGCAAACACGGGCAGGGAAGGTACATAACTTTTACTGCCCACTGGGTGAACCTTCTAACGGCTGTCAAGCATGCAACCCTTGGCACCCGTGTGGATTTGGTGTTACCATCACGGATTGCATGCAGGCCTGCCTCTTCTTACTCCTCCTACTCCATCCTCCATCTCCTCCTCGGCTAACTCCTCCTTTTCCACTGCTACCGCCTCTTCCGCTGCACCACTCCAGCTCCCCAGAACGTACTCAACATGCCAGGTGAGACGTTGCCATGCTGTGCTGCGGCTGTTGTGTCTGGAAGCCAAGAGCCACACCGGTCCTGCACTCCTTTCATCTCTGCAGTCATAGGCCGACCCTGCTCAATTTGACAGTTAAAGTAAAGTAGTGTGCGACAAGGGTGCCAATCTGCTGACTCTGAGCACGCTGTAACAGGGCAAAATGACACACATGCTGTGCATGGCACACGTCCTGAACTTAGTCGTGCAGTGATTCGTTGCCAAATACCGCTGGGTCCAAGACGTCTTGCGGCAGGGCAGGAAAATCTCAGGCCATTTCAGCGGTGACACCACTTGCCCGTCAGATGTCTGATTTGTGACAGCCCGACGCGCTGGAACTCCACCTTGAACAGTGGATATAAAAAGTCTACACACCCCTGTTAAAATGTCAGGTTTGTAAAAAAAATTGACAAAGATAAATCATTTCAGAAATTTTTCCACCTTTAAAGAGGACCTTTCATCTGGCAAAAAAATTGTGAACTAAGTATCATGATATATACAGCGGCGCCCAGGGATCTCACTACACTTACTATTATCCCTGGGCACCGCTCCATTCTCCCACTATGCCCTCCGGTATGTTCGGTCAGTGGGTTATAGTAGGTCGGAGACTGCCCTTGTTCTCCTGGGCGTCTCCTTCTCCTAGGCTGTAGCGCTTGCCAATCGCAGCACAGAGCTCACAGCCTGGGAGAAAAAAAACTCCCAGGCTTTGAGCTCTGCACTGCGCTACAGCCTGGGAGAAGAAGACGCCCAAGAGAACAAGGGCAGTCTCCTCCTACTATAACCAAGTCCCCTAAGTCTCCGACCTACTATAACCCACTGACCGAACATACCGGAGGGCATAGCGGGAGAATGGAGCGGCACCCTAGGATAATAGTAAGTTCAGTGAGATCCCTGGGCGCCGCTGTACAGATCATGATACTTACTGTAGTTCAGAATTTTTTGCCAGATGAAAGGTCCTCTTTAATGTGACCTATAAACTGTACAACTCAATTGAAAAACATACTGAAATCTTTTAGGTAGAGGAAAGAAAAAAATATAAAAATAAAATAATATGGTTTCATAAGTGTGCACACCCTTAAACTAATACTTTGTTGAAGCACCTTTTGATTTTATTACAGCACTCAGTCTTTTTGGGTATGAGTCTATCAGCATGGCACATTTTTACTTGGCAAAATTTGCCCACTCTTCTTTGCAAAAACACTCCAAATCTGTCAGATTGCGAGGGCATCTCCTGTGCACAGCCCTCTTCAGATAACCCCACAGATTTTCAATCGGATTCAGGTCTGGGCTCTGGCTGGGCCATTCCAAAACTTTAATCTTCTTCTGGTGAAGCCATTCCTTTGTTAATTTGGATGTATGCTTTGGGTCATTGTCATGCTGAAAGATGAAGTTCCTCTTCATGTTCAGCTTTCTAGCGGAAGCCTGAAGGTTTTGTGCCAATATTGACTGGTATTTGGAACTGTTCATAATTCCCTCTAGCTTAACTAAGGCCCCAATTCCAGCTGAAGAAAAACAGGCCCAAATCATGATGCTGCCATCACCATGCTTCACTGTGGGTATGGTGTTCTTTTGGTGATGTGCAGTGTTGTTTTTGCGCCAAACATATCTTTTGGAATTATGGAAAAAAAGTTCAACCTTGGTTTCATTAGACCATAACACCTTTTCCCACATGCTTTTGGAAGACCTCAGATGTGTTTTTGCAAAATGTAGCCTGGCTTGGATGTTTTTCTCCGTAAGAAAAGGCTTTCGTCTTGCCACTCTACCCCATAGCCCAGACATATGAAGAATATGGGAGATTGTTGTCACATGTACCACACAGCCAGTACTTGCCAGATATTCCTGCAGCTCCTTTAATGTTGCTGTAGGCCTCTTGGTAGCCTCCCAGACCTGTTTTCTTTTCATCAATTTTGGGGGGACGTCCAGTTCTTGGTAATGTCCCTGTTGTGCCATATTTTCTCCACTTTATAATGACTGTCTTCACTGTGTTCCATGTTATATCTAATGTCTTGGAAATTCTTTTGTACCCTTCTCCTGACTGATACCTTTTAACAATGAGATTCCTTTGATGCTTTGGAAGCTCTCTGTGGACCATGGCTTTTGCTGTGGGATGCGACTAAGAAAATTTCAGGAAAGACCAACTAGAGCAGCTGAACTTTATTTGGGGTTAATCAGAGGCACTTTAAATGATGGCAAGTGTATGCTGACTCCTACTTAACATGATTTTGAATGTGATTTTGAATTTGAATTTGGAACACAGCTACATCCCTAGTTATAAGAGGGTGTGCACACTTATGCAACCACATTATTTTTTTATTTGATTTTTTCTTCCCTCCACCTAAAAGATGTCAGTTTGTTTTTTAATAGAGTGGTACAGTTTATAGGTCACATTAAAGGTGGAAAAAGTTCTGAAATGATTTATCTTTGTCTCATTTTTTTACAGCACAGAAACCTGACATTTTAACAGGGATGTGTAGACTTTTTATATCCACTGTATATGCTTGATAGGCTGCTCCAGCAGAAACATGCCATTAATGACTACCTGTACGAACTCTGCGGCAGGACAGGTTTTGGGGAGCTTTTTTTTACCTCACCAGTGGCTACTCACGCACGACGCATGCAGACTTCTGCGACCATTTGATGAGATCACCAAACTGGTTAGTCGCAGCTAGGGCACCATCATGGACATCGTACCTTATGCCTTCTTTCCTGAGTGTGCATTGCGTTGTGTCATTGATCAAGCCATCGAGGAGAAGGAAGTTGAGGAAGTCGCAATGCTTAATGAATTCCCAATGGGGGGCTACTCCATCTGAGACAAGTCAGCAGGAGTTTGAAGAGGAGTCAAAGGAGGATGGTGCCTGGGAGGAGGAGGAGCAAGAAAAGCAGGCTTTAAAATTTTCTGGGATTTCTGTTGTTGTCCGTGGCTGGGGGGAGGACACCGAGGACGACTTTCTCCTGGGCGATGAACAGGAGCCAGGCCGCTCCGCTGCTTCCAATTTAGTGCAAATGGTGGCCTGCATGCTCCAGTGTTTGAAGAGGGACCACTGTATAAAAAGTATAAAGGGCAAGGGCCTGTACTGGGTGTCAACCTACTTATACCCCTGGTACAAACACAAAATGGTGGACATGTTACCTGCATCACAGAGGGCTGTCAGAATGCAGCATTTCCAGGCCTTGCTTCGAGAGATGCTGCATTTTGCTTTTGCGGGCACTGGCAGAGGAATTTCCACCCACAGAGAAACAGTTGCCGGTACCAATCCTACAGCGCATTCAAGAAGAGGGCGGTTTGAAGATGTGTTGGTCACCGGATATGAGATCATTCTTGCAGCCAACCCATCGACAGCCGCCCTCCAGATCCAGCCTCAGGGAATGCCTAGACCAACAAGTATCCGACTACATCAGGTTAACTGCTGATGTGAACGCTCTGAGAAGCGAGGAACCCCTAAACTTCAGGATGTGCAGGCTTTACCTGTGGCCAGAGCTGGCACAATTTGCCATGGAACTCTTGGCTTGCCCCTTGTCGAGTGTCCTGTCCGAAAGGCTTTTCACCACAGCAGTGGGGAATCATGACCAATAAGCGCACTCGCCTTGCTCACGACAGTGTGGACTACCTCACATTTCTAAAAATTAATGAGGCATGGATCTAGGAGGAATTCAAAACCTGTGACGACCACATTTAATTGAATTTCCTCATGCCAGCCCACACATATCCTCCACCACATAGAATAAATAAAATAATATAATAATAAAAAATAATGGTCCCTGTCTTATGTAAATTCAGCGGCATAAAGGGCCTTTTCTGTCCGGTGAATGCCTAATGTTTGGGGCCACTGAGGAATTCAACACCTGTGATGTTATCGAATTTCCACTATTATCATTTGGGGTTTTTTCAAGAGGGGGATTTCGTTAGCCATGTTTTTAATCCAAATTTAATATTTTTAGTTCTTTTATACATATGTATTTGACATGTATTTGTACTGCGCTGCTCTAGACTAGATTCCCCGGTCACTGATGGATGGTGTTGGGCTCCACAAGCCTTTTCTTTATCACCCCAGCAGGGTCCGATCTTCCAAACACAGTAGCCTCTATGAGGTTCAAAGGATAGGCAAAAATAGTGAAGTACCCTTTATCAGATGGTATAAAAAGGTTTTAATCTACTCACAGAAGAGTTGTTCAACAAAGGCATATAGTAATTTCACTTTAAAACGTCTCGTTCCTGCCCGACCCGGGTTTCGCTGCCTCGCTTCTTCAGGGGCGAGGCAGCGAAACCCGGGTCGGGCAGGAACGAGACGTTTTAAAGTGAAATTACTATATGCCTTTGTTGAACAACTCTTCTGTGAGTAGATTAAAACCTTTTTATACCATCTGATAAAGGGTACTTCACTATTTTTGCCTATCCTTTGAACCTCATAGAGGCTACTGTGTTTGGAAGATCGGACCCTGCTGGGGTGATAAAGAAAAGGCTTGTGGAGCCCAACACCATCCATCAGTGTACTGGTCTGCAGTAAAATTGATATCCAATGACTGTCTAATATACCTCCAGCCACATAATCACTTGTCCTTTTCTGTACGTTGAAATGAATTTTTTGGGGGCCTGTACTTCACTGGCCTGAAGTAAAATTGTTATCCAATGACGGTCTAATATACCTCCAGCCACATAATCACTTGATGTTTTCTGTACGGTGAATGCCTAATGCTTGGGGCCTGTACTCCACTGGCGTGAAGTAAAATTGATATCCAATGACCGTCTAATATACCTCCAGCCACATAATCACTTGATGTTTTCTGTCCGGTGAATGAATATTTTTTGGGGCCTGTAGTCCTCTGGCCTGCAGTAAAATTGATATCCATTGACCGTCTAATATACCTCCAGCCACATAATCACTTGATGTTTTCTGTACGGTGAATGCATAATTTTTGGGGCCTGTAATCTAACTGGCCAACAGTAAAATTGTTATACGGTGACCGCCTAATGTACCTCCAACCACATTATCAATTGTTCTTTTCTGTACGGTGAATAAATAATTTTTGGGGCCTCTAGTCCACTGCAATGTCGAGTGAGAATATTCGAATTACGAATTTTAATCTCGAATATCGGCACTTCGACAATTTGCGAATATTTAGAATATACTGCTGTATATTCGTAATGACGAATATTCGTCATTTTTTTCCATATGAACATGATTCCTCCCTGCTTCTTGCTTGTGGGCCAATGACTCATTGGCCCACAAGCAAGAGGCTGGGAGGAATCAATCATGTTTAGATTGAAAAAAAAAACGACTATTCAAAAAAAGAAAATAGCACTATATTAGCTTTATTGCTCTATATTCATTATTTTAGAATATTCGCTATATTGGTATGTATACTTTTTTTTTACGAATATTACAAATATTCTAAAAAAATGAATATATAGTAATATAGCGCCGGACACTGATCCATCCCTACTTTTAGCTTGTGGGACGAATATGTAGAATATATTATATTCTACATATTCGCCCACAAGCTAAAACTCTTATAGGGCGAAAAATACAGTATGACTGCATATATCTATATTATTGTGGAAAGAAGAAAGGATTAAGTATTAAAGCGGTTGTTCTGGGGAAATACATAATTTTTAATAGTCAGGATGAGTTAAAAATAAAAATATAAGTGTTACTCACCTCATAGTTCCGCCCTCCGCTGCCATACTGATATTCTTCTGCTCCATAATGCTCTGCAGTCATGGTCCTGGGCTGGCTTAGAAACACGACAAAAGGCTGGAAATGCTGGTTCAGCTAATCACTGGCTAAAGCGGTTTATCGCTTTGGACAGTGATTGGCTGAGCAAGGACAAGCCTTCCTCCTCCAACAGTTGCACATGAAGATAAACAACCAGAGATCAACCATAATGACCAATTTAGGAGGGAGGGATCAGTGTCCGCCTGTGTACTGCTAAAAACAAAAAGGAATATTCGTCATTACGAATATATAGCACTATATTCATTTATATTCCTAATGAAGATTATTCTTATATTTTTTTTTACACAGTACACATCACAATGATGCGTTCTTTGTAAAAATAAAAAAAATAAAAAATTTGATTTCAACTCAACTAAAATGAACCACAGCTGCATTCTCCTTTAGACAAGCCTCGCATTTAAAGGCTTATTCTGCAACACAACATGCCACCGAGGACCCTGCCAGCAGCCGGGGACTGCGGCTGAGTCTTTACCGATGGGAAGGTGAACTAATCCCGGCGGCTTAGCAGGGGACACTTCCACACCCTGAGGCAAGCTGGCTCATTACTGCCTTCTGTGCTCAGAAGGGCACAGGACAGATGGATTCTACCGTTGGCTGAAGCACAGTGTGTGTGCAGTGCTGATCGTGTATGGGTGGGGAGAGCGGCGGTACCCATTCCTCCTTACAGACAAAAGGAGGATGAGAGAGCCGCTTCAAAACACTGCCACTCCTACTGCCCCCTGGCTTGAAGGAATCAGCACACGGTGAGGCTGTCTGCCCTACCATAGAGTTCTGCCACATACGCGATGTGCCCGATATGGAAACTAATAGCAGACCGATGCAGGGCGTGTCTAGTTAATTTAGTACAAATTTTTATTGTGGTTTCAATAAGTAAAAATAATGTAAAAATTTTTTTACAATGTAAAATAGTGCTTTTTTTGGGCATGTAACGCATTCCTGCTGCACACTTACAACATTCTGCTATCGTTTTGCCCCTGGTCTGATGGGGGCCCATTCCTGGGAATATATTCCTGCTGCACAGTGCACACTTAGAACCTGCTGCTGCTTGCCTGTCCTGCTGAGTTATGCCAAACTATGTGTAGGCCTTATACTCGACCCTTACCATCTACCTGCTGCTGATGCTGCTGCTGCTGTCTGTCCTGACTTTGATGAATTATGTGTGGGCTTTATACTTCACCATTACAAATACCTGCTGCTGTATGTCCTGATCCAGATGAGTTTGACCCTGGACTAAATGGGCCTTGCAACT
The DNA here is from genome assembly GCF_014858855.1 of Bufo gargarizans. NCBI lineage: Eukaryota > Metazoa > Chordata > Amphibia > Anura > Bufonidae > Bufo > Bufo gargarizans. The sequence goes on along the minus strand of NC_058086.1, from coordinate 63,215,987 downwards.
AAGTTATCAGTTAAAATTACACCATAACATAACATAAAAATAAAAAAGCACGCATTATAACACTTCAAAAACTATTTATTGACATAATAAAAAAAGGCATCTATGGCAACTTTTTAAGTTTGCCAAGTAGCTCCCCCATTTCCTGCATCTCTTCCAGGTGCATTTTGTTCAGGTGCTTAACCTTACTGTTGACCCTCATTAGCAGCTTGTCAACTTCCTGCATGTTTTTACGGTGGTCACGCTGCATCTGGGTCATGAGTGTGATGCATTTCTTTATTACTGTTTGTAAAAAATAAAAATAAAATTGCAATTCATGTTACAAGAAAATTTGTGCATTGTGTAAAGTATGTGTTTAAACACTGCCGATTTACATCTAAATTCAGTAGTTATAGATCTTTATAGTTGGTTTTAAAATGTTCCCCTTGTAGGTATATTGTTAGGTCTAAAAAATCAACAGAAGTATTACTAATAAAACTGATGATTTTAATATTCCAATCATTGTTATTTAGGGATTCCAAACATCTTTCTTATCCCATTTTTTCCCCTTCCCAAACCAATAAGCAATCATCTATGTATCTTTGCCATACTGTTAGTTTACCTAAATCTGTACTTCTATTCAAAATGGGACTGATTCTTTCCTTTTTCCAGGCGGCCATAAAAATATTAGCAAAACTGGGGGCGAATTTCGCCCCCAACGCCGTCCCGAGTTGCTGTAAGAAGAAGTCCCCCTTGAATATAGGCAATACTCCGTACACTTCAAGATAAATTTTCCTTGTGCTGGTGACATACCCAGCCAGCTACACTAATTGAGCATAGGGAGCACATGTGTGAGAAGGAGGATTTTGAACCAGAGTGAGTGCTATGGCTTTTGGTAGAACATTTTCTGTTTTATTTGATTTATTTATGTATTTATACATTTTTCTGGCTAATTTAAATTTGAATACCCCGGTCCCTCTTATCCTGAAGAATTAAGATGCATCAGATTGTATTGAAGGAAATGGAGTAGGAGTTTCTATTAAAGTATTGAGAATAGTGGGTGGAGTGAATGTGGGGATTTAAGAATTGTGGGAATACTTGGAAGCCACGCCCCTGACGAAGCCATTTGGAGCGAAACCCGGGTCGGGCAGGACTATTGATCTGTGTTAATCTTATCAGTGCGCATTTTATTATATTGGAATGTGAGTATAATAAACCATATTTATGATTTTTAAAAATACGGAGTTTCACTATGGGAGCAATATCTAATCACCTGTAGGAGGCACAACAAGAACAACTGTACAGAGGACCTACTGGTTGGCTTTCCTTTGAGGCGCATATAGGAAAAGCGGCTGGTTGTTGCAGTGCTTCACTATGTGCGTGTTTTCTTTATAATCTCACAGGATGCTAATTGTAAGAAACGCCTAACAAAGCTAGTGTGTGCTTGCTGAAAGCTAATGGAAGACGCACATCAGTTCTATTGATTTGGATTTTTGTGTGGCCCCTCTCTTTACATGTACTGTTTTTGTGAATAAAGATCCACTTCACTTTGGGACTCGCTGCAATCAGAATCATCCAAGCAACGTATTGGAAAATAACCTTTGCACCTTTATATTAAACTCACCTCATCCACTTGTTCGCGCAGCCCGGCTTCTTTTCTTTTTTCTTCTTTGATGACCTGGGAGCAAAAGGACCTTTGGTGATGTCACTGCGCTCATCACATGGTCCATCACAGGATCCATCATCCATCCCATGGGGGAAGGGCCACTACATTATCGGGGGGGGGGGGGTCCGGGCTGCTCTGCCTCTTTTTCCGACATTTCGCCCACATCAGGTGGGGAAGGGGCCGCTACATTATTGGAGGGTCCGGGTTGCTCTCCCTCCGCCTGCTCCTCCGACTCTTCCTCATCCGTGGAGACCTCCACCATTTTAAGATCCTTTTGGGATCTTCGGTGTCTGACTGATGGAACGGGAACCCCTGTAATCACAGAATGTTAAGAATTTAGACAAATGATAAATATCCATAAATTCCTAAATGGAGGGATCTGCATGGGATTATGATTATCCACATGGTGTATTTACCTCATTTTGGTGTTAAATAACATGCCAAAACCAGTGTTACAGATGGGTAAAACTAGCCTAAGTTACAATGTAGGATGAGGTAACATGGGTTTTGTTAGGAAGGTGCCCAATAGGGTATTGAGGGAAACCAAGCAAAAGTTTGGAAATTAGATAAGGGGTTACTGGATGGTGTTATGTTGGGTATATAATTTTTTGTGGCTGCCAGCGTTATACTGTCTGCCAAGCCGCATTTTGAAGATCTGCTGCCAGCCCGCCCTCCCTGTTGATTTAGTTCTCACGGTCACCTTTTTATTAGAAGGAGGGGTAAAGTCACTTTCCGATAGGTGGCGAGCTGACTAGATTTTATATCCTATTTAGGCAGAATTTATCGCTGGTCTATTCAGTGGTTAAAGGAAGTCTTTCACATAAAATCAGCATTTTAAACCACTAACATCATGCTCTCCCTTACCTTCCCCCTATTATATTCTTACCTTTCATATTGTATTTAATTAGTGGTTTATGGGGTTGATTTACTGGGGTGTGTGTATATTCATCTATATATATATATATATATATATATATACACACACACTCACCTAAAGAATTATTAGGAACACCATACTAATACGGTGTTGGACCCTCTTTTGCCTTCAGAACTGCCTTAATTCTACGTGGCATTGATTCAACAAGGTGCTGATAGCATTCTTTAGAAATGTTGGCCCATATTGATAGGATAGCATCTTGCAGTTGATGGAGATTTGAGGGATGCACATGCAGGGCACGAAGCTCCCGTTCCACCACATCCCAAAGATGCTCTATTGGGTTGAGATCTGGTGACTGTGGGGGCCATTTTAGTACAGTGAACTCATTGTCATGTTCAAGAAACCAATTTGAAATCATTCGAGCTTTGCGACATGGTGCATTATCCTGCTGGAAGTAGCCATCAGAGGATGGGAACATGGTGGTCATGAAGGGATGGACATGGTCACAAACAATGCTCAGGTAGCCCATGGCATTTAAAGGATGGCCAATTGGCACTAAGGGGCCTAAAGTGTGCCCAGAAAACATCCCCCACACCATTACACCACCACCACCAGCCTGCACAGTGGTAACAAGGCATGATGGATACATGTTCTCATTCTGTTTACGCCAAATTTGGACTCTACCATTTGAATGTCTCAACAGAAATCGAGACTCATCAGACCAGGCAACATTTTTCCAGTCTTCAACAGTCCAATTTCGGTGAGATTGTGCAAATTGTAGCCTCTTTTTGCTATTTGTAGTGGAGATGAGTGGTACCCGGTGGGGTCTTCTGCTGTTGTAGCCCACCTTTCTTTCCCATTCTGACATTCAGTTTGGAGTTCAGGAGATTGTCTTGACCAGGACCACAACCCTACATGCATTGAAGCAACTGCCATGTGATTGGTTGACTAGATAATCGCATTAATAAGAAATAGAACAGGTGTTCCTAATATTTCTTTAGGTGAGAGTATATATTCTATAATCCCATGCAAATTAAGTGGGGGATGTATGTAATCACCTGAATACTGAATGATGTTTTTAGTTTATGTATATATAAACAAAAAGACCTATATATATGTTTATGTGTGTGTGAAATGTATGAAATCATCTGGTGACATACATCTGTACCGTGCTGTGTGTATAACTATATATATATACACTCACAGCGAGGTAGAGATGTATGATGTAACCAGATGATTTTGTTTGTGTGACACACCAGGTATTAAGTAATCATTTCTAAAGGGATGAAATAAGGATGAAGTAGAGTAACACACATGCTTTAGGAGACGTGTTATGTAAACTAGATGCAATTAAATGTGTTAAGCAATTTTTTTTAAATGTCTTTTGTTTCAAGATAATGCGATGAGTTAAGAAATTTTAGTTAAGAGGTTGTGTGCTAAACCTACTACATCTGTACGGATTAGCAGCATAACTGAATATACTGTATACATTACAGAGTGTTGTAGAGTGAGATACAAAAGTCATGTAAGCATTGTACCTGGGCATAATCTTTCACTCATCTCTTTGACCCGATCATAGTGGAAGCGCTTCAGGTCCCACCTATTTTTTCTGGATGGCGTCCTTTTTGTGCCAGATTCCATATTTTTGGGACAATTCAAACCGGAGAGCCCGGATGATGGCCCGCTTCTGCTCTCTTTTCCGGGTCCTGTCATAGCCCCTCACCAACAGCAGGATAAAGATGCAAGCATATACAGTGGGATGCGAAAGTTTGGGCAACCTTGTAATCATCATGATTTTCCTGTATAAATCGTTGGTTGTTAAGATAAAAAATGTCAGTTAAATATATCATATAGGAGACACACACAGTGATATTTGAGAAGTGAAATGAAGTTTATTGGATTTACAGAAAGTGTGCTATAATTGTTTAAACAAAAATAGGCAGGTGCATACATTTGGGCACCACAAAAAAGAAATGAAATCAATATTTAGTAGATCCTCCTTTTGCAGAAATTACAACCTCTAAACGCTTCCTGTAGGTTCCAATGAGAGTCTGGATTCCGGTTGAAGGTATTTTGGACCATTCCGCTTTTCAAAACATCTTTAGTTCATTCAGGTTTGATGGCTTCCAAGCATGGACAGCTCTCTTTAAGTCACACCACAGATTTCCAATTATATTCAGGTCTGGGGACTGAGATGGCCATTCCAGAACGTTGTACTTGTTCCTCTGCATAAATGCCTTATTGGATTTTGAGCAGTGTTTAGGGTCGTTGTCTTGTTGAAAGATCCAGCCCCGGCGCAGCTTCAGCTTTGTCACTGATTCCTGGACATTGGTCTCCAGAATCTGCTGATACTGAGTGGAATCCATGCGTCCTTCAACTTTGACAAGATTCCCAGTCCCTGCACTGGCCACACAGCCCCACTGCATGATGGAACCACCACCATATTTTACTGTAGGTAGCAGGTGTTTTTCTTGGAATGCTGTGTTCTTTTTCCTCCATGCATAACGCCCCTTGTTATGGCCAAATAACTCAATTTTAGTTTCATCAGTCCACAGCACCTTATTCCAAAATGAAGCTGGCTTGTCCAAATGTGCTTTAGCCCACCTCAAGCAGCACTTTTTGTGCTGCGGGTGGAGAAAAGGCTTCCTCTGCATCACTCTCGCATACAGCATCTCCTTGTGTAAAGTGCGCCGAATGGTTGAACGATGCACAGTGACTCCATCTGCAGCAAGATGATGTTGTAGGTCTTTGGTGCTGGTCTGTGGGTTGACTCTGACTATTCTCACCATTCGTCGCTTCTGTCTATCCGAGATTTTTCTTGGTCTGCCACTTCGAGCCTTAACCTGAACTGAGCCTGTGGTCTTCCATTTCCTCAGTATGTTCCTAACTGTGGAAACAGACAGCTGAAATCTCTGAGACAGCTTTCTGTATCCTTCCCCTAAACCATGATGGTGAACAATCTTCAGGTCATTTGAGAGTTGTTTTGAGACCCCTATGTTGCTACTCTTCAGAGAAAATTAAAAGAGGAGGGAAACTTACAATTGACCCCCTTAAATACTCTTCCCTCATAATTGGATTCACCTGTGTATGTAGGTCAGGGGTCGCTGAGCTTACCAAGCCAATTTGAGTTCCAATAATTAGTTCTAAAAGTTTTGGAATCAATAAAATGACAACAGTGCCCAAATTTATGCACCTGCCTAATTTTGATTAAACAATTATAGCACACTTTCTGCAAATCCAATAAACTTCATTTCACTTCTTAAATATCACTGTGTGTGTCTCCTATATGATATATTTAACTGACATTTTTTATCGTAACAACCAACGATTTATACAGGAAAATCATGACGATTAACAAGGTTGCCCAAACTTTCGCATCCCACTGTAATTCAATTTTTTTTAAATACAATTTTCAAAAAAATTTCCTCAAGAAAACAGCAAAAAGTAGTTACGTCTTTGAAGGAAAAATATTAGATTTAATGTTACCGTTAAAAAATCGGATTGTATTGCGATTGTATGTGTGTGGGGTCTGAGCAATCGGATATTGCCCAGCTAAGCAGAGATTTACCTGTGTAGTGAAGTGATGGTACGGTATGGGGTGTACAGCTGGTTCGCCTTCCCGTGGTGCACCCTGGGTAACGCTAAATAAACCAGCAAATACGGTCAGAGAAAGAAAGCTCATGGACATAAAATATAATCTATATATATATTTTGTGTGTGTGTATGGTATATAGTGTATGGTATATAGTATGTGGTATATAGTGTATGGTATATAGTATGTGGTATATAGTGTATGGTATATAGTGTGTGGTATATAGTGTATGGTATATAGTGTGTGTGTTGAGGGAAGTGTCATATTTAAATATGTATGTATATATGCCTTGACATATATACATATATATTAGCCCTTGTCTATGGGCTCGTCCAGGTGGGATCTGTAGATATGCACAGAGATGTATGTAGGCCCCTTGGCGACATACATCTCTGTGTATATGTATTGATGGGATTAATGTTTTTGGCCGGTGTGTATGTGTATATTTATGGATGTGCCCCAAGCATTCATGAATGTACACATATATGTAGGTATACTTATATATATATATATATATATATATATGTATAGTGTGTATATATATGTGTATGGATGTGCCCCAAGCATCCATACACATATAGTATAAGACAAGATGAGCCCCCCCCCCTCCTCCTGCATCCCTGCAGGGGATGAGGAAGGTCACCAGATGGCTGGACAATCATGTCCAGCCTCTGGTGACCTCAAAAGGCATAGGATCAATAGAGATCCGATGCCTTTTGGTATTTAACTATCCCCAGCTGCTGGAGATAGTTAACATAACAGAGAGAGGGAAACAAACATCGCTCCCTCTGTTATCTGCATACCTCCGGCGCGATAGTCATCACGCCGCAGGGTATGCAGAGGCACTACAGGCGCAGGATCAAAGGAATCCTCCGCCTGGAAGCGCGCTCTGGGAATGCGCGGGCTGGCGCGGTGACGTCATATCGCATGCGTGCCGCAGGACGGGCTGCCTCGGGAGCGAGCAGCTGCCGAACTTAAATAGTCCGGCGGCGCTACGCTGAGGCAGTCCAGACCACCAGCCCAGCTGAAAAGAATCATCCCTGGACAAACGAGCCCCCCTGGACAACGAGCAAGAAACTATAAGTATCACCCTCCTATACCACCAACGATTAACCCCATATCACCCTCCTATACCCTATCTACCCTCCTATACCACCAACGATTTACCCTATATCACCCTCCTATACCCTATAAACCCTCCTATCTACCCTATACCACCAACGAACCCTATATCACCCTCCTATCTACCCTGCCCTATATCATCCCCTTATCTACCCCTATACCCTACATATTATTCCCTTATTTCCCCTTTGCCCCCCATACTCCCAAATCACCTTCCCCTGTTGTATACCCTCTGTATCCCTGGTTACCCTTACCTTCCCCTGTCCCAGGTCCTGATATCCCCTGCGTTCATATCCCCTGTTCCCCGGTGTCTCTACCCCCTGTCGCGGCTGTCCTGCTTACCCCAGCAGCACAGTGTCCGAAATAACCCCTGGTTATACCCCGTAGAGATAGTATATGGTCAGGCTTGGGTGGGCTGCTGTTAAAGTGTATGATTGTCATTAATTATAGATAGATTTTGGGGTGGATTTGGGATTTGGACTGTGTTAGTGTAGTTAGAACCGTGTTAGTGTACTGTATCAGTGTGTGTATCTATATTGTAGTGCGCTGTTATAACAATATATATCTATCCACTTGTTATAGATATATAGTTATAAACATAATAATTCCTTTAAATTTGCAAGGAATCGCCGCAGTAGAGGTAGTATACTGTTGGCACTGTATTACTTGTGTACTCTGTAAGGATTAATAAATACTGTGTCATTTGTACCTATTGTGTAACGTGTGATTACTAGCGGTAGTCAGTAAGGCGCATGCAGTTAGGGTAGCTGGTGATTAGCGTAAGGCAATCTGCAGTGATTTGTTATTCATTAAGGCATAAATAGGCGGAGTTATCATAAGACGATTACGCCTATTTATGAATATGAATTATTAAGATTTACATAAATATCAATAATTAATATCCCCTTTAACAGTGTGGTATATAGTGTGTGGTATATATTGAGTAGCAGGAAAATGGATGTGCTATGTGCATGTGAGAGATATTTATTGTCGATACATACATGCTACACACATAGTGCTGTGAAGTAACAAGAGTACTTAGTGCACCAATCAGTAATATCTACTCTTACCATATAAACTGTGTGTCACACAAAGGGGTGGGGAAGGGTGCACGACTAACTCCACCCACACCTCTGCCCCTGCCTACCCGTCCTAGGTAAGAGAGCGCAACTGTGCGCCAGTCCCTGACCTGAGTAAGTGCGTGAGGGGAACACACAAAACAAACAAGAATAAAGATATCAAACTAGCAATGACTATATCAGGAGATAACCGCGGTACCAGGAGGGTTGCGGAAGCCAAACCATACAAGCAAAGGGTCAATACCAGGAGATGGAAACACGACCAGGGCGCAGGCGAAAACGAGTCAAAATACGAACCAGGGGTCAATACCAGGAGATGCAAACACGACCAGGGAACAGGCGAAGACGAAAACGAGGAAAGAGCCGGGAGTCCAATACCAATACCAGGAATGTCTAAGGAAAGATACACCAAGTAATGGATCTAAATCACAGGCAACCTGTGGCCAGCAGGCTGCCTGTTTAAATAGTGGAGGAGCGGAGTCATGTGACAGTGCCAGTGCCACATGACTCACTCTTCTGCATACAGCTGAGCGCCGAGTGCCCAGCTCGGCGCTCAGACTTATTGCCATCACCATAGGAGCGGAGGACGCCGGCCACGCTGATGAGGTGTGCGTGGCCGGGTCCTCCCTCCTCCCTGTTGCTCTGGAGACGAGGACGCCTCGCACGTCCTCGCTCTGCTCTTCCTGCAGGACGCCGGCGGCACAGAGGAGAAGTGGCGCAGCCCCAGCGTAACACTGTGTTGTTTGTATTACGAAAAAATATAAATTTGTATCAATATCACTAATATTCGTATGTACGAATATTTGGAAAGACTCGATCTACATATAAAATTGTTCTGCCATGCATGCAATATGTAAAAAAAAGTGCTGCAATATAATATTACTTACCGTTATCACGATTTCTTCCTCAGCTTTCTCAAAGTAGTTGCTCACCTTTTCTTCCTATCGGGCAGACTTTCTAAATGATCGAATTATGTAAATTACATCATGCGCTCGAGTACTCACTCGATCATTACATTCCCGATTTTCGCATAAAAATCGGGAAGTCGAACATAACGAATATGCAAATTCACAAATAAATCACAAATATTCTACAAAATATTTGTGATATATCGCGAATTCGAATATTGCCCCTGCCGCTCATCACTAGTCCATTGGCCTGGAGTAAAATTGATATCCATTGACCGTCTAATATACCTCCAGCCACATAATCACCTGATGTTTTCTGTCAGGTGACTGCCAAATTTTTGGGGCCCGTACTCCCGTGGTCTAAAATAAAATTTCTCTAGGCTCCAGCAGGGCACATTTGTGACAGTTTCCCTTTAAGATGCATAAAAATGGCCCCTGATTAAAATACATATTTTTTGTGGGAATTTTTGCCATTGATCCCCCTCTGGTATGTCACTGTCCATGTTGTGGGACGATTTGTGCACTTCTAGTAAGTATTTGGTGGCTGCAAATATGACCTGAAGGTTTTTCAGGTTCGCCTGCCATAAAAGTGAATGGGGCCCGCCACAAACTTGCGGTTTGCGAACATTTGATCGCGTTCGCGAGTCGTCCTGGCCAATATTGATCCATCACTCATTAGGAAATCTGAAGCTTGTGTTAAGAATTCTTTATCCCTAATCTAAAACACTGATTTAGCTGTCAAGATGTGTAGTTGTCAACTCCATAACTAAAGCGGTTGTCAGAAATAATAGAAACAGCACCACGTCTGTCCATGGCTGTATCTGGTATTGCAGTTGAGTTCCATTCAGTTTAAAAGACCTGGACTGCAATTACAGACATGGGCCATGGCATTGCGTAAAGGGGTTGTGCCATGATTGATATACAAAGTGAAAATCAGACCTCATATAGTACATGCCAATCTCTCTCTTACCACCCTTGTACCTCCCACAGATGCAAAAATCTCCCCATTCATTGTTCTGCTAGATCCTCTTCAGGCTGGAAGATCATTGGGCATGTCCTTTCTCATTGGGCATGTCCTTTACCAGTGGGCATGTCCTTTCTGCTGCAGCTCTTCTCCTATCACAACTCTGGGGAGTGAACTTTCTCAGGGACATGTCATTTCTGCTCTCTCACTATCTTTCCCTATCGTGCTCAGGGAGCATATCCTTTCTACTGCAGCTCTCTCTCTACCACAGCTCTGAGGACATGTCTCTTTTTTTACTGCAGCTCTCTCCCTGTAATTATTACAACTTCTAACAGTAGATGAGGCTGCGGGCAGCTGGAGAATGGAACTGAGCATGTGCCATACACCTCACTAGGTGAACGTACACATTTCTATACTTATTAAACACAAGGGGGCACCAATAAAAGGAAGAAAAGAGAATATCTCACAACCGAAGCATTTTTGTAACAAAAAGTAAAATACGAAAGTAACTTGTTTTTCATGCTAAATTATATTAAATAGTGACACAACCCCTTTAATCGCCACATCGCCACAGCATATCTAAATATTCTTGGTGACCACATGCATGCATTGATAGACACACTGATGGTTCAGACATTGCAAATGAGGTGTGGTGCATTGCTGAGTTATGATACTTTTTCTTAATTTGCAAATGAGGCTTTTGGTGCAATGAGGGTGTCACTGTTGCTCCACTCATTTTTGAGGCCAGCCCCTCCTTCACTGCTTTCCCACTGCATTTTTCTGTCAATCAAAGCAGTGAGGGAGGGGAGGGTCAGAAAAAAGAGTGAAGTGTGGGTGCACCAAGAGCAATGGTGACGCCCACATTGCTCCAAATGCCTTGTTTGCATATTTAAAAAAACTATCAGAACTTGGGAACGGAGCCTCGGATCAACAAAAGAAAAGCAGTGTTTTAATCAGGTGAACCACAACTATGTGTCTATGCAAACAATGTGATAGGGAGGTCGTTGATGACAGATTCCCTTTAATTATTGCTTTAAAAAAGGCATTTTAAAGTGTATTTGCTATAGTTTTGTGATACGGTCATTGCCAACACCATTTTTACAGGTGAAAACCCTTAATTTTACATAATTCACATATAGCAAACATTGAAAAAACTACATTGTGAAATCACAGGCGGTTTTCAAAATGCGTTTTTTTTTTTATATGATCATCGGCAATATACTCTGAGTGCATAGCTGTAAATAATTTGGGAGGGTGCAATATTTGACTACTTGAATAGAAATTCTATACTCCATCTTAATTGTTAAGTTAACATTTTGGTTCATGGTGCCAAGAAGATGTAAATTACAATATGCAGGTGATAGGGTTCTTTCACCTAAAATGACCATTATACACCAAAAACATCATGATCTCCATTACATTCCCCATATTATAATCTTACCTTTCATATTGTTGTCCATCGCCTATTTTCTCTTAAAAACACTTTTATTCCATATGCTAATTAGCTTCTGAAGGTGTCCGGGGGCGGCGTTTATGCAGCCGGTGTCCATGCCCCACGGCGCTGTTCAAATCAAACCTCTCCCCTTTCACCCCTCTGGCCCGCCCTAGGCTCTTCAGATTCCATCCTCTTGTCATTGACAAATCCGGGGCCTGAGCCGTTCAACATAATCCTCACGAGTGGAAAGCTGCCAAAAAAAAGGAATTTTGCTAAGAACTACCTCTGAGAGAAAGCAGCATTGTATAGTTTGCAGATGGTTGAGGACCATGCAGCACATTCTTGGACTCAGTCAGTAAAAGTAACACACCCTTATAGTTTTGAACTTTACTGCCTGTGGTAAGGGTTTATTGCTTCTGGCGCCCACCACACTTCTGACACAGACTGGCTCTTCAGATTCCATCCTCTCGTCATTGACAAATCCGGCGCCTGCGCCGTTCAACATAATCCTCACCAGTGGAAAGCTGCCAAAAAAAAGGAATTTTGCTAAGAACTACCTCTGAGAGAAAGCAGCATTGTATAGTTTGCAGATGGTTGAGGACCATGCAGCACATTCTTGGACTCAGTCAGAAAAAGTAACACACCCTTATAGTTTTGAACTTTACTGCCTGTGGTAAGGGTTTTATTGCTTCTGGCGCCCACCACACTTCTGACACAGACTGGCCATCCGATCTAGGACTTCTCCCTGCAGACTAAGCATGCAGATGAATTTGGGAAACTACACACCTATAATCATTTGGGAAGATTGCTGCTCTTATTCTGTACACTGGCTCCTCAGGCAGTTATTTAACCTCCATTTCCAGTTTGGCATATATGTATTTTGCCATAATTATATACAGGTATGTCTGTTTTATTATGTGTACAGCGGTAGTAAAGTCCTGGAGGAAAGGCAGTGAAAGAAAGGGAATGGCACCTTAACTAGCATGGGCATGTCTTTGGGTGGTTAGGTGACCCATCTGGGAAGAGTCCCGGGACTGCTTATAGGTGAGCCCTGTGTCTGTAAAAACATGATTTGGGCATGGCATCTTCAAGAACCCCAGGGAAAGATGTAAAACTGCTAGTGGAGAAGCTACAGCCACAAGAGACTGTAGAAATTTCCTGGATGAACTGAGCCCCATCACCCTTTTGTTCCGCGGATTAGTAACGTCTAAGAGACTTGTCTTCTCAGTTGAGAAGAACCGTTACCGTGTTGGCTGGTCTTTGTTCACCTTAATATGGTGCTTAAAATCCAATTTTCATCTTCATATAAGTTTTAGCCAAAACTTACAACATCCACCCTTCACTAACATTAAAAATTGCTATTGACTATACAGTTGTGTACATAACCTGACATGAAGCTTCTACTCGGCTGCTTATGAGATAAATCAACGAAGCCAACAATAAAATCTTTGTGACATGCCCATAAAATTGCTAACATTCAAGAACACAATGCCAGCCCATGGATGACAGTCTTGGATGTTACCGAGCTGCAGCTGCATTGATTTACTGGTTGCACATTTCTAGATCTAGATTTTATGCTGCTTCTGCTCCTTTTGCTTTCAAAGTGAAACATGGTCTGATTATTATGATTTTTGACGCCTGTAGGTCACTATTGTTTTGTGTTTGGGGGGCGGGGGGAATAAAAGAGGCTTTCTGCGAACAGGTTTTTACTTTGCTCGCTCAGTCATATTGATATTGTCAAGGGGAAAGCTTTAGTGGAAATTCTCATGCATTTGAATGGGGCATACATCTCAAGCAAAATGACCAAAGCTACAGAACTCACAGGAATACAACTTTAATAGATTTAACATTAAATATATTGAGATTCACAAATTTTGGGAAACCCCACTGTCTGCCATGCAGAACATCCACTAACCTCTTGTGGCAGTGGGTGTAGAACCAAAAGGTTTGCCTTTGGTCTAATTCTAGTGTTGCTATCCTGGCAGTCCCCTGTTTTTCCACCTTTAACCACAATACAGGCATCAGAACTGTATTGTAACCACCAGACCGCCACTTCTTGGAGTAATCCCTTTGTGTTTGACAGCTGACCCACAGGGATCAGAGACACCGGAGAGGAGTACCAAGGAATCAGGCATCAATTTAGTCAGGGATAAGCTGAGGTCATGGCAGGCAGAGTATATGTGGATCTATGAAAGAGTCCAAGGTCAGGGCAGGCAGCAAAGGGTCAATGCGGGATGAGATGACGGTTTGATTGGCACTATTTTGGGGTGCGTATGACTTTTTGATCGCTTGCTATTACACTTTTTGTAATGTAAGGTGACAAAAAATAGCTTTTTTTACACCATTTTTATTTTATTTTTTTACGGAATTCACCTGAGGGGTTAGGTCATGAGATATTTTTATAGAGCAGGTTATTACGGACGTGGCGATACCTAATATGTATTTTTTTTATTTATGTAAGTTTTACACAATTATTTCATTAAAAAAAATAGAGAAGGTTATTACGGACGCGGCGATACCTAATATGTATAGTGCATTTATTTATTTATTTTTTAATCAGTAATAAATGTGTTTTTTTATTTTAACTTTTTTTCACTTTTTTGAATATTTTTTTGACCCAGACCCACTTGGTTCTTGAAGATTCAGTGAGTCTGATGTCTGTATAATTCAGTACAGTATACTATATAGTGTACTGTACTGTATTTTCACTTTATAAAGTCTGATCAGACTTCTCCCTTTAGCAGAAGTCTGATCATCACCATGGACAGCCAGAAGCCTGTGAAGGCATCTGGTTGCCATGGTAACCATCACTCGCTGCCACAACAGAGCAGTGAGTGATGGGGAGGGAGGGGGCCCCCTCCCTCTGTGATCCCGTCAAGAATAGGGGGCTGAAAAGGCACAGCAGCCCCCGATGGGAGCTCCCTGTTAACTCCTTCCATACAGCGGTCCCTACGGACCGCGGCATGGAAGGGGTTAAACGGCTGCCATCACAGCACAGATGTTAGCTGTTTCAAGCAAAGTGTCAGCAATGTGCTGACACTCTGCTTGCTAACCGCTCGGCCATCCTGGAAATGAGAGGGGGCGGGCGGGATGGTCGCGCGCCCGCCCGCCCTCCGAGCACTGCCCGCACTTCCTTGCAGGGGGGGCGGTTAAAATTAAAACGACGCCGGAACTGCTTGCCGAATCCGGCAATGTGCATGCAAACTGAAAGCATTTGTAGATGGATCCGAATGCGGATCCGTCTTACAAATGCATTGCAAGAACGGATCCTTCTCTCCGGATGTCACCAGGAGAAACTGATCCGTTATATATATTTTTCACATTTTTACCAGTATGTGCATGCCCAGACCGGAAGGACGGATCCGGCATTGCAGTATTTTTAATGCCGGATTCGACACTAATACATTTCTATGTAAATTAATCCAAGTTTCTGCATTCCGGTAACTGATCCGGACTTTTGGACGGAGATAATACCGTAGCATGCTGCGGTATTACCTCCGTCCAAAACGCCGTTCAGCGACTGAACTGAAGACATCCTGATGCATCCTGAATGGATTTCTCTCCATTCAGAATGCATAAGGATATGCCTGATCAGTTATTTTCCAGTTTTGAGCCCCTAGGACGGAACTCAGTGCCGGAAAAGAAAAACGCTAGTGTGAAAGTAGCCTTACCATTCTAGTATAACCAGTACACATTGAAGTCAGTCATGATCTGGGAGGTTTGGATTTGGACATGACTGGCTGTTCTGGTCATGGGATATCTCAATGGATGTGACATCTCTTCCCTGACAGGTTTTATCCATGCTATAATCAGCTTAATCCATTTTTCTACTTTTACAAACAATATTTTGTGCTCCTGGAGTTTGCCAACAACTTGTTCCTGCGCTGACTAGACTTTTGTGTGGACAGTATGTTTGTGCTCCTTGCACCCTGCACTTCTGTTCTTCATGATGCAAAAATATAAACGCACATTGTTGGGTATATGAATGTGACTTGTTCATTAGGTAATCCCTCTTTTAATATGCCGAGTCAGAACTGTGAAAGCCACCAGTGGCATACAATTAGCAAAAAACTCTGGCAACAAAAGAGTTAAGGGTCTGCATACTCGGCCAAGGCATGTGCACAGACCCTGTACAGCATCCGACGGTCTGGTCCACTTTAACAGAGCTTTAGACACTCTATGTGCTGCGGTATGGTTCCTCTTCCCAGGCCACTGACGTTACGTTCATCGGTCACATCGCTTACGCACAGCTCAGTCTCGTTCAAGTGAATAAGGCTGAGCTGCGACACCAAGCACAGTATATCATCTATGGTGCTGTGCTTGGTAGGCTGTGAGGAGGCTGCCACATTGTCCTTCAAATGATCATGGATCTGATATTTATGACATATTCTGATGATAGGTCATTGATATCAAACTCATGGAAATCCCCTTTAAGTGATGCTATGTGCCATTATTATTATGTTTTTCAAGAATCTTACTCCTGATACAAAAGTCTCCATTTGCCTCTGTATAAGAACAGAGGTATATGGAGGTATGGGTCTAAAGCGGGCTATGGGCAGCGTAATATGAATCCGTACAATACAGATCTCTACTATATCTGTGTGCATGAGTGCAGCAAGGGAATAAAAAGCAATGCGTGCAACCGAGTTGTTGTAGAATGGCCGGACATACCTAGGCTAACAGGTCCTCTGAGGAATGCATACTGTAGACGCTGATAATGAGCCGCTCATATGTAATCACCTGACAACTTGTTTGGCCACTTATAGTTCACTGTGTAATGTGCGCACCAAAAAAGGCATAACAGTAAGGCCTTACCCACACGTCCGTCTTACATCCGTGAAAAAATGGTCAGTGTTTCATTCTTGAAGATGTGCCATACAGATACTCCCCCCATTGTGATAATGCTCCAAGACTGTTTACAATAGTAATAGTACTCTCTACAGTACACCCAAAGGCAAGAAAGCTCCCCAAGTCTCCCCATTAGTAATAATGTCCTCCATATTCTCCCACCCCTATTATGACCCTGTAGTATAATGCCCATCTGTAGTGCTAGAACATTAATGCCGTCAACTCCCCCCCCCCCCCCCACCTTGCCCCTCTAGTCCAGCTGTAGTACAATGCCCCCCCCCCTTTAGTGGTAGTATTTATAATGCCTATCTACTCATAGTCCCCTGTAGTATAATACTCCCTATAGTGGCAGTACATATAATGATCTCCCCCCTGTAGTCCCCCCGTAGTATAATGCCCTCCTGTAGAGGTAGTATATACTTTATTACTGTATAATGTTGTGCCCCCTGTCAGCAAAATACTGAAATGCAATCATACACTATGATAAGGGAGTATATATTGTATGAGTTATTAGAATAAGTTCAAAGAAAAATAAATATATAATATCAATATATATATATATATATATAATATATAAAATCCATTTTTTTCTTATTATAAATCTCCAAGATCATTCAATTAAATTTTTTTTTTTTTAACATATTTGGTATTGACACTATCATAATGATGCATATAATGTAGTTGCAATGTTGATAATACTTGGGATACAAGGGGAGCAACATAAAAAAAATGCAAAAAGCAATAGCGGATTGCATTTTTTTCAATTGCCCCCCATCCCAAATACATTAAGCTAATCAATAAGGTATGAGTAGAACCAAAATCATGCCATTGAAAAATATAAATCATCCCACACAAAACAAGCTCTCATGAGGGTACGTTGGCAAATACTTTAAAAAATATGTGGGTCTAGGAATGTAAAAAAATGAATACAATGATAAAAAAATGTTTTAGTGTGCAAACGTAGAAAAGTATAAAAAATTATACATATGTTGTATTGGTAGTAAAATTGACTATAATTGGTCTCCCGCAAAGAATAAAATCAGTACACTGGCAGGAAAATGAAAAGTTACGGTTCTCAAAATGCGTGGCTGAAAAAACAAATCACAATGTCCTTAATGGATTTATTCATGGGTATTTTGTTAACGATAGGGGGCTTGCTCTACTAAGTGGGCTTCTTATTAAGTGGAGTTAAAAAAACAAGGAGTTCTAGTGCTGTGTGTGGTTTTGTGGGAGTGATTGCAGGTGGCTGAGTGTGGATTGCAGCAGAGATCATTGAAAGCTAAGTGTTTGTATTCTAGTACTGCCATTTAAACCTTTTTTTTTTTTTTTTTTCTCTGCTTAATTAAGGGGAGTGCCCTGGGCAACCAGGTGCTATAAATTAACCCACTAAAACTCTCTAGAGCCTGCTCTTCCTGGGGCTTGCTCTACTAAGTGGGCTTCTTATTAAGTGGAGTTAAAAAAACAAGGAGTTCTAGTGCTGTGTGTGGTTTTGTGGGAGTGATTGCAGGTGGCTGAGTGTGGATTGCAGCAGAGATCATTGAAAGCTAAGTGTTTGTATTCTAGTACTGCCATTTAAACCTTTTTTTTTTTTTTTTTCTCTGCTTAATTAAGGGGAGTGCCCTGGGCAACCAGGTGCTATAAATTAACCCACTAAAACTCTCTAGAGCCTGCTCTTCCTGGGGCTTGCTCTACTAAGTGGGCTTCTTATTAAGTGGAGTTAAAAAAACAAGGAGTTCTAGTGCTGTGTGTGGTTTTGTGGGAGTGATTGCAGGTGGCTGAGTGTGGATTGCAGCAGAGATCATTGAAAGCTAAGTGTTTGTATTCTAGTACTGCCATTTAAACCTTTTTTTTTTTTTTTTTTTTTTTCTCTGCTTAATTAAGGGGAGTGCCCTGGGCAACCAGGTGCTATAAATTAACCCACTAAAACTCTCTAGAGCCTGCTCTTCCTGGGGCTTGCTCTACTAAGTGGGCTTCTTATTAAGTGGAGTTAAAAAAACAAGGAGTTCTAGTGCTGTGTGTGGTTTTGTGGGAGTGATTGCAGGTGGCTGAGTGTGGATTGCAGCAGAGATCATTGAAAGCTAAGTGTTTGTATTCTAGTACTGCCATTTAAACCTTTTTTTTTTTTTTTTTTCTCTGCTTAATTAAGGGGAGTGCCCTGGGCAACCAGGTGCTATAAATTAACCCACTAAAACTCTCTAGAGCCTGCTCTTCCTGGGGCTTGCTCTACTAAGTGGGCTTCTTATTAAGTGGAGTTAAAAAAACAAGGAGTTCTAGTGCTGTGTGTGGTTTTGTGGGAGTGATTGCAGGTGGCTGAGTGTGGATTGCAGCAGAGATCATTGAAAGCTAAGTGTTTGTATTCTAGTACTGCCATTTAAACCTTTTTTTTTTTTTTTTTTCTCTGCTTAATTAAGGGGAGTGCCCTGGGCAACCAGGTGCTATAAATTAACCCACTAAAACTCTCTAGAGCCTGCTCTTCCTGGGGCTTGCTCTACTAAGTGGGCTTCTTATTAAGTGGAGTTAAAAAAACAAGGAGTTCTAGTGCTGTGTGTGGTTTTGTGGGAGTGATTGCAGGTGGCTGAGTGTGGATTGCAGCAGAGATCATTGAAAGCTAAGTGTTTGTATTCTAGTACTGCCATTTAAACCTTTTTTTTTTTTTTTTTTTTTTCACTGCTTAATTAAGGGGAGTGCCCTGGGCAACCAGGTGCTATAAATTAACCCACTAAAACTCTCTAGAGCCTGCTCTTCCTGGGGCTTGCTCTACTAAGTGGGCTTCTTATTAAGTGGAGTTAAAAAAACAAGGAGTTCTAGTGCTGTGTGTGGTTTTGTGGGAGTGATTGCAGGTGGCTGAGTGTGGATTGCAGCAGAGATCATTGAAAGCTAAGTGTTTGTATTCTAGTACTGCCATTTAAACCTTTTTTTTTTTTTTTTTTTTTTCACTGCTTAATTAAGGGGAGTGCCCTGGGCAACCAGGTGCTATAAATTAACCCACTAAAACTCTCTAGAGCCTGCTCTTCCTGGGGCTTGCTCTACTAAGTGGGCTTCTTATTAAGTGGAGTTAAAAAAACAAGGAGTTTAAGAAAAGGAGTTTGGAAACTAAGGTTGGATATAATTTCCTTGTGTGTTGTTGGCTTGGTTTTGCGTAGCCCTTCGGCTACAGCAGACAGGGTCTAGGTCTGAATCTCATATACTGTTTTACTTTTTTACTGTTGTAATCCCCATTTAGTATGTGTTGCACAATTTACAACGCAGTCCAGTGCACATCTTGCATGATGTATGCAGTCCTGGAACAGGAGTTCAAGGGTGCATATCTTTGTTCTAGATGTGAGCAAATTACCCGTTTGGAATCGCAAATCGAGTCTCTAAACGGGCAAGTTGCAACACTGAGAGGCATTGATAATTTGCAAAAGAGTTTGCTTCTCACCGAGCAAGCACTCTTTGGGGTAGATGAGGGGGAGGGTGACAGAGAGGAGGCTGAGGAAAGTGAGGTAGCTAGCTGGGTAACATTAAGAAAGCGGGGTAGAGGGAAGAGTGTCAGGGAGGCTAGCCCTGATCTGACACACCCCAACAAGTTTGCACGTTTGGCAGATGAGGGGGATGTCAGTCCGGGGACGGCACTGCTGCAGCCGGACACTTCCTCTGCCAGTCAGGGGAATGTCAGCTCCAGTAAGCAGGGAACCAGGAGAGCAGGGCAGGCCAGACAGGTGCTGGTAGTGGGCGACTCCATTATTAGGGGAACAGATAGGGAAATCTGTCACAAAGACCGTGATCGCCGAACAGTGTGCTGTCTTCCTGGCGCTAGAGTTCGACACATCGCGGAACGGGTTGACAGATTACTGGGAGGGGCTGGAGAAGATCCAGCGGTCATGGTCCATATCGGAACCAATGACAAAGTTAGAGGTAGGTGGAGAGTCCTTAAAAATGATTTCAGGGATTTAGGTCAAAAGCTGAGGGCAAGGACCTCAAAGGTAGTATTTTCCGAAATACTGCCTGTACCACGAGCCACACAAGAAAGGCAACGGGAGATTATGGAGATTAATAAGTGGCTCAAGAACTGGTGTAGGAAGGTGTCACAACCAGACAGCTGAGAAGCTCTGACAGAGGCCTTTCAGAACCTCCTCCTTGAATTTCTGTGTTGTGGTGTTCGGCTCCTCCTCTCGTCGGCCTCTCTCAGCTGTCATGTCTTAATTGCTTCCCTTTGAGTGCCTCCTCAGGGTGCTTTTCTGGGCGGCTTGTATTTCCTCCTGGAGTGTGAGTGCACGCTGATCTGTCCTCATCTTTGCTTCAAAGCTAAGTGTACTTTTATATGTTTATATCTGTTTGCTGGATCCCAGATGACCCTGACTCCCTCCGTGTCTTGTGTAGGGAGCCGGTGGTCGTGTCCCCTCACTATTGTAGGGTGCTCAGGGCTTTATAGTCAAGGTTCGTGGATATGCAAACCTCCACCATTAGGATCTTTGCATAGGCTGAGCAGCCAGGGAAAGTGCCAGGTCTTCTGCAGGGGTCTCCCTTGGTTCCTTAATTTTTGGATCCAGCGAGTCGTTTATACATGTTGCTTTGCCTTGTTACCTGTACACATTCCGTGACATTATAAGCCGCCAAAACCGTCTTAAGCATGGATCCGGTTTCACTTTTGGCTGAACGCTTCCAGGGTCTTTCATTGGAGGTAGCTGACCTCCGTAAGACTTTGTCTCAGCTTCAAGTGACCGGTTCAGCTTGCGTTCATGGAGCTTGTTCTGAGCCTAAGATCTCGCTCCCGGATACGTTCTCCGGGGGTAGTGAGAATTTTGTGCGTTTTAGAGAGGCTTGCAAACTCCATTTTCGCCTTCTTCCCCATTCTTCTGGTGATGAGGAACGGAGGGTGGGGATCATTATATCGCTGCTCAGGGGTAACGCTCAGTCCTGGGCCTTTTCGCTGCCGGAGGGGGCACGGCCCCTCCGTTCAGTGGATGAATTCTTTTTAGCCCTGGGTCAGATATATGATGATCCGGATCGTATTGCTCTGGCGGAGTCTAGACTACGTCTCCTATGCCAGGGTAAACAATCCGCAGAAATATACTGCTCAGAATTTCGGAGTTGGGCAGCTGATACTGGTTGGAATGATGCTGCACTCCGAAGTCAATTTTGCCATGGTCTTTCAGAGGGATTGAAAGATGCATTTGCCTTTCATGAAAGGCCTATTTCTTTGGACTCTGCTATGTCTCAGGCCGTTCGTATTGACAGGCGTCTTAGAGAGAGAGGAGAGATCTCTCCTTCCTGTCATACTCGGTCCCAGGACTGTGCAGCGGTCCCATTCTCTGCGCAGGGGTCTCAGTCGCTGTCAGCCCCTTCTGAGCAGGAGCCCATGCAGCTGGGGTTGATTGCTTCTGACAATAGAAGATTCAGCCCGCATGAGAGGGTTTGTTTTTGTTGTGGAGGTATTAATCATTTGGCAAATATTTGTCCCTCTAGGAGATTCAGGCAGTTCTCTGGGTATAATAAAGAAACAAAGAGGAAAAAATCTTTGAAAAATGTTCCGTCTGTTACTATTGGCAGGATTGAGGCGGAAATTGAAGATTTTCCGTTTGCTTGTAGTTCCCGTTTTGTCCTGCCGGCTAGGGTGGCGCTAGAGAGCAAGAACATTTTTTGTGAGATTTTTGTGGATAGTGGAGCAGCGGTTAATCTCATTGATATTCACTTTGCGATAACTCATGGTTTCCAGGTGTGCGCTTTGAGAAAGGATATTCCTGTGTTTTCTATCGATTCCGCTCCACTTTCTCAGAAGTCATTAAAGGGCATAGTTCACAATATCCGTTTAATTGTGAGTGATGCTCATGTTGAGGATGTGTCATGTTTCGTCCTTAGCGGTTTGCCGACTCCTCTAGTGTTGGGGCTACCCTGGCTCACTAAACATAACCCCACCATTGATTGGCAAGCAAGGCAAATAAATGGTTGGAGTGACTTTTGCAGAGAGAATTGCCTCACGACATCTGTTTCTGAGGTTGCTACTAAGACTGTACCATCTTTTCTCTCTGAATTTTCGGATGTCTTCTCTGAGAGTGGAGTTCAGGATTTGCCCCCGCACAGGGAGTACGATTGCCCTATTAATCTCATCCCAGACGCCAAGCTGCCTAAATCTCGTTTATACAATCTTTCCCAACCTGAGAGGATCGCTATGCGTACTTATATCTCTGAGAGTCTGAGAAAGGGACACATACGACCCTCAAAGTCACCTGTTGCCGCTGGTTTTTTCTTTGTTAAGAAAAAAGATGGTTCTTTAAGACCTTGTCTGGATTTCAGGGAGCTGAACAATATCACAATTCGTGACCCTTATCCGCTTCCTCTGATCCCGGACCTGTTTAACCAGGTTGTTGGGGCTAAAGTCTTTTCCAAATTAGATTTAAGAGGGGCATACAACCTGGTCAGGGTCAGAGAAGGGGACGAATGGAAGACGGCCTTCAATACCCCTGAGGGCCATTTTGAGAATTTGGTTATGCCTTTTGGGTTGATGAATGCCCCAGCCGTTTTTCAGCATTTCGTGAACAGCATTTTTTATCATTTGATGGGAAAATTTGTATTGGTGTATTTGGATGACATTTTGATTTTTTCTCCCGATTTCAAAACTCATAAGGAACATTTACGTCAGGTCTTGCTCATCCTGCGGGAGAATAAACTATATGCGAAACTGGAAAAATGTGTGTTTGCGGTTCCAGAAATTCAATTTCTGGGGTTTCTTCTCTCCGCTTCTGGTTTTCGCATGGACCCCGAGAAGGTCCGCGCTGTGCTTGAGTGGGAGCTTCCTGAGAATCAAAAGGCGCTGATGCGTTTTTTGGGCTTTGCCAATTATTACAGGAAGTTCATTTTGAATTATTCTTCTATTGTTAAACCACTCACTGATATGACCAGAAAGGGGGTAGATTTTTCTTCTTGGTCAGTAGAGGCGCGTAAGGCCTTTTCTGATATCAAGGAGAGTTTTGCTTCCGCTCCCATCTTGGTGCAACCTGATGTTTCATTACCCTTCATAGTTGAGGTTGATGCTTCTGAGGTGGGTGTGGGGGCGGTCTTGTCTCAGGGTTCCTCTCCTGCCAATTGGCGACCGTGTGCCTTTTTCTCAAGAAAACTCTCCTCCGCAGAGAGAAATTACGATGTGGGAGATAGGGAATTGTTGGCCATCAAGTTGGCTTTTGAGGAATGGCGCCATTGGCTAGAGGGGGCCAGACACCCTATTACCGTATTTACTGACCATAAAAATCTGGCCTACTTGGAGTCAGCCAAGCGTCTGAACCCGAGACAGGCCAGATGGTCGTTGTTCTTTTCTAGGTTTAATTTTGTTGTCACGTTCCGCCCTGGAGTTAAGAATGTGAAGGCAGATGCCCTGTCACGTTGTTTTCCGGGAGGCGGGAATTTTGGAGACCCGGGTCCCATTTTGGCTGAAGGTGTGGTGGTCTCTGCTCTTTTTCCTGAATTGGAGGCAGAGGTGCAGGCAGCCCAGTCAGAGGCTCCTGATCTTTGTCCTCCTGGGAGGTTGTTTGTGCCTCTCGCTTTAAGACACAAGATTTTTAAAGAACACCACGATACGGTCCTTGCTGGGCACCCGGGGGTAAGAGCCACACTGGATCTCATCGCTCGGAGATTCTGGTGGCCTGCGCTTCGTAAGTCGGTTGAGGGTTTTGTGGCAGCCTGCGAGACTTGCGCTCGTGCCAAGGTCCCTCATTCACGGCCATCAGGTCCTCTCCTTCCCTTACCCATTCCTTCCCGTCCTTGGACACATCTGTCCATGGACTTTATCACGGACCTGCCTCGTTCCTCGGGGAAGACTGTGATTCTGGTGGTGGTGGACCGTTTTAGCAAAATGGTGCATTTCATCCCTTTTCCTGGTTTGCCCAATGCTAAGACGCTGGCGCAGGCATTTGTTGATCACATTGTCAAGTTGCACGGTATTCCTTCAGACATAGTCTCTGATAGGGGCACGCAGTTTGTTTCCAGATTCTGGAAGGCTTTCTGTTCTCGCTTGGGGGTTCGGTTGTCATTCTCTTCTGCTTTCCACCCGCAGTCGAATGGCCAGACAGAGCGCGTCAATCAGAATCTGGAGACATATCTGCGTTGTTTTGTGGCGGAGAATCAAGAGGATTGGTGTTCTTTTTTGTCCCTTGCTGAGTTTGCTTTAAATAACCGTCGTCAGGAGTCCTCTGATAAGTCACCATTTTTTGGTGCATATGGGTTTCATCCACAGTTTGGGACTTTCTCGGGAGAGGGGTCTTCTGGTTTACCTGATGAGGACAGATTCTCCTCGTCTTTGTCATCTATTTGGCAAAAGATTCAAGAGAATCTAAAGAGCATGAGTGAGAGATATAAGCGTGTGGCTGATAAGAGACGTGTGCTTGGTCCGGACCTGAATGTTGGTGATCTGGTGTGGTTGTCTACCAAGAATATCAAATTGAAGGTTCCCTCCTGGAAGTTGGGTCCTAGGTTTATTGGGCCTTACAAAATCCTGTCTGTCATCAATCCTGTTGCATACCGTCTTGATCTTCCTCAGACTTGGAAGATCCATAATGTTTTTCATAAGTCCTTATTGAAACCTTATGTTCAACCCATTGTACCCTCGCCTTTGCCTCCTCCTCCGATTATGGTTGATGGGAATCTTGAATTCCAGGTCTCTAGGATTGTGGATTCTCGTCTTGTCCGCGGTTCTCTTCAGTACCTTGTTCAGTGGGAGGGGTATGGTCCTGAGGAGAGGATGTGGGTCCCAGTGACGGACATTAAGGCCTCTCGTCTCATCAGGGCATTCCATAGGTCCCATCCTGAGAAGGTGGGCTCTGAGTGTCCGGAGTCCACTCGTAGAGGGAGGGGTACTGTCACAACCAGACAGCTGAGAAGCTCTGACAGAGGCCTTTCAGAACCTCCTCCTTGAATTTCTGTGTTGTGGTGTTCGGCTCCTCCTCTCGTCGGCCTCTCTCAGCTGTCATGTCTTAATTGCTTCCCTTTGAGTGCCTCCTCAGGGTGCTTTTCTGGGCGGCTTGTATTTCCTCCTGGAGTGTGAGTGCACGCTGATCTGTCCTCATCTTTGCTTCAAAGCTAAGTGTACTTTTATATGTTTATATCTGTTTGCTGGATCCCAGATGACCCTGACTCCCTCCGTGTCTTGTGTAGGGAGCCGGTGGTCGTGTCCCCTCACTATTGTAGGGTGCTCAGGGCTTTATAGTCAAGGTTCGTGGATATGCAAACCTCCACCATTAGGATCTTTGCATAGGCTGAGCAGCCAGGGAAAGTGCCAGGTCTTCTGCAGGGGTCTCCCTTGGTTCCTTAATTTTTGGATCCAGCGAGTCGTTTATACATGTTGCTTTGCCTTGTTACCTGTACACATTCCGTGACAGAAGGAGGGGTTTGGGTTCCTGGAGAACTGGGCCGATTTTTCTATCGGCTACAGGCTCTATCGTAGGGATGGGCTGCACCTCAATGGGGAAGGGGCAGCTGTGCTGGGGAGAAAGATGGCTAGAAGGTTGGAGGAGTGTTTAAACTAGGGACTGGGGGGGAGGGTAATTACGTTATAGGACGGGAAGATAGCGCAGATAGAGACCGGGGGCAAGGTAATGGGACTGGGGGAGGAATGGAAGGAGGGACTAGAACAGTTCAGAAGGAAAGGTGTAGGGTAAAAAATATACATAAACCTCTCAAATGTATGTATACTAATGCCAGAAGTCTGACTAATAAAACTGGTGAACTGGAATTAGTGATGTGTGAGGAGAACTATGACATAGTGGGAATAACTGAGACATGGCTGGATGATAGCTATGACTGGGCGGTTAATGTACAAGGTTACAGTCTGTTTAGAAAGGATCGTCAAAACCGGAGAGGGGGAGGGGTCTGCCTTTATGTAAAGTCCGGTCTAAAGCCCACACTCCGCGAAGATATAAGTGAGGGACATGAACATGTGGAGTCACTGTGGGTAGAGATACATGGAGCTAAAAACAACAATAAATTACTAATAGGAGTTTACTATAAACCACCTAATATACCAGAGTCCACAGAAAATCTATTACTAAACGAGATAGACGAGGCGGCAAATCATAATGAGGTGGTTATTATGGGGGACTTCAACTACCCAGATATAGACTGGGAAACTGAAACTTGTATATCTCATAAAGGAAACAGGTTCTTGGCAATAACCAAAGACAATTACCTCTCCCAACTGGTTCAGGACCCGACTAGAGGGACGGCCATACTGGACTTAGTATTAACCAATAGGCCGGACAGAACAACAGATGTGCAGGTTGGGGGACACCTGGGAAATAGTGACCACAAAGTTATAACCTTCCAATTATCATTCAAAAGAGCGTTTCTACAGGGAGGAACAAAAATACCAAACTTCAAAAAAGCTAAATTTAGCCAACTAAGAGAGGCCATAGGCCAAACTAACTGGGACAAAGTCCTCAAAAATAAAAATACAGCCACAAAATGGGATATCTTTAAAAACATCCTAAAATCTCATTGTGAGAGGTACATACCGTATGGTAATAAAAGGTTAAGGAACAAAAAGAAACCAATGTGGATAAATAGAACTGTAAAGAAAGCAATAAATGACAAAAAGAAAGCATATCATTCACTGAAACAGGAGGGGAGCACGGAAGCACTGAAAAACTATAAGGAAAAAAATAGAACATGTAAAAAACAAATAAAAGCGGCCAAACTAGAGACCGAGAGATTAATTGCCAAAGAGAGTAAAACTAACCCTAAAATGTTCTTCAATTATATAAATGTTAAAAAGTATAAATCTGAAGGTGTCGGCCCTCTAAAGAGTAATGAGGGGGAAGTCGCAGAGAGCGATGAGGAGAAAGCAAAGCTGTTAAATATTTTTTTCTCCAATGTATTCACTGAGGAAAATAAATTGTCAGATGACATGCAGAATGCAAAAATAAATTCCCCATTAAAAGTGTCCTGTCTGACCCAGGAAGAAGTACATCAGCGACTTAAAAAGATTAAAATAGACAAATCGCCAGGACCGGATGACATACACCCCCGTATCCTAAAGGAATTAAGTAATGTCATAGCCAGACCCTTATTTCTGATATTTGCAGACTCTATACTGACAGGGAATGTCCCACAGGATTGGCGCATGGCATATGTGGTGCCAATATTCAAAAAGGGGCCAAAAACAGAGCCTGGAAACTATAGGCCGGTAAGTTTAACATCTGTTGTGGGTAAACTGTTTGAAGGTTTTCTGAGAGATGCTATATTAGAGCATCTCAACAGAAATAAGCAAATAACGCCATATCAGCATGGCTTCGTGAGGGATCGGTCATGTCAGACTAATTTAATCAGTTTCTATGAGGAGGTAAGTTCTAGACTTGACAGCGGCGAATCAATGGATGTCGTATATCTGGATTTCTCCAAAGCATTTGACACTGTACCACATAAAAGGTTAGTATATAAAATGAGAATGCTCGGACTGGGAGAAAACATCTGTATGTGGGTAAGTAACTGGCTCAGTGATAGAAAACAGAGGGTGGTTATTAACGGTACACACTCAGATTGGGTCACTGTCACTAGTGGGGTACCTCAGGGGTCAGTATTGGGCCCTATTCTCTTCAATATATTTATTAATGATCTTGTAGAAGGCTTGCACAGTAAAGTATCAATTTTCGCAGATGACACTAAACTGTGTAAAGTAATTTACACTGATGAGGACAGTATACTACTACAGAGGGATCTGGATAGACTGGAGGCTTGGGCAGATAAGTGGCAGATGGGGTTTAACACTGATAAATGTAAAGTTATGCACATGGGAAGGAAAAATGCAAGTCAACCGTACATACTAAATGGTAAAACACTCGGTAACACTGACATGGAAAAGGATCTAGGAATTTTAATAAACAGCAAACTAAGCTGCAAAAACCAGTGTCAGGCAGCTGCTGCCAAGGCCAACAAGATAATGGGTTGCATCAGAAGGGGCATAGATTCCCGTGATAAGAACATAGTTCTACCACTTTACAAATCGCTAGTCAGACCGCACATGGAGTACTGTGTACAGTTCTGGGCTCCTGTAAACAAGGCAGACATAGCAGAGCTGGAGAAGGTCCAGAGGAGGGCATCTAAAGTAATAACTGGAATGGGGCAACTACAGTACCCTGAAAGATTATCAAAATTAGGGTTATTCACTTTAGAAAAAAGACGACTAAGGGGAGATCTAATTAATATGTATAAATATATCAGGGGTCAGTACAGAGATCTCTCCCATCAGCTATTTATCCCCAGGACTGTGACTGTGACGAGGGGACATCCTCTGCGTCTGGAGGAAAGAAGGTTTGTACACAAACATAGAAAAGGATTCTTTACGGTAAGAGCAGTGAGACTATGGAACTCTCTGCCTGAGGAGGTGGTGATGGTG
Source organism: Bufo gargarizans (assembly GCF_014858855.1). Taxonomy (NCBI): domain Eukaryota; kingdom Metazoa; phylum Chordata; class Amphibia; order Anura; family Bufonidae; genus Bufo; species Bufo gargarizans. The sequence continues at coordinate 63,187,159 of NC_058086.1, read as the reverse complement.
AGTACAATAAAGGAATTCAAGAGGGGCCTGGATGTATTTCTGGAGTGTAATAATATTACAGGCTATAGCTACTAGAGAGGAGTCTTCCTCTGGATCAACTTGCGGGATAACAGGCCGAACTGGATGGACAAATGTCTTTTTTCGGCCTTATGTACTATGTTACTATGTTACTATGATATTGTCTAGTGAAAGAGAATATTGTAACAAGACTCCACAGAACAGGGCGTGAACATTTTAATTTTCACACCTGTGAATGGACTCTGATTCAGCCCTGTGGCAAAAGTTAACACTTCTTGTACCAGTCTTCCAGCTGTATTTGTAAGGCTATTAAGGATATTTATAAAATAACTAGGATTTGAATGCTATCTTCAAAGCTGCGTCTCCCATCAATCCATAACATTTACTCATACCTGTCATTTTAGATGTCTCTCCAGAATAAGATGTGTGTACATATGAGTTATAGCAACATATCTGGAGATGATTTATCTCTGCCAATTTTTTGCAGTTTTCTCCTTTGTATGCTGCATGTCTAATTCTCACATATTGAAAAATGGTTATATCGAAAAATAATAGCATTCTTAAGACAGAATCCAATACAATATGGCCATTTAGGGGTTAAAAAAAAACTTGATATGCGTGATGACGTCACCACGTGGGAGAGCGTGGTGACGTCCTAGCACACATCGCAGGACCTTTGGCAGGTCTTGTTCAGTGAAGATAGAAGAAGCTGCTGCAGCGCGATCAAGTGGATGAGGTGAGTTTTTATTTTTATTTTTAACCCCTAAATGGCCATATTGTTTTGCATTCTGTCTGATATAACCATTTTATAACGGAAAATAATAGTCACCCAAACACCCAACCCGGACTTCAGTGAAAAACTTCGGGTCCGGGTACCTGAACTTGCAAAGTTTGGTACGAACCCAAACTGTGCAGTTCAGGTTTCCTCATCCCTAAATATAACACTTACTATTTAGTTGCTAAATCATGGTTATGTTAGTCTATTTCTCATAGTGCTGCTCGCTGCTCTCCCCCCACCCCCCTACTCCTTAACCTTCCATGGGAAATCTGTAAAAAAAAAATTAAGGCAACTGGACGTACTGTAGATTTCTTGAAAACGTTTCTCTCGTTCTTCCAACGAGCTTTCTCAATTTTGAGTGACTGTACAAGAATTCTCTGGGAATAAATATTCTTGTACAGTCACTCAGAAATGAGAAAGCTCGTTGGAAGAACGAGTGAAACGTTTTCAAGAAATCTACATTAAGTCCAGTTGCCTTGATTTATTCTTTACAGATATACCATGACCTGGATAAATGAGAACCTTCACAGACATACTTCTATGGGAAGATGTAATCTGATCCCTCATCTCACCCCCTCTGGATAACCTGGCTAATAAACAAATTGTTATGCAGTGAGTGTGGAACTACTGTGTCAACCAAACACAATTGACTTGGGGCTACTCCTAAAGCAGTTATTCTGACAGTCCCTTGGTAGTCCCTTGGTAGCAGTGAAAGGTCACATGTGGAAAATGAGCAGGGTGCCAGACAACAGACAAAACTAATCCTCCGGCATCCTTCCATAAGGGTAAGTGCCTAAAATACCTCTAAAAAGGGTGGCCAGCCAATAGTCTGGCGTGAATTAGGGTGCAAGTACTGCCCCTTTAAAAGGAAGGCTGCACGCCCTACAGCAGGCATGCTCAACCTGCGGCCCTCCAGCTGTTGCAAAACTAAGACTCCCAGCATGCCCGAACAGCCTACAGCGGGGCATTGTGGGAGTTGTAGTTTTACAACAGCTTGAGGGCCGCAGGTTAAGCATGCCTGCCCTACAGGTATAGGAGGAGAGGACTTGCCAGCAAGGAGACTCCAGCCTAAATGGAGGGACAGAGCTACCCTGGTGGGCGAAGAAGAGGAGAGCAGGGGGCAGATAATACACATGCACGCCTCTAAAAAATGTGGGCCATTTCTACTTGTCTAAGACTGCATTCACAAAAATTTACAGCTAAGGGCTCTTTCACACTTGCGTTGTTCTTTTCCGGAATAGAGTGTCGTCGTCGGGGCTCTATGCCGGAAGAATCCTGATCAGTTTTATCCTAATGCATTCTGAATGGAGAGAAATCCGTTCAGGATGCATCAGAATGTCTTCAGTTCAGGACCGGAAAGTTTTTTGGCCGGAGAAAATACCGCAGCATGCTGCGCTTTTTGCTCTGGCCAAAAATCCTGAACACTTGCCGCAAGGCCGGATCCGGAATTAATGCCCATTGAAAGGCATTGATCCGGGTCCGGCCTTAAGCTAAATGTCGTTTCGGCACATTGCCGGATCCAACGTTTAGCTTTTTCTGAATGGTTACCATGGCTGCCGGGACGCTAAAGTCCTGTTTGCCATGGTAAAGTGTAGTGGGGAGCGGGGGAGCAGCATACTTACCGTCCGTGCGGCTCCTAGGGCTCTTCAGAGTGACGTCAGGGCGCCCCACGCGCATGGATGACGTGATCGCATGGATCACGTCATCCATGTGCATGGGGCGCTCTGACGTCACTCTGGAGCGCCCCGGGAGCCGCACGGACGGTAAGTATACTGCTCCCCCGCTCCCCACTACTACTATGGCAACCAGGACTTTAATAGCGTCCTGGCTGCCATAGTAACACTGAACGCATTTTGAAGACTGATCCGTCTTCAAATGCTTTCAGTACACTTGCGTTTATCCGGATCCGGCAGGCACTTCCGGCAAATGAAGTACACGACGGATCCGGACAACGCAAGTGTGAAAGAGCCCTTAGACGATATCCCGTCAAAGGGAGTAATGATTACGGGTGGTATGTATATATTATTATTTAGTCACAGGGTACCTCCTGTTATAAAACGTAGCCTTTAATGTTGATTACATATAAAATAGCAAACTCCCACAGACAAACAAAACACAGAAAAAAGAAAAGAAAAAAAGCAACACATCAGGGGTGGATGTATACTACGTATACTCTATGGAGATGTTCCTGTTCCTCAGTAAATGCTTGAGGACACTGGGATCTGGGCAGGTTGATCGTATATTGATTAGGGCCTATCCCTAGATTTGGCCCTATACTTCATGTGCCCTGCCTAAGAACGGAATAGCCGCCCCGATAGTAATCACTGAGATGTGTGACATGCCAGGGTGTTCCGATTTGACCCATGATAGTCTATGCTGGCGCCTCACTGGACTCTATGTGAGGACCTCACATATTGATCCAGTGAGGCGCCGGCATAGACTATCATGGGTCAAATCGGAACACCCCTGGCATGTCACACATCTCAGTGATTACATGGGACCTTCCATGCTTTATTTGCAAGTTGCAACATTTTGTTGTCACTTTTCACACCACAAACTGGCATAAGTGTTTTGTAAAATGTGGGCCTTCAAGGATATCTCTTGGGAACCATGGCTGAAGCACTGTCCTCTTTGGCATAAAAAGCTGATGCTTATACTTAGAATAGTTCATCAGAATAGTTCTATGCTTATGTGTTATTACTGCATATGGACATCTGATAAGAATATCTATTAGCAAGTGGTCAACAGAGGTTCACTTTAGTGATCTTGGTCTGCCTATGTATTAAATGGTCAGACATGTTTGTGAATGGTTATATGTAGAAATAAGAGAATCGATTCTAAATCAATCAGATTCATCACGAATTGTACAAAAATTCTTCTTGAAAAGGAATCTGAAGTTTTGAAGATTCACCATGTTACTTTTAAAATTCAGTACACTAGCGAGAGAAACAGGGCAGGGAAAATAAAGAGAGAGGATTGCATGACCCTGGGCAGGGCCCCCGGTCAGCGGACTTGTCTACAATGCCTTTCAGTCAGCCTGAAAGACAAACAGGTGGGAGGGAGGATATTGGCTGGTCTATCAGGCTCTATATTAGCTGTGAAGCACAGATGCCACTGTGAGATGAGCCACTGATATGATGGGACATCAGGTTTTATCATTAGGGACACCATAGGGGCAGTAAGTGTACTGGTTGTCTTACAGAAGAGAGAGTGGGCCATGCCTCGAGTGTCCTTGTATGGTCCTGATGAAGCTGGAAAAATAATGTATGGATAACTAGGACCCCTCATTTGCCCTTTACCTCCTTCTGCTATTCATTGAGTGTCTTACAGCCAGAGCTGCTGGAGCTGTTTATAACTTCATGTATTGCACTGAACACTATAAACACTATAAAAGACCGCACAGAGTGGCCAACCCATGCTGGTGGTCATACTTACCTAAACCCTGCCAATGGATTCTGTCTCCAATGCTCCACAGCCAGCTCATGATCTCCCTGCTGCACGGAAATCAACATCCATTTTATGGGGGGACATGGGACTACTGCAACCAAGCCAAGTCTTTAAATAGACAGCCTTTAATGAGACAGTAATTTTTTTCTGTGCATGAGCCAGCCTTTTGTCTAAAAACCAATAGCAAAGCTTCTACAGTTCATAAGTGTTTTATAGGCACATTCCTAGAACCACCAGCAGCATATGTTTCACTGCATATTCTGATCAATTGCACCTATTTGTTTCTAAAAAACAGTTGTAATGTTTCTGCCATTTATAATTGCGCAAATAATCTTATTGTATCAATAGCACTGTATAGTTTGGTTGGAGCCAGGGGATATCCAATTACGCATGTATTTTTTTTCCAAAAACATTTTCAATTTTTCTACCTTATGTAAGTGTTCAATTAAATGTATTTTAATGCATCAATTGCAATGTCTAGTTTGGTCGCATCTAATTGGGCATGTATTTTTTCCCAAAAATCTGTTGCAATTTTTATTTTATTTTTTTGCCATATATACAAGCTACTGCTTTTTCCTATCCTGCTTCAGTTAACCCATTCCAGCAAAAGCCAGTTTGGACCAAATGCCAAAGCTTCATTTTTCAAATCTGACATGTGTCAGTTTATTTGGTAATAACTCTGGAAAGCTTTTACTGATCCAAGCGATTCTAAGAAACATTTCTCATGACACTTTGTACTTCATGTTAATGGTGAATTTGAGTTGATATATTTTACCATTATGTATAAAAAAAAATCTAAAAATTAAAAGAAAATTTTGAAAATTTTTCTAAATTTGAATTTCTCAGATTTTAAGACAAATCGTGATTCTTCATTCCCCATATGTCTACTTTATATTGGCATAATTTTGGTAATGCCATTTTATTTTTTGGGGATGTTAGAAGAATTTGAATTCTGGAAGCAGAATGGCAGATTTTGCTGGAATGGTTTTTGAGTGCCATGTCACATTTGAAGAGACCCTGAGGGGTGAAGTGAATGCTTTGACCCAACAAACGTTTCATAGAATTGAATAACAAATGGCTTTGAAAATGAAAACTGCATTTTTGCTGAATACAGCAACACCCCATATGTGGCCATAAACTGCTGTGTGGGGGCATGGCAGCAATCAGAAGGGAAGGAGAGGCATTGGGATTTTCTAAAATGGAATTTGCCAAAATAGTTTTTAGAAGCCATAACATTTTTTTGTTGACTGAACTGAGTGAGAGCCTGTTTTTTGAAGAATGAGCTGCACTTTTTATTGATATCATTTGGGGATATATATATATACCGTATTTTTCACCCCATAAGATGCATCTTTTCCCCCCAAAGTGCATCTTATGGGGCTTTGCTTGTGGCCTCTGATGTTACCTGGCTGCTGCTGCAGTGCTGGGATGAAAGGGCGGGCCGTGCTGCGGGTGCTGGGAGGCAGGGGCCGGCCGCTGCTGCAGATGGTGGGATGCAGGGGCTGGTCACCCCTGCGGGTGCTCTGTGGTAGGGACCAGCCGACTGTAGCAAATGTTGTGTGGTAGGGACCGGTCGGCCGGAAGATGTGCTGTGAGGAGGAGGAGGAGGGAAGTTGATGGGAGCGCAGAAACAGGCAGACAAGGGACGGAGCAGGCTTTCCTGTCACACATGCCTGCTCCGCCTCTCAGTCTTCACACGTGCCTGCTCCTAGCTAAGTGCACTGGGAGCTGTGCCCTGAGAGCTGTGCCCTGCCATAAAGTCATCCCTAAGGTACCCCTAATGACCCCCCCTAATAAAGTGACCCCACTCCTAATAAAGTGACCCTACTCCTAATAAATTGACCCCACTCCTAATAAAGTGACCCCCTTATTAAAGTGTCACTGGATCCCCCTTTTGCAATAAGTGTGTCAGCAGCAGATCCCCCCCCATAACATTGTGTCTGCAACAGATTACGGTACCCCCATAAACTTGTGTCAGCTGCAGATCCCCCCATAAGTGTGTCAGCAGCAGATCCCCCTCATAAGTGTATTAGCAGCAGATTACCCTCAGAACATTGTGTCAGCAGCAGATTACCCCCATAAACTTGTGTCAGAGGCAGATCCCCCCATAAGTTTGTCAGCAGCAGATTACCCCCATAAACTTCTGTCAGCGGCAGATTCCCCCATAAGTTTGTCAGCAACAGATCCCCCCCATTAAGTGTGTCAGCAGCAGATCCCCCCATAACATTGTGTCAGCAGCAGATTACCCCCATAAACTTATGTCAGCGGCAGACCCCCCAAAAGTGTGTCAGCAGCAGATTACCCCCATAAAGTTTGTGAGGAATATGAAGTATGATTTCATTCCTGCCATTTGCTCCAGGAGTAGTAGAGGAAATCAAACTCCACATGGGGGCCCTGCTTCAAAGCACGGCCAAATAATCCAATCAGACATCACGGATCCTGCAGGAAAACCTCCCTGCAGGGGGTCTAAGTCATTCCTCAGAACAAAAGCAACTATCAGACATCATGAAATCGGCAATTCATAAGAAATTACGACCCTGTTTATAAGGAATTACGACCCTTTGGCCAAGATGGACAGGCTCCTGCTCGTAGTTGGGTGGTAGGATGCCAGGGAGGAGAGATACGGAGATCTCCCCACAGAAACCTAATAAAGGTACCATGTGTGGACTCTACCTGTAGCCGGAACCCAGGCAGACCCATTGGCCCCAGAACCATCTCCGTGACCTTCTGGTTTGAAGCTATGGGCCCTAATGGGTTTTGTGGGTTGTTTGGCTGCCAGGACCAGGAGGGAGTGGGGACCCCTCTCAGAGGCAGGGAGAGGTGTGGCCAACTACAGGTGAAAAGACCCATGCAGGCAAAGTCCAGCGTCTTTTCTCTGAAGGGGGGTGGGTCACGCTGAGAATCGTGTTTGGAGAGACCTTTAAAACTGCTGACATCACTGCCTCCCATGTGATGACAGCCAAGTATTGCAGGAACCATTATTCATCAACCCAAAGGACTCATCCATCTGGTAAACTGACTTTTTGCTTTGTTTAATCCTGTTTGTACCATACCACCTGAATTCTGTACATTGGACCACTGTATATATTCTCTGTTATATTGTATACTGCCTAGTGAGCCCTTACGGCGATGAAATATATAATTTAATCTTGTGCTATCTTGTATCTAGATCACGAATCTCCACGTCTGTGTTTTGGCCTAGTTATTAGCTACCGCGGGTTGGTTTCTCACCCTATATAATCCCATTAGCGGACCGGGCCTATATCAAACGAGAAGCTGGTGGTAGATACCCAGGCTGAGACAGAGCTGTGTTCACTGCGGCAGTGAAAAGGCTCTCTCAGCTTGTTGCCTCTCTGTACCCGCATGGACAGGAGGTGTCTGTGTAAACTGTACCAAGCTGACCTTACCTGCTCCTCTGGAGGACGTAACATCACGCGGTGGTAACCAGTGACCATACCACGTCTTGTGAGCTCAACGTAGGTGACGTCAAGCAGGCACGAGGTGTGGTATTCGTCACAGACATCATGTGGCACAAGCCTGCATGCCTGCCCTACGCCTTTCGAACCCTGCAGTTCTTAATCATGGGCCATGATTAATTTGTTCTCCCTTTTGGAGTGAGGAAAACATTCCCTCATTTTGCTTTGATAGCGAGGGTCAAAAAGCATGGCTATCTATTAATCATCCGACTGCTTGATGTCATTGAAGCACCTGTCACTGCATAAGCAAGCAAGGCTACAGGTCGCCATTCTGGCCAGCGTGCCCGAAGAGCCAGTTCTTTCCATCTCTGTCCCCCACTGAGATGATTGGGTGTTATGGCTGGTGTCACCATCATCATCATCCTCTTGCTCCTCCAACTCCGATGCCTCTTCCTCCTCTTCAAGTGGCAGAACTTCCTCCTCCTCCCCCATGGCAGAACATGGATACTGCCAGTGTGCCTTCTGCAATGTATGGAACGGAACGGGCCCATTATAGAAATGTCTATTTATGTCTGCAAAACGGACAAGAATAGAACATGATCTATAATTTTTGCAGGGCCACGGAACAGAGCAACGGATGTAGAACCCAATTTATTGCCCAGAGGCAATTATCATGCTCCATCTACTCTTGAGTGTGGTTTTGCACTTAAAAACCTCTTCAAGTTTACCATCCTTTTTAAAAAAAGCTAATAAAACCAATTACTGCATACAGAGGTGAGGGAATCGATTGTAAACTAATCGAATTTGACCTACATTTTGTACATTTTTTTTTTATTCAGACAAATTTTGGGGAGACAGAAAGAGAATAAGCAAATAACGTGTTTTTCTCCCTGGGAGAGACAACAGAGAGAAAAAATAAGAATCCTATGAGACCTCCGAGTGTCACACAGACATTTTCTGGTCAGTTGGAGCATTTTTGATTTGGGTAGAATCGATTAATATTTGATTCGAATTGGTCGACCGAATTAAACCCAAATCCAATTTTTAGCGATTTGCTGATCTCTAATAGGTAACTACACTTTCTGAGCGAAACTGTTCTGAAATGGGCAGAAACTGAGGGTAGGTAAAGTCATCCCCCTCTCGACATAAGTTCACACCACAAACTTGATTCAAGGGGGTCAAAATTATCAGTGCCTCATCTACACATTACCAGCTGTATGTATACATTCACATTTTATTGCAAAATCTTGCATTATTTTTGGGGGAATTTTGAGTACATGAAGCAGCAATAATTAATGTGCTGCTACATTGTATTTAGAAAAGCAATGTTCTTTCAAAGCATGGTCCTTATTATAATACTCATTACTGGCACATTGAAGAGAGAGCTAAAATTATGAAACAGTTAGCTGAACAAGCTTTGTGCATGGCTCTGAGCCCAGACTCCAACCGAGAAACTTTGCTAGAAATTTTCTTCCCGCAGGGTAAAGACCACGAGATTCTCCAGATTTATTCCTCAATATATTTCAGACTTCTTAACACTAATTGCACTTTCAGAAAATTGGGTCTAATACATACTGTATTTTATTTTTTTTACTTTATAAGATGCCCCTAAGTTTTAGAAGAGGAAAATAAGAAAATAAATATTTTTCATCAGACTTCCAATCTTCATCAGACCCCCAATCTTTTTTAGATCTCAGTTCAGACCCCCAATCTTCATCAGATCCCCAAATCAGACCCCCACCTCAGATCAGACTCCCTATCAGACCCCCAATTTTTATCAGACCTCAGATCACACCCCACCCATTAGACTCCCAATCTTTATCAGACCTCAGGTGACACACCCCAATCAGACCCCCAATGATAGTGTAATAAATAAAGCAACTTACCTCTCCTGCCCTGGACGGCGCTGCCACTCTGCAGATCCAGGGCGCTCTTCATGCACTCAACGCTCCCTGCTCTTCTCCCAGCGCTGTACACAGTCATGACACAGTGTAGCACAGTGCCCGGAAGAAGACCAGGGAGCAGTGAGTACAGCCAGCATTAGCAGCGCTACACTCACCGCTCTCAGTGCCTCCTGTATGCTAATGAGTGCTTTCATAATGAGAGTGTTTGTTAGTATCCACTTTATGAGATGCACTGCCATTTTCAGCCCAAATTTTGGGCAAACAAGAATGATATTCACAGTGATGTCACAGTAGATGGATAAGGCACACAGTGATGTCAGGGTTCATAGACAATGCACATAGTGATGTCACAGTACCTCAATAATAAACACAGTAATAGACACAGTGATGTCACCTTGCAATAGTCATGTCCACAGTGTATCACAAAGTGATAAAAGGAATCACCAAACAGAGTAATGTCTGTACATTCATATTTAAAAAGCACTGTGAAATCCTAGGAAAGGGATATTGCACACAGTTGAGTCACTGAACAGGGATAGTATGACAGATCAGGGATAATAAGCCTAGTGATGTCACACTAATGGCTAAGTAAGCACCACAGCGATGTCACGCAACAGGCTAATTAACCCAGCATCATAATAGAGGAATAATGCTCAAAGTAATGTCAAAAAGGTAATGAACACAACACTATCACAAGATGTCACAGGACAGTGGTAAGAGACACAGCTTTATAAGCCAAGGATAATGCAAACCGTGATGTCATAGTACAGGCAAAAACTATCATGTTTGTGCTTTTGGGTCAATAGTTAATCTATTTAAAATAGGGCAATAAAATTAGGTGACATCACGTGGGTACCGGCAATTGGATGCCGGTGCTGATAGTCTTAGCAGAAATAACTATGTGCCAGAGAACAATATAAAATACACGACCTGATTTGGGATTGTAATGTGCCTGTGATTAGCCAGTAAAGTGGAGCTGAAAGTGTTACACCAGCCATCCTTGGAAATTATTTGCATATGCTGTTCAGGATGGCCTTGTCCTGAATAGGGGTCTGCCTCCCTTGAAGACTTTGAGCTGAATGATTAATAGTTGAGCCCTGAGCATCCATCAAGTTCTGCATTACATGGGAAGCCCTTCTGGCCACCAAGAGATTCACAAGAAATGTTTTCTATACCACATGCAGCATTACAGGGCAGTTCCTAACGAACTAGGAAGAATTAAGTTCTGAGAAAAACCAACATTTTGAATGCAAGGGTCAGAGGACAACAGAGAACTTACGTCACTGGATGCTTGAGGTTTCACGGTGTAACATGTATGGGGCCAACAAGCAGAGGACTGAAACAAATCATGTTTGGAAAATGTTACTGAATTAATCTTAATTTTCTAGTCCCTGAAATCAATAGGGTTAATGGCTTGACTGGTGCCACACATCTACTCTTTGGAGTTTTTGAGGGAGTTTTCAGTTTTTGGCGCTTTTTTGTAAGTGTTTTTCCTGTATTTTTTCAAGCCAAAAAAGTCAGTTCCAGATATAACATGGAAGTCTGTGGAAAATATTAAACAGAGCACAGGTATGTTTTTGACCCTCGAGGTGCATTTTAAGGGCCAATTACATTTTTTTAAATCGTCATGCTCTATTGCAATGTTTCTTTCATTAGCTTGCATTTCTGTCCAATAGACACACTTTATTTATAAAAAAATGTATTTATTTAACATGCAAGTGCCAGTGGTTTTTGTTAATCCCATAAAGTGGTTGTCCACTTTTTATGATTGACTACCTATCCTCAGGGTAGGCAGGGCCAGTGCAAGTAGCTAAGCTACAGTTTGCTGCCCGCACCCCCCCCCCCCCTTCCCCACCAGAACTCGGTGGGGGTAATGTAAAAAGGAGGAGGTGATGTAACATAAAGGGGGTGATGTAACATGAGGGGGGAGAAATGTGACATGGAGGGTGGAGAAATGTGACATAGGGGGGTGATGTGACAAGGAGGGGGAGAAATGTGACACAAAAGGGGTGATGTAAAAATGAGGGTGTGATGTGACATGGAGGGGGAGAAATGTGACATTCCTCCGCCCATTTTACATCCCCCCATGTCACATTTCTCCCCCTCCATCCATGTCACATTTCTCCCCCTCCATGTCACATTTCTCCCCCTCCATCCATGTCACATTTCTCCCCCTACATCATGTCCATTTTACCACACACCCCCATGTTACATTTCTCCCCCTGCTCCATCCATGATGTCACATTTCTGCCCCCTCCATCATGTCCATTTCACCACACCCCCCAATGTCACATTTTTCCCTGCGGGCCACACAGACAACCTACTCAGAGACATTTGTCCAATTGTCTTGTCCCCCCATTTATGTCACAATGTCACCCTGACCCCTCCCCCCATTAATGTTCTTCTGTTATGTTGTGTAAATAAAAACATTATGCGCTCCGCTCTGGGCTCAAAGCTCAATGATCACCTACCAGTGCCACCGGCAGTCCATCTGATCTGGTCCTGGCTGTGAGTCACTGTATGTCACAGACTCACACAGTCACCAACAGCTCAGCTCCAGTCTGGCTTCAGTCGTCAGACCTCCGCTCCAGTTGCTGCCGCCCGCCGCGGCGGCGCCACTCGCCAATCACACCCCCTTGACCCAGTGACCGTGCTGCGTGCCTCTCTCTGAGTGACGGCCAGGGCCGCATGGCACACACGCAGGCTGGGGCGGGCGGCCGGCGGTGCAAGTTTGCCGGTTATTTATTTGAAAAAAAGTTATATTTTTCAGCCCCGGTGCCCCCCCCCCTTCTCTGCTCCCTCATGCAGCCGCTTGGTCTGCCTTATTATAGTGCCGGTCCTGAGGATAGGTCATTAATATCTGATCGGTGGGGGTCAGACACTTGATATGCCCACCAATCTGCTGTTGGACAGCTCTGTCTGTTGAAGTGCATAGGATAGTGCCTCCTTCAATAATTATTGGCACACAGTGCCCTACAAAGTAACTGCACCCAGAAAACAGTGTCCTTGACACTAATAATGTACACATAGTGTCCCCCAAAAATAATTGTGCTAAGCTGATACTGTGCTAGGTTGCCCCCCCCCCCCAGTAATAGTGCTACCCAAAGTCTTACATCTGCCAGAGTGCACAGTGTTAACAGTGCCCCCATTTTGCCCATACTAGTGTTCTGGTTCTGACAAAGCTGCCAGTTCAGTTGATGTACTGCTCCAAATTAATTAATTAAGATACGTGCACGGAGAGATCAGACAGACAACTCACTACATGGAGTTAATCAGTATCTCTGGTTTATTTCTGAAAACAACATGGGTTTCACGAGAGGAGGGAGTGAGGGGGGGGTGAAAGATAAAGTATATATTTTCTATTGGCTATGAACTCTCTACTTTTCTGTAACCTTGACGGCCAGAGGAAATTCCTTCTCACTCCCCCCTTGCTCCTGGGTGAAACCTACTTCTTTCTTTGTAACTGCTTGCTTGAGCTGAACGGAAACCACAAAGAAACACATGATAAAAACACAAAGTAAGATTCTAGTTTATAGGTGTAGGCTGAATGCCTGGCCGCCATCTTAGCTCAACAAGCAAGTATCCATTTTGTATCAATAGTCCATAACAGTCCCCCCTTGGAGACTTGATTGTAGACTTTTCCCTTCGCCTAGCGAATCCCCTGGGCATACCATTCGTATCCTCTTCACCCGCAGTGGCGACAACCTACCCCTTATAGGTAGGCTCCCGGTTGCTCGGACTTGTGGTAATACCCTGGGATTCATCTCACCCTATCTCAGCCAGGCATCATTGTGAGGAGGGGGAGCTGTGTTGAACGATGTTTCCTTCTGTCCTTCTTCATCATAGAGGAGCATAATAGGTCGTTCATCAGTTTTCTTCATTCTTTTTGAAAAGCGAGTCACACAAATAAGAACGAGCTTAATCACTACATATATCACCAATATTATTAGGGCTACCTGCAATATTACCTGGACAATTCCCATGAGCCAACCCCCAATACCTTTGAACCAGTTATTGGGGTTAAGGGAAGAGAAGGTATCAGACCACCATGTATCTTTATCAGCTTTATGTGCATCCAGTCATTTATCTCTTAAATCCGCCATTTTCTCTATACCCACCTTAACTTGCAAATTACCCTGCGGGTCTATGTAATGGCAACAAGAGGGTCCCACAACCTGGCACATACCTCCATCTTTAGCTGTAACATAATCTAGAACTAATGTGTGTTGGTTGGTGACAATGATTAACTGGTTTTGCACAATGTTTGAGGTATTCAAAAGTCTCATCACTCCCCATATTTGGTCATCCAGGTAGTCTGTTGCTACTACCAGATGATCCCACATCTGCGCTATCATGGGATATATGAAGATGGAACTAACAATTTTGTTGGTAATGCTCATCTCTACTACATGTGGCTTGCCATTTGGTCTGGGTGTGTTATCTTTGGCCCTATGATACAAGGTGTGTTTAGGTACTGCATTTATGTCAATTTCAGAGTGTGGTACTATAAAGGTGGCAGGAGTAAGCCTGGCGACATTCTCGGATAACCATTTGTACACTTTGTGTCCACAAACTAAGTATATATCTTCTGGAACTTCTGTGCTATTGAATAATCGGGTAATTAGTTTGGCTAATTGTGTCCCTTTCGCCAACTCATATCCTTTTGACTGACTTTCGGTGTCGTTAGCTGATATACCTGTCCGGAGATCCTGTACAGTACGGTTGTTACAGGGCAGATCCTTTCCGTTCTCAGCATCTACACCAATACACTGCACGTGGCTGTCTGTTTTTGAATCATTGCAACCTGAGTGTATGTGTGGACTAAATGTCATACCTTTGGTTTGTACTTGGAGACAATAACAGTGTGTCCAGCTAGGAAAACATGTGACATTAGCCCAGTGTCCCTCTTGCCAAGGAGTAGAGCTATAATCTACCGAGGGTCCTGATCTGTTTATCATGAGCCATGGGGCATCTGCCCACCCTGCAACAGGTAAGGCCACTTCCTTGTCCTTGTTTGTACTGGATTTAACTTGGTGTATGCTAGTGAGAAAGATGGTAGAATTAGACAGGTCAATCAGTTCAGAAAGTTCCAAGGGTATTTGCAAAATAAGGCATACTGGTTGAACTCACAGGACTGTGGGTACAGATCCAACAATCTCTGAGTGTCTCAACCCCTGGACTAGAATTTGATTGTGCCGTGTCAGTGAATTGTCCCATTCATCACCCAGTGGCGTGAACACTGCAGATATGCCCACTGTCAAAGTCATGATCAGTATGTGAATCCTCATGGCTTATTGTTCCAGGGTCGTCGGGACAGCCTTTACTCTTTTACAATGTGAGGTGTGGATCCAGGTAAGCCTCCATCGAGTTTCACAGAGGTCGGGGTAGTCAGCAACACCTGGTAAGGCCCCTCGTAGCGTGGTTCGAGGGTGTTTCTGACGTGTTTCTTGACCACCACCCACTCTCCAGGTTTGAGAGTGTGTATTCCCTCTAGGGAGTCAGGATCTGGAATGGAAGAGAAAACTTGTGCACATATGTTAGACAATTGTTTACTCAGGGCAATCACATATTTAGCAACAGATTCATAATGCATTTGCAATGGGAAGTACTGTCCCATCCTAGGCCGTGTCCTAAACAAAATTTGGTGTGGAGGCCTAGGGGTGTGTCTAACTGAAAATAGTGCTATTGGCAGGCATTGTACCCAACTGAGCCCTGTCTCCCCAGTCATTTTCAGCATCTTGGACTTCAGTACCCCGTTCAGTCGTTTGACTTTGTCGCTGCTTTGGGGTCTGTAGGGTGTGTGATAGGCTAAGTGTGACCCTACCATCTTCCAGACTTCTTGGGTTAATCTAGCAGTGAATGCTGGGCCCTGATCACTCTCAATGACCTCAGGTACTCCGAACCTACAGACAAGCTCCTGCATCAGTTTTTTGCAGTAGTGGTTGCTGTCTGGTTTCGGACGGGGTAGGCTTCTGGCCACCCAGAGAACAAGTCTATCACTACTAGCACATATTGAAACCCTTGGCATATTGGCATCTGGATGTGGTCAATTTGAATCCGTTGGAACGGGTACTGGGCTTTGGGGAGACATTTGGTTGGTGTAGGCTCAGGTCTTCCCGGGTTGCACTGCGCACAGATGAGGCAAGACTGAGTATGCCTCACCAGGACAGGGGTTATACCTGGGGCCATTGTCTATTAGTTCTTTCATGATGGTCTTAGATTGATGGGTGGGCCCATGAGCTATTGAAGCTATCAGAGGATAGAGAGCTTTGGGCAGAGATGCTCTCCTTCCTTGGGTCCACAGTCCAGATTCTTTCTCTTCTTGGGCTGACTCTTTTAGCCAATCCAATTTTTCTTGTGGCGTGGCCTGTTTCTGTATTTGTTTCAGGAGGTCCCATGTGATTTCTTCTTGTTCCAGGTCTTCCTGTGTTATCATAATCTGGTCTGACTGGACTCTTTCCTCTTTCACTGCTGCTTCCTTGGCCGCTTGGTCAGCTAGGTCTTTTCCTCTGGCTTCAGAGGTGTCAGCTCGAGTGTGCCTGTAGATCAATAAAATCTTCAGATTCTCCAGTATACTCCCCCCTTGGAAGAGGAAGGAGTGCAGCAGGATTGAGGATGTGGCACCTCTGAATGGTGACATTATCTGGCAGAAGCAAACTACACGGAAGCCGGAGGTGGCGCTGTGCAGTGAGGTGTTTAGGTTGAGTCTGCTGGAGGATGGCAGAAATGTCATGGGGAGCCAGAATAGTGAGGGGATGACCCAGCACAACGTCAGATGTGACGTTTAGAAGAGAGCTGGCAGCATGGATAGCTCTGACACAGGAAGGGGCTTCTCTGGCTACTGGGTCCAGTCTCTTTGTATGGTAGGACTTTGGGGTCCTTCAGGGTCACAGTGACTGGTGGGACATTGAGGTATCCAATATCCTGGGGTCCTCTGGCCCAGAGAGTATTGGGGATGAGGTGCAAAATGGTTTGCAGCGAATCCCCTTGCTCATATAAATCAGTGCAGAATTTTATTGTCAGACATCCGGCAGCCGTGGGTGTCACATAATTTGAGTAAAAACCACAAAGACCAAGAAGCGAGACAGTTTCTTATCAGAAAGAGGAGCTTAAACTAACACAGCAGAAACTAACATTTCTGTGAAAAGAAAAAAGGTGGGGGTCAACTGATCCCCCGCAGCTGTCCTGCAATGTGGTGGAATGATCTGCATGGAATGATCTGCAAATTTAGCTTTTGTCCATTTCTGTAGTTGTTCTATAAAGAATTCTCCAGACTCATGATCCCGGGGGTCAAAGTTAGCACCTTTAAGTTCAGGGATGTGGATTTGATCCATTATCAGTGTGGAGTATTCACCTGTCTTGTTTTCCACTATACTTTGCAGGTCCGACCATGTGCACCCATAGGTTTGATGCACTTGGGACAGTTTCCTGAAAAAGGGCATGGGATGGGTCTCGGAGTCAGGCAGTAAATTCACTATGGTGAATAACTGTTGTGGGGTGAAAGACACATATTTTGGTGGTCCCTGTGGCCGGTTAAGTGCTAGGGCTTCTTTCAGTGTCTCAAGGTTTCCCTGCTCAATTTTCTGTAAGTTCTTTTGTAACTCTGTAATCCGACCCTGCAGTATTTGATCTTGTGAACGTCGTGATGGGCGCACGGTCATGGGTACAGTCCACTGTGGTGCCAGGGGTAAAGTTGACGGATCCCCGTAGTCTGTCGGGGTACCCCGCGAAGGAGTTTGCATATTACCCGGTGCATTTTGTATGCCCATTGTGGATTCTGCAGCACCGTCTGCATCCCCCTTGTTCGGCTTCATCAGGTTGCCCCCCTACCATTATAGGAGTAAGGGTGGCAGGTGAGTGGGGTAGCATGAATGTACCGTCCGGGTTTATCATCGGGTACAGCATAGAGATCACCGGGACACTAGGGGTGACATAGGAGTGACGGGGGGGGGGTCCGGACCGAATGATATTAAAGGTCCATTCATGGGCGTTGCCTGGGGACAAGATGGCGCTGTAGCTAACACGGGAAGTGATGGGACGTGCCGGGGAGTAGTTACCAAGGTGTGGTTTTGTGGGTGGGGAACCCCACAGGGAAGGCACGTATCACGGGAGGAGGGATTCTGTTGACCACATGTTTTGCAGGTCCACCCACCTGCTTTCTTCCCGGCGCCATTATAGGGTGGTGGCAATTCATGTATCAATGCAACACCAGGCTTACAGAAATATCTCTGTCTTTTCTCATCAAAATTTAGTTCCCCCCCGGTCTGTTCAAATTCTTTACTACAGTCCAACCACACACGGACCATGTCTGTCAATTTAATCATCTTCTAACTTCCCTCTCTTCTCGTTTAACAACACTTGCCAGGTAGCACTACATAGGATGCCTCCTTTACAGACACCTTTAACTCTTCTCCAACTTACTTAATCCTTTTATGAGGATGCCTCCTTTACAGACACCTTTAACTCTTCTCCAACTTACTTAATCCTTTTATGAAACGTTTGCCTCTCCTGTCCGCCACGTACTGTTCAGGTGAACAGTAACCCTTCGGGACACTTTCCTCATTTCCCATTATCTCTCGTACCTACTGAAGCCGCCTAAAGACCTCTGCATAGAGTAATCACTGGACGTGAAGACCTTTGAGTCCCGGTCAGCACACTCTGGGCTACCGCGAACCGCTCTCCACCCATCTGTGATCGTCCCCTTTATGGAGATTCGAGTCAGACACCGGGCTGAACTCCGATACAGGAACACAGGAGAACTCCGTGTCTCAGTCAATGATACTTGTCAACAGGGTCTTCACAACTTATAGGCACAACACAGTACATCAAGACTTTAAGAAAACATATGGGGTTCTTACTTTCATGCCCTCGAGGACGTCCCAGACTGCTTCCGCACCCCTCCCTCAGACGAACACCAAGAGGCTACACCAGGGGACACTTTATAGGCAAGATGACTCAATTTTCCTACCTCATATCACGGGTTGCGATCCCGGTGTCCGTTAGTGCGCCTCTCCTCGTCTGGTCTCTGGGGGTACGGGAACAGAGGGTCCAATCCTCGAGCCCCACGTTGGGTGCCAAAATTGTTCTGGTTCTGACAAAGCTGCCAGTTCAGTTGATGTACTGCTCCAAATTAATTAATTAAGATACGTGCACGGAGAGATCAGACAGACAACTCACTACATGGAGTTAATCAGTATCTCTGGTTTATTTCTGAAAACAACATGGGTTTCACGAGAGGAGGGAGTGAGGGGGGGGTGAAAGATAAAGTATATATTTTCTATTGGCTATGAACTCTCTACTTTTCTGTAACCTTGACGGCCAGAGGAAATTCCTTCTCACTCCCCCCTTGCTCCTGGGTGAAACCTACTTCTTTCTTTGTAACTGCTTGCTTGAGCTGAACGGAAACCACAAAGAAACACATGATAAAAACACAAAGTAAGATTCTAGTTTATAGGTGTAGGCTGAATGCCTGGCCGCCATCTTAGCTCAACAAGCAAGTATCCATTTTGTATCAATAGTCCATAACACTAGTAATTATGTTCAAAAAACAATCAGACTGGCTCACAGTATTTTTGCATTTATTACACTTAGTAAAAATCAAAAAGAGGACTGACTTAACTACCATCTAAACAGTTCCAGTGAAGGGGAATTGAACCCCGTACCGGCATAGCTCTGCTACACGAACTCCCGCTACTCCGATCGGCGCAGGTGGACGTCATCACCGACCAGCAAACCATCTCTAGGTCAGGTCACGTGAGACGCCGAGAAGGAGAAGCGGTGATACTACCTCGTGGCAGGAGGTAGTCAGCGAATAACGCTACGATAACAAGTATAAAGTACCTTCTAGACGTTATAAAAACATACCGTGGACCGCAGGGTGGATATCTTCTCACCGACTGGTATGTTGAGCACTTGGCAAGTTATTACATGACTATTTGAACATTGTCAAAGTACGGATCCAATGCGCTATTGACCGACACCACACAGCATAATCAAGTGGTCCTATTATCCCTTTGGAGTACTCCTGTTGTTTGGGTATATGCGTGAGCTCCGCATTTAAAATACCCACCTATTTATGCTATTTTGATATACTATTAGGATATGTCTAATATCTAGTGGGCAATTTATTTTTTATCATTTTATAACTGCAATAGTAACAAATTGTGATTTTTACTAAGTGTAATAAATGCAAAAATACTGTGAGCCAGTCTGATTGTTTTTTCAATATTCTTCGGTTTTCAGTTGGTATCTGAAAGACTGGGCTCCAGTAGGTTGCTGGTGAGCTCCTCTAAATTGTCTATTAGTAATTATGTTCCCCATAGTCCACCAGTAGAAATGATTCTCCTTATTATACGTGTCAGTACAAAAATACCTCCTTATAGTGTGTGCCAGCACAAAAATACCCCCTTACATACCCCCTTACCTTTCAGATCAGACGCTCATATCAGATCAGACCCTCAAATCAGACCCCCATATCAGACCTCAAATCAGACCCCTATATAAGATCTTCAGATCAGACCTTCATATCAGACCTCAAATCAGACCTCATATCAGATCTTCAGATCAGACCCCATATCAGATCCTCAAGTCAGACCCCATATCAGATCCTCAAGTCAGACCCCATATTAGATGCTCAGATCTGACCCCCATATCAGATGTTCAGATCAGACCCCGATATCAGATGCTCAGATCAGACCCCTATGTCAGATGCTCAAATAAGACCCCCATATCCGATGCTCAGATCCCCATCAGACTTCAAATCAGACTCCCATATCAAATCCTCACATCAGACCCCCTTATCAGATCCCCATATCAGACCTCAAATCAGACCCTAATATGAAACTTCAGATCTGACCCCATATCGAACCTCATATGAGACCCCCATCAGACCTCCTTGTTAGACCCCCTATATCAGACCTCAGATCACACCACTGTCATACCTCCATGTTAGACCCCCCAAATCAGACCCCTTTAGACCTCCATGTCCGACCCCTATATCAGACCTCAGATCAGACTCAAAATAAATGAACTTACCTCTCCTGCTCTGCAGCCACTATCTAGGTCCGCATTCTCACCTGCAGTCACTGCTCCAAGGTCTTCTTCTGGATTGCGCTGCACTGTGACTTGACTGTGTACAACATCAGGTCATAGTGCATGTTCTACATTCTGACACTGTACGCAGTCAGGACAGTGTAGGCCAGGCCAGGAGAAGACCAGGCAGGAGGGGTGAGTACAGCGCATCACTCACCACTCCCCGGGCCTCCTGCATACTAGTGAGCGCTTCCATATTGGAAGCACTGACTAGTATTCGTTTTACAAGATAAAAATACAGTAATTGGGTGTGCGCCACTAGCAAGGGGGGCCCCGTGGGCCCTCCTGGCTTTAGGGGCCCAGTCAATTGTGACCTCTGTGACCCCTATAGCTACGCCACTAGCTCAGAGTAATTTATAAGGCATATAAATGTGGCAGGAATGAAAATATCAAAGTTAAACAAAGTTAAGCCCCTTCACTTTCTGAATGTTTTATCTTTAAATATTTACCCTATGGTATAAGTGTCTTTCCTTTATGGCCTGCACCGCGGGAACCCTACTGCTCCCAGTTGTTTATATTACACCACACCTGGGAATATTATTATTAGAGAAATTATGAGAAAAGGAGAGAGAAAGAAGGTCACAGCAATTTCTAAGAACAAACACTGAGACAACTAGATAAGGCTGCAAAAAAAATCCTAAGAGATTAAAAGAGGGAGAGATTAAAATGATTCAGGGAGAGTAAGCATTGGGACAATCAGGGCGCAGACCTGCGCTTCACACGGAGTTCTTACAGGACAATAAACAAGCTTTTTTTCCCTTCACTGGAATTTGTTCTCATTTCCAGCTTTCTATTCTTCCCTTTAAATCCGCAGTTAGGAACAAGAAGATCTTGTTTCTCACAGGCCAGCTGCTCTCCCTTGGCAGTGCCCGCTCTGACATAAGCACTGCCCTGTGCTGGTACCACTTGTCTGTGACATGGAAACCCGGAGTAAGATCAGGACTCCCCAGGAGGTCATGCCGGCCGTATTTTGTCCGCAATATCAAAGTGACAATCAGATTAAAAGCAGTCTGAGCTAAAGTGTCCTCGTTGCGTACAGCAACCAGTGACGGCGTAATAGACATCAGAGGGCGCTGCATGGTACACGGAAGGAGCTTCGGTTTACAAGTGGAAAGCATTGTGCAGAGCGCAGTAAGTTAGCGCATATGGGAGCAGAGTGCAGCTTACCGGCCCTGTCACCGGAGCTACCAGACGGTAATGTCAGAGCCATATCTCCCAACATTTGAAAAGTCCAAGGAATCGCTGCAAATTCTTTTTATAGTAAATTACACCTCTAATTCTGCCCAATTTACACCCAATCCCTCCCGTTTTGCTGCCACACAGTATTTATGCCTCCTTAGTGCCGACTTCACAGTAGAATGCTACCCTAGTGCCCCCACACAGGATTAATGCCCCCTCAGTGCACTCACACGATCGAATGTTCATTTGGCACCCCCACACAGTAGTTATGCCATAGTGCCTCCTCACAATAAGAATGCCCTGCTAGTGCCCCACACAGTAACTGCCTCCATAGTGCTCCCACAGAGTAGAATACCCTCTTAGTTGCCCCCACACAGTAGTTATGCCTCGTCAGTTCCCCCACACAATAGAATGCTCCCTTAGGGTACTTTCACACTTGCGGCAGAGGATTCCGGCAGGCAGTTCCGTCGCCAGATCCGCACGCAAACGGATGCATTGGATGTAAGAAAAATGCATTGAAATACCGGATCCTTTTCTCCGGTGTCATCCAGAAAAACGGGTCCGGTATTATTTTTTTTCACAGATGTAAAGGTCAGCACATGCGCGGACTGGAAGAACGGATCCGTTGATGCGGCAATTTTAATGCCGAATCCGGCCCTAATATATTTCAATGGAAATTAATGCCAGATCCGGCATTCCGGCAAGTGTTCAGGATTTTTAGCCGGAGAGAAAACTGCAGCATGCTGCGGTATTTTCTCCGGCCAAAAAACAACAGTGTTTCCCATGTCCAATAAAAAAGTAATACTTACCTAGCCCTGTCCCCCCAGCTTGTGCGCTCTCCTGCTCAGCAGGTGTCACTTCATTGCATCTGCCTGCGGTTGAATGGTAAAGAACGGAGCTGACTCCACCCTGCTTCACAACTGTATTAGGGTCCATTCACACGTCCGCAAATGGGTCCGCATCCGTTCCGCAATTTTGCAGAACGGGTGCGGACCCATTCATTCTCTATGGGGACGGAATGGATGCGGACAGCACACAGTGTGCTGTCCGCATCCGCATTTGCGGAGCACGACCCTGATCTTCGGGTCTGCAGCTACCAAAAGATAGAACATTTCCTATTCTTGTCCGCAGCTGCGGACAAGAATAGGCATTTCTATAGGGGTGCTGGGCGGGTCCGCAACACACCACGGACGTGTGAATGGAGCCTTAAACTGTATCTGAGTCTTCAGGATGCAAATACAGTTGAATAAGGAGGATGATGTAGCCTTCTGGGACTGTGGGTCAGCTGTGGTGGAACTCTGAAGACGGTCTCGCCGGACCTGGGACAAGGGGGAGAGGTATGCCAGAGATACTGGGGGAGAAATTACAGCCTTGTCATCCCAGTAAAGATTTGCTGCAAGAATCTGTCCAGAATAAGGGAGCCATAACCAGAGTTGGCCGGATACTGATTGCATGAGTAGCAATCAGTGCCATAGAGAGCAATCGTGTCAGCTCAGCCATACACACAGAAAACAGTACTTGGTGTCCACATAGGATAACGTCAAGTAGGGTGGGGGACTATTCTCGAGGCTCCGACAATGGTATTCTGGAATAATAATGGGGACTGTTGCCCACTATTAAGTCATGAAACTACTACAGTTAGTAATATAGCGGCTGCTCCATATATAAGTTGTGTGGAAAACCCACTGCACTTGTCATTATTAAAGAATATTTGCCAAAGTAAGAGTTAAATGCAATCCGTCCGAGTCTGTTTGTTTCTCCACCTGCATCTTACAAGAGGGGAAGATTTCATTTTGCTTTCTGCTCTTGAAAAATAAATGCTGGTCTGTGACGGGTTGCTATGAGCAACAAAAGACAGCTTTTCATTTAGACAATTTCATAAATCTGCCTTTAAAGGGATTTTCGAAGATTTTTTAACTGATGATCCATCCTCTGGAGAGGTCATTAGTATTTGATCAGTGGGGGTCTGAAATCTGGGACCCCCACCAATCAGCTGTTTGATAAGGCAAGGATGCCCACAGTCTTCTCTCAGCTCACCAAGCACAGCACTGTACTTTGTATAGCGGTTGTGCTTGGTATCACGCTCAGTCCCATTCACTTCAATGGGGCTTCGCTGCACATAGGCCATGTGACCGATGAACGTTACATGCTCTAGGCAAATCTGCGAGAAGGCCGTGGCGCTACTGCGAGCACCGCTGCCCTCTCAAACAGCTGATCGATGGGGATCCTAGGTGTCAAACTCCTACCAATCAGATACTGATGACCTATCCAGAGTTAAAAAATCTCTGAAAACCGCCTTTAATGCACATTCCATACTGGGAAATTGTCCATGCGTAGATAACTTATTTTCCCCATTTATACACAAGGCTAGACTGGACCACTGGAGTGGTCATCTGTTAGGGACCTGACACAGTAATTGCCCCCTAAAGTCCAGTCTTGCAATCCAATTCCAAATCTCTGTCTTGTAAAACCAAAGCACTGCACCGTCATGAGCTGTCCGGAGAGAAAGTGATTGCAGTCTGCTTTGTACTCTGAGAAGTATTTTATGCCTTGACTTGGTGAGCTCAGCAATATATAGCTTCTTGTAATAAATGCAACCAACTATTTTTCTGTATCCTGTGCAAAAACGCCCAATATTTTAATGGATAAGGTTCTATTTTAAGGAATGCCATTTTATAAAACCTGCCCACTATAAACTATAATTAAAAAAGGATGGTATGTACTGTAATCAATGCTGTATCTTGCATCAGTTACACATTTTTTCCTGCCAGATTATGCTAGGCTATATTTACCTATGTGTCATAGCTTCTGTTCCCACAACCATAACCAAGTCATATCCATGCCTGCCAAAAACACACTACATTTTCGGCAAGAAGACAAGTACATGCCCACCGGTGCTCCTCTCCTGCTGGTAGGGACAAACTAGAAAGGAAAATGTAGCAGCACAACAGTTGGATCCTTCAGTGGTGGTGCCCGCGGTGTCAGGTACCAATACGTAGAGGGAGCGCTGCGGGAGCACAGAGGAGATCGGAACCACAGGAGGAAAATTATGCCCACCAGATGTAAGAACATACATATGGTGATTGTAAATGTATATAAGATTTTATGAGAGTTCATTATGAGTTGAGATGATGATATTTACTAATGTTGGGGGAGGAGCTCAACTGCATCATGTGATTGGAATTGAAGGGTATAAATGTTGCACCTTATTCATTATGTACACTGCTTGAAAAAGACCACACTGGTCGAAACGTCGCTGTGATTTGGTAAATAAATGTTGGAATGCTGAAGACATGAGAGTGCCGTGGTACATCTTCTTTTTTGCATCTGCCGCCACCTTGCATACACTGTCCATAACTTCAAAGGCTCTGGCGGTCCAGTTCTGCTGGCATCCCTCTCTCTGACCGGCAATCCCGGCTGCCATTATGACGCTGTCCACCCATGCAGGCCAAAACCTGTTTCTTGCCGGCAGTGCCTCTTTATGTAGGGCGTTCTCTCTCCAGCTCAGTGCACGCACCCTAATCTTCTTTAGCCAATGGTCGGATACCCTGGAGATTTTAAGGTTCTAGACCATTAGTTTCCTGCAAGGGTGTGGTGTTAACTTGTTTGTCTGTTCCGTGTACCAACATCTGCCTGATTTCTGGAAATGAGCCTTCACTGCCTGACCAGAGCTCTGACGGTTATTCCTTTTGACCCTGAGCTGCCTGCCCTTACCTCAGACTGCTTATTGTATTGAAAATAGTCTGCCTGTCCTGATCTCGGCCTGTCCCTCACTATGGTCTTATCCCTCGGTGCTCTCCATCGATGTCTCTTAAAACCCATGGATCAGCTGTCTAACCTGGAGTTACTACTATTGTAACTGTAATGATTTGTAATGTAAATGTAATGTAATGAAATGGCATGCTATACACTTTGAACATCAGCAGATGGGTTATGGTTGGCAGTGTTTGGCAAGAGGAATGAAACTTACCATCCCATTCTTCCTCTCTTGGTAGAAATAAACTTGTCTGACTTCCTACCAAGGGAGGAGCAGAGATAGTGAGGGGAGTTGTAGAGAGGAGTGAGGGAGCATGTGATCCACCTACCGCTCCTCCAGGCCATGAGGAGCACAGAGTGGCTTATCTAGGAGGACAACTTCTCCAGAGAGCCTGAGGTTCCCAGGCTACAGGAGATCCGTAAACTGCAGCGTATTTATGTCAGCAGACACCATCACCACAGTTCAGGACAGGCATAGCAAGAAACCTGCTTCATAGAGTGGGCATCTAGAGCCACAGGTGCCAGAGTACAGCCATAGGAAAGGCAATCAGGAGAGAGACATTGTCAGCTAGCGAACTTCTGAGTGCCATCTTCTGCCACATTGCCAACTACCAGGCTTCATTTTCTGGGAGGGGAGGTTGCACTTTGTACGAACTGCTGCTGGATGTGCTGCTATTTGTTTTTTGCACTTAGTTCTTAATATCTGTGTGGTTCATTCAGAT
Organism: Bufo gargarizans; assembly: GCF_014858855.1. NCBI lineage: Eukaryota > Metazoa > Chordata > Amphibia > Anura > Bufonidae > Bufo > Bufo gargarizans. Next base: position 63,160,848 of record NC_058086.1, on the reverse strand, counting down.
CAATTATTCACTACACTGAACCTCAGGGAGCAACGGCCTCAGGGAGTACATCATGACACAACATTTCATCAGGGCCACTACCACTCCCCTTTTCTGCTCCGGCTCCTTTTGGACTTATTGCAGTAGCAGCCTGGTGGTTCCCCTGCAGTAAACTCCAGATCCCTGTATAGGGTTCAAAGGGTGAAAATCTGGGGGCTACTTGTATGATGCCCTTAGGAGTAGCCCAAAGCCAAATATGTGCATTAATTGACACAGTGGATCCACATCCACTTTATTATAAGCATAATAAGTATGAGGTATGTATGGGTTTTTTAATCATAAGCAGCTGTGCTCAATGCATCAAATCACTGCTACAGTTTTGGAACAATAGGTTCATGCTATCCACTAATGTCTACAAAACCTGTGTACAAATGGATGGATTTCTAGAAGCAGCTAATCATATACCAGTTTTCTGATTAAAACCTAGAAGATTTTCTAGTTTTTCATTCTGATTGCATTTCCTCCCCCAAAAATAATCTCTGTCAGGTTGCTAAAAATTCCATTTGATGACTTATTTTTATATCAAAGGCATACCGCGAAGCTCCTAGACCCTAACCCACAATACACAATTTTTCTTCTGCAGTAGAGGAGCCTTTGGGCCCACTTAGACACCAAGGTCCAGGTTCAGCTGCTACTCTGCATTGCCTAAATGTACATACACCTCTTACTAATATGGCTGCCAAAGCAACTGACACAAGAGTATCTCACATAGCTTTCCCAAAATCTTATGACTTAAAAAGGACCTTTCACCTCTCCTGACATGCCTGTTTTAATAGCTTTGTGCATTCCCTGTGTAATAACAATCCTGGAGCATCTATTCTTATGTCTATATGTTGTACCATTCCTTTATTATTTCTACTAGAAGTTATGAATGAGTTGCTAGCAGTCTGCAGTAAGGGTACAAGGGGTGGTAACCAGCTTGGGGGGGGGGGGTGTTCTACTAGAAATAATAAAGGAATGGCTCATCATGGAGACATAAGAATAGATGCTTTAGAATTATTATTACACGTAAATGCATTAAGCTTTTAAAAGAGACAAATGTCAGGAGGGGTGAAAGGTCCTCTTTAATCAGCAGATTTGTTATCCAAGTGTGAAAGGAAGCAGCGCTGCAGTTACCAGCGTCATCCACTACATGATGGATGTACCAGAGCTACAATGAGACAGCTGATTATGAGGGGGTGCAGGGTGTTGGGCCCCTACTGATCTGATATTGATGATCTATCCTGAGGATAGGCCATCAATATCAAAATCCTGGACAACCCCTTTAAGTCTTATTTTCCTTAACATAATGTATGGCAGCCAACTGATAATTTTTTTTCCCACTTGTGGTTTAGTAGTCTTTACTTTGTAATCATTCCGCTAGCTCTCTGTGTACTGACTTTCCGGAGATCGTAGGATAGACTTGTGAGGAGGCTGAGCTGGAGTGGGAGGAGAAAGCAGCATCTTCAACCAATGATGAGACAGGAGGTGTGTTTCAGACTACTTCAAACAGGTACCGTAGCTAAGCTGTAGTCACAGATCATAGCGCTGCCCTAATGGAGCACATCTAAAAAAACACAACCAGGCAGCCATATCTGACAAAATGAATAGCAGATAGCCATCTCCTTTATATAGTAACTTACAATACTTGTCCTCATGAACCTATGGGACAGCGGCCATTTTGTTTCCCCTGATTGCTCCCCAGACAAAACGAGTCATTATAACTAATGAAAGGTATTTGGGAATTTATTTATAATAAAGTAATATTTAAGTATTTTCATTTTCTTAATTCCCGCGAAGAACCCCTTTAATCATCTCATCCCAGTAATTATAGTACATTGATCAATTTCCATTACAGTTGGGGTTATGGGGGACAACGCAATTCCTCAATAGTTTTCTACTGATTCATAAGAGACCCTAGCTATACTGCTGTGCTAAACCAATATACATATATAATATTTTCAAAATATATAATATATTTAATAATTAAACACACATTATTGTTGTTTTGCCTAGCCCTTAGCTGAAATTCTAATTTTTTCCTTTTGCTTTAGCCAGAAAAAATATATATACAGTCAGGTCCATAAATATTGGGACATCAACACAATGCTAATATTTTTGGCTCTATAAATCACCAGAATGGATTTGAAATGAAACAAACAAGATGTGCTTTAACTGCAGACTGTCAGCTTTAATTTGAGGGTATTTACATCCAAATCAGGTGAACGGTGCAGGAATTACAACAGTTTGCATATGTGCCTCCCACTTGTTAAGGGATCAAAAGTAATGGGACAATTGGCTTCTCAGCTGTTTCATGGCCAGGTGTGTGTTATTCCCTCATTATCCCAATTACAATGAGCAGATAAAAGGTCCAGAGTTCATTTCAAGTGTGCTGTTTGCATTTGGAATCTGTCAACGCTCAAGATGAGATCCAAAGAGCTGTCACTATCAGTGAAGCAAGCCATCATTAGGCTGAAAAAACTGTTTGGAACATTTTTAAAAAGAAGGAATGCACCGGTGAGCTTAACAACACCGAAAGACCCGGAAGACTATGGAAAACAACTGTGGTGGATGACCAAAGAATTCTTTCCCTGGTGAAGAAAACACCCTTCACAACAGTTGGCCAGATAAATAACACTCTCCAGGAGGTAGGTGTATGTGTGTCAAAGTCAACAATCAAGAGAAGACTTCACCAGAGTGAATACAGGGGGTTCAACACAAGATGTAAACCATTGGTGAGCCTCAAAAACAGGAAGGCCAGATTACAGTTTGCCAAACGACATCTAAAAAAGCCTTCACAGTTCTGGAACAACATCCTATGGACAGATAAGACCGAGATCAACTTGTACCAGCGTGATGGGAAGAAAAGAATATGGAGAAGGAAAGGAACTGCTCATGATCCTAAGCATACCACCTCATCAGTGAAGCATGGTGGTGGTAGTGTCATGGCGTGGGCATGTATAGGCTGCCAATGGAACTGGTTATCTTGTATTTATTGATGATGTGACTGCTGACAAACACAGCAGGATGAATTCTGAAGTTTTTCGGGCAATATTATCTGCTCATATTCAGCCAAATGCTTCAGAACTCATTGGACGGCGCTTCACAGTGCAGATGGACAATGACCCAAAGCATACTGCAAAAGCAACCAAAGAGTTTTTTAAGGGAAAGAAGTGGAATGTTATGCAGTGACGAAGTCAATCACCTGACCTGAATCCAATTGAGCATGCATTTCACTTGCTGAAGACAAAGCTGAAGGGAAAATGTCCCAAGAGCAAGCAGGAACTGAAGACAATTGAAGTAGAGGCCTGGCAGAGCATCATCCGGGATGAAACCCAGCGTCAGGTGATGTCTATATGTTCCAGACTTCAGGCTGTAATTGACTGCAAAGGATTTGCAACCAAGTATTAAAAAGTGAAAGTTTGATTTATGATTATTATTCTGTCCCATTACTTTTGGTCCCTTAACAAGTGGGAGGCTCATATGCAAACTGTTGTAATTCCTGCACCGTTCACCTGATTTGGATGTAAATACCCTTAAATTAAAGCTGACAGTCTGCAGTTAAAGCACATCTTGTTCGTTTCATTTCAATTCCATTGTGGTGGTGTACAGAGCCAAAAATGTTCGAATTGTGTTGATTTCCCAATATTTATACCTGACTGTATCTAGCAGAAGATATACGACAAAGAATTATAGCTCAACAACATATACAGTATATTAAAGGAAACAGAATGTATAATTTCAAGTTTTTTAACAATGGTTGAATTATTTCTTCAGGGCCGCAGTACATTACAGAATCAGATGATGTGTTTTCTCCTCCTGTCATAGTAATTTCTTAGGGCGGGTCACCATTGGCGTTAATAGTCCTGTTGACAGGACTATTTTTTCCATCATGTATATCGGAAACAAACGGAACCGTTATTTGTCCCCATAGACATGTATTAGGACGGAGCAAAACAAAATGCCTCTCAAAGGCTTCCGTTTTGCATTCCGTCTGAGAATTTCTTTATATTACATTATAACTCTGGAATTAAATAACACAAATGTGAACCCGCCCTTATTGTGACGATCAGAGTGGTTTACACAATCCTGACAGACAAATCTGCCTCACATTGCCTAACATGTTTTGCCCGAGGAAGGAACTGGTACAGTCCCGAAATGCGTTGCTTTTTCTACTCATAATAAGTGGATTTAGCCTGCCATCAAAATATCTGGACTCCATTTGGACAGAAGCACTGATCTTATTTTTGGGTTCCCCTTGCCGTCAGAAAATAAGGAGACCGAAAAGTGCAGGCATTTTTCTTTCTTACGGGCAGCCTTCAATCAGTATTTTGCTGAAGCAACTGTATCGCAGCCCTCACCAGCATTTGGTGGAAGAAGGTATATAGCAATAGTACCCCTTAATCAGTATTTTGTGGAAGAAGGTATATAGAACCCCTCAATCAGTATTTGGCGGAAACAGGTATATAGCACCCCTCAATCAGTATTTTGCAGAAACAGGTATATAGCACCCCTCAATCAGTATTTTGTGGAAACAGGTATATAGCACCCCTCAATCAGGATTTTGTGGAAGAAGGCATATGGCAACCCTCAATCAGTATTTGGTGGAAACAGGAATATAGCACCCCTCAATCAGTATTTGACAGAAACAGGTATATGGCAACCCTCAATCAGTATTTTGTGGAAGCAGGTGCATTGCAGCCCTTAATCAGTATTTGGTGGAAGAAGGTATATAGCACCCCTCAATCAGTATTTGTCGGAAACGGGTATATGGCACCCTTCAGTCAGTATTTTGTGAAAGCAGGTGTAACGCGATTCGCAGCCCTCAATCAGTATTTGGTGGAAGAAGGTATATAGCAATAGCACCACTCAATCAGTATTTTTTGGAAGAAGGTATATAGCACCCCTCAATTAGTTTTTGGCGGAAACTGGTATATAGCACACCTAAATCAGTATTTGGCGGAAACAGGTATATAGCACCCCTCAATTAGTATTTTCATGGAAACAGGTATATAGAACCACTCAATCAGTATTTTGTGAAAGCAAGTGTATCGCAGCCCTCAATCAGTATTTGGTGGAAGAAGGTATATAGCAATAGCACCCCTCAATCAGTATTTTGTGGAAGAAGGTATATTGCACCCCTCAATTAGTATTTGGTGGAATAAGGTATATAGCACCCCTCAATCAGTATTTGACAGAAACAGGTATATTGCACCCCTCAATCAGTATTTTGTGGAAGCAGGTGTATCGCAGCCCTCAATCAGTATTTGGTGGAAAAAGGTTTGTAGCAATAGCACCCCTCAATCAGTATTTTGTGGAAGAAGGTATATCGCATCCCTCAATCAGTATGTGGCGGAAACAGGTACATAGCACCCCTCAATCAGTATTTGTCAGAAACAGGTATATGGCACCCCTCAATCAGTATTTTGTGGAAGCAGGTGTATCGCAGCCCTCAATCAGTATTTGGTGGAAAAAGGTATGTAGCAATAGCACCCCTCAATCCGTATTTTGTGGAAGAAGGTATATAGCACCTCTCAATCAGTATTTGGCAGAAACAGGTATATAGCACTCCTCAATCAGTATTTGGCAGAAACAGGTATATGGCACCCCTCAATCAGTATTTTGTGGAAACTGGTGTATAGCATTCCTCAATCAGTATTTGGCGGAAAATGGTATATAGAATCCCTCAATCAGTATTTGGCGGAAACAGGTATATAGCACCTCTTAATCAGGATTTTGTGGAAGAAGGTCTATCGCAGCCCTCAATCAGTATTTGGTGGAAGAAGGTATATAGCACCCCTCAATCAGTATTTGGCAGAAATAGGTATATGGCACCCCTCAATCAGTAGTTTGTGGAAGCAGGTGTATCACAGCCCTCAATCAGTATTTGGTGGTAACAGGTATATGGCACCCCTCAACCATTCCAGTTTTTACTTTAGTTGCCCTGCCCTATGGTACATATGTACTATTAGAAAATAGTACATATGTACCATACAAGAAGCTCTGGCAGACATGGGTGCCCAGCTTAGGTGAGTCTATCATTCCATTTTTAACATATAGAACCGGCCCAATAGGAGTGAAGGAACCAACTTGATAATTACTTGTTCTAATTCTCCGACAGAGGCCACCTTTCCTGGCATGATGGTTTAAAAAGGTATTCTCTAGGGCTATAATGTTGATGGCCACAAACATCAACAGCAAGAGCATCCCCACCTTCCAACAGGCATGGGTCCCCTACTAGGGTGCATCCCTTCTTTACTGTGCACAGCCCAGGTGAGTGCTTAATCTGGATCCCTGCCACTGTGACTAATAACACCATCAGATTCCTGTACCACTCCCATTCTCCTCTCCCCATGCACCTCACCCATTGGGCAGTTGCACACACATAAATCACAGAAGAAATGCACCAAACGGATATGCCACTGACTATACTGGCTAGTCATAAATGCAGATATTAAAAGCTGAGACTTTTGCCAATATATTCCTGTCAGGAAGATATCGGAGCCCATCATGCACCACGTCACGGTTCTCAGCATGGCAAGGGGTCCTACCACTAAGCTACCTATGGTGTGAACAAGGTCTGAAGGTGATGTAATCCAGCTCACAGCCAAGCTTCCACACAACCGCCTAGCAGGACAACTAGTGCAATGTGAACAAAGCCAGACTGTAAGCCACACCCATATCAGACCATGTGATGGAGGTTACCAGGTGCAAAGGAGAGTCAGGCCGGACTGGAGCGCAGCGATGGGGGAGGACGCGCATGAGGAGGCCTGGCAGTGAAGGACGGGTGAGGAAAGGGTTAGTGGATGGTGGGGGCGTGTTAGGAGCGGAGGCGCGAGTTGCCAGGGCGGCGGGGGGCGTGGCCAGAGCGGGGACGGAGGAAGAAGGCGGAAGTTGGGGCAGTGCGGCCAGGGGAGCGAAACGAGCAGGACGTGCGTGGAGATGTCGGCGCCAGGAATGTCGGTGGAGGAGCTGTTGGAGAGGCTGCGGCAGGAGGCGGAGGTGAGGGGGCCTGGCTGGCTGCAGGAACAGGTGGGCGGCTGCGTTGTGTTGCCTGATCCAGCGGCTACCCCCGTTGCTAGGGCTGCCCGGCCGCGGCGTGGTATTCCGCCGGCGCGCCTAAGCCCTGACATCACCCCTCGGGCCCGGCGCCGGATAGGGAGCCCCCCTGTGGACCCTCGGCGGCGGAGAGCGGCCGCTCAGCCTTCTGCGAGCCGCTCTCGCCGTGGGAGGAATCCCGATTCTCGGCGGGGCCCTGTGAGGAGCGGGACGCCCCTTCCCCCGTTCCCTGCGGCTGTGGCATTGGATGCAGGACCAGGCACGGTGGACCGGCCCAGTCCCCCCCCATGCGGGCGGTCCACTCGGCGGTCGGACAGCATCCGGTTTCCTCGGGCTGCCCTGGTTGGAGAGGATTGCCTGGGCAGGCCCAGAGAAGATTCCAGCGGTGTGGAGGAGGATTCCGTTTCGGTGGTGGGTGATGCGGTTTCGTCCAGGCGTCCGGCTAGCGTGGTGCAGAGGGTCCAGGATGAGCAGCCGTCGACTTCCGGGAGCTTTGACAGGGATGTGTCAGTACGGCGGGAGTCAGGATCGACGGCAGCGGGAGTCACAGCGCCCGCGTTGCCTGGTGAGATTGGTTGGGGATCTGTTTTGGCGCAGGGTTTTCCGGGTGGGGGGGGGTGGGAACATGGGTGAGTTTGGTAAGGGTTTCGGTCAGTTTTTGGGGGGACTGGCGGGTTGGTTGTCGGGTATGGGTGCGGGTGCTGGGTCTCCTTTGCCGGGGTGGGGAGTGGGGACGGGGTTGGGTGCAGGGTCGCAAGTGGTCACGGCGGGGTCGGTGTCGGTGGAGACGCAGGCGGGGGGGGGAGGAGGAGGTGCAGAGGTTGGATGATAGGGCCCGGGGTGAGGTTTATGTGTGCTTTGAGGGGCCGCTGGGGGCTCATTTGAAGCAGGAGGTGAGGGGAAAAATTTGGAAGGGGGAGTATGTGGAGATATTCTCGCTGCTCCCATTGGAACGGTTCAATTTGGATAAGGGCAAGAAGGATGAGGGGAAGAAGGATGAGGAGGATAAGCGTCGACATCGGTTGATCCCTCGTACCTTTGCTAATTGGCTACAGGCGTTTGCCATATTGGCGAGTGTCATTGGGGAACGGGCGCCTGAATGCTGTTCGGCGCTGTTTTGCTACCAGGACGCTATTGGGGAGGCTTATAGGGTGTATGGGGGTGTGGGCTGGCTCCGTTATGACGAGCAGTTCCGGCAGCGTAAGGCGGTGAGGCCTGATATCAGGTGGGATCATAAGGATATTGGGTTGTGGTTGAGGGTGACGGCGCCTCCTAGGGCTGGGCAGTCCTTTCGGGGGGAGTCCGGGGGGTCATCCCCCAGTGCGTTGGCGGCGGCGTCGGCCAAAGGGCTGTGCTTCCTTTTTAATGAAGGAAATTGCAGATTTGGTGCCAAGTGCAAGTTTAAGCATGAGTGCACAGGGTGTGGGGGAGCGCATGGAGCTAACCGTTGCTTCAAAGGGGGAAGGAACAGGGGGGGTGACGGGGCTGGAAAAGGGACGGACGCCGGTGCGGGTGGAAGAGATGCAGGTGTTCCTCGATAGGTACCCGGATCGGGTTGCGGCGGGGTTGTTGGGGGATGGGTTTAGGTTTGGCTTTCGTATTCCATCAGTGGCTACGGCGGGGCCTACGGTTCTGAGGAATCTTAGGTCCGCGCTTGTTCATGCGGATGTTGTGGCGGAAAAGTTGCGAAAGGAGGTGGAGTTGGGGCGGATGGCGGGCCCGTTCAAGGTGCCGCCGGTGCAGGGTTTGCGGGTTTCCCCGTTAGGTGTGGTGCCGAAGAAGGAGCCGAACAAGTTTCGGCTCATTCATCATTTGTCTTACCCAAAGGGGGCGTCGGTCAATGATGGTATCGACCCTGACCTTTGTTCGGTGGTGTATACCTCATTTGATGCGGCTGTGAAGTGGGTGAGGCGGTTGGGGCAGGGGACGTTGATGGCTAAGGTTGATGTGGAGGCGGCCTTTCGGTTGCTTCCGGTTCACGTGGAGAGCATGGGGTTGTTGGGGTGTTTTTGGGAGGGGGAATACTTTGTGGATAGGTGTTTGCCCATGGGGTGCTCTCTGTCGTGTGCATACTTTGAGACATTTAGTTCTTTTTTGGAATGGGTAGTGGTGGACGTTTCGGGTTGTTCCTCTGTTATCCATTATTTGGATGATTTTTTGTGTTTGGGGCCTGCGAATTCGCGGGTGTGTTCGTTGTTGCTGCACACGGTGCAGTCTGTTTTTGCACGTTTTGGGGTACCGTTGGCGCGGGAGAAGACGTTGGGGCCGGTGACGGAGTTGTGTTTTTTGGGGATTGTTATAGATACGGAGCGGATGGAGTGCAGGCTTCCGCAGGATAAGTTGGTGGATTTGCGTTTGGAGATTGGCAGGGCCTTGGTCAAGGAGAAGATTAGGTTGAGGGAGTTGCAGTCCTTGCTGGGTAAATTGAATTTTGCTTGTCGAATTATGCCAATGGGGAGGATTTTTTGTAGACGGTTGGCTGCGGCTACGGCGGGGGTGGCGGGTCCGTATCATTTTATCAGGTTACGCAAAGAGTTAAAAGGGGACTTGAAGGTGTGGGCGGAGTTTCTAGGTCATTATAATGGCAGGTCTTTGATGATGGCGGAGTTGTGTGATAGTGTGGAGTTCGAGTTGTATACCGATGCATCGGGGGGGGTGGGTTTTGGGGCCTATTGCCAGGGTCAGTGGTGTGCGGGAGTGTGGCCGGAGTCGTGGGTGAGTAGGGGTTGGGTGAGGAACATGGCGTTGTTGGAGCTGTTTCCCATTGTGATGGCGGTCGTGTTGTGGGGGGAGAAATTTGAAAACAGGAAGGTGCGGTTTCATTGTGACAATTTGGGGGTGGTTCAGGCTATCAACAGTTTGTCCGCATCTTCTCCGCCGGTGGTTCGGCTGTTACAGTTTTTGGTACTGCGTTGTTTGTCGATCAATATGTGGTTGGTGGCGGAGCATGTGGCGGGAGTGGCTAACTCTGTGGCGGATTCTCTTTCTCGTCTGCAGTGGGAGCGGTTTCGGCTTCTTGCGCCAGAAGCGGAGCTGGAGGGTCTGGAGTGTCCGTCGTGGCTGTGGGGGATCCTCGAGGAGCGGTGATGGGTATGCTGAGGGATTCGTTGAGCCCGGGTACTTGGAGGGAGTATGGTAAGGCGTGGGCGACCTGGGAAGATTGGAACGGAGCCTGGGGGGCTAGGGGGGGCGATGAGGATGTGCGGTTGCTGATGTTGTTAGGACAGTTGAAGGGTGAGGGGTGGTCGGTGTCGAAGGTTAATCATTTTATTGCGGGGGTTGCGTTTGGGCTTAAGTTGCGGGGGTTGCCGGATTGGACTAAGGGTTTTTTGGTGAGGCAAGTGTTGAAAGGGTGGCGCAGGGGTTCGGGCAAGGTGCCGGATTGTCGGAGGCCGGTGTCCTTTGAGCTGCTGCTGCAAATGGGCGATAAGTTGGAGGGGGTTTGCAGTTCTGGGTGGGAGTTAGTGCTGTTCAGGGCGGCATTTGCTTTGGCTTTTTTCGGGGCTTTTCGATTGGTGGAGTTGGTGTGTGACAGTGTGAGTAGGGCGGGGGGACTCAGAAGTGAGGATGTTGAATTGGCAGGGGACAGGTTGTTTGTCCGGATTCGTAGGTCTAAGACTGATCAGGAGGGTAGGGGCCGGCGGTTTACGTTGTTCACGGTGCCAGGCTGTAGTATGTGTCCGGTGCGGTGTGCTGGTTCTTATGGGGCTGGGTTGCCGCGTAATGAGTTTCCTTTTCTTAGGCATGAGGATGGCTCCTTTTTGTCTAGGTTTCAGTTTTTGGCGGTCTTTCAGAAATGTTTGAAGCTCTTGGGTGTGCCGGTGAAAGATTATTCTGGTCATTCTTTCAGGATTGGCGCGGCAACTGAGGCGGCACGGTGGGGCGCCAGCGAGGAGGTGATTAAGAGGATTGGGCGGTGGGAGTCGGTGCGTTTTAAATCATATGTTAGGCCTGCATTATTGTAGTTGTATGGGGGGTGTTCGGCGAGTTTTAATGTTTCCTTTTTGTGTTCGCAGGTTTGGCGGCGGCGGCTTTGGTGTGGATTCTGGGGCACTCCTATGTGTTCTGGGGTGCGGTCAGGGCTGATGTGAGGCCCCACGGGCGTCAGTTGGGTTTTAGTCCGGAGTGTGCTACGGTCCGGTGGTTAGGTGTGCGAGGTATGTTGTGGGGTGGAGTTTTGCGGGAGGTGCATCATTTTGTGCGATTGGATCGGCCTCCGGATGTGTTAGTTTTACATGTGGGGGGGAACGATTTGGGCAGGCGTCCTTTTCGGGAGTTGGTTCGAGACGTCAAGTTTGATTTGCTCAGGATCTGGGCGTTGTTTCCGGGTATCATCACGGTTTGGTCGGATATTGTTCCGCGGACGGCGTGGAGGGGTGCGAGGTCTGTGGAGAGCCTTAACAAGGCTCGGATTAAGGTGAACAGAGCGGTGGGCCGGTTTATGGCGAGGAATGGCGGTGTGGTGGTGCGGCATGAGGTGTTGGAGAAAGGTGAGGGTGCATTTTGGAGGGCAGATGGGGTGCACCTGAATGCGGTGGGTACGGATTTGTGGGCTCTGGGGCTCCAGAGTGGTGTGGAGATTGCTTTGCGTATGTGGAGGGACGCGCAGGGTTGAGGTGGTCAAGCTGCGCGTTCGTGGAGGCGGGGGAGGTCCTTGAAGTGGAGGAATATGGTGGTACCTGAGGATGGGAGGGCCCCACGGGAGGGGCTGGACTCTCATTGAGGAGCTGGTAGGAACTAGTTACGCGTCCATCAGTTGCTGCCTCCGAGCTGGGTTCAACGGCTGGGGGCAAGATGGAGACGCAGGTGTTCCAGCGTTTATGGAGTTATTGGGGCTTCTAGGACCTCCCTCGTCATTGGTTAATTTATTGTTATATTTATGTTGTATTTATTTAATAAACGGCTGCTGTGGCCGATTAAATCCAAGCAGTGGTGTGGTGTGTTTATTTCCTGGGTTAGGGTGTGGGGTTGGGGGTAAGATGTTGGTTGAGTTAGTGGGACTGAACATATAGCCAGTGCCCTCTTCAAGTCAGGCCGGACTGGAGCGCAGCGATGGGGGAGGACGCGCATGAGGAGGCCTGGCAGTGAAGGACGGGTGAGGAAAGGGTTAGTGGATGGTGGGGGCGTGTTAGGAGCGGAGGCGCGAGTTGCCAGGGCGGCGGGGGGCGTGGCCAGAGCGGGGACGGAGGAAGAAGGCGGAAGTTGGGGCAGTGCGGCCAGGGGAGCGAAACGCCCACCCACCCGACCCTGTTGGATGTGGCAGTGGGAGATTGGTGGTGTGTTATGTGTCGCGGCAGTCGTGGAGGCGGGGGAGGTCCTTGAAGTGGAGGAATATGGTGGTACCTGAGGATGGGAGGGCCCCGCGGGAGGGGCTGGACTCTCATTGAGGAGCTGGTAGGAACTAGTTACGCGTCCATCAGTTGCTGCCTCCGAGCTGGGTTCAACGGCTGGGGGCAAGATGGAGACGCAGGTGTTCCAGCGTTTATGGAGTTATTGGGGCTTCTAGGACCTCCCTCGTCATTGGTTAATTTATTGTTATATTTATGTTGTATTTATTTAATAAACGGCTGCTGTGGCCGATTAAATCCAAGCAGTGGTGTGGTGTGTTTATTTCCTGGGTTAGGGTGTGGGGTTGGGGGTAAGATGTTGGTTGAGTTAGTGGGACTGAACATATAGCCAGTGCCCTCTTCAAGTGTTTGAATGCCAGGTAAAGGCACATACACTACATATAAAACAAGACAAAAACACAGAAATATAGTGGCAAATCTGGGGGAGCTGCTCAACCCCTAACACTGTAGCGTGTTTTTCATTGGGGGAGCAGCCCCACCGCATGTGGACCGCAGCAAACGACTATCCCCAGCAAAAAAAAATTGCATACGGTGGAGGATGTCGGCGCGGTCCACATGCACCACAAAGGCATCCTACACAAAACGGAGCATTGTGCGGATGAAAATATAATCATATAAATCACAGAAGAAATGCACCAAACGGATATGCCACTGACTATACTGGCTAGTCATAAATGCAGATATTAAAAGCTGAGACTTTTGCCAATATATTCCTGTCAGGAAGATATCGGAGCCCATCATGCACCACGTCACGGTTCTCAGCATGGCAAGGGGTCCTACCACTAAGCTACCTATGGTGTGGACACACAGCACTAGGTAGAACCTGTATGGCAGCAAACAGAGACCATACAGTTCCATATTAGTAAATTGCATTGCATTAGTGCACTGATCTCCTGACTCATGATACCTGAGGACCTTCTAATTAAGCCCTTACACACAGTATAACTCCAGGTGCTACATGTAATCATGCCACATGATTACTTGGCTCCTGCTGCAATCACTCTGTAAGGTCCCGCCATGACAGTGACTTCTCACGTGCGGGCAGCTGAAATGTCTGGCCTCGTCCTAAAACTCGAATGCTGTTTTTTAGCAGTTTGTATATTAGAAAATACATTTTTTATTAAAGCACATTTACAGTCCTTTTATACAGTATCTTCTGGATAAACCATTAATTTCTGATTTCAGGGGTGCAACCTTCACTTTGCTGGGACAATTTAAAGGATAGGTTATCAATATAAAAGGACAGCCGACAGAGGATGGAAATGATAGTTGTAGCCTGGAGAGTGTTTGTTGTGATCACTATTCTCCCCTCTGGTTCTCCCTGTGTTCATGCACTACAGTGACTGGAGGGCACACCCTTTCTTCCCTTGAGGCACATCCTGATGTAAGAGCTCCTATCTGGTTGGGCTGCCCTTTGGGTTAAGTGTTTTTTGTGGCAGGCGCCACACTATGAAGTGCCTTTTGCTCTGCGGCATTAGAAAAATTTTGATATCTCAGAATTTTGGTCTAACCAGACTGTCGGCTTCTGCTGTCCCCGCTCTAAAGCGCTGCGCTGAACAGTGCCCGGCGCATGCACCGGATCTTGTGAAGTCGGGGACAGTAGTAGCCGCCCAGCGAAGTGAATATTAATGAGCTGGGCGGCGCTTACTGTACCGGACTTCACAAGATTCGGCGCATGTGCCGGGCACTGTTCAGCGCAGCGCTTCAGAGTGGGGATAGCAGAAGCCGCCCAGCAAAGTGAATATTGATGAGCTGGGCGGCGCTTCAAAACGGCAGTTGGGAGCAGCTGGCTGGGCGCAAGTAGAGGTGAAACGCCGCCCCTTGGGCAGATTGAAGACGGTTCAAGCAAGTTATAAAACATCAGTTTACTGTATTTAGAATGTGGACAGGGGGGATACTTAGATGATTTTAATACCCCTTATAAGACCTGTACTGTCATATAGATACCTAAATATGCTTGTTGGGCCTGTCAGTGGGCCTGTCAGGAGCACACCAAATGTTTGAAATAACTTCATTATTAACTTCAACTTTTCTTCATATAACACTGCCGCCTCCATAGCAGATAGTCCATGTACAAAACACGTGTCTAATAAAGTATCACAAAATGGCGGTATGCATAAGATGTTGGTTCAACTCGTCAATCTTGTCATTCAACATAAAATGGTGGATATATTTCTCCCTTCAGTACCTGTACTCTCACTTTAAGTTATTTAAGCACTTTATGATCTCTCTGAGAGGTATATCTGAGCTCTAACTAATAGTTCACTTGCTGAATTTGGAATATGCAGTTAGCAGTAACTATTTGCAGATTGGTTGAGTATGATCTGGTATGGTTGTATGGATTTGGATTGCAATATGGACTTTGAATGGTTGTAATTTTTTGTACGGTATTTGTAGTTTGCAATTGAATTTGATGGAACTATTTTGGCATCTCTGCTTCCATGAAACACAAGTCTTAGTGGAGTGAATGTCTGTTCAGCTTCTCTCTCTGGTGAATAATGATTTCTAGCAGCTCCTGCTAGGGGAATTTCCCACACAGGCTGTGTGTGAGTCTGGCTATGATTGGTCGAAACTCTTGCTGTGTGTGCGGCTGGCTGTGATTGGTCAAGACTCCTGCCCAGCAACAACAGTTTAACTCTATGCTTTCTGTTGTTTCTGCTGTGTCATTGAGCTTACTTTACATTATATAATTAATCTTAAAGGCATATTATCTATTCTGTTTCTGTTAACACCATATATATAACAGTTATATATGACATCCAAACATGAAGTTACTGTAAATAACTCTGCTTTTGTCTTTAACACTTATTGGCAGGTTTAGCTCTATAAACATATAAGCTATATTAGCAACCTAGGACAGTCCTTAGCTGGCCAGCTACATTGTTTTGGGTGAAGGGCAGGTGTAATCGCTGGTGAATGGCGGAGTCAGTAACCAGTTGGTGTAAATAAAGAAGTCTCTAATAATAATAATAATAATTGAATTAAGTGCAGTGTAAGAGTAGTAGTACATCTGAAAATGACAAGACACAGTTCCAAAGTAGATCACAGTGCATATCCTTCCCCAATAGCAATATTTGGACAGCAATCATGGAGGTTATAGTACTCCTTCTCTGTTTAAAGTCTCTCTGCAGAACTCTAGGCATGAAGTGAGGTTCTTTGTAAATGTTTCTTCAAATTCCTGGACTGAGGTGTGTATATTTAAGATACGGTTGGCTGGACCATCTCAAAGTGTGGAAGGGTGCGCTAACAATATTCCTTCTCACAGCAGTAAGGTCTGTCTGCCATAAACTTGCACAATACCTTGCTGACTGACTCGAATGCATGGCTTTGTAGATTCTGTACCTTCTGATTTCTCTTACTCTGAAGCACATTTGTGTAGCAGATGCTACCTTGGCTGTAGTTTGTCTGAGAGATGAAGGCTCTCTGAGTTCCGGCCTAGCTCTGAGGACTTACACATGCAGGTCCTCTTTCTTTCTTTCTTAGCTACTCACAGAACTCACACTAACTAACCAGGGGGCGAACCCAGGTCCACCTCCTGCCGTCTAAAGGAGATAAGCCAAGGACGTAACCCTTAGCTGTCCATACAGTACATTTAAGTATACAAATACAGTAAATCAAAACATTTTACTTAACAATACATTACAACAATTACCCTTTTGCAGTAACCCTGTTTTGCGGTGCTGCACATGCCACTAGTTGAGATGGTCATGAGATGTAGGCCTCATCATAAATTAGGCACATCATCAGGCAGTCTGTACTCCTAGATTGAAATCTACTCCAACCCCTAACTATAGTAGAGTTCAATCGTCATGCCAGGAAACTGGCATAAATGAGTGTTCCTGTGGCCGATAGCACTGCCCCTACCCTCCTTGCGCCATTCTTAAGTGGTGAAGGCATTATGGAAACACAATGTGCTCCTAAATCAAGGCACAGTGGCATTGAAAAAATCCCAAACTGCAGCCATATGACTTTGTTACGCCATTTTCTGGCGTAGGGGGTTATAATAATTGCCCCCCAGTGTGTGGAAGTTAGCACTTCTACAATAGCTATGCTGTGGACTTGTGGACTCACCTCAGGTTTTGGAAACCAACAACCTGTAATAGCAGTAATTCTGTTTATTAAATGTATGAATCCAGCATAAATTTATATTTAATCATAAATAGAACATATTCTTCCCACTCATATTGATTAGGATTACAACATGTACAACATGTTATTTTCGGATAAAGCCTTCTTGCTGCTTCCTGCATGTAGGTTTTCTTCTGTTACATTTTTAAGAAGAAAAAATATTTAGTTACAGAAAATCTGTCTGATTCATGTGCTGTGTAAGGGCAGTATATTACTGCTATAGATCTGTACTCCTAGCAGCCGAAACTGTACCAAAAATGGGAGTGCTCCCACTGCCCCCCGCCGCCTTTTAGTGTGGTGATCAACAGTCCGCTGTATATTCATGTACCGTATACACAGCAGGCAAAAAAAAGTTCCCTTTTTACTGCTTTGTAGCAGGCTATGCTATTGCAGTCCTCTTATGTATTCCTGCAATTTGTTTAATGGTTTACAGTTGTCACTATATACTACATGGATCTGGCACAGAGAATATATTCTTGGTTCTCCAGCTGAAAAACATCAATTTATACCACTAGTGCCATGACCCAGTTGGTCATTACTAAAGAGTTAATATTGTGCACTGCGAGTCTCAAATGGTTGTGATTAGGGAGTGAAAAGTTAACACCAGTAATCTTAGTGTAGTTGCTGGGAAACAGGCTGGACCTGCCCCTGGTTAAGGAGCCTTTGCTGAGCTTGTATAGAGGGAGAACATGTATGTGTGAGCTGCTAATAAGTAAGCCTAGTCCAGGAAACCGTCATTTCTGAGATCAAAAGCTGCTAGAGAACCAACTGAACTGAGAGACTACCCCTGGTGTTGGAGAACCACTGTGTTAAACGGAGACAGTAAGGTAATGCCTTGTTTATTGCAATAGACTTTACTGCATCTGGAAAGTGTTAATTGCACCATTCTCTATGCAGCAATGATGTGTCCAACTACCTCACATGATCACTGAGGCTAGTGATGTTTCTACAGCAGTGAACACCTGGATTTACTCCTGCAGCACTGGAAGCAAAGAGAGGGACTAAGCACCAGAGGGACATCGCTGGAATGGCGAGGAATTGGACAGGTGAGTAAGGCTTATTTTGTTATTTTAGAACACTTCCTGCTTTATCTCCATGTTGAGTGTCTTGGATAAACCGTTTTAAGGGTCTGGGTGAGAGTGACCTCATTTTTTTGTGTTTTAGCCCCCAAAAAATCTTATGACATGCAGGGGTCATTTAGAGATGCATAAACATGTGATTGACCTGCAAAATATGTTTTTCCTTATTGCATGTGGAGAGTTGATAACACGTGTTAGTGAGCAGTTTTGTCCTCATGGGAACCCAGATTCATCAGAAAAAAAACTTTTAGATTTTTAACCGCTTTCACGATCAGCTGATTGCCACAGATTTAGCCCCTAAACACCCATGGAAATCAACGGATTTCACTGTGGACAGCCAGGCATTTCCTCTTTAGAAAACACTGCAGGGGTAATGTAGCATTACATGGGGACAATTCAGAGGATGGGCTGTTTATGTAATACACAGTTGGCTTAAGTCCATAGTCTGTAATAAACCGTGACTTGATTGAGCCAAACTCACTGCATCATCTAACATCTATGGTGCTGTGAGTTCAACCTCAACCACGGGTTTATTGTCCCATAGCCAGAGGATGCTTTGAGTACAGGACAGTAGATCTGTGGTTGGACTGGAGTTCAGATCATCATAGTTGACCATGATGCAGACAGGTTGACTCAGACAAGCAGAAGTTGGTTGGGCGCCAACACATGGAGTGTGTTTCACAGACCACACACTGCCACGTGAAAGAAGCCTTAGAAAGTTTTGATAAATGAGAACCTTTTTGGATACAGAAGACAGGCAATCCAAGCTGCTGTTCCACACGTCATTGCCAACAGCTCTGGAGGACACTGCATTTGGCACTTGTTTCATCTATAGTATATAGGACGGTGGTTTGCTGACAGCAGGTTCCATCAGAGCCAGCTGCATTGACACACACACTTGTATCTGACTAGACCCCATCTTGTTAGACTACACAGAGAATAACTGTTAAAGCATATAGCAATATTTGACCCTCCAAAACATCCATTAAGATAAAGAAAGACACCATACCAAATGTATACTTTCTATGGGTACGGGTTGGCCACAGCTTCTATCAAATTTTTTATCACATGTTAACAACCTGTTTTTGATTTTTCTACATTATTTATTTTTCCACAAAGGGCTGGATGGTTTTCTGAATATAATTATTTGAACTTACTACATGATTTCCTGTCCAGAGTTCTTAAGATACTCCTTTGTTTGGACTAGTGGACAGCCTCGCTTGACTTTTTCAGTCATACCATCACTCTGACCACAGAGGGAAGGAGATGAGTGACTCAATTAGAGCATCACCACATGACACTTAAGTGTCAATGCTCTGCTGTGGCCATCTTCATCTAGGACTATCAAGAAAACAATAGAGCTATCATACCGTTATCCAAATTCTCCATCTAGCAATATACTAACATATAACATGTAACACTGGGAGAGTCACTTGTAGAGAAGGATTTGGGTGTTCTTGTAGATTATAGATTAAATAACAGCATATAATGTCAATCAGCTGCTTCTAAGGCTAGCAAGATTTTATCATGAATCAAACCAAGCATTGACTCGCGGGGGCAGGGATATAATATTACCACTTTACAAAGCGTTGGTGCGGCCTCATCTGGCCGCAAATCCATAGAATGGATGCTCTGGAGCCGGAAGGAGTACAAAGGAGAGCAACTAAACTGATAAGGGGCATGGAGGGTCTTAGTCATGACTCATGAGGAAAGATTAAAATAATTAAATGTATTTAGTCTTGAGAAGAGATGTCTAATGATTGACCTATACAAATATATAAATGGACCATAAAAAATGTGGTGAAAAGCTGTTCCATGTAAAATATCCTCAAAAGACAAGAAGGAACTGCCTCCGACTGGAAAAGAAAAAGTTCAGTCTCCAGAGGCATCAAGGTGTCACGGACTTACCGAGACATACGGATGTCCCGGCGACAGTGAGTGGCAGGAGATCTATGAGACTGGCAACACGTGGTTTGATCTGACAGGTTTTCCTTGTGGAGCAATAGGTGTCTGTGTTGTTTCTGGTAATGGCCACACCCCTTGCCTCCAGGTGTTGCTTATGTGGTCACTTAACCTTCCTTATTTATAGTTGCTTCTCCCACTATGCTGTGGAGTTTATAGCTTCTGTGCCAAGGTGTTCTCCAAGTTGGACTTAAGGGGGGCATATTATCTTCACTGAGAAAAATTACCCCAAAAACTTTATTAAGCATTTATTAATGATATTTAAAAATATATATATAATTATATACCCACAAAAAACTAATGAAAAAAAAATATATATACATATATATATATATATATATATATATATATATATATAAAGGAAAACCAGACAGCACTCCAAGTAAAAAAACTAATGGTGTTTATTCACCCATGTGGAATGGTGCCTTCAGCACCATTCAGACCGTGTTCACATACCATAGGTAGTCTAGTGGTAGGACTCATGCCACACTGAGATACGTTGACGGTGGTGCAAAAGGCCTCCGTTATGTTCCTGACTGGAAGAATACTTTGACTAAAGTCTCAGTTTTTAACATCAGCCTGAGGGATTAGCTAGTATTGTCAGTTGCATATCTATGTGGTGCACCTTTTGCAGTAATTTATGTATTTGTATATTTTCATCCACACACTGCTCCATCTTGTGTAGGATGCCCTTGTGGTGCATGTGGTCTGCTGCCAACATCCTCCATTGTATGCATTTTTTGCTGGGGATTGCCGCTAGCAACGGATCACATGCGGAGGAATTGCTCCCCCGTTTATAAAAACATTTATAAAAACGCTACAGTGTTTGGGGTTTTTGAGCATTTTCTCCCATTTAGGCCACTTTATTTTAGTGATTTTTCTTCATATGTATAGAATGTGTCATTGCGCAATGCTGGTAACATTCTAGCGCACCTGGTAGCCTGTGTCACATGGCCTGTTATAGGTAGGGCTTGCAGCCCTATCCCTTCTCCTACTGCCCCATGCCACACTGAGATACCTTGACAGTGGTGAAAAAGGACTCCGATGTGTTCCTGACTGGAAGAATACATTGGCTAAAGTCTCAGTTCTTAACATCAGCCTGAGGGATTAGCCAGGGTTGTCAGTTGCATATCATTGTGGTGCACCTTTTGCAGTGATTTATATAACAGTGATAGTGGGGCATATAATCTGGTTAGGATCAAGGAAGGGGATGAATGGAAGATGGCTTTTAATACTCCTGACGGGTACTTTGAGAATCTGGTCATGCCTTTTGGGTTGACCAATGCTCCTGCGGTTTTCCAGCATTTTGTGAATGACATTTTTCATCACCTTGTGGGGAGGTTTGTAGTCGTGTATTTGGATGACATTCTAATTTATTCTCTAGACGTGGAGATTAGTGTTGAGCGAGCATACTCGGCCGAATAGCAGTTCAGCTCGAGCATCGCTATGCTCGGCACATGGCGGTACTCGACCGAGTACCGCATGTGCTCGAGCGCAATGCTCAAGTCTCCTTTTCACACATTTCCCGGCTGATAAGCAGCCTATAAACATGCAGGTAAGTACTGCCCACTGGCGGATCCAGGGGGGGCAACGGGGCAATTGCCCCCCCTGAGCTGGCGGTGCGGCCCTGCTCACAAGTGGGGGGTGGAGGCGGTGGCAGGGCACAGAGAGATAATTGCTTCCATTGTGAAAGCGCTCATCTCCATAGACATCTGTATCGCCGTCCTCAGGACAGGACAGCGATACTGATGGCTGTGCTGCGGCGGGGCAGGGGAGGGAGAGTTGGCTACTGGCATTACAGTGATTGGCTGGTCGGAACACGTCATCAGGTGCTATAAAGCTCCTGATGATGCGTGTTTGGCTCATTTTATGTCAGGGAGAGCTGAGGATAGGAAGGGACAGAGTGTAGGGAGTCTAATCGAATATTATAAGTGTTGTAGGGATTTGCTCTGGTAGGCAGGGTAAGTGGACGCAATACAGAGGCGAGACCGCGGTTGAAAAAACAAAAGTCCAGTGTTTATTAACAGTGAGAAGGCAGAAAAGAAAAACAATGCTTTACAGGGTCCTGGTGTTAGTTCACACAGCAAGAGTTCCCAAAATAACATAAATCACCTGACCACAGCAGGCTTTAGGGTGCTTGACTCCGAGCAGGGGGCTCTCATGCAGCTCTCAGCCTTGCAGTATGGCAGATCTCCTCAGCTCCCAAAAACCACAGCGCTCCCACATCTCCACTATCACTTGGCGATCATACCACACCCAGCTGAGCTGCTGGCTGGGTTTTTGAACCCAGCCCAAAACCTGGCCTGGACGTGAGGAACAGCCACCCACCCTGCTCTTTGGCTGCTCCCAATAAGAACCGGCCTGGATTGACTTTACAGCCACACTAAGTAAAACAGTGGCAGTGAGCACTAGCTGCCACTGACAAAGAAAATGACTGGTTCTTATCTCACCGAGGCCAAGAACCTCGGTGACAAGTATCTTCCGTCAATGACGGACCCTTGCGCCTTCCTACAGTGTACAAAAACGTTTCAGAGACCCAAAAGTCCTTGTAAGGACTATTGTGTGTGACAGCAGCAATATATTTTTGGAGCGCAACCTGCGCTAAATTGCTCGGTGTTAGGGAGAGCTGTGCATAGGAAGGGACAGACCGTGTAGGGAGTGTAATAGGAAGATTTTTATACAAAAAATCTTTTCAGAGACCCAAAAGTCCTTTTAAGAACTATTGCGTGTGACAGCAGCAACATATATTTTTAGCGCATCCTGCGCTAAATACTGTGTAATAGGCCGCTGCAAACAGTTAAATTATCTGCGCCACATCTCCTGTTTAAAGTGTGCGCATCCCTAAAATATCAGTGACATCCAGTGCAGTTTTTCGTAGACATGTTGGTGTTGTAATGCAGTCACTGCACACCTTGAAAAATAGCGGTGGCTGGGGACTGCGTAACGCGGGATGGCCGCCGACATCAGGCTGCAGAAGGCCTCAGTGTCCACTAGACTTTCACCAACCTGGTAAGGTGGCAAGCCGAGCGAGAGAGCAGTTCAGATGGGGTGAGATCTGCAGCACCGCAACAGGCTAGGAGAGGCAGTGGGGTGGCAAAAGGGAGAAGGCAGGCCACACCAAACAGGCCCACAACTGTTCCACGGAGCACCCCCTTGCAGAAATATCCCTTACCAAGGGGTAGATGTTCCGCAGTCTGGCGCTTTTTTGAAGAAAGTGTGAACGATAAAAGAATAGTAGTTTGCAATCTGTGCCATACGAAAATGAACCGGGGCGTGAACACTAAAATATCAGTGACATCCAGTACAGTTTTTCAGTAGACGGTGTCCACTGCGGACTGTTAAATTATCCGCGGCACATGTCCTGTTTCAAGTGTGCGCATTCCTAAAATATCAGTAACATTCAGTGCAGTTTTTCTGTGGACACTGCGAACTGTGACATTACCTGTGGTACTTGTCCTGTATAACATTTCCTCATCACAAATACTGTTGTAAATGACATACTTTCAAGAATATATCACATTTAAAATGAAGAAGGTGAGCAGTAGGGGATGGGGCAGTGGTCGTGATGCTGATGGTGCACACAGAGGCCATGGCCCTGGGCGTGGAGAAACTGTCCCTGCTGCCAGAGCACAAGAAAAAAATCATCCAAGATACCTAGCTTCATGTCCCAGTTTGTAGGGCAGCGCAGGACACCACTCTTGAAGTCAGCCCAGTGCGAGTAGGTGGTTGTTTGGATTGCAGCAGATAATGCTTCCAGTCGGTTAAGCACCACCCTGTCTTCCACCAAGTCCAGTCTCAGTAGCCAGGAGTCTGGTCCACTCAATCCTCACACTGATCCTCCTTCCTTCCACCATTTACAGTGTGGCCGAACAAGTGATCCCACACTCAGATATTACGAGTAGCTCTATTCAGCGCCATTACTTGATTTGGCCTTCTCGACAAGCGTGCTTGAAGAGGGACATGAGATCTTGTGCCCTGATTCCCAACCTCTTGAGCATCCACAGTCACAAGAACATGACAGTGGTGAACGGCAATTAGAGTTTAATGAGGTGGATGATGCTGAGAAACAGTTGCCAATGAGTCAATCGCAATTACTGTCTCAAGAGGTTGATGAAGAGGATGAGACACAGTTGGCAATCACTGAGGTTGTGGTTAGGTCAACAAATCAGGAGGATGCAAGAACAAAGACGACCGGCACTCGCTGTATTGGATGCAATTTTATCTTTTAAATCAGGAGGATGATCAGAGTGAGGAAGTGGAAGAGGAGGTGGGGGATGATGAGGCCACTGACCCAACCTGGTAAGGTGGCAAGCCAAGCGAGGAGAGCCGTTCAGATGGGGTGGGATCTGCAGCACCGCAACAGGCTGGAAGAGGCAGTGGGGTGGCAAAAGGGAGAAGGCAGGCCACACCAAACAGGCCCACAACAGTTCCACGGAGCACCCCCTTGTGGAAATCTCCCTTGCAAAGGGGTAGATGTTCCGCAGTCTGGCGCTTTTTTGAAGAATAGTAGTTTGCAACCTGTGCCATACGAAAATGAGTCGGGGCGTGAACACTAGCATCCTCACCACCACCACCAGCATGATCAGCCACATGGCATCCAAGCACTGTAATGAGTGGGAAGAACGCCTGGGTCCACAATCTGTGTCTGCGGGTCACACCACTGCCTCCTCTTCCCCTATGTTACGTGCTGGCCAATCCCCTGTCGAAGGAGCAGGCCCGGATGCCTCCCGCCCTGCACCTGGACCTTCGCAAGCACTATCAGCGACCACATCCACTTCCATTTCCCAGCACAGCGTACAAATGTCCTTACCCCAGGCCTTTGAATGCAAGCAAAAATACCCAGACACCCACCCAAAACAGGCCATGGCACTGAATGCGCATCTTTCCAAATTACTGGCCCTGGAAATGTTGCCATTTAGGCTAGTGGACACTGAGACCTTCTGCAGCCTGATGTTGGGGACCGTCCCGCGTTACGCAGTCCCCAGCCACCGCTATTTATTAAGGTGTGCTGTGCCCGCCTTACACCAACATGTGTCCTGTAACAACAAACGTGCCCTGACCAACGCAGTTCCTGGGAAGGTCTACTTAAAGAGGACCTTTCACTACTCTACAAACGAAAAACTAACTATACCTGTGGGCAGAGCGGCGCCCAGGGGTCCCCCTGCACTTACTAGTATGCCTGGGCGCCGCTCCGTTCGCCCGGTATAGGCTCCGGTGTCTGCGCTCCCTCTGACTGATTTCTTGTAGGAGGCGTGTCCCTTGCTGCACTGCTGGCCAATCGCAGTGCACAGCTCATAGCCTGGCTATGAGCTGTGCGCTGCGATTGGCCAGCAGTGCAGCAAGGGACACGCCTCCTACAAAAAAATCAGTCAGAGGGAGCGCAGACACCGGAGCCTATACCGGGCGAACGGAGCGGCGCCCAGGCATACTAGTAAGTGCAGGGGGACCCCTGGGCGCCGCTCTGCCCACAGGTATAGTTAGTTTTTCGTTTGTAGAGTAGTGAAAGGTCCTCTTTAACCACGGACACATGGATAAGTGCATTCGGCCAGGGATGCTACATTTCCCTGAAGGCACAGTGGGTGAATGTTGTGGAGGCTGGAAGCGAGTCGTACCCTGGGATGGCACAGGTGCTACCGACGCCAAGGATTGCGGTCCCTACGTTGATCAGGGTTTCCGCCAGCACCTAAGTTAGTGACTTCAACCTCCACTTCTCCTCCGCCTCCTCCTCCACTTCCACTTCTGAATTATCCACGGGCAGCACCAGTCAGTCATCAGTTGGTAGCTGGAAGCAGTGTAGCACTCCGGTGGGGAAGTGTCAACAGATCGTGCTGAAGCTGATATGCTTAGTGGACAAACAGCACATCGCCGCAGAGCTGTGGCAGGGGATAAGAGACCAGATTGAGTTGTGGCTCTCGCCACTCAACCTAGAAACAGGCATGGTTGTGTCTGATAATGGCCGTAACTTGGTGGAGGCTTTGGAGCTTGGCAAGCTTAGACACATCCCATGCCTTGTCCACGTCTTAAATCGTGTGGTTCAGCGGTTTCTCAAAATCTACCCCAATTTTCCTGAGCTACTGGTGAAGGTGTGCAGTGTGTGTAAACATTTCCGCAAGTCACCAACAGCTTCAGCTGGTCTGTCAATGCTGCAGCAGCGCTTGAAATTGCCAGCTCACCAGCGGTTGTGCGATTTGAGGACGCGCTGGAACTCCACGTTCCACATGTTGGCCAGGCATTGTGAGCAGCAGAGGGCAGTAGTGGAATACCAGCTGCAACATGGTCGTTGCCTTTCCAGTCAGCTTCCGCTGACTTTGATGAATCAACACAAAAGGTGAGCGGCGATAACGCTATTATCAGCGTAACCATCCCACTTCTGTGTCTACTCAAACGCTCGCTGCTCACAATTAAGGACGACACTTTGCATGTGGAAAAGGTGGAAAAGGTGGAAATGGGGGAAGACATTTCACTGGGTAATAGCCAGACCACCCTCAGTTCGTCTTCTCAGCGCAAATTGGATGATGAAGAGGAGGAGGAGGAGGAGCAGGAGACAGTTGCCTCCGCTACAGAGGGTAGTACCCATGAAAGGTAAATTCCATCTGTTCAGCGTGGATGGGCAGAAGAGGAGGAAGAGGATGAGGAGATTAAGAGTGATCCTCCTGATGACGACAGCGAAGTCTTGCCTGTTTGTAATCTGGCACACATGGCTGACTTCATGTTAGGCTGCCTTTTCCGCGACCCGCGTGTTATACGCATTTTAGACAATACGGATTACTGGTTGTTCACCCTTCTCGACCCCTGCTACAAAGAGAACTTCTCAACTCTCATTCTTCTGGTGGAGAGGACGAGCAAAACAGTGCAATACCAGAAGATCCTTGTTGAAAAATTGCTCCAAAAATTTCCATCTTACAACGCTGCGCGAACAAGTGGATGGGGTGAGTTAATTTTTATTTATTTTTTTAACCCCTCAAGCAACATTTTAGTAAGCATTCTGTATTAAGAATGCTATTATTTTCCTTTATAACCATGTTATAAGGGAAAATAATAAAATTAATACAACACCTAACCCAAACCCAAACTTCACTGAAGAAGTCCGGGTTCGGGTCTGGGTACCACATTCAGCTTTTTCTCACGCGCGTGCAAAACGCATTGCACACTAATCAGACGGAGCACACTAATCAGAGTCTGGAGACTTACTGGAGATGTTTTGTCTCTGAGAACCAGGAGTGGTCTTTGTTTTTGTCTTTGGCAGAGTTTGCCATAAATAATCGTAGACAGGAGTCCACTGGGAAGTCTCAGTTTTTTGGGGCATACGGGTTTCACCCGCAGTTTGGCACATTTTCTGATTTAGATACTTCAGGTATCTGAGGAGGAACGTTTTTCATCATCATTGTCATCTATATGGCGGAAAATTTAAGATAACTTGATGAATATGGGCAACAAGTATAAACGTGTGGCTGACAGGAAACGTATGAATGGTCCGGACCTAAGAGTGGGTGATTCTGTGTGGCTGTCCACAAGAACCATTAAGTTGAAGGTACCTTCTTGAAAGTCGGGTCCAAGGTTCATTGGTCCATATTAGATCACTGCCATTATTAATCCTGTAGCTTTTCGTCTTGAACTTCCTCAGGCCCTGAAATTCATAAAGTGTTTCATAAATCTTTGTTGACGAGATATGTTGAACCTTTGGAGCCGACTTCCTTGCCACCCGCTCCTGTCATGGTAGACGGTATTTTGGAATTTCAGATCGCCAAGATAATTGACTCTTGAGTTCTTTGTAGATCTCTTCGGTATCTTGTTCACTGGAAGGGTTATGGACCAGAGGATGTGGGTACCGGCATCTGATGTGAATGCCAGTCATTTGGTGAAAGCTTTTCACAGGTCTCACCTGGATAAGGTTGGTCCTGGGTGCCCGAAGGTCACCCGTAGAATGGGGGGGGGGTACTGCCACGGATGTACCAAGACATACGGACGTCCCGGAGACAGTGAGTGGCAGGAGATCTGTGAGACTGGCAACACATGATTTGATCTGACAGGTTTTCCTTGTGGATCAATAGGTGTCTGTGTCGTTCCTGGTAATGGCCACACCCCTTGCCTCCAGGTGTTGCTTATGTGGTCATTTAACCTTCCTTATTCATAGTTGCTTCTCCCACTATACTGTGCGGTTTATAGCTTCTGTGCCTGTGGATTGTTTGTGGTTGGATCTCGGCTAAGTTCCTGGTGCTTCCATTGCCTCTTTGGAGTAGTCTTTTCCTTTCCCTTTTGTATTTTGTTTGGGTTCTGTGTTTTGCATTTCCCTATTGTTTGTATTAGGCCTCAAGTAGACTCCTGTTCGTCCTTCCTTTTGGAGGAACAGGTAGTCTCGTCCCTGCCATTAGTACCAAGGTCCTTAACTGCTTGATAGGACTCTAGGTACAGTATTCCTGCGTATGAACTCACCTACCTTTGGGGTCTGTTCATACTGGTAGTCAGTCAGGATTTTGGTTAGGGTTTTCACTAGGAGGTGTCCATCTTCCTTTCCTAGTTCTCAGGCCTGATTCCCTGTTTCCCCCTTCTCTTCTATGCTCTGTGTGGTGTTTCCCTCCCACACCGAAGCGTGACACAGGGGTCCAGAGGTGGGACGGGACCCACACTGGTTGGATATGTATGCATACTTACCAACATTACAGTTGATAAATTAGGGACAAACAAACTCAGCCCCTGGGAACGTCCTCAAACTGCATGGGACCACCCATTTATGGACAGGACTTACACAAGTCGAACATGTTTTTTGTCCCTGGACTACTCAAATTTGCAAGTACTGTCCCTGCATTTTGGGGCTGTTGGCAACAATGTTTATGGTATAGCCTATTGTATGACATGAATGTCCAGATAGGGAAACCCCTTTAAAGTCTTGCATAAGTCGGTGTCGAGTGAAAGCTCACCACTGTCAACGCCTTCCCTTACTTACCTTCCTCCTAGTCAGAGGCACCTTCATTATGCATTACTATGTCCTATGCCAAATGCCTGAATTAAAATGGACACTGGCTGTAGCATCAGTGTGAGTTCTAAAATATTGGGACAGTTTTATCAAAATTGGTGATTTTGATAAATCTCCCTCATTGTCACTGGATGAGCACAAGGAACAGTTTGATCTGTATCCATGACAACAATGGAAAAGGAGGAAATAAAGAGGCAAATCCCTATTTTGCAATTCAGGTTAGGCTACTTTCACACTCGCATTTTGGCTTTCCAGTTTGTGAGATCCGTTCAGGGCTCTGACACGCGGTCCAAAACTGGATTAGTTTTGCCCTAATGCATTTTGAATGTATAAGGATCTGCTCAGAATGCATCAGTTTGCCTCCGTTCAGTCAGCATTCCGCTTCGGAGGTGAACACCAAAACGCTGACGAGACTGAGGCAAATGGATCCGTCCTGGGACACAATGTAATTCAATGGGGATGAATCCGTCTTGGCTATGTTAAAGATAATACAAACGCATCCGTTCAGAATGGATGCAGACTGTTGTATTATCTGAACAGAAGCGTTTTTAGCAGATCCATGATGTATTATGTTCTGCAGCTTCCATCTCTCAATGAGGACAGCATGTGAGCCGTATTTTGTTTCTACGTTTTCTGACAGAATTCAAATGATAAAACCATAGGAAAAGGGGACTGGTCCTAATGTTCTCAGTACAGAAGTGTAACCATGGCAACAAGGCAACTTACAGCGCCCAAAGACCTTCTACTAGGATTCAAGCTGGCGACCTCAAGCCGTGATTGATTTTTAAAGTAAACAGTTTGCAGCATCAAGTATTTGAACTGTGAAAATAAAATAAAAAAGCCTCATGAAAAGAAAAAATTGCAATGTAAATGGCATGTATTAAAGTGCACCACTCATCACTGTTGGCTTCTATAAACAGGCTGGTCATATATCTATACAGTAGCATAAGTCAGCCAGTGACTGGAAAAAAAATTGTATTCTAGCCGTTTTTTATAATGTGTCCCTCTGTATAGGAAGGTGTGACGTCCCTCTCAGGGGCGTAGCTAAAGGCTCATGGGCCCTGGTGCAAGAGTTCAGCTTGGGCCCCCCTTCCCTTGTTGGCAAGGGGCAGGGGAGCACATAGCCTTCCTGCTGCCAGAAGCAAATATTGAAAGGGCAACCCTTAATCTAAATTCTTGACCCAGCCCCTTTCCTCCAGCCAGAGATGTAAATTGACCAGCATGCACTTTCTATAATGCCAGTGTCTTATGTGGCACAAGGGTTTTTAGGCCTCCTCAGGCTCCTGGGCCCGGTAGCGACTGCTACCTCTGCACCCCCTATAGCTACGCCCCTGATCCCTCTGCTGAATAATGACAATGCATCTGTAGCTCTTACAACATGTGCTCCCATCCGACTGTTATCATCAGTAGTTGCAGGCCTAGAGGAGTCCATAGTGGACCTCTCCTCCAAGTCTGAGCTGGCTTGTAACTGCTGACTGTCCTCACAAAGCTAATCCTCACTGTAAAGCAGAGCAGAGCCAGCAGCATATTTTACTTGGCAAGCAGAAGGAGCAGCAAAAGCAAGAGGCAGGTTCAGGACAGGTGAGGACTCAGAGGCAGTTCCTGGTCCATGCCAACTAAGCGTTGTGTCAGAGGAGCCCACTGATTCCTGGCTGTGTGTATCTGTTGTCACCTGAGATGTTGTTAAAGAGCGAGTCAACCATTCCAGTACAGCTGGACTGTTAATCAAAACCCAAACGCTGGATGACAGTGGCATCTCTGGTCTGTTGCTGCAGCTGCTGCTACCACCAAGCCCTTCTTCTGCTGCTACTTGTGCCGGCTACAGCAATACTTTTGCCAATGCTCATTCCTCTGGAGGGCCCAGGCAACTGTCTGTTGGCCATAGTGTACAGTATTCGACTCAGTAATGTAACAGATTAAGTACGAATGGCGCAGCAAGTGAACAAGATAAATGCAGCAATATATTATACCACCTGTTAAAGGGAACCTGTCATGTGGATATTTTATTATAATCGAACTAATTATATGCAATCACTAACTACTAAAAAGTACCTTAGATGTATTCACTTACTGGTGTGACAGATGGTTACCTCCTAATATACACACAAAGATGCCACATGCCGCATGCTAATGAGCTGATTTGAGTCCAGCGTGACATCACTGAGTCCAGCGTTTTTTTTAATTCAGAGCTAAAGCCACGCCCCTGCCCACCTGCTGCTGATTAATATGGAAAATAACTGTCAATTAGCAGCAGGTAGGCGGGGAGAGTCAGGAGCTCATGAATATTCAGGACTCATCATTATGAACTGGAGCTTTTTAATAGAAGATGTTGGCAGATTGACTGGGTCAATTAAAGAAAGTGACCCAGCATTTTGCTAAGAGAATCAGTCTCTTATTTATGTTGCCCTTAGTTAGGACACCATAAAACTGGTGACAGGTTCCCTTTAAGACTAAGTCTGACGCACAGTAAGTCTATGTACAACAGAAAAGATTAAGTATGAATGGCACAGGCGGTGAACAAGATAAATACGGCGATATATTAGACCGCCTGTTGAGACTGAGTCTGATGCACAGTAAGTCTATGTGTATCAAAACAGATTAATTATGAATGGCGTAATTATGAATAGCAGTTTCAAAAAACTCTCCCTACGATCTACCTGCACTCTCCCTTTCCAATAGTCTTTGTTTAACTGTTTGTAGCAACACCACTGTCCCTAGCGCGTGATAGCTCTAAACTTCTAAGAGAGCATTTAACATGGGGATAACTACTGTGTTTGGGCACAGTGTGGGCTTCCATCATATACAGTGCAAGACCCCTGTTTGCCACTGGAACTCCCGAGGCACAGAATCGCCATCTATCCAATATATATGGTCATGCGACATAAGCGCAAGTATCGGACCCTAGTGGCCGAGTTTAAGATTTTACTATTTGTATTTCTTGTCCCCTTTTGTTGATTTTTGAGGGGGCTTTGGCCTTTATTAATAGTGAACCAACAGAAAAAATGATGTGGTGTTAAACAGGCAGGAGGTGCTCAAACCCATATGCAGTTGTGCATGTGTATACAGGGGAGCAAATCCTGCACTTGTCGCCCATTGCTAATGGCAATCCCCAGCAAAAATGCATACAGTGGAGGAGGCCCGCAGCGGTCCACAAGTACCACAATAGACATCCTACACAAGATAGCAATTATGTGGATGTGATAACCCATATAACAATATAATAACATTTGCAAAGACAGGGGCACTCTGCGGTCTTACTAAACCCTCATATTGATGTTAAAATTGATAGATTAGCCAACATATCCTACTGTGGACGACATGTCTGAGCCCGAGCACCGCGCCAAGGTTTCTTAAGTAGCTCGGGATCTAACAGTCCAGCAAATATGGCCTCCCCTGAACACCAGTCCTTGGGTAGAAGTGGATGAGAATGTATTACACTCCCTTTCAACAGAACCCATCCATGTTAGATTTGTCTTTTCCCAAGAAGTGCTTGCCCGGTTGCTGGTCAGTGGTAACGTCCCCTGTTGCCTCCTGGGTACCGATTTGCTTGCTTGATAAAACTCCCTGGTCCATGTTTGTGTCAGTACTCCCGGAAGATGAGAAGGAAGCCCTGCTTGCAGGAAGTGGAGATAAAAGCTGGCGCCCCACTTCCCAGGAAGATGTAGTACCTCTTGAGTATGGCACAATGAGACTTTTTGAAAGTAAAAGGGGTTATTAAAGAGATTGTAACCCCTTCTAACACTCTTTTGTACCCTGTGAAAAAGAAAAGGGAGAAGGGCAAACCCTCCTAGTACCAGATGGTACGCGACCTATGTGCTGTCAATGAAACCACAGTTTGTTGGCTCAGGTTCCCACTACCCCTACCCACTCCGCTGTGATTGATTTGACAGATGTTTTCTTTTCAGTGCCACTACATTCAGATAGTTGGTAGTTGTTTGCCTTCATACATGAGGGTAAACAGGATACCTGGGTGATACTACCGCAAGGAGCCCAGAACTTGCCCAGTATATATACTGCAGCCATGTCACTCCTGTCCTTTTTTTAACTGATCATGGCTGCAAGGTGTCAAAAATAAAACTTCAGTTTTTCTGCATTATTGTTACCTTCTTGGGGTGAAACATCTCATCTGTTTGCCCAGAAACATGAATGTACTGAGGACGTTTTTGGGCCTTGTTCCTTATTGCAAACCTTGGATAAGCAAGTTTGATGTAGCCTCTTTATGATTGTTTGTCTTTTAGTCCCTTCCACCTTACAGATGAGGTGGTAGATTCCTTTTATGCCTAAAGATGACAAGTTTGTGCTCCCCCGCACTGGGCCTATCAGATTACCACATTTAGATTGAATTGCACAGAAATGAATGGCCATTCTTCAGCTGTCCTCACCGAACTGCATGGCCAGCAACAACAATGCCCTGTGGCATATTATTCAGCCAGACTTGACCCCGTGGCTAGAGGTGCCCCTTACTACATCAGAGCTGTAGCAGTTGTACAAGCCATGCTTGATAAAGGCTCTGAGTTAGTCCTGAACCACAAAGTGACAGTGATATTATATCTATCCTCATGTAAGTATAGCCCAAGAACCTTTATGTTGTCCGCAGAGTTAGATGTGATAACTTGTGGTTAAACTCTGCTAAATCCCTATGTGCCGGAAGAAGGCCACAGTCCCGTTAGGACTGAACCTCGGTATGAGTGAATTGGTTCTCACATAGTTTTATAGGGCTGAGAAAAGACATCTGCCTATCCAGCTCAGCTTAGGAATTCAGTCCAAATTTCTCAAAAAGGCAAGATAGACACAACGACTAGTACACAAATGTGTGTTTCTCAATGGTATATATGTGTTTTAGTACACCAAAAAGTTACCAAATTAACAGTCAATAATTGATCCTGACCATATGTTTATTGTATTGATTTCTTAACCTACTACTAACACATAGGATCATGTCATGGATTCTAAATTGTATTACCTTTCTTGGTTTCTCACAATTGACACTGTTACAGATGATCATGACATATCAAAAACTTATTCCTGAAGCTTATAGATCAAGTTTTTTAAGTACTATCATGGATTCATCGTGTTGATTATTTGTCCTAATTACTAATATATGGGACCATTCTAGATAATATTATCTTTATGGAATTGTTTCTCTATGACAGAATTCCAGCTATTGTAACTTTTTCCATCAATCCATTCATCAAAACATTGTGCCTATCAGGGATATGATTGTGTTAATGTATGATCATACACTTTGTTTGATTAATGTAATGTGTTTTCGTTGACAAAGGGTATTCATATGACGCCTGAAATGTTCAAAGATGTAATATTTTGGATCCAGCCACCCTGTTGCCTCTAGAGCAAGGGGGAGGGAAGACTTAAACTTTTCTTCCAGACTTCCAGATCCAGGGGAAGAGGCTCATGACTGTTTACAGATAAATGTCACAAGGGACAGCAGGATTTGGTAAATCAGCTATTAGATAATCTAGATCATGTGCTCTTTGTGGATGGATCGAGGTATGGTCAGGATGGCAGTTACTTCACAGGCTGAGCAGTGGTGATTTAACATGACACTAAAAAGCAGAGTCTTTACCACCACACATGTCTGCCCAAGAAGCAGAGCTAAGGGCTCTGGAGATGGCTTGCAGTTATGCAGATAGAAAAACAGCCAACATTTACAGCTGATTTCAGGTACAGCCCATGACTATGGGCTCATTTGGAAGGCCAGAGCCTTCCTTACCGCTCCAGGTAAGCCCATTAAAATAGGGGAAGCAGTGAGGTCTCTTATAGAAGCCCTTATGTCGCCAACGTGAGTGGCGCTGATAAAAACAAAGGTTACTGTAAAACAGACTCAGAGGAGGCAAAGGGAAAAGCCTAGGCAGATCAGGCGGCAAAAATGGCTGCCAAATTGCCTAGGCAGACCCCTGCCTTAAGTGGCCACAGCTCAGGTCCCTGAAATAACTCCTCCTGTCTTACTGGAAGTTCTTAAGACCTTACAGAACCAGGTGGGGAAGGAGAAAGGGGCCTGGTGGATGGAAAAGGGGTACTACAAATGAGGAAGGCCTAACACAGTTCCAAGGGAAACTTCTGCCTTTCCAGGTCCCTCTAATCCACGATGGCACAGGCAACCCATGGAGTGACACACCAGTCAGAAACTGCTGTGTTTGATTTAGTACATAGCCCCAGGGTTTAGCACTGTAGCAGTTAGATATACTCAAGGATGTATGATTTTTGCCCAGAACAACATGAGACAAGGTGGTTAAGGTACCCCAGAAACACACATCTTGCCCTTTGTATCTGTTTCAACGCTTGCAGACTAGCTTCAACTAACCAAGGTGGGCATGTGTGAGTATGTATTGGTGTGTGATGACTTGTTTTCAGGATGACCAGAAGCATACCCAGTACCTGAGACCATTGAAAGTGACACAGGTGTTCACTTCACAGGTAAAGTGATGCAGAAGATAATGAAGGTTTTGGGTGTAGAACTTTGGGTGTAGCCTTACATGCTTCGTACCATCCACAAAGCAGTGGTAGAGTAGGGAAAAAAGGAACTGAACGGGACACTAAAGGTAAAGATAAAAAAAAAAAGCCATGGCAGAGACTGGTAAGCCATGAACAGAGTGCCTGCTGGTAGCCGTCTTTTCAGTAAGTTATACCCCTAACCGTGAGACAGGCTTTAGTCACTATTAGGTCCTTTGTGGGTCAGGCCCTAGGACAGGATTGTATTTCCCACAGTGGCTCCAGATGCAACATGGTTTTCTGACAGATTATGTGATCAGTTTGCACAAGCATTTGACTAAAATACACTCTCGAGTTTTTGCTTCACTTCCAGATATTGAAAAAGTACCAGGAACCCACCCACTTGTGTCTAGAGATTGGCTGGTGGTAAAAAGACACGTTAGAAAAGTCCTGTCTTCAAATCCTGGTTTCATGGTCCATTTCAAGTGTTGATGACCAGAATCACATGAATGAAGCTTGAAGGAAAGCCTAATTCGAGTAATTTCAAGAAAGTGTTGAGTCGGGAGACATGAAAGGATGTTTCTTGTTCCCCCATGTGTGACTGCTGATACTGACTAAAAGAATATGGATTCTAATTGAGATAGTAAAAATAGGTTTCTGGGCTGGGGAAGAGGTGTGCAAAAGGAAGAACAAAGTTGTTACAGTCCGATACTTCTAGCCAAGTGACCCATTAATAGTATAGCCCAAAGACTCCTAGTCTTAATAGTTCTTATGTTCACAATAATCAATGGCCAGGTCATGAATGTCATGAATGCTGTAAAAGGGCTTACTTCCTATTCCTGAATTTTATATTTAATTCTGCTATTTGCGTTAATTGTTTGATGTGTCATCCCCTGCATTAGGAGGTTTTTGTTCAAAGTCGTAGCTGAGGCTACCACTGAGATGCTCATGGGAGACCTCCATAAGGATGGGAGACCTCCGTGAGGATGGGAGACAAGGGCCACTTCGTTCTTTTGGCCCCCCCCTTCTTAGGATGCCACCTGGAGATCATCGATCATACGGACTGACATCTGACTTTCCCATGCTAAGTCCAGTGTCATGGGAGGCTATACACTAGGCTAGGTTGTCATGGAAGCTGGCAAAGAGGATTCAAAGCATGGGGACAGATGTGCTAGGCTTTCATTAGGGTAAGAATGATGTCCAAGGGGGGACTGATAGAGATGTGGACTACATTCTTTGATTCAGCTATGAAAGCTCCCACATACTTTAGCTTTCAGACAACACCTTAGGTTCCATCCTACTGAAGAGAACATGTCACTTACTCTGTCACATATGCTTTTTCTGCTGTTAGTGAAAACTCCATTACAAGATGGCGTTACAGCTAGATATTTACATAGTTCATATACCACAGTTAGTAAAACAATGCACAATGGGCAGATGCTAAGTGTTATCTCTTTTCTTATTTTCATATTTCAGCCAATGTAACAATGCCACATGCATCAGGGGGAATGCCTCTCTGATGTCTATATAAACGGCTGTACTTCCTATAAAAAACAAGAATTTGCTTTCACCCCAGTGTGTGTGTCACAGTTATCTTCTTCCAAACACGTAAAAGCCTTGGTTTACTATTCATTTTGAGCAGTAGAGCAAACATGATCGGCCCTGGGGCATCTTTCACAGTTGGCGCCCAACGTGGTCCCGAGCTACTTGAGAAACCTGGCGCTGTGCTCGGGCTCAGACATGTCCTCCACAGTAGTATATGTTGACTAATCTCTCAATTTTAACATCAGTATGAGGGTTAAGTAAGACCGCAGAGTGCACCTGTCTTTGCAAATGTTATTATATTGTTATATTGGTTATCACATCCACAAATTGCTATCTTGTGTAGGATGTCTATTGTGGTACTTGTGGTCCGCTGCGGGCCTCCTTCACTGTAAACATTTTTGCTGGGGATCGCCATTAGTAACGGGCTACAAGTGCAGGATTTGCTCCCCTGTATACACATGCACAACTGCAAATGGGTTTGAGCACTTCCTGCCTGTATAACATCACACCATTTTTTCAGTTGGTTTGTATATAGAGATGCTTGGAGATGTATAAACTCCAATTTAAATGTACCTATTTTCCATCCACAGGCTACATTTAGGTGCACCTGCGAGGCCTGGGCCATATCAGCCAGTCTTGAGTGGTACTCGTAATTGTGAGCAGCGAGCGTTTGAGTAGACACAGAAGTGAGATGGTTATGCTGATAATAACGTTATCGCCGTTCACCATCTGTGTTGACTCCTCAAAGTTTCTTAAAACCTCACAGAGGTCAGACTTCCATGCCCACTCCTCCCTTATGACTAGCGGAAGCTGACTGGAAAGGCGACGACCATGTTGCAGCTGGTATTCCAATGCTTCCCTTTACTGCTCACAAAGCCTGGCCAACATGTGGAACGTGGAGTTCCAGCGCGTACTCGCGTCGCACAACAGCCGGTGAGCTGGCAATTTCAAGTGCTGTTGCAGTGTTGACAGACCAGCTGAAGCTGTTGATGACTTGCAGAAATGGGCACACATGCGCCGCACCTTCACCAGTAGCTCAGGCAAATCGGAGTAGGTTTTGAGAAACTGCTGAACTACTAAGTTTAAGAAGTTGGTTAGGCATGGGATGTGTGTGAGCTTGCCGAGCTCCAAAGCCGTCACCTAATTATGGCCATTATCAGACACAACCATGCCTGGGTCTAGGTTGAGTGGCGAGAGCCACAGCTCAGTCTGGTCTCTTATCCCCTGCTACAGCTGTGTGGCAGTGTGTTGTTTGTCCCCTAAGCATATCAGCTTCAGCACGGCCTGTTGCCGCTTCCCCACTGCAGTGCTATACTGCTTCCAGCTACCGACTGATGACTGACTGGTGCTGTACGCGGATAATTCAGAGGTGGAAGTGGGGGTTGGAGCCACTAATGTAGGTGCTGGCGTGAACCCTGATCTACATAGGGCCCGCAATCATTGACATTGGTAACAACTATGCCATCCCAGGGTACGACTCGTTCCTGGCC
The DNA here is from genome assembly GCF_014858855.1 of Bufo gargarizans. NCBI lineage: Eukaryota > Metazoa > Chordata > Amphibia > Anura > Bufonidae > Bufo > Bufo gargarizans. Next base: position 63,122,795 of record NC_058086.1, on the reverse strand, counting down.
TCCACAACATTCACCCAGTGTGCCGTCAGGGAAATGTAGCGTCCTTGGCCGAATGCACTTGTCCATGTGTCGGTGGTTAAGTGGACCTTCCCAGTAACTGCGTTGGTCAGGGCACATGTGATGTTACGGGACACATGGTGTAAGGCAGGCACGGCACACCTTGAAAAATAGTGGCGGCTGGGGTCTGCGTAATGCGGGACGGCCGCCGACATCAGGCTGCGGAAGGGCTCAGTGTCCACAAGCCTAAATGCCAACATTTCCAGGGCAAGTAATTTGGAAAGCTGCATATTTAGTGCTATGGCCTGTGGGTAGGTGGCTGGGTATTTGTACTTGCGTTCAAATGCCTGGGGTAAGGACATTTGGACACTGCGTTTGGACACAGAAGTGGATGTGGTCGCTGATGGTGCTTGCGAAGGTCCAGGTGCAGGGCGGGCTTGCTTCTTAGACAGGGGATTTGCCAGCATGTAACACAGGGGAAGAGGAGGCAGTGGTGTGACCCGTAGACACAGATTATGGACCCAGGCGTTCGGCCCACATCTTACAGTGATTTGATGCCATGTGGCGGAACATGCTGGTGGTGGTGAGGTTGCTAGTGTTCACGCCCCTGCTTATATTTGTATGGCACAGGTTGCAAATTGCAATTCTTTTATCGTCCGCACTTTCCTCAAAAAAGCGCCAGACTGCAGAACACCTACCCCTTGGCAAGGGAGATTTCCACAAGGGTGTGCTCCGGGGAACAGTTGCCGGCCTGTTTGGTGTGGCCCGCCTTCTCCCTTTTGCTACCCCACTGCCTCTTCCAGCCTGTTGCGGTGCAGCAGATCCCTCCCCTTCTGTACTGCTGTCCTAGCTCGGCTTTCCACCTTCCCAGGTTGGGTCAGTGACTTCATCGTCCACCACCTCCTCTTCCACTTCCTCACTCTGCTCATCCTCCTGAATTGTTGGCTTAACCACTACCTCAGTGATTGACAACTGTGTCTCATCCTCTTCATCAACCACTTGAGACAGTAATTGCCGTTGAGTTATTGGCAACTGTGTCTCATAATCATCCACCTCATTAAACAGTAATTGTTGTTCCCCACTGTCATTTTCTTGTGATTGTGGATGCTCAAGAGTTTGGGAATCAGGACACAAGATCTGTTCCTCTTCAAGTGTTCTTGGCGAGAGGGCCAAATCAAGGAATGGCACTGAAAAGAGCTCCTCAGCATATCCGAGTGTGGGATCACTTGTTGCCCAGACTCTCCATGGTGGGAGGAAGGAGGATCAGGATGAGGATTGGGTTGAGCAGACTCTTGGCTACTGAAACTGGACTACTGAAAGATAGGGTGGTGCTTAAGAAACTGGAAGCATTATCGGCTGCAAACCAACCGACCACCTGGTCGCACTGGTCTGACTTTAAGAGTGGTGTCTTGCGGCGCCGCCCTGCAAACTGGGACATGGAGCTAGATATCGTGGATGATTGTTTTTCTTTTGCTCTGGAAACGGCACAGTTTCACCGTGCCCAGGGCCACGGCCTCTGCCGACACCACTGCACCGTCCCTTACCACTCGCCTTCTTCATATTACATACTGTACTCGGCCGCGCATCGACTAAAATCATTCATTTGTGTCCCTAACCTGATCAATGTCCAGACAATATAAAAACCTTCATTCGAGAAGATGACTTGCGTGTAACTCACTCTTTATGGAAACATATTGTCAGCTGCATGTATCATATTAATAACTGGGGTTATTTGGTCTGTTTTTATCAATCCTGTAAATCCTGTTACTAAGTAATTAAATTTATTATCTCTTGCTGTTCTATAATTACCATCTCCACCTTATCCTCATGTGAGCCTAACGCCATGTGATTTCTGGATTTTGGGATGGTACACTGCTGCACATGCCAGGGCCAAGAAAAAAGGAACTGCATTTGTTTTAATTGGCAGAGAGGGAAATATTCAAGAACAATGCTCAGCCACTGTAGTATTGCCCCAAAAACTTAAACGGGTTGCCCCATGTAGACAACCTCCTCTTAAATGAAATTTAACATGGTGATCCATGCACACCCCCAGTGATATGTTGTTATTACCAGGGTGAATTGCTTCTTGCTGGACCATACTGCTCTAGTAGCATTACATAGCAGGCGTATACATAAAGGAGAAGGGGGCACAAGTGGGGTACCTCTGTCTATAACGTCTATATGGACTGATGCATTTATTCACCCATAGGTTTACACATGGATCCTGCTGAGACTTTTGAGGGCTCCTATATAGTACTGAATTATTACAAACCTATAGTTTAATTAAAGGAATATTCTAAAGTTATTCCCTATCCACAGTATAAGGGACCACTATTATATTGGTAGGGGGCCCTCATCAATCACAAAAATGGGGCCCTGTACCGCATGGAGCCCTCAAAATAAATGGAATGACCGGTCAGGCATGCCCGCAGCTGCTCCATTCATTTGTCTAGGAGTTCAGGAGAAAGCCAAGTGGCTGTCTGCTTGCATACCTGACCGGCTGCCCCATTTGGGGATCTCCACTGAGCATGGGGTCCTCCTTCTAATGATCGTAGGGGTCCCAATGGTAGGACCTTCAGCAATCTAATAGCTATCCCCTATTCTGTAGATAGGGATTACTTTATATATGATATACCAAAAGTGTTCCCACTTGCACAAGACAGGTGTGATCATTAGGCATATCCTGTGGATCTGCCATACATGTCCAGATGGGAATACTCTATCAAGTCTCATAGAATCAGAGTTAATTTGTATGAACACTGTACCAATATATATATATATATATAACCTAAGACTGTCCACTTGTATTGTTTCAGACTGGTAATGCAATCAGCTGTTTCAAAACTTTGCAACGGGAGTAAGCTGGACTGAAAGCTAATTTATTAGATGTCTACATAATTACATGTACTGTATATCCCTATATGTACAGTAAGTGTGTTCTCACAGAATGGAAGGGGATATTATTTAACGTATCTTTGCCTGGTCTGTAACCCATGCTGGCTACTTTTGCTCTAAACAAACATAAGTAACAATGCTAAGTTGCAATTTCGTGACCTTGCAATTTCTCACTGTATCAGGAACCGAGAAGCATAAAAAAATATGCCTAGACGTCCTAGGCTGACAGAAAAGTCTCACTAGTGGTCATGAGAACAGCATTACAAAGGATCCTATGCCCAGCGGTATCCCTTTAATTAATGTGATCACTGATCAGGCACGGGACTGGGTATCAGTATGGCATGCTTAGCAGAAAATCTCATTAGCTTATGTGCATGTGACGCGACTGACTCACATTCACTCATTTAACCGGCAGCTCATTACTGGTTTGTATTTTTTCTTTTTTTTTGGACAGAAGGACATCTATTTGCATCAGAGTCATAGATGCAATAACACAAGTAGGGGCAGCTCACCTGGCTCTTCAATAATTATCTACAGGGTGCACAGAGAAGATAGATGGAGAGCCGACAAACGTAGTACAAAAAAATCCTGCACTCTCATGAGTGGTATAAAATCGTCTATGCTTTGATTCCAAAAACAGCAACTTGGAGACATCTGCAATATTCTAGTTCACGCGTTTCGATCATGCAATCTTAGCCGAAATGCGTGAGTAAAAATATTGCATTTGTGTTGATGTTGATGTTTTGGAACGAATGCACAGAAGATTTTATATCACTCATCGGAGTGCTGGATTTTTTTCTTTTTCTATGTTTATGGCCCTCAGAGTCATAGGTTATAAAGAGAATGCTTTGAGAACTAGGCATACTTGGAACACAGTGGAATTACTAGTTTCATAGTTTAAAGGGGTTGTTTACTTTGAACAATGCCTTTTTGTTGGAAAGCGTGCTTGATGCGACAATGATAATTGGGTGCCCTGCCTGTGGGAGTTTCAGTAGCCAGTTGCAGTTTGTGAAGGAAACTGGGAGCAAGAGTATGATTTTCTAGCAGTGCCACCACAGGTGAAAGTGATGTTTTTTGTAGCTGATGCCTGCTCTGGATAATAAATAAAGCTCCTCCACAGTGGAACCGCCACAATTAACTCAGAGCTGTCTAGTTGGGTATATGAAATTTGGTCTTTGAAACAAGACAATTCTTTTGAGAAGCAAAAATTATATAACCGATCACTTTGCTTGAATCAATATTACAGATGCATATAAGAAACTTTGTAATATATATTATCAGTGAAAAATTTCTTGTTCTACATTTATCAGCTGTTTCTTCCCTCCTCCTTTTCCTAATCTAACTTTCTCTCTAAAACTTGTGAGAAATCCGTCTGGTAGCTCTGCTGTTTTGATATTTTACTAGTGATCCATTCTGGAGAAAAGCGTATATTTAACCCATATGCAAATGAGCAGTTAAGTGCACCAAGGGTGGGCCTAAGTCACCATGCTCCCTTGCTCCCTCTGCTGCCTCTGCCAGTCTCTCCCTATCCTTCTTGATTAACAAGGCCAGACCAGATGACTATGTGGAAACTTGTCTCTATCTGGATTCCCTCAATCAGTACATCTGGTCCAGAAAGTAGGATTGTGAACAAATATTGAATTCCCAAAATTCAAGTGGGTGGATATCCCAATAATTTTACTATCATACTGACCCATTGGACCTCTGTTACTTAGCAATATAGATGTCATTCTGCATCACAACTGCTCTTTCCTGAAGACCTCATTTCACAACTTTGCTATGTAGTGAACAGAGCTCGTACTGTTTGTCATGCTATGATTCAGGGAAAGTTCCTGGTTACAAATGCAAAGCAGCCACATCACTCATCTGGCTTAGTTAAAAAAAAAAAGTCAAATTAATAGGTCTTCCCAGAACAAAATTAAAATGAGAAGAATAAAAAAAGAACAGAACAACGTTACATAAACCCATCTTGGAAGGTTGTCTTAAAGGGGCAAAGTACAGAAGTGTAGCTCATCTGCACAATTTGCAGGTTCCCCAGGTCTGTGGTACTGCACAGTTTCCAAGAATTTTTTATCCAATGCCACAATGGAAATGTAATGTAAGTGTTGTTAAATGTATTTTGGCACTGAGAGAGTTAATAAGGCCAGCTGGTGTGGAGACCACAGAAGAAAACTTCTGTGTTGGGAAGACTTCTGGGTCTTCCAACTGAACACCAGACATCCCGTAGGTTTAGATCATAGATATAATGTGACATATTATTTTTAAACTATAATGTCTGTAGTCTGATTAAATATAGGAGGATGTTCTGTATTTTTTTAGGATGATATAATTTCATGCATGACTGTAACCATGCTTTATAGTAGGAAACGATGATTCATGCTGCCTAGTATTTCACATATTGTTCTCACCAAAAATGATTTGACAAATGCGGCAGAAACTTTTAGAAATATTCTGCATTTCAATTAAGTTTATTGTTTTTAGACTACCAAGATATTTAGACTTTCCAATAACCAAGGCAGGTTAGATATGCCGTATCTAAGCCAAGTCCAGATGAGTTATGTAATAGGTTTCTTTAGCGTAACAAAGAGCATTCCATAAGGGCTCATGCACATGAACGTATTTTCTTTCCATGTCCGTTCCGTTATTTTATTTTTTGTGGACCGCATGCATAACCATTTATTTCAATGGGTCCACCAAAAAAAAAATGGAAGCTACTCCATGTGCATTCCATTTACGTATGTCGATTCCGCAAAAAGAATAGAACATGCCCTATTATTGTCCGCATTACGGACAAGGATAGGACTGTTCTATTAGGGGCCAGCTGTTCCGTTCCCCAAAATACGGAATGCAAACAGATGTCATATGTATTTTTTCTGGTCCTTTTTTTGCGGACTGCAAAATACATACAGTCGTGTGCATGAGCCCTTATCTAAACCTTTCACTTGTTTATGGGTTTTACTTGCACTGCACCAGTTCTCTAGAATGCACTACTATTCCCAGACAGTCCAATCAGTTCCCAACATCCATAGTCTTAAAGGTCATCCTTCAGCAGTTTTGTACCTATGACACTGGCTGACCTGTTACATGTGCGCTTGGCAGCTGAAGGCATCTGTGTTGGTCCCATCTTCATATGTGCCTGCATCGCAAATTATATGCAAATGAGCCCCTAGGATGTTGTCATTACACCTAGAGGCTCAGCTCTCTCTGCAACTGCCGCGCCCTCTGCACTTTGACAGGACTAGGCGTGATGATCATGTTTACTGTATCTATTACCTTGTATGTCAGAAAAGATGGCTGGTCTATTGTGAAAAACAAGGCACTTTTCCTTTTTGTGTCACCTCTTTCTCCTCAGAGATTGTGAGCTCTTGTGAGCAGAGAACTTACTCCTATTTGAATTGATTATTAGTTTGTCACTATGTAAAGTCAGATATTATTTTTTTTGTACAATGGAAAATGTTGGTGTTACAGTATATTGATATAAATGAATTTAGGTTACAACAGGTACAATGGGCCCCAAAGGAAAATGAGCCACATGATTTTCTAACGAAACAGTGACCTCCACAGTGCCTGCCCCTTTAACAGTGACCTCCACAGTGTCCTGCCCCCTTAACAATAACATCCACAGTGAACGCCCCTTTAACAGTGACTTCCACAGTGCCCGCCCATTTAACAGTGATCTCCACAGCAGCTGCCCCTTTAATAGTGGCCCCCACCCCCTTAAAAGTGACCCCCCTGTAAGGCTAGGGCTACATGATGACATGTCGCGCAACAATTTTTTTAATGATAGGCTATGGTGTCGCACTTAGACATGCGACATTCTGCAACACGACAGTCGCAAAAAATCCATCCAAGATTGATGCATTTAGCAGTGTAGTTGTGCCCTATGTGTCGTGTGACTTATTGTCGTTGTGTATCCCTAGCCTGAAGCTGACCTACAGCAGTGAAGAAAAATGGCAGGATTGTTATGGAAACCTGGAGTAAAAACTTGCAGGCTTGTATTGGCTAATGCAGGTAATTTTTGGGGAATACCTCAGGAACGGTAAGTCCTAGAGAGCTGAGACATGGTCTAAAACCTTCCCGGACACCTGTTGTACCTGTGTGCCAAAGTTGGCGAAGATCAGTCCAGTCATTTGGTCGCGCATAAAGAACAGACAGACAGACAGAAACTCATTTTTATATATATACTAGCAGAAGGACCCGGCTTCGCACGGGTATATTTCATTTAATGTTTGTGTGTGTTGTTATCGACAGTATCCCCCATAACAGTGAACTCTACAGCACCCCGCCTCACTGTCTGCTGAGCTGTGTATCTAATCCTATCCTGTGTGATACTGTCTGCTGAGCTGTGTATCTAATCCTATCCTATGTGATACTGTCTGCTGAGCTGTGTATCTAATCCTTGCTGAGCTGTGTATCTAATCATATCCTGTGGGATACTATCTGCTGAGCTGTGTATATAATCCTATCCTGTGTGAAACTGTCTGCTGAGCTGTGTATCTAATCCTATCCTGTGTGATAAAACCTGTGATCAGTTGTTATGGAAACCTGGAGTAGGACCTGCGAGCTTCTATTGGCTGATAAAGGACATGTGACCGTGTGTATGGCAGTTGGCATATGAAGAGAAACACTTGCAGGCTACATCCTAGAGAGCTGAGACCCGCTCTAAAACCTTCCCGGACACCTGATGTACCTGTGTGCCAAATTTGGTGAAGATCGGTCCAGTAGTTTGGTCGCGCATAAAGAACAGACATACAGATGTCCAGACAGACAGAAACTCAATTTTATATGCCAACACTTCCTGAACTTTATGGTGGCCATTATGGCGCATAACAGGTAGTATTTAGTGTTAGGAACTGTCTTACAGAGATCACCTTGACGTCTGGCAGACGGGCTCAGATGGTTTTGTACAAAATGCATTTGCCAAGCATCTCACTTTATAAATAAGCGTAGCATTAGCACTATAATATTTTTTGACTATGGCATTATTGTACTTTATCTGATTTGCAGGGTGCTGTTGCATTGTCTTTTTTTCTCTAGGTTTTTGCCATATAAAAATGCTACAGGACAAATTCTGGTCAATCTTCTTTAAAGACTCCTTGGACTTCTACCAGCCTAAAGAAGTTGTCCAAGATTTAATATTCATAGCCTATCCTCAGGATAGGTCATCAATATCTGATCAGTTGTTTCCAACATCTACTACCGTGAGCACCATGAGCTCTTATTTAGCCAGCAATGACATGTTCATTGGTAACATGGTCTAAGCACAGCTCATCTCCATTTATTTTAATGGACCTGAGCTACAATACCAAGCAGAGCCGCTATACCATGTAAGGAGAGGTGCTTAGTATGCTGTGAAGAGCCTGCAGTGTTCACTAGAGCATCGTGGCCTTTTAAAACAGCTGGGAGTCAGCCCCCCAATCAGATTTTAATGACATCCAGAGGATAATCAAAATCTCAGACAACCCCTCTAATTGGAATAATATAACAAACAAAATAATACCTTACCATTTTCTCACCACTCGTATGCCACCTCCAGTCTCTGTATCCTGGCCTCCAGTAAGACGTTTTGACATGGTCATGTGATAGCTGCAAACAATCACTGACTGCAGCTGTTACAGTTGGTGTGGACCCACTATACCAACCAACCGGTTTGACTTTGGGCTAACTCTAAGTGCGTTATTGGCAGTCTGGCATATTCACTCTTTGACCTCTATACACACATCTAGACTTCGTTGCAGACCAACCACCATACTGCTACCTCTTGAGATAATCCTGGTGTGGTTGGCAGTTGACCCAAGGTGTCAGAGACACTAGGGAGAAGCATTAAAGGAAGAGGCAATATACTAGTCTGGAGACAGGCCAACCTCATACTAGCATATCCATAAGTCTAAGGTCAGGGCAGGCAAAAGTTTGCCAATCCAAAAAACAGGCCACGGGCAGAGCAGGCAGATAGAAGTCAGTGTCGGTAGTCAGGCTGGAGTACAGTACACTGGTAGACAGACAGGGAACACACCTATGCTGGTTACTAGAGGCTAGGAAACCTAAAGCTCAGGCACCCTCCAACTGTAGAGAGTCTTTTAAATACCCAGGAATGCCCAGCCATTGGCTGAGGAAGTATTTGGATGCATATGAGCTGGCTCTTTAAGAGGCTGAAAGGAAAAGCTTACCCTAGTGGACCAAGACAGGTGGGCACAGGAAGAAGCATGCATACAGCAGCCTGTAGAGGATGCCAGCAGCCTGCAGTGGAGTGGGACTGGACACCTTGGTAAGAAATACGGCATCCGGGCATGGACAACCGGCATAACAGCAGCAGTCAGATGTACAGTACATGTCCAAACATCATGGCTGAAAGCCTGGATACAGAGATGGAGACACAAGTGCAGCAAGGATAGTGGTAAGGTATTGTCATTTTAAGCTATGGTTTGCTCTTGACAAAAACTGTCAAAGGACTAGACTACCCCATGGGCAAATAATGAAATGAACAAACAGAAACAGATCTAGATTTAGTTTTTTTTATTATAAAAAGAAAAACAAAATCTATTTTAAAAACCAGACTATGTCATAATGAGATGCGAGTCAGAAGCAGTAATTCCTAACCTGCCATTAATACCCGAGACCCATTCACAAACATGGAGAAATCAATGTATTTCACATGTGTGCATATCAATCAGACAAATTTCATGGGAAAATAAAATTCTTTTCTCTTTTCTTGTCGCTTGGCACTGAAAATTATAATTTGCTGGTACGTCACCTTGCAGTGCAAGTTAGGTAGTGGTGTAGTACATGTACCCTAAGAGCAAAGATTAAATATTAGCCCAGCTCTTATCAAACCAAAACCTTTGGAAGTGTATGTTAATACGTCAAACACAAATCAGTTTTTGACCAAGCTCAAAATGACCTATATGTTTCACAGATCGCCAAGTTATCTTGTTTATTAAAAGTGAACAGGATGAGAAATTTCTAAAGACGAGATGCGCTGAGCACGAGTGTAAACATCACAAGTTGACGCTGTTGTCTGTTGTTCTGTTTCCAATGCAATGTCCTGAATCTTGGATGTCTCCTTAACATTCATAAAGTTCCCAAGGGCATTGCTAGAGGCTTGCCCTGGAATTAACAAACTCAGTGATGGATTTGCAACACTTATCCATCAAGGTCTGCACATATTTCCCACTCTCCTTGCCCATGAGATGAATTGTGCCATTACCGTATACTTTTTGCTTAGCACCAACTTAAACCTTGATTTTTTTTTTATATATTTTTTTTATTATTATTATTGAAAACACCTCAATACATATCATCCCATCTTCCAAACCTTACGGTAGACTTCATTTACACGTAAATAGAAAAATACTACAAATTTGGACCCAAAAGACAACATTACAATGATCAGGGACATCCATGTATGGACAGCCCCAAGGATGTCCTGGCACATTAAATGACCCCTGGTTCACTTGAGAGATCTCACTGCATCCTGCTCCAAGAATTGCAACTGGCTAGCAGGGTCAGCCAAGAACATGTCAAATGAATGAGTACCTGGCATAAGTTTGAGGGTGAATGAAAGATCCCCCCTCCGTATCTTTTGTTAGTGGTTATCATAGAGAGCAGTGAGGCAGAGTACAGATTGCTACCTCCACATAGATCTTTCTGCTATTCCCATGTATATCTCTCTGTGCCCTTTTAGATGCTTAGAGATATTATTTTGTGACCTACTGTACATTTTAAGAATTATTTTCTTTCTTACACTACTTTGCAAAATTAGGGGCTGAGTTTCTAATAAATATAGAATTTTGGGGACAGCCCTGACAATTACGATAAATTGACCTTTCCATCTTGTGCTAGTCATACCATTAAAGGAGTTCTCTAGGCATTTATGAAAAATGCAAGAATTCCTCAGACCTGCAGTTAATACTTACTTGTCCGCCGTGCCACCAATGCCACCATCTGGGCTGCACTTGTACAGGCGGCAAGCTCTTCCAGTTGTCCAATGCCCTCACACAGACTGCAAGCTCTTCTGCTTGGCTCCCAACCGGTTTTGTTCCCTAGTCTTCCTGTTCAGTTACATTTACTACTATGCAGCTGAACATGAAAAGAAGCATGTACATGTGGTCGGGACCTGAGCGGAAGAGCTTACAGCCTGTGCAAGTGCAGCATCAACGTCGTGGAGGACAGGTAAGTATGAACAAAACCATCATTCTTCAGCAGGTCCGAGGAATGCTTATATTTTTCATGGTGCATGGAAAACACCTTTAAAAAATATATATATTATCTGGAGCTGTCCCACTGATGGGTTGGTGGCCAGTCCTGTTTCTACCTTGTGCTTAATTTATATAAACTTTATAGTGAAAGTAAAGCATTTCACCAATTACTTTTATATTTTTGTAAATTCTTCTATTCCTGATATTTTATGCATCAGAAACTTAGATTGTAGAGAATAAAACCAGGCTAATCAGAAATATGAGAAACTTTTGTGTTCTATAAAATACTAGCAATGTCCCTGTCTTATATCTAAAAGACAAGGAATTACAAGGGACTTGGGTCTAGTGTAAAGGATAAAAACAGAACTGGGAAAGAAACTCGACAAAGTAGTCAAAGTAGTTGCCATCTCTGCCTTTTGCATCTCTCTAGTTCTTGTATTGAACAGGTTCATCTCCAGTTTCATTCAGCACGCAGGTTCGAATCAAGGCTTCCGTCACAGCATAAGGATCACAGTTGGCCGATGGACGTCGGTCTTCGAAGTAGCCTTTCTGCTCTTGTCCCACTTGGCGGGGAATGCGGATACTTGCTCCCCGGTTTGCCACTCCAGCAGAAAACTCATGGATGTTGGAGGTTTCATGGAAACCTGTTAAACGACGTGCATTGTCTGAACCCCCCTTGGGGTCATAGCTTTGAATGTGATATTCATGACGCTTAGAGAGGCGCTCAATGGCTTCTTCTATATGCCTAGAAGTATGAAGGATAACATGTCACTTAACTATTCTACGCATTTCTTTACAACATGGCATTTTTCCATTTAGCATCATCTAAAGGGGACCCTCGCCTTTCAGGAGAACAGTAAGCTGGTGACCTTCTTGTGCCAATTTCAGGCCACCACATTTTCCATACATTTCAATCAGAAGGTGGCCTTGATAAGAGAGTTACAGCTACCACTCCATTGAATTGTATGGAGAATGCAACAAACAGGAATCATCAAACAGGGTCATCGTACCTCTTCTCCCAATAGGTGAGGCTCCAAAAGGTCTCATCTATCAAGCATTTATGACTTATCATGTACATATGCAACAGATTTAAAAGATAGTAATACCTCTTTATTTATTTATTTTTTTCAAAAACAGCACCACTATAGTCCATGGGTTGTGTCTGGTACTGCAGCTCAGTCCAATTTAAATGAGTGACCCTTTTTTAAATCTCATAAACCAATTTAAGGCCCACCATGTAAAGTGTTTTGCATTTGGAAGCTTAGATTTGTTCCCCATTATATTATGCTTTTACTTACTTGAGGCCTCCTTCATCTCGCATGCGATTTGTGCTAAAGTTTGTGTGGCAGCCAGCTCCATTCCAGTTTCCAGTAATGGGCTTAGGGTCAAATGAAACCACAATTCCAAAGTCTTCGCATACTCTGTGCAGGATAAAGCGGGAGATCCACAGATGATCTCCCATATCAATTCCTTCACATGGACCCACTTGGTATTCCCACTGTAACAAAATAAATACAGTGAAACCTGGGTTAACTGAGTTGTCTTCTCAAAGAAGATGGCCAATATGCAAAATAATATATAGTGGAACTGAAATAAAATCTGTCACCAAAATATGGTCTGGATAAAGGTGTGATCTTCTCAAAGAGGTGGTCTTTATAACTTACTTTGCAGAAGAGCACATTGAAAATACTATAGGAGTATTGTTATTGACTTTTGAGAATATTTTTTGGTGGTAATGAAAACAATCAAGTAAATCCATAATAAAATCAAGACTAATGTTCTACTAAAAGCACAGTTGACAAGATTGAGGCCCTGTCTCATGTTGGATATATTATGAAGAGACCTAAGCATCTGGAAAGTATTATTCTGCCTGAAAGACATTAGGGATCCGAGAATGGAGAATGCCATAACTAAACAGAGGAATGGAATCATAGAACGTCAGATCATGGCAATTAATTGTGGGGCAATCAGAAGAAAAGCCATTCTCAAAACAGATATTCAAATGGTGACCTATTGTAGTTTTAGATAATGTGAAACAAGTGTTTCCACTAAACCTATGGCTTGGATGTTCTTACCTGAGCTGGCATAACTTCTGCATTTGTTCCTGCAATTTTCACTCCGGCATAAAGGCATGCTCGATAATGTGCTTCTACAATATCGCGCCCATAGGCTTTATTTGCTCCTACACCACAGTAATAAGGACCTAAGGGAAAACAAATCTCATTAACTGATGTGGTAAAACACAGGGCAGTAGATGATCCCTATGATGTTTAATGAAAATTATGCAAAACATTATCAGGCAAAAGCCTATGATAATAAAATATTTTCTCCATAGCAGATGAAAGTGTATGTTATAATTTCAGTAAACCATAACTACATAAGGTATATGAATAAGATAAATGTCTGATTGCTAGGGGCCCCACTGTTGGGATTTCCAAAATTCATTGATCCTCCTCATTACAGTTGAATGGAGCTGTGGTTCAGCATACGCCCTGCGCTCCATTTATAAATTGTCTGATTGCTAAGACCCCACCCTCTGGGACCCTCACTGATCACCAGACTAGAGTTCCTGAGCTTTTCATTCCTTCCTACTGTGCTCGTATGCACCCTGCTGCTCCTTTGAAAGGGGTTGTCTGAGATTTTGATATTGATGACCGATCCCTTGCATAGGTCATCTATGTCAGACCGGCGGGGTCTGACTTTTAGCACCCACACCAGTCAGCTGTTTGAAGAGGCTGCATTCACTGGACATTTCCTAGGCCAGAGACATCACGTTTATTGGTCACATGGCCTAGGCGCAGCTCAGTCCAATTCAAGTTAATAGGGATGAGCTTCAATAATAAGCACAGCTACTATCCAATGGACAGTGCTGTTCTTGGAAAGCTGTGAGGACAGCTCATCTGTAATTGATGACCTATTCTTAGGACAGGTTTTCAATATCACAATCTCAGAAAACCCATTTAATGTCTACGGGGCTGACGGAAACAGACAAAAGCTGTGCTCAGCTGTCTGCAACAGTCGTAGGGGACAGCACCAAGCATGCTTGACTGTCGCTCCATTTAAATGCCTCCCAACAAATTTTGTGCAATGAGAAAGAAGGGGGGCTCGTGACCCTCATTCTGATCAGTGGGAGTCCCAATGATGAGGCCCTCAGCAATCAGACATTTATCACCTATCATGCTAATATTCCAACTGCAAAATGGAATGGCCTTTTCTGGATACACAGGTCACTCACATAAAGCAATTGACAACATATATTTGTTATATACCTAAAAAGACTACAGTGGAATTCAAACTCTCTTCACAAATAACATCACTAGAGAATAATATAGACTTCATGTAACCTTGGTACAAAAATTGTGAAATGAATACATTTGAAGATAATGTACCTTGAGGTCCTGGAAAGCCATTGGAGGGCCAACCAAATGGGTGTCCATCCACTCCAAGCAAAGTATATTCTTGTTCCATTCCAAACCAGGGGTGTTCATTAGTGACCATATCCATAATTTGTTTACAAGTGTGTCGTAGATTTGTTTCTAAAAACCAAGGTGATGTCTGTTACTGAGAAGTTTTTGGTTCTAAGACAATTTCAAAGTAAATGCTAATATAGAAAAATACTAAGCTGAGATTTAAACAGAACCAACCAATATGTGGGAGGTATAGCAAGTGTTATAAGCTTCCATCATGCCAATGACATTAAGTATATTACGCCTACTTCTTTTGCATCTACTGAATTTTCATACTTTACCTACTGAATTGTTACAAAACCTATAAACCATGCATTTCTTACATACACGATTTTAAGAGTATATGCTGCAAATCATAAAAAATTAAGAAAAAACTGGAAATCTACTTTTGTTGGGCCCATCGAAGTGTCTCTTCGCGAGAATCCATGGTTTTAAACATCTACTCTCGCTTGGATTTGTCTTTTATATTTGGGAATAATGTATTTTGATACTTTACAGCTTCTTTAAGCATCAGAAGGTAAGTTACCTGAACCTAATGCTCAAGATATAAAAGTAGGAGGGGGTCTAGAGTGAAGATAACTTATGCATCATGATGGTGTCAATGGAAACATCCCACTTGCTGTCAAGACAATGGTTAAGTCATTTCAACTCCAAAAACTTCTATGCCTAATCTACTCCGAAATATGCATTTGACAAACTGTACAAAACATTTTCATAGTGTGATATGATGGGATCTCCTCCATGGTTTTCTGCTCTTTTTCTCCACCTACTTCTGGCTTCGAGCCTCCTACTCTCCAAGTTCCTACATTGCTGGCCGACCCTTCTTCTACTGCCGGTGAAATATCTCTAAAGAATTTCTGATATCGGTTTTTCAGAAAGAAGAGAAAATAATTTTGGAGGTTGATATGGTTTAAGAACTAGAAGGGTCTAGTAAATGTGACACCTAATTGGGCATTATTAACCTGATACTGATCCTACATTGGATGATTGATGATCCTACATTGGAGTCTGTCATGTTTCCGACTGAATCCGATTTCACACAGTCAGTGTTTGATCAGTTATTTCCATTCCAATCATGATTGTGAGCCAAAACCAGGAGTGGAGGTCACACAGAGATAAGGTATAATAGAAAGTTTTGCCCCTGCTCTTTGTTTTGGACCTGCACCTGATTTTGGCTCACAATCACTGATGAAAATCACTGACCAAACACTGACTGTGTGAAAGTGGCCTAATTATATAACATTAGCCATTCTCCAGAATTCCATTATACTTGACATTTTAGCAACTTTAAGGCTAGGTTCACACCTTAGCGTTTTACAGCGCATTCCTACGCGCTGTAAAACGCTCAACAGGCAAAAACCAATGCTTCCCTATGGGCACGGTTCTCACCTGAGCGTTTTACAGTGCGTGCGAACGCGCTGTAAAACACCCTATGCCCCAAGAAGTACAGGAGCTTCTTTGGGGCGCATTGTCGCTCGTTCCCGCACATAGACCTAGCGGGAACGCGCGACAATGGGCGTTTGCTTGTTTCCTCGCACGTAAGTTCCCGCACATAGACCTAGCGGGAACGCCCGACAATGGGCGTTTGCTTGTTTCCTCGCACGTAAGTTCCCGCACATAGACCTAGCGGGAACGCGCGACAATGGGCGTTTGCTTGTTTCCTCGCACGTAAGTTCCCGCACATAGACCTAGCGGGAACGCGCGACAATGGGCGTTTGCTTGTTTCCTCGCACGTATGTAAACACCCGATAAGCACGCTTGTAAACAGTGCATATCGGGTACGCTTATGTGTGAACCTGGCCTTACTCTTTCTACACATAGCAGTGATTTCAAATAGAGTATGCTATGCACATAATATCCAATTTAGCTATTATAATAAATGCGCTGTGGTCCTGGGTTCTAATCCGACCAAGGACAACATCTGGAGTTTGTATGTTCCCCCCGAGTTTGCATGAGTTTCCTCCCACACTCCAAAGACATAGGAATAGGGAACTTAGATAGGGATAGGGGACAGCCCGACACTAATGTCTGTAAAGCGCTGAGGAATATAGTACAGCTATAAAAGTGCGTAAAATAAATAAATAAAATTAAGCGAATCTTAACACAGTGCCTCACCCCTCCCTTATCAAAGTCACACCTACCCTGAAGGAGACTCTCTCCTTAGCGTGCAGACTACTGCTTCAAGCACTTTACACGCCTCTCTGTCTCTCTGTTCCAGGAAATTACAGACTGTACTTTTTTTATATCAAAAATGCATCAACAGCAGAAAATCTCTTCATTTATATTTGTCCTTGCTAATTCAGTAACTGAATTTCAGCTCTGGAGTGAAAACCCTTCTCGAAGATTTCTTGATGACTTCCTACAACTCGCTTTCAAGACTGAGCTTTACTATCCAACTGGCTCCTCAACCACAAAAGGTAATATTAATGAAATAAAATAACACAAGATGGGCGGCAGTCCCACTAAACATGCACTATATACTTTTTTTTATACTCTTACAGCTGGGCAGTTTGCTTAGTCCATCTGTTGGGGAGTCTGAGGACAACATTCAGCTACAGGGTTAGTGACACAGACTGCAATCTGGCCGGCCAGCTGTCCAAATGTAGACGGGGCTTTTAGACTTCACCTGTCACCATGTACTGTATATTTAAGGAAAGGTGTTTGCTGTAGCAAACCATGGTGAGAGTAGTAGTGAAGTATATGTAAGTCCTTGACCAAAAAGTGCAGTGCAATTTTTTATAATGTAAACATTTAATGCTGCATTTTTGAAAATGTATAATAATACCATAAAAAGGTTACAATAGACCTGGTTTTCATGTCCATAGACTAACAATTGTAAATGAACAGTGCCATCCATTCAATGGAGGGTCCACTAAAGGCTTTGTCCAGGCTCAGATATAAGGGTCTTGTATTTTTTTTCCCCAGAAACAACAGCACTCTTGCCCACGGATTGTGACTATATCGTCAAGTCAATAGAGCTGAATTAGCTGCAATACTAGACATAGACCATGGAGAAAAGTGGCGCTGTTTCTAGAAACAATACAAGCAAATGTATTTAAAGGGGTTTTCTGAGATATTTTAACTGATGATCTACCCTCTGGATAGGTCGTCAGTACCTGATCAGTGGGGGTCTGACACCCGGGACCCCTGCCGATCAGCTGTTGAGAAGGCACCGACGCTTTCTTGCAGCTTTGCCTAGGCCATGTGACATCACATTCATCGATCACGTGGCCTAGGAGCAGCTTAGTCCCATTCAAGTGAAAGGGGCTGAGCTGCAATACCAAGCACAGCCACTATATAATGTACGGTGCCACTGCAAGTGCCAGTGCCTTGTCAAACAGCTGATCTGCGGGGTTCCCAGGTGTCGGACCTGCACCAATCAGACACTGATGATCTATCCAGAGTATAGGTCATCAGTATAAAAATCTTGGAGAACCCCTTTAGTATTTCCAATTCCCAGTCCTAAGTTATACTAAGAGATAAAATATTTGCTTTACTTTTCTCTATGGAGGCAGTCTATAATTTCCAGAGTTTAGTTGATGACCTGACTAGAATTTTAATTGTATGGCGGGAGTGTATACTTATATACTAATATATGATATAAACAGCAAATACTGTATGGGAATGATTGAAGCCATCCACATGTCTGATATTACAATGAATTTGAGGACTTTGTCACACTTTTCTGCTTGCCTACCTGCTGTCATCCTGTTGTATTTCAGCACTTCACAGAACACAAGCTTGTTGGGGTCTCTGCGGAAGGGGTCTCTGAATATGGCCACTGGTATCAAAAACATATCGCTATTCGATCCTTCTGACTGATGTGTGCTAGAGCCATCGAAATTCCATTCAGGGAGATCTGTATTGGACATAACATAGGACAGATCATGACTAAGTTTTTGCCAAAGTTTATTATTTTCTGTTTCAAAGCTTTAAAATTATGTGAAGTTAGTAGGCACTAGAATAAAGGATAAAACAATGTTATCTACACATAAAGCATTTCCAAATGCATGTAATTAAAAATTTAGCATAGCCTCTGAGCTATTTAATCAAATGTATCTGTATAGCGCCACCTGCTGTTTGTTCTTTTTCTTATTTCTTTGGCCTGCTCACTGAGATGGCCGCACATCCTTCTACTACCTCCTTAGTTGTGATAGGGAGAGAGCTTCAGCAGAATGGACACGCCCCCTGAGTGACAGCAGAATGGACACGCCCCCTTAGCTGCAGCAGAAAGGACACTCCCCTTGAGCTGTCAGCTTGATATAGATCTAGCAGAGCAAGGAATGGGGAGATCTCTGGATCCATGTGAGGTGCAGGGCTGGTTCTAGCTTTGTTAGAAAGAGATTGTCCTGTATACAATGTCATTTTTTACATTAATCATGACATAACCCCTTTAATACCAGAGTTTAAACATCAAGGCTATGTGTGTGCATTATGTTGCAATATTTATTTTTCCTTTCGTGTTTGTTGCCTTGTTTGTTTTCAAATGATACATTGTTGCGCACCTTCAATCGACTTGGGTTCACTGTCGAGGGTGCGTGTTTTGCAGCGCAGGCCTTCTCCGGTCCCATCAATCCATATGTACATCGCCTGAACCTTTTCTCCCTGTGGCAGGGTCATATACATCTGCTTCATGGCCTTGCTTAGCTGTGAACTGGCCGAGGTCGACATGACTGCAGCAGGATGTTTTACTGCAGAGGAAGAAAGAGCACAAATGGTTAAGATGAGTTCCGACTCATTTGAAAGGCTATACAACACTGCCTCTGGAGGAACAATGCAGGGCTTCTCATGGAGGTTCATGGAGGGTGCAAGTAGAAATTGCAAGAAATGTGGAACTGATTACAGCTCACCGCTAATTCCAATCCAAACAGGATGAAATGCAGATGAAAAAAATTCTGCAAAAACCCGATTACTGCATGGGACATTGGCATTTAAATCGCATTATTTATAGGATTCGCCAAAATTTAGATTTAGCTATCCTAGACCGGCAGAGCTAATACCTATGGGATGGTAATAGATTTGTATCGGGCACATGAATTGTCCTATTTATTAGATAAATTGCAGTTGCAGAGGGCGTCTCATATGCGTTAAGCCCTTTCAATGCAATGATAAATATTAGTACATAGGGTTCTCAATACTTCTTTACAGGGCAGTGGCAATGGGGGTAATAGGAATGATCAAATTAATTCACTCTGTGCCTTTAAATCACACTTGTCATTGAGGTATAGATGTATATTGTGTCGGCACAATGTGGTGGTTCACTGATCCTAATCTTAAAGATAGCCAAATGTATCACAATGGCTCAGGCTAGACTCGATAAAACTGGTGCACAGCTATACCATGTACTGGTTGACATAGCTTGCAATGCAATTTTATGCCAAAATTTTGGTGCAATTTTGGCACATAATGATGCATGTTAAGCCACGCCCCTTTCTTGGTAAGCCACACCCCCTTCTAAGTAAGTCACACACCCCTTGACGAGAAAATGAGATTTGTGCCATGAATGTACCAGATTTTGGCCAAAATAAGCCACAATTGAGTTGTAGCCATGATAGTAAATCTGAGATTATTTAAAATTATTATTATTCTAAGGGATGTCCCTACTAAAAACATTGCAAAATGACATCTTCAACCCCAGAATTTTGGGGGTGCTGATCAACACTTCGAATGGTCATCCAAGGTAATCCTATAACCTTCTTCTAATGATCATCCTTGATCTGTTCTGTATGTTTCAATTTGTTCCTCAAAAAGTTCAAAATAAATAAATAAATGAGAGAGAGAATGCTTGTATCACACAAGAAAAGCCAAGAGCGGAAGCCACATATCCTGAGATTCAATTAACAATGTTTTGAATTGCAAATCTAGGTAAAAAAAGACGGCTCAAAATGGCTACCCCCACCGCTCGCACCAGGAATGAAGAAGGCATGGCCAGCTGAACCCCTTCCATAGGGACGTACGCTCCATGGTAACACAAGGCATACAATAAGAGATTTACATAAAATCAAGATGGTAGGACAGGCGTACAATACGTCCACGGTGGTCGATACCACTGCGATATTACATAATGAAGATGCGAGGCTCTCCTAGGCAGACGGTATAATACACACACAGGTGCACACCTCACACACGCTCCAGGCAAATGATGCTGGCTGCTGTTTTATGGGGGAGAAGGGTTTACTGTTCCATTGCTGAATATAACCAGCAGGAAAAGATCTATGACCCCAAAAATATCACAGAAATGCCTCAACGAATGCAGAGAAATAACAATTGTGAGATATCCAAAGCGCATGGAACAATAGTCTTGTCCCCTCTGGCAGACGAGGGGTTAAACACCGTACCTTGTACTTCTAATATAATATAAATGGATGTATTTTATTTATTTTTTTATACCTGCATGAAATCATTTCAGTACAGGAACCTGTCATGGCGCGTGGACTGATCAGTGAGTTCAAATGACTTCACTCCTCCTAAGGCCTCTTGCACACGACCGTATGGCTTTTTCAGTATTTTGCAGTCGGCAAAAAACGGATCCGCACAAAATACGGATGACGTCCGTGTGCATTCCGTTTTTTGTGGAACGGAACAGCTGGCCCCTAATAGAGCAGTCCTATCCTTGTCCGTTATGCGGACAATAATAGGACATGTTCTATCTTTGAAAGGAAAAACGGAAATACGGAAATGGAAGGCATACCTTCAGTTTTTTTTTTTGCGGATACATTGAAATGAATGGTTCTGTCTACGGTCCGTATACGGAACGCAAAAAAATAAAACGTTCGTGTGCAAGAGGCCTAAGGAAATGATTATTCATTATTTAGCATGATATTAGGATAATAGGCCAATTTATCGAATATATCCCTAATTATACAAAAGAAAGGCAAGCCACCTATTACTACATGGGGGAAACCTTGTCCAAGCACCAAAATAGTGAATTGATAACACTGGACAGGTAAGCAGTCATCTGACAGTCAGTGCTCTAGTCTATGTTGGTGCTATATTAATAATAATTATCATGATCGCGCGCCGCACGTTAAATACGCACCAATGTAGTACATCCCTGTGATATCACACACACAGGTGAGAGCTGTAGGTAAACCTTTTCCATCTTTACTTTAAAACATTCTGCCCCAAAAAGACTTCATTGACAAATTCAGCTCTGCTACATCTACACATACATTTGTTATGAAACAAAGCAAATTGCAACAGGCAAAATAAATAAATAGATCAATCAATAAATCAATAAACCCAAAGCAGAATGATAGGTGACCTATGAAAGGCTACATCCCCGGTTTACCTGTATCAGATGAGGATGGAGATGAGGATGCAGATAGACCACAGGGCTGTGGGTGTTGCTGGTTTTGATGCCGGGTGTTAGTTAAAAGCTCCCATTCTCAGGTTTGAGCTAAGGCTGTTCTCCCTGTACATATATCGAGCAGTACAGTGCCAGCCCCTAGGCTGGCGATTGGCCGCTTGCAAACATGATTTCTACATGCCACACTGGAACCGCCCTCATGGCATCGTGCCATTGGCCATGCTCGTGGAAGGTGCAGCCTACATCATCCTAAGGATCTCCCCAGCACTGAGAAAAACAAGTCTGGGAGGGGGTGTGAGAGGCACAGAGAGAGAAAAGATGAAAAAAACAACACTATAGAAACATCTAGTTAATAAATAAAAAACAGTGTGAGAGGAATCCTGTGCAGAGGAGAAGAAGAACACGTCTAAATCTAAATAGGTGATGTAAGGGAACCCTCATCTCGTAAGGAAATCTGCAAGCAAGCCAGTCAAATTCTGAGGTTTCTTTCACACGAGCGCGAGGGATTAGCTCCGGAGGCGTTCCGTGAAACTCGCACCATTTTGCAAGCAAGTTCAGTCAGTTTTGTCTGCGATTCCATTCAGCGTTTTGACGCGTTTTTTACGGCCGTGATAAAAAAAACTGAAGGTTTACAAACAACATCTCTTAGCAATCATCAGCGAAAGACGCATCTCATCCGCACTCGCTTCCGGATGCAATGCGTTTTTCACTGAAGCCCCATCCACGTCTATGGGGCCAGGGCTGCCTGAAAAACGCAGAATATAGAACATGCTGCGTTTTTCAGAACTGATGCGTGAAATAGAAACGCTCACGTACACAGACCCATATTAAAATGAATGGGTCAGGATTCAGTGCGGGTGCTATGCGTTCACGTCACGCGTTGCACCCGCGCGGAAAACTCGCTCGTGTGAAAGGGGCTTTAAGAAGCTGTGATACATTGTAAACAACATAGTAAACAAAAACATCACCGGTGCCCAATGGACAACCTGTCCTGATTGCAACACATTAGAGGTTAACATCACCGGTGCCCACTGTGCCACCTGATTACAAAAACGTAGTGGTCAGGCTGAAAATAAATGACTTATACACATGCCCCCCGCTCAGAACCAGCTTGAAGGGGCTTTACGCTTTCGCTCACTAGCACCCATGTAGCTGAAGTAAACAACCCGGTCTCTATTGCATCCAACACTCATATGTCCAGGGAAAATAGCATAGCATCGCTGACGCACCTCCCCTAGCAAAGCACACAGGCACCTGAACAGTTAATTCGATCTCAAAGGGTGGAAGCAGCTCATTAACCCTTGGAAATGTTCAGCCTTTTGTTCAAAGGAGTAGAAAGGGCGCACGATTTTATTTGTTACCGTGGATGGTTTTATGTGCGAGATGTCCTTTGTTCTTGTCCAGGGGATGTGTCACTGGACACCATGCTATAGGTCCAGATTGTGGATTTTCACAGCCGAGTGTCCCATATTCCAGAGGAGAGAGGTTATGGTGGATGCATCTGCAGGAGCAGCACTGTTTGGTGCAATAATATTGCGCTGTAAGGTGCCCTAAATAAAGCTAAAGAAGTTGTTACAATGAAACCCTCTAGCACAGGGATGCTCAACCTACGGCCCTCCAGCTGTTGCAAAACTACAACTCCCAGCATGCCCGAACAGCCTACAGCTATCAGCCTACAGCAGGGCATTGTGGGAGTTGTAGTTTTACAACAGCTGGAGGGCCGCAGGTTGAGCATGCCTGATCTAAACAGAACCCGCAGCTTTAATGGGGGACCAATCGAACACTCAAGGGGACCTTTGTGCATCAAATAGTTCGGCACAACACAGGTCCCCTAAAACTACTGTGTATTGTTTGAATAATATGGCATCGTTTGTCCAAATAAAACCGCCACATAGTGCATTACAGTCTCCAAATACTGTCTCCATACAGTGACAAAACAACTTTGCCTTACACAGTGCTAAAATAACAGAGCCATACGTTGCCCACATAATTCCACCATACTGTAGTAAATAAGTAAATAATACTACCACTGTTCCATATAATACTGCTTATGATGCTCAAATAATACAACCATACACTGCTTAAATAGCAATGCTATGCGACAGGGATGCTCAACCTGCGGCCCTCCAGCTGTTGTAAAACTACAGCTCCCACCATGCCCTGCTCTAGGCTGATAGCTGTAAGCTGTTCGGGCATGCTTGGGAGTTGTAGTTTTGCAACAGCTGGAGGGCCGCAGGTTGAGCATGCCTGCTATACAACAACCAAATAACACCAGCATAGAGATCCCAAATAATTGTACCCGGCCTACACTATCAACAGTCAGCTCTTTTTAGTGATTGGCCTGAGGAGTGACATGGGAGCCCCGAAATGGGAAAGACCCAGGGGGCATTTGCTAATTTTGTTTCCCATACCTAGTCTTTGAGAGTGTGATGAGAGTGATGTACTAGTCCAGGCATGCTCAACCTGCTGCCCCCCAGCTGTTGCAAACTACAGCTCCCATAATTCCCGGACAGCCTACATCTATCAGCCTACAGTAGGGCATGGTGGGAGTTGTAGTTTTACAACAGCTGGAGGGCCGCTGGTTGAGCATGGCTGTACTAGTCCATTGATGGGCTATACAGAGCCTAAATAATACCTCCATGGCACTGAAATGATTCTGCCTATGGAACTCAAATAATATAACCAAAAATTGTATGATCAGTTATAGGATCAAATACAATATCCAAATAACACCACCATATTCAGTATCCCAGAGCAGGGGTCACTGGCAAAATGTTTGCTGTTTAATGTTTATGTTTAGGGATGAGCGAATTGACTTCGGATGAAACATCCGAAGTCGATTCGCATAAAACTTCGTTCTAATTCTAATCCATCCTTGCTCAAATCTATACAAAACCATCTGGGGAGATTTGCACTGTACATTGTGGGAACTATAAGGGCCATTTATTAAACAGACATCCGCCTATATTAGGCGTATTTCTGGTGCAGATTGTGGCGCCGAGGTCCTTTGCACCACAATCTGAAACTTTTTCCCGCTCATTTCAGGTCTAAAAAAGTGGGCGTGGGGTGGGGAAGCGGACGGGTCGGCAGGCCGGTCTCATTCCTCATTTTCTAAGCCTGTTTTAGGCATAACAAATTGTTTAAATCTATGCCAGAAGCGCTGGTGGATCTGCCGGTTATGTAGAGGCCGGTGCCTCTACATAACTTCGGCGGATCCACTGCCAGGGCAAGGCCCCCTATGTTTTATTGCTATTGTTAGGTATACTACAACTCCTATTTTGCACTTGTATAGACAGAGACGTTTATTCTGCACATTTGTCCTGGTTAAGGACTCCTTAAAACACCATACACTGGCCTTGCACCCATAAGAAAACCATCAGACAGGAGCCTCAAAATCAGGGTGTGTCCTGGGGAAGATAAGGGCGCGCCATCCTTTTACTGCACAACCCTAGTTAGCAACAGCTTCAGGAAAGCCACTGTAATTGACTCTAACATCTAGAGCCACTACCACTCCTATCTTCCACTCCTGCTCCTCCCGGGCCACTGCACCTAGAGTGCATAAAAACAATACTGTACCCCATCCTAAGAACATCCATCAGCTTTATCATATAATAGTGTGTGGATAAAAATAATGGAGATTACACCATTTTTATTTACAACTATGATGAACATACCTATAACCTGAAACGCCTCCATTGCATGTAGATGGGACCGAGGTAATAGTGAAAACCTGACGCAAGCATATTCTATTCTCTGCTGCTCCCCTTGGTGAGAATGGAAGTAATGTTTAGGACCCTCTGGGCAAGCCCTCTCCTCTCTCAATGGATCGGCTACAGGTATTGTATAGGCTGTGTTCACATCAAATGATGCCGTACAGTGGCATTTGTCACCATAGGTTTCCATAGTAAAAAAAAAACATCTATTTAACATACACTTGGCAGGATAAAAAAACATAGTATATTATAATTTTGCATCCTTTTTTCTGAATGTATATATTAAACATGGGACAAAAACGTGTTGTGAGTGAACACACCCTTAACTGTTGACGGTGCTAGGAAGTTGGGGATTATCCTGCACCGGCTCTCGCCCATTACCTGACTTGATCCTGCTTGTAAAGTGCCTGGTACTGGCATATATATTAGATACAGGATGAAATGGAAATTAAAATAGAACTTTTAATTTATGATAATGTAAAACGTCATGAATATTGAATACAATTTAACATTTAACTCCTTCAGGACCCTGCCATTTTTCACCTTAAGCAAACAATGGCCAGAGGGTAGAGAGAGGCGCTCATAGGGTGAGTATGTTCAGTAAGTGGATAATCCACACTAAAAATTAGTTTGCTCACCTATTTGGATGCAACCACAATAAAGGCTAAATGTAGATGGTTCACAGTTAATGCAGCCCGGGTTTGTCCAAACACATTGGGCGGGAGCCACCCGGGCGGGAGCCACCCCACCCCTCGGGTGAGACAGTAGGGATGAGAGGATGCTTGACTTTTCAAGTCGAACGTATGAACAGTAGGAGGCGCACTTTGACAACTGGGTATTTGGCAATTTTCAGGTTTATTGGTAGACAATGCGTTTCGGGGTACTCCTGACCCCTTTATCAAGTTATGTTTTTTGTGATCGTTAATAAAAACCTTGTCTGGGTCAGCGGTGCAAGCGGCATGGCTGGTGTTTCGGCAGCACGTGGAGAATGCTGACATACCATATTTTTCACCTTAAGGCCTCTTTCACACGGGCGACCAGGATTTGCTCCAGATGTGTGGTGTGTGCATTGCGGGAAATCCGGCCAGTGCGCACGCAATTTCAGTCACTTTTGACTGCAATTGCGTTATTCAGTTTTTATCGCGCGGGTGCAATGCGTTTTTGCACGCGCATGATAAAAAACTGAATATGGTACCCAGACCTGAACCCGGACTTCTTCACTGAAGTTCGGCTTTGGGTTAGGTGTTCTATTCATTTTATTATTTCCCCTTATAACATGGTTATAAAGGAAAATAATAGCATTCTTAATACAGAATGCTTACTAAAATGTCGATTGAAGGGTCCCCAGCCACTGCAGCGTGGGGACCCAACGGAGATGTGGAGGGCACCCGTACCCTCCGCAAACAATCTGCATGCTGCGGTCAGCTTTGACCGCGGCATACAAGGGGTTAATACACTGGCATCGGTATCTTTACCGATGCCGATGTATGCCGCAGGGACCCGACTGTCAGTGACTGCCGGTTCCGTGCCGCTGATCCGGCTGGTGCAGCTCCTGCACCCGCCCGATCAGCCCGCCGTACATGTACGTCTCTATTCCTTAAGTCATGTCCAGCTGTGACGTACATGTACTACCCATAATAACAGCTAATCACTCACTGGAGGCCTTTTGGCACCAGGAGAGGTATAGGGTGGACTTTCATTGCATTCGTTGGGGGTCATCTGGCACTGGGAGAGGTGTGGAGTGGGATGGGCATGCATGCTGGTACTTGCTTTCCCTGGATTTAATGGAGGCCATTTTGGCACCAAAAATGACAAAAATTAAGGTGGTCCCAGCATGCATGTGGAACCTACACTCCCTGAATTTTATGGTAGCCGTCATGGCACATAACAGGTAGAATTAGTGTTAGGTTCCCATCTTACAGAGATCGCCTTGACGTGCGGCAGACAGGCCCTAATTATTTTGTACAAAATGTATTTGCCAAGGATCTCAAATTTACTTAATAAGCGTAGCATTAGCATTACTTTATTTGGTTGGCAGAGTGCTGTTGCATTGTATTTTTTTCTTTTTGATCTCAGCCATAGCAACGTGCACCTGCGCATTGGGATGTGCTGACTGACCCCCTTTTTTTTCTTTGCAATCACACTGGTGGTGTATGAATCCTGCACAGGAGGAACCTACCTTTGTAAATGCCCTAATGTGCCCTAAACCGTCCAGATGCGTTTCTCTATGTTGGGTTCATCAGGGGACATATAGAAAATTGGGGTAATGATAATAAAACAATTTGCACAGAAGCAGTCCTCACTAGGGATGAGAGAACTTGTGTATTTGAAGTTCAGCGTGCAAGGTTCGGGTTATCTAAGAATTCCGTTATGGATTCCGCTACCACCGATGATAAGTTATGGTCCGTGGTAGCAGAATCCATAATGTCATTCTTAGATAACCCGAACCTTGCACGCTGAACTTGAAACACAAGTTCCCTCATCCCGTCACCAGTTGTAGCCTCCTGACTACCACCAAGAAGCGTCAGTGGCCCCATTATGGGCCTGGTTATCTTCTCCCACTAATCGTGTGGCTTTTTACAACTACTGGATGAGAGTGGCTGACCTCTCAGTTAGCCTACATGCACACGTACGTTTGTGTTTTGTGGTCCGCAAATTGCGGATCTGCAAAAAAAAAATGGATGACGTCTGTATGAAAAACGGACAAGAATAGGACATGTTCTATTTTTTTTTGCGGGGCTACGGAAAGGAGCAACGAATGCGCATCTTTTGCGGCCCCAAATTCTGTAAATCTTGTCATTTATTGCTGTAAATTCCTGCTCATTCTGGGCTTTGAAGTCAAGGAGGCGGTCATATCAGTGATTGACAGCTATCTGTGTATACATAGTCATAGAGCGGCTGTAAAACAGCCTAGGGTAGTGCTAAAGACCGCCCATTTATGCCGATGATGTCACCAGGCTCACTGCTAGGCAGAAGTCTCCAGCTAGCATACCCATGTGAAGCAGCCCGGTACGTCACCGGTAGTGAAGAAAAAGCACGTTGCCCTGCGTGATGCAGTGTAGGGCAAGGGTCAAGGGGGAGCATCGGCACAAGAAATTCTCCAATGCTCCACTCATACATGGAAAATGAGTGAAGGGGAGCTCCGAACCAGGACAACCCCTTTAATGGTTTAGATCATTCTATGATTCAACTTTCAGATCACCTCTGTGAGAAGACCATCTTTATCAGAAGACCACCTTTGTGAGAAGACTACCTTACCACCTCTGCAAAAAGACCACCTTTTATGATAATAACTTCCATGAGAACATTCAAGTGAATGGGCCTGGGCTGCAGTACCAAGCACAGCCACTATACAATATACGGCACTGTGCCTGGTGAGCTGTGAAAAGCCCACAGTGCTCATTGGGGCGCTGCAGTCTCAAACAACTGATTGGTGGGGATGCTGGGAGTTGTACCCTCTGCCGATCAGGTAGGATTGGTCACCAGTATTTCACTCCAAGAGAAATATTTAATAAAATGTGTAATACTTTTTAAAAGTTTTACCTTTATTATTATTTTTTGTTTTTATAAGGCTAGTTTTAGACTAGCGTTGTCAGATCCTGCAGGCTGTTCTGGCAGCAGTGGTTAAGTGGTTAACGCAGTGGCTTCAGGAAATGCTGGATCCAGAGAGACCTTGAGGCTGTTCCTGCCGGATCTCACAATGATAGTGAGAAACTAACCTAATACTTTTGTTTTAAAGGTGTATTCCCATTTTGGACGTTTATGGCATGTGTACCCATAGAATATGCCATAAATCCCTCTTGCATGCAGGTCCCATGACATATCCAGTGCATATGGCATGTATGTCTAAGGTGGGAATTCCCCTTTAAAGTTCATATTTTGTTACATCCTATACTGACATATTTATGTATACTGCTATATTGTTTCTGTGCATACAAACACCACTGACATGTCCTAACAAGCTTTAAAAATAGACAGTCCTGGTGACCTTTTCTGGTCCCAGGCAGTCTCTATAGTTATGTCAACTCACCCGGCCATGGCTGCAAGGGGGGTTGTCCAGTGCTTTCATCAGGCATTGTAGCAGCACCTAAGGTTGGTTCATACACAGGTTTTCAATGGTGTTGTTTTCTGCATTTTGATGCTTTAGTGGTGTTTTGCACCTCTGGCTTTGGTGCATTTTTTTTGCAGTAAAAACACCAGCTCCACTTGAAAGTATATGGGAAATATGAAACACAGGACACCCAAATTTATAAAAAAAAAAAATTCTACTGGTGTTTTAGTTGTTATGGGGGCCTTTGGACCATGCTGAAGCTTTTGTTGTTGTTTTTTTTTTTCAGTTTTCACATCTCTATAGAAAAAAAAAAACAATAGAAAAAACACTTGGTTCACACTGTCATTTACAAAAAAATGCAGCTAAAAAATTCCATAAACATGAGAAGTTTCTATTGTAATTTATAGTGGTAGAAAAAAAAACGCGGGTGCAAATTCATGTGCAATAACTGCAGTAGTAGAGGCAGGACTGCATGCTGTCCACATCCGTATGATCCCTTCCGCAGTCACCAAAAAAGATAGAACATGTCCTATTCTTTTCTGTTTTGCGCAAAAAGAATAGGCATTGTTACAATGGGTCAGCAAAAATTGAATGTAACATGGACGTCACACGGACGTCATCCGTTTTTTTTGCAGGTCTGCATTTTGCGGACTGCAAAATACATACGGTTGTGTGAATGCCTCTTTAGGGTGTGGGAAAGCATTAAAAGGCTATTTTCATCTCGAGCCTTTCATGGTTAAGATGGGAATAACCTAAGTAAACTCTGTTTGGGAGCAAATGGCGGAGCGGGTTGCACTCCCCAAAATGTTTTTATAGCTATAACTGTTAACTCCTTAGTTGTAGTTCGCCAACGAACACATGTGGGCTGCCATCTTGACTCACCCGTCCGGCGATTGCACAGGTAATCCCTTACCTGTGCCTGTGCCGGGAGCTGGTCTGAAATCAAATGCAGTCAAGGGGAGCAGGTAGTTCTGAGAACAGTCAGATGAAGGCCCCCAGTGGCTGTTCTCGGAACTGCCTGCTCCCGGTGACCGCATTTGATTTCAGGCTCCCGGCACAGGCACAGGTAAGGGCTTACCTCATTAGTACAGTAGGACCAGGGAGCGGTGAATACAGCGTTCCCTGTGCTGGCTCTGTACTCACTGCTTCCTGCTCTTCCTTGGCCGCACTCTGTGCCAAGACCTGCGCACAGTGTGAGGATGTTGGCTCGCTCTGTGACCTCAGGCTTTGCAATGTTGGGTCACAGCACAGCGCGGCAGGAAGAGCAAGAGCTGGATGTCAGGAATGGCAGTGTCTGGAGCAGGAGAGGTGAGTAGATTCATTGTTTTTCTCTGATCTGAGGTCTTATTAACATTGGGGCTCTGATTTGAGGTCTAAACAGGGCTCTTATTAACATTGGGGCTCTGTGCTGAGGTCTGATGAAAAATATATTTTTTATTATTGTTCTCTTCTAAAACCTAAGTGAGTCTTATGGGCAGGTGCGTCTTATTACTAAATTGCCTATAACAGTCAGGAATAGATGGTGGAACCTAGAAATCACTTTCTATGATGAGGACAGGAGCTTATCCAGGGTCCTGTATAGTACACAATGTACTAGAAAAGTAAAATGGAGCCACCTTCTCCTGGCATCCAAAGGAGCAGCTTATCCTGGCAAAGACATAGGGCAGTACACAACATGTTATACCGCACTATACTGTAAAGAGGAGCTAATGAACAACCGATACAGGTGTTTTACCAGAAGAATTGCTATTTTTACTGGCTGGATCTGAGTCTGATGTATTGTATGTTGAGTCTAGTTTCAACAATTGGTTGCCCAGGAAAGACCATTGTATGTTGAAAGTATTGTATCCTGAGACCATTGTATCTTGAGGGACCACAGTATACTTGTATGGGAGCTGTACAGTATTATAGCTCCAGTGTGTGGAGCCATAATACAGCCATATGCATAGCTAAAGTTAAAACCACCCTGGGAAGAGCAGAACACTTACCTGGTGACCTCTTTTTCTTTTCAGCTAAAGATCTGCCGACTTCTCTTCTGTTATCTAAGATGACCACACGGCTCCACAAACCGCATGGTGCATCGGTAGTCCAAGACACTTCCTGCTGCCCTTGGATTGGCCAGCACTGCTCACATGAGTGGTTCTGGCCAATCCACGAGCAGGGCATGGACACTTAGGAAGCATCTTGGACTACCCAATGCGCAGTGTGCATCAGGTCGTCCGAGAAATGGTGCGGCCATCTTGGATGGCAGAAGAAGAGCCAGAGAATAGGCAGAGCTGCAGCAGGAAATGTGAGAAAGAGGTCCCTGTCCCCGTGTTCTGTTCTTTCCCGAAATGTGATTTTTTTTTTTCTTTTTGCAGGAACTGGAGGGTTGCTTTACTTTCTAAAGAACATTTCTACATGGCCCTGTTTTATATACATTTACTTGGTAGCTATCTCTGTTAATACTTGTAAAAGGCATACATAAAGGCAATGTGTAAATGTAATTTCGGGAACATATATAAATTGAATGCAGAAGTATGCAGCCGGTGGGTTCCGTCATGTGGGCTTACATAACCAGTCTTGGCGAGGCACACAGAACACAATGTCCCGCTTCTCCTCCCATCACTACAAAGATTTCTATCTGCCATAACAGACCCTTGTTTGCAGGACAAGGTGGAGAATACAACAGTGAGGCGACAATGGACCATTTCAGAAAGGAGGAAGCCCGTCATCTGGTGGAGACTGCTGGGAACTGCATCTTGTTTGTGTCTTAAGCTCTATGTCTCGGAATGTTCTGTACTGTTTCTGATGATGCCTGCAGCAAACACACTCAAACAATTTTATATAGGAATATTCAGTCTTGTTTATGCTTACAAATATTCCGCTATTGCTGGTTTGCAAAGCTTTTAATACTGTCAACAAAAAGTTCCAATTTATTTTTCGCAATTGAGTTTGACGTCTGGGGTGCATGTTGTCCAGCATGGAGCAAGTGATAGAGATGGTCCGGATTAACATGTATCATGTGGTCTATCCAATAATGCTGATTAAGGTTACATTTTAATTTTATTATTTTTAAATTTATTCAATGATTTTTTTTCTTACTCTTTTACATCCCATATGGTGTTTTTATGTTATTTTTGTATTGCTCTGTCTGTATTTTATGTGTGGGTGTGATTTGTACTTGTCTCTAACCTATGTGTAGCTAGGAACAAGGCCCCTTCTGTGTCTCCCCTATTACTAGTGACTCAGAGTCTGCAAACAAAGCAGCCGGCAGAAGGATTATATAACACATGGAAGCAGAGATCACAGTTTCTTGATGTGATAAACGTGCGGGGAAAGACACTTCAGGACACTATCAAACCTCACATGAGACCTTCATGTTAAACCCCCCCCCATACCTCAGATCAGACCCCTATTACACCTGCATGTCAAAACCCCCACCCTATAGCAGACCTCAGATCAGATCCCCTTTAGACCTCCATGTGAGACCCCTATATCAGACCTAAGATCAGGACTCCATGTCAGACCCACCCCCATATCAGACCTCCTTTAGACCTCCATATGAGACCTCAGATCAGACCCCCATTAAACCCCCAATTATCAGACCTCAGATCAGACTTTGAAATAACTAAATTAACTTACCTTTCTTGCTCCGCTGCCACTCTTTCGGTCCGGCATTCTCCCCTGAAGTCGCGCTTCTTGTCTTTTCTGGGCCCGTGCTCTACAGTCACCAGACTCCCTACATCATCAGGTCATAGTGTGCGCACAACTTCCTGATGCTGTAGGCAGTCAGAACAGTGGGGTGCAGCCTGAAGGAGACCAAGGAGGAGGGATGAGTACAGCGCTGCCCTGGCTTAGGCACCCAGTCGCAACTGTGACCGCTGCAACCCCTATAGCTACGCCAATGGCATTGACCCCCCCCTCCGCGAACAGTGGGCCCCGGGTATGCAGGGTGCTGACACCGGCCCTGAGGGCATTCACAGTGCAGTCATTTCAATTTTAGTTTCAACTAATTGGGTTTGTTGAGTGTTTTTGAGGAAAGGGATGTAAAACTGCCTTTATCATCACTCATTTTGAAATTCAACGCACTTGATCCTGGTTTTCTGTGACATCTCCCAGACACAAACATGTTAGGCTGGATTCACATTACGTTTTTGTGTTACGTTAAATGTATACAAAAATACATTAAAAAATACCTTTGATAGATGCTGTACAGTGGTATCCATCACCATACAGTTCCATTGTAAAACAAACATATACTTTAACATATATTTTTGTTTGCTGGACTCAGGATGCAAGAGCGGGTTATAAAACAGGAATGGACAGCTTACTGGACGTACTTGCAGGGTGGTTTATGCACATTGCTTCTGTATCTCTGAAGGACATCCTTAACTTCCCATGTAAGGGGAGGGGGAAACAGACACTATTCCTGATCCCCACTTGTTCCAATGTCGGCCACCCTGTGCTGGTGGCACTGTGCTATGCATGTGTATAGGAGTGGTCCAGTCACTAGATGGCACAAAATTAAACCTGAACTAAGCATTATTTTAGTTGCCAAATTGAAGTGGAGATGTGGAGGAGGTGCTGGCCCCTTTGTGATGTGAGTGGGGAAGCTGATGACCCACTCTGTCGGGTATTTATCATATAACATATGAAATTATAAAAATTATGATTTCATATTTTTTTATGAAAAATAACAAAAATAAAAATGGAAATTTAATTGGCGGACATATAAACGCCAGTTCTTTTATTGATGAGATCTAAAGTTAATTTGTGCAGCTAATGAAACAGGGTGCAATTAATTATACAAAATATAATTTATTATAAATACAAGCAGTATAAATGGCATACAAATGAATACAAAGATAATATCAAAATTGACCATAAGATGGTGCTCCACCGTTTACAGGCTGACTTAAGTACAATACAATACTACTTTTTCTTTTTACCAAATTATTACCGATTAATATACTGGTAATCAAAATATTATAATGCAACAACAACAAAAAAAACAATAGAAATGAATCTGTGGAAAATTCCTTATGCTCAATCAGAGAATATGGCAGTAAGAGACACCTTATAAATACGCCCGTTGACCTAACTACGGATAACAAAATCCGATCAGAGATTCCACTCTGATAGCAATATTACAGGAATTCTAATGATGTGCACGTTCATTAAAATTTCCCATAAAATTATTGTTTTAACACTATTGACCCACTAATAATGGGGTCTCAACTATATGCCAATTGGAGCGATTTATAATTACTGCAAGTAAAATAGATTATACATTACCCCTTGCTTTGGGATAAAGAGCTTTTAGAAGGGACCCAGCTTTCCAAGATTCAGATCTATCCCGTCCTGTGGTACGTTCCTGACGTGTGAAGTGATGCTGATGAATGAATTCCCAAGTGTTCTCCCTGAAGAAGTTCCAAGTGAAGTTTGGCTCAAGTCCTCTTTGTCTCAAGTGATTTTTCAAGTGATCTTAGTTTTTTTTTCTCTCCCCAAAAACTGGTTTAGATATCCACATCCTTATCTATGCCCATCCCCTCTTGGATTAGGGATTTCCAATTAGATAAGGTGGGTGTTACGTATGGTAATCATGGGGATGATGTCATTTAATTGGCATTCCTTCTGCCCATCTACCACTTGATGGCACTGTTGTATCATATAGCAATTTTTAGAATTAACATATATATCCGGCTTTATTACACCTCTTAACCTTTGGTCTCTCCCAACTTAAATCAATTAGGAGGTACTCTTTCTGACACTTTAGGATCACTTTCCCAGACATCACGGATCCATTTTGACAGTCAACAGACCATCTTATTTATGGTCAGATAAGAGAACCATAAACTTCTAGCTTTTGCCCTGGTTTGTATACACCTAATTGTCACAGCTATTCGAGTAATGATGTTTGAAATACCATCAGTTCCTCTGAATAGATCCTTCTTTTAAGAACATACAACTTAGCTCTCTATATTCTCTCAGTGAGATACAATACAAAAAGATACATTATTAATTGGTTATAATACATTAATATTGCATAATATATATGAATCATTAACAAATTCAAACGCTAAATAAATGCACACATATATATATATATATATATACGAAAAGATACCCATTCCACACCAGATGTGTTTTATGGACGTTTCTTATCAGATCATGACTTAGTCATGCACACCCATTGTTCCTCAGACTGATATGTTTAGAGAAACCAGTGTTTTTAAGCAATAACCTCTCATGACCCCGGTATTTGAGACAGTTTATGTGAGACCCATTACATTCTCTTAAGATACCACATCTGTTGGCAATAACTTTTTAAAACAATATACATTGTATGCCAGTGACCATCATGATCTTCTCTGGCTTATTCCAACAGAAAGTTTGGCCTCTTAAAGGTAATGTGAATCTCCATTTTGGTTCTAATATTGTCAGACCTTAATGTGCAGATATAAATATGCCCGACAACTCTGAGGAGAAAACAAGAGAAGCCCCGTGAATAGGTGTCACTGTATTGAGTAGTGCAGTGCATGCTAACTGGTATGCTCTCACCCTGCTGCTGGGGGGAATGCTAAGAAGGCCTGCAGCAGGTGAGTGAAAAACATATAGTAGCACCATCAAAGAGTGTAATTGAGAGGGATTCTCCCTTCAACATATGCATGTGAGAAATGGTGCTAAAGTCCTAGGAGTACTGTGCATCCAATGGCTGAGGGGGGGGGGGCTTAAGAAAAAAATTAGACCCTATCCCTGACTGGGACCTGTTAGGGAAATGCAGGAAAATGAGTCAGTTCAGTGGTGTTGCTACTGAGATCGAATCCCAAAAAGCTGGGCTTTTACAGTCAGATTTTCTTTAATCATCTTAAGATTCCTGCTATTTTGGTGTCACTTACTGTCTCGCTGTCACCCATGAAGGAGGGCAGCTGCCTACAAGGTGAGTGACTTTAAAGAAGAAGGTTGGGAAGTGATTTCTCCCATCAGTTTTTTCAAGAAATAGGGTTGCCCTATGAAACACTGTGTGTTCCTTTTTTAATACAGATATTTGGGACCTGAGTGTAGGGAACTAGAAGTTGCGATCATCCCAGGTGCCATGGCTAGAAGACAGCCACACAGGGTGTGGGAGAGAAAAGAGCTTCTCTACTGCAGGTGTGCCACAAAAAGAGTCAGCTTGGCCTAAGCAGAACAGAGCCAGTGCAGATGCTAGGCTACAGAAAAGGCCTAGCAATGGACGAGCCGATGAAGAGTATGGGAGGAGTGGGTGCCTCCTCCACTACCAAAAGTAGCAAGGGAGAAGAACTGGCTCCATGAGGGAAAAAGGTAGAGAAGCTTGTGCCCCTGCGTCAAAGAGGAGCTTATATCCTGCCCTATGTGTCAGCATTGCCCCCGAAATATAGTGGAGCAAGCTGCAAAAGGAAATTGAGATCTGTCAAATCGTCCCTGAGTCAGTGAGGAAACCTTTAGGAGACTGCAACTATCATGAGGATTACAACCATTAGGCATAAACACCTGCATTAAGATACATGCAACCGTAAAGCATGTGAATCTGTATGATCTTTCCAACTTGCCCTCTTGTGAAGAGATTAATATGTGTATATATGTAGATGTATCTCCTCCCCTTTCCCTACACGTTCTTCCCCTTGTTGGCGTCTGTTACTTGGAGGGTGGAAGCCTTACCAGTAGCTAGGACTGTTGCTAGATTGGTATTCCCTTTGCAGCAATGTGTCAGATGTGAAAATCTCTGTGTGATTTGTACTCATCATTGGAATTATGTGATTTGCAAAAATGTTGAACTGCTTGTTGCTTGTTACATTTGGATTGCTCCAGAAGAATAGTTCTTTAGAATGGGCTTCATTGGCAGTGCTGCCCTTTGTGCCAAGACCTTGTACTACGTATGTGAAACAAAATTCAATAGTCTTTCCAGCTCTGACTGATGGAGGCCACAAGAATTGACAGCCTGGCTCCACTTGAACTTTGAACAGATCCATGAAGGTTAGAGGTCACTGAAAGGACTGATGGAGGTGACATATATCCTAGATAAGATGCATTGTGAAGCTGTTGGGGTTCAAAAGGTTGTGGAATGTGAATAACCCCTTAATGACCACCCTGTTTTAGCCCTTGATGACCAAGCAATTGTTTTTCATTTTTGTCTTCCAAGAGCTATAACTTTTTAATTTTTTTGTAGCCATATGAGGGCTTGCTTTTTGTGGGACAAGTTATAGTTTTTAATAGTGCCATTTTGGGGTACACATAACTTACTAATTAACTTTTATTAACTCCTTCTGGGAGGCAGGGAAACAACAATACTGGCACAGAGTTTTTAAGTTATACATTTTGCAGCGTTCATTAATTTATACAACAAATTACAGCGATACCAAACACATTTTAACATTTGTTTTTACATTAAGAAAATGTTTTTGCATCTCTGCATCCCAAGACCCATAACTTTTTTATTTTTCGTTCCAGAGAGCTGTGTGAGAGCATGATTTCTGTTGGACAACTTTAGTTTAGACGTAGTTTAGACGTAGTTTTCATTAGTATCATTGTGGGGTACATAACACATTTTGATAGCTTTTTATTCAGTTTTATTTGGTGGCAAATATGCAAAAAGCAGCAACCCTGTTTTTTTATTTTATTTATTTTTATGGCATTCACCGTACGGGATAAATTACATGGAATTGTGTAGTGCAAGTCTTTACGGATGTGGCGATACTAAATATGTGTAAGTGATTTTATTTTTGCAATTTTTTGCATTGAGAAAATATATATATTTTTTAAATAAAACTGTTTTTAACCATTTAATAGTTCCACAAGAGGACTTTAATGGATGATATTTTGATGGCTTCTAAAATACATTGCACTGTTCATGCAGTGCAAGATATTTTACTGTCAGTGCTATACTAACATCCACCAAACTTGGGGCCTTCACTAGGCATTTCATTTGTGTGGTACCGATGAGAGACAGAGGCCTTTAGTGATCACTATAAAAAGACATATTTGTGGTCACTAAGTAGTTAAAGAGGTTAGTGGTATAGAACTAAAATATGCACTCACTGTCTGATCAGTGGGAATCTGTCACGGGGCGCCAAAGGCGCACTCGGTCTCCCATCAGCCGCAGACCTACTGCTTAGCTTCGGGAGCGAGGATCTGTGTTTGGCCTCGTTCCCAGGGCGGCTTTGCTAGCTGGGAGGCTCCCTGCTTCTAGGTCTGCCTTGAGCGCCGAGCTGATCACTCGGTGCTCGACTTGTCTGTCTGTCGGTCATGTGACGCTGGCCACGTCACATGACCCTCAGACCCCACTATAAATACAGGCAGCCTGCTGGCCACAGGTTGCCTGTTAATTCTAGGTTCCTGGCTATTTGTTGGACTACTGAATACTCACCTGATCCTGTTCCCTGACGATCCTTTGCCTGCTCCTCCTGTACTGCGCATCCGTCCTGGTATTGTGACCTCGGCTCCCACCTGACTACTCTTTGCGGACTCCTCTGGTACTTCTCTACTCTCCTGACCATTCTTTGCTTAACCCTTTGTACTGCGTAGCTCTCTTGGTTCTGACCCAGTCCGTTCACGTTCCGTATTTTGTCTTGTCTGTCTTCCCTGCACATATCCTAAGTAAGGGACTGTCGTCCAGTTGTCCCCTGTCGTCAGGACTCGTGAGGCAAGTAGGCAGGGCCAGGGGTGAGGGTGGAGCGCAGTGGTCACTATCCTTCCCCCTGAGTGTGTGTGTGGACGTGATCGTTACAGAATCCAACTGTCATGATTCGCATTGAAACACTGTAACAAAGCGACGGACACGTTGCATGTTCTACACTGAACAAAAAAAAAAACGCAACACTTTTGGTTTTGCTCCCATTTTGCATGAGCTGAACTCAAAGATCTGAAACATTTTCTACATACACAAAAGACCCATTACTCTCAAATATTGTTCACAAATCTGTCTAAATCTGTGTTAGTGAGCACTTCTCCTTTGCCGAGATAATCCATCCCACCTCACAGGTGTGGCATATCAAGGTGCTTGTTAGACAGCATGAATATTGAACAGGTGTGCCTTAGACTTCCCACAATAAAAAGCCACTCTTAAATGTGCACAGTTTTGCCTTACTGAAAGGGGGTCAGAAAACCAGTCAGTATCTGATGTGGCCACCATTTGCCTCACACAGTGCAACACATCTCCGTTGCATAGAGATGATCAGGTTGTTGATTGTGGCCTGTGGAATGTTGGTCCACTCCTCTTCAATAGCTGTGCGAAGTTGCAGAATATTGGCAGGAACTGAAACACACTGTCGTATACGCCGATCCAGAGCATCCCAAACATGCTCAATGGGTGACATGTCCGGTGAGTATGCTGGCCACGCAAGAACTGGGATGTTTTCAGCTTCCAGGAATTGTGTACAGATCCTTGCAATATGGGGCCGTGCATTATCATTCTGCAACATGAGGTGATGGTCGTGGATGAATGGCACAACAATGGGCCTCAGGATCTTGTCACGGATGCCATCAATAAAATGCACCTGTGTTTGTTGTCCATAACATACGCCTGCCCATACCATAACTCCACTACCTCCATGGGCCACTCGATCCACAACGTTGACGTCAGCAATCCGCTCACCCACATGACCCCACACACGCTGTCTGCCATCTGCCCTGAACATTGAAAACCGGGACTCATCCGTGAACAGAATGTGAGCATTTGCCCACTCAAGTCGGTTTACGACGACGAACTGCAGTCAGGTCCAGACCCCGATGAGGACAACGAGCATGCAGATGAGCTTCCCTGAGACAGTTTCTGACAGTTTGTGCAGAAATTATTTGGCTATGCAAACTGATTGTTGCTGCAGCTGTCCGGGTGGCTGGTCTCAGATAATCATGGAGGTGAACATGCTGGTGTGGTTACACGTGGTCTGCGCTTATGAGGCCGGTTGGATGTACTGCCAATTTCTCTGAAATGCCTTTGGAGACGGCTTATGGTAGAGCAATGAACATTCATTGCATGGGCAACAGCTCTGGTAGACATTCCTGCAGTCAGCATGCCAATTGCATGCTCCCTCAAATGTTGAAACATCTGTGGCATTGTGCTGTGTGATCAAACTGCACATTTCAGAGTGGCCTTTTATTGTGCACAGTCTAAGGCACACCTGTGCAATATTTATGCTGTCTAATCAGCACCTTGATATGCCACACCTGTGAGGTGAGATGGATTATTTCGGCAAAGGAGAAGTGCTCACTAACACAGATTTAGACAGATTTGTGAACAAAGTCTTTTGTGTATGTAGAAAATGTTTCAGATCTTTGGGTTCAGCTCATGCAAAATGGGAGCAAAACCAAAATTGTTGCGTTTATATTTTTGTTCAGTGTAGGTGGCTGCAAAGTCAGCCATTTACAGCAATAAATTGATCATGTGGTCTATTTATTATGAGACAACCCCTGTACATATCACTACTACCAAACCATAACGATTGCATAAACATTATACTATAATAAACGACGAGGTGATCATGATCATCTAACCTAAAATATACAAGGAAATTGTGTTTCTAGAATATATTAATTGTTTGAGTCAATACCTTTTAGCTTTGAAAAACAAAATAGAAAGAGGAGGTTGCACATGGAAGATCACAGTGTGGAGAGGGAGGAATATTCAAGTTTTCAGGGGGCATCCTTACAATGTGCAAAGGCATCACTACTGTGTACTGACATTCTTACTGTGTGAGAGACACTAAAGGGACATATTTTCTGTGTGGGGGCACTAAAAGATCATCCTTAGCATGTGAGGGCACTATAGAGGCATCATTATTGTCAGGGGGCCCTAAGGAGGCATCATCACCATGTGGGAGATTACTATGGATGGCTAGTGAAGGCTGCAGCATCCTAGACACACAATATACTGTATCAAGGGATCTGAAAATGATTTAAGGAATACAGATTGCAGCCTTAAACTAAGTGCAACTTTTTTTACTCAAGGTAACCACTAACATAAGAAAGCGTTTTTTTCCGTGTGAAAGTTGTTCACTTGGGGCTGGTAGTGTGTGCTTTAGGTGCTTAGTACCATAGGAATACCAATAACCTGGTCTGTCTTGGCCAGTGTATTTAGATACAGAGATTGGCAAACTGAATCTGCCCTGGTTGAAGGAAAGCTTAGACACAACCTTGCTTCACAACGATCTGAAAGACTCCCTACTGTAAAGGCCAGTGTCACATGGAACATGATAAAAGGGTAATCATACATCATAAAGGGAGACACTGCAGTTCTCAACATGAAGAGAAGTTCAGTAGTCTTTAAAAGCCCGAATGCTCCTCAGTCTGATCTCTGCATGAAGTCTGCGGATAATGCAGCTATATTGATATGGCAGGGATAACAGCGCTCCCTATTCACTTTCATGTCACGCTGACTTTATGGAAGATCGCTTTAAAACATCACGGTTTTCTGGACAAAGAAACATCACCGTGTTCTTTACATGTGACGCTGCTTTAACCCTGTCCTGTTGTGGACACACAACCCAAAGGTTACAATTAGTGTTGAGCGACGTCACCACGCTGGAAAGTTTGTGCTGGATCTTTAAGCAATATGGCCACAGCGGGCTCTTTGCACTCAAATCGATGAGGTAAGTACAATTTATTTTTTATATGAACAACTAAAATGCTTTAATATTGATCTCAGATGATCAGTGATGAACGCTGCATCCAAGGGGTTCAATGAAGGGTGGCAGCGCAATCGTTGTTCCCTGTCATTGCACCTGCTACTTACAAAGAATGCTTATTTTTTTCTAAAATTCTGTGAAGCAGCTGAATCAAATTTTTAAGAACTTCGATCATCTCTAGTTACATTTTATTATATAATGTTTATAAGAAAATCTATTATTTTGCATTCTAAATAAAAAAAGGGCCAACATTCTGCCCTCAATCTTTTTTTTTAATTATCTCTTTAGTGGTAGGTGCTCAATTCTCAGATTCAAATCTCTGATTTTCTTGCAATTATGTACAGTTAAAGGAGTCCATCATCAGTTGTCACCCCTCACAATTTCTGACAGCTCTATATAGGTAATGGGGTAGGAGTCTAAGCATACCTGGGGTGATAGTCATGCAGGTGGCATTACCAAGAAATCCAGCTTGTAAACCCCGGTCTACCAGTGTCATGGAGGTGCTCCCATTATGTTCATTGCCCTAAGCCCTCTGCACTGAACTCTCTCCCAGCCACTACCCTCCATTCTCAGTGTCTTTTCTAGTAGTCTCCTGATTGCATACTAGACATACAGAGGGCAGTGAACGTGAAGGAACCACCTTCATGAACTACCTCCATAGATTTCTTGGTTATATAACCTGCATGACCATTACACCTCTCATCAAGATATACGGCTGTCAGCAATTTTGTGGAGGCCGTCAAAACTGCTGACAGACTCCCTTTAAATATTAAAATTTGGCTACCTGCAGCCATCACTAGCGGGAGCTTAAGATTTTACTACACAATGTTATATGGTTGACATTTACTTTACAGCAAAGAAATCATCGCTGAAAATTAAGGAACTGCATATAAAGCATGTTATGAAAGGTATGGAACAGTGCAGCCCTGTACTGCACCCATGTCACGGTACGGTTCACCGTGATGCGCACTTCTCCTTTAAGGTGTGTCTCCCTGCTGTTTGGTGAGCGAGGGGTTAATCTTCTAGCTGGTGGGGATTTAGGTGTGTCCTGGGTGTGGCCACTAGCTTGACTTTATCTGTAGCTTCCTGGCTAGGGGCAGTGGTACTCCAGCCTTGTTTAGTGTTGGAGCTCTGCTTCTTTCCTGGGTGATTCTGCCCAGTCCTTGAGGGCCACCTTGTTGGACATAAATTGTCTTCCTCTTGTTTGCTCCTTATACCCTACCTGACTAGGTGTGGGTTTATGTTCAGGGTGTGTTGTACGTCTTGATTGTTGTTACATGTCTGGGCTGTTGTTGGTGTTTGTCCCTGCATGTATGTAAGACGTTTTCCCTGTGTGTTGTGTCCTCCGGAAGGGGGTTGGTTTCCCGGAGGGGTGAACCACTAGCCTGTATGCAGCGCTGCCTGAAGCTGCCATGCACCTTGCGGCATAGGGGTCCTGGCGGAGTCTGGTGTGCTGGATTCCTGTGTGAGATGTTGATACGGTGTCCTGTTTGGTGTTTGGGCTCCTATACGTATGCATGGGTTCCAGTTGTGGAGACTTCGGCAGGTAAGTGTGTTGTCTTGTGTTCTTACCTGCGGATCCTCTTGCTGTGTATGGTCTCTCCTTTTCCCTGCTATTAGGTCTTTAGAGACTCTGGTTCTTCTGTGTCTTGGATGAACAGGACGTCTACCCCCTGCTCCTATCTGAGGGATTATCAGGAAGACTCAGGGTCCCAGGTTTCCAGGGTATGAGCCGTCCTACCACCGGGGTCCGCTCATATGATGAGGAGTTAGGGAGAGGATTAGGGACGCTATAGGAGGTGACCTGCTTCCCTTTTCCTGGCTTCTTGGCCCAGTGGCTATCACTTATCCTGTTACATTTTACGGGGGGGGGGGGGGTTCCCCCACTCCCCACCGTGACAGGTTTTGATTAAAGTGGATTTTGGGTCTGAGTTTTAGGAGTGACCAGAGAGTTTGGGTGGGGCAGGTCACTCCCGTACTCCATCCAGGTTTTTTTCCTAACGGTGTGTTTAAAGAGGCTGGGGAGATCTCAGCTAGGGAGATCAAGTGTGGATGGGCTATCTGAAAGCTGAGCAAGGCTGGGAGTTGGTCTTAGAAAGATCCCAAAGAGTGGTGCTATTCTATATTTTTATTACCCTGCTTGGACTGAACCAAGATTGTGGGACTTTATGTTATCAAATATGTGTG
This sequence comes from Bufo gargarizans, assembly GCF_014858855.1. Lineage (NCBI taxonomy): Eukaryota > Metazoa > Chordata > Amphibia > Anura > Bufonidae > Bufo > Bufo gargarizans. The sequence continues at coordinate 63,078,358 of NC_058086.1, read as the reverse complement.
GGCTGAAGAAAGCTAAAGCTAAAGCTTGGACATGTTTATTATTGTTTGCTGGAATAAACTCTGCCTGTGGTGAAGACTAAATTGAAGCCTGTGTGTGTGAACAGTTACTGAGTTAAAAGCCCGACACTAGAGATGAGCGAATTGTTCAAAAATTTGATTCACCGGTTCGCCGAATATTTTGGAAAAAATTAGTTCAATCCAAATTTATTTGCGGCAAATTACGTTAAAAACCAGCTATTTTCTGGCTGCAGAGAGCCTTTATAGTGGTGTAGAACACTGTGCCTTGCAGTAACACGCATAAGGAGTCTGCTCTGGTAGTAAAATAATACTGTGAGTCCGTACGACATGCAGATGACAGGCGTCGCTCTTAGAATCACTGCACACTTCACTAATTTGGGCAGTCACGTTGACCAAATTACTCAAGCATAAACTCAGCCTTACAGGTCGATGTTAGCGCCAAGAAGAAGCGCACTCCTTTTACACCGTCATCAGCTGATTCCACATTGATGTCTACAGAACCTGTTCTATTAAACGCTTATACAAGTACAGCCCCCCGACAGAGTGGAGAGGGTGTCGGCAATAGGTTTGTGTTGATGTCACTGATTATTTTGCCCTTCCTCTGAATCGTCAGAACAATAAACCCCCAAAAAATGAATCCTGTCTGTTGAGCATCCGCCTTCACTCGGCCAGCATTTGGTCAGTAATCCATCAGTATTGTTAATGCCAAAAAACACAGGAGTTGATCCAAAACAGAGATGACACGTGAATAGAATATTTGCATGTCTTCTGTGTTTTGTACCCACTCCTGCTTTTGACTACCAAATCACAAGCCAATTCTGATGGGTCCCCATACAGGCCTTACAGATCAGAAGAAGAGTCAAATAAATGATGATGTTAGCCAGGCCGAAAGGCAAAATAGTTGCCCGTCATGAAGTGGAGAGGGTGGGAACAGCATGAGAAGTCCACAGAGTGGCCATATGACATAGTGGTAAGGTGAAAGCAGCATGAGGAGACCATAGAGTGGCTCAATGACAGAGTCTGGAGGTGGTGGCAGCATCATAAGGAGGCCACAGAGTGGCACAATGATAGTGTGGAGGTGGCGGCAGCATGAGGAGGCCACAAACTGGCAAGGTGACATAGTGTGGAGGTGGCAGCAGCATGAGGAGACCAAAGAGTGGCAAGGTGACACAGTGTGGAGATAGCAGCAGCATCAGGAGACCATAGTGTGGAGGTGGCAGCAGCATCAGAAGATCACAGAGTGGCAAGGTGACATAGTGTGGAGGTGGCAGCCGCATGAGGAGACCAAAGAGTGGCAAGGTGACACAGTATGGAGATGGCAGCAGCATCAGGAGACTACAGAGTGGCAAGATGACTTAATGTGGAGGTGGCAGCCGCATGAGGAGACCACAGAGTGGAAAGGTGACATAGTGTGAAGGTGGCAGTAGCATGAGGAGACCACAGAGTGGCAAGGTGACATAGTGTGAAGATGGCAGCAACATGAGACCACAGAGTGGCAAGGTGACACAGTGTGGAGGTGGCAGCAGCATGAGGAGACCACAGAGTGGCAAGGTGACACAGTGTGGAGGTAGGTGGCAATATGAGTACCAGCTGAAGATGGTGGTTGAAAGAAGGTAGACTTGGCATCAGATGTGTGGCATGAGGTGGGTGTTAGCATCAGAATAGTAGCTGAGGCAGGTAGCCATAAAAAACGGTCTCCTTGATCAAAGTGTTGGTGTTGCACCATGGATGATACATCAGGCATTGGTGGGTGAAAATCCTGGCTGATCCACGCCTGATTCATCTTGAAAAACGTCAGTCTCTCCACATTTTGGGTGGACAGGCGAGTTCTTCTTGGGCTAACTATGGCCCCTGCTGCACTGAACACCCGCTCTGATGCCACACTACTGGCCGGGCAGGACGGCTTTTCCAGGGCAAACTGGGCCAGTTGCGGCCACAAATCCAGTTTGACTGCCGAATAGTCCAGCGAATCTTTAATGACGGCTGGCAGGGTGCACTCCAAGTATGCCACCACCTGCTGGTTCAGGTTCTGCTCTATGTCTAGTTGCTGGTGAGTAGTTTCTTCACTATTTGGGTGAAGAAAACTGCTCATCAGTGACTCTTAACAGGCTGCTGCCATGCCCTGCTCAGTTTATGTGCAGAGGTCTGCCAGGTTAGCAGCACGTGTGTAGCCTTTTGTTTTTGTTTTGGAAGTTGAGCTGTATCCGCCTCCCTTCAGGTGCACTGGGTGGGGTCGTTGGTATGAGTTTAAATTACGCCCACTCCCAGTGTCCTGTGCGGGTTATAGCTTCTGTCTTGCTGAGAGGAAGGAAGGATTTGCTGATCCTGCTCACTAACTAGATAAGTTGGTTTTGTTTTTCTTGTGATTGTCTGTCTAGGCTGTTAGAGAGACCTCCTGGTCCTGAGGGAGCAGGCTGCCTCTTTCCCCCTTTTCACCATCTTAGGGATTTTAGGGTATCTTCAGCCTAGGCACGAGGACACGTTCATCCCCACCTTCAGGGTCTGAACGTGGGCATAGAAGTCTAGGGAGAGCTGGTAGGGAGTTGTCAGGAGGTGACCTTTATCCCCAGATTCTTGCCTAGACACTTGTTTGGTTGTGTTCTGTGTATCTTGTATCCTGTCCAGCGTGACAGCTGCTGCTGATAGAGCTGGTACTGCTCCTGCCACCCCACCCACCCCTCCCCAGCAGCCATGGCAGTGAGCGTGACCCCGGTCAGACCTCGGGAGGATGGACGATGGCGCAGATAGGCAGCGGCCAACTGACTTACTTTCAGCGAGTGTAAAAAAGGCCCTAATTTTTGACCGGTAGCAAGGGTCCAACATGGTGGAGAGCCAGAAGTCATCCCTCTGCCGAATGATGACAATTCGGCTGTCATTACGCAAGCAAGTGAGCATGCATCATTTGTGCAGGTGACTCGGAGGGACTCCCTGCCTCCATCTCCATTGCATACTGCCACGGTGTCTGGGTCCTCTGCCTCATCTTCCTCATCGCCCTCTAGCTCCTCTTGCTGGTCCTGCCCCTCCTCTCCTGTAACCTGTGTGGAAAAACCACCCATTTTGCTACACATTACTTGTGCTCCAATGTCCTCCTCCTCCTCCTCCAGTTCAGCCCCCACAGGGCTCATGTGGCAGTGAGATATAGGCACCAGTTCTCCAGTCCCCTAACTAGCCAGATTTACCAGCATTTGTTCCAGGACATGAAGCAGTTTAATGACACTGTTCATCCTGTAGTCACGCATGAGCTGCTACTGGCTGACATCGAAGTTACACAGGGAAGTACTGCTGTCTGCTTGGATCATCAAGAAATTGTTTATGGCCTTTCTCTCTTCGTATAGTCGGTCCAACATATGGAGGGTGGAATTCCAACGGGTAGAAACGTTGCATATCAGCCTATGTTGGGGGATGCCGTTCTGTAGCTGTAGCTCAAGGAGGGTGTGCTTTGCGGTGTACAAGTGGCTGAAGTGCATGCAAAGTTTCCTGGCCATTTTTAGGATGTCTTGCAAATGGGTGGAAGACTTAATGAACCGCTTGACAACCAGATTGAACACGTGTGTCATGGAACCATGAACCAGACGTGCAACAGAGATAAGTGGAAATAAGAAGACTTTATTGAAAAGCAAGCTGTAAGCAAAAGTCCAAACGGATGGCTAAACCGAAGCAGGGTCTTGCGTAGACAGAGGTCAGGAACCAGAAGGGTAGTCAGACGAAGCCTGGATCAGGAACCAGCAGGGTAGTCAGACGAAGCCAGGATCAGGAACCAGCAGGGTAGTCAGACGAAGCCAGGATCAGGAACCAACGGGGTAGTCAGACGAGGCCAGGATCAGGAACCAGAAGCAGCAGCAGTCTTAGAAGCATGTGAACACAGGAGGACCAAGCAAGGAACTGAAGCCACAGACCTCCTATATATGAGCTAGGCATCCAGCTCCTCCCAGTGGGAAGGAGAAGCCGCAGGGTGGGAGGCTACAAGAAACCCAGAAACCAAGATGGCCGCCAGCACATGTCAAACGAAGGAGAACAGTGAGAAGGTAAGACCATGACAGTACCTCCCCCTCAAGGGCCCCTCCTCCGCGGAGTAAGGAACGGTTTCTGAGGGAAGCGTGCGTGGAAGGCTCGGAGCAAAGCAGGAGCATGGACATCTGCGGAGGGAACCCAGGAACGCTCCTCTGGACCATAACCACGTCCAATGGACCAAAAACTGCAACCGACCGCGGACCAGGCGTGAGTCCAGGATATTGCTCACTTCATATTCCTCACGATTGCCCACTTGGACCGGACGGGGCCGAGGAACCGAGGAAGTGAAACGATTACACACCAATGGCTTCAACAGGGAGACATGAAACACGTTGGAGATCCGCATGCCAGGAGGAAGCGCAAGGGCATAGGCTACCGGGTTTACCCTGCGAAGCACTCGGAAGGGACCAACAAAGCGAGGCGCCAGCTTGGGAGTGGGCACTCGAAGGTTGAGGTTGCGGGTGGACAACCATACACGGTCTCCGACCTGGTAGGAAGGAGCGGGCGCTCGTCTGCGATCAGCCTGGAGTTTCTGGCGCTGCGCAGAGACCTCAAGGGACCTCTGGATCTGTACCCAAGAAGCACGTAGGACGGAAAGGTGATCCTCCACAGCCGGAATATCCTGGGGAGAGAATACCTCCGGTAACACGGCAGGTTGGAACCCATAATTGGCCATGAAGGGAGACGTCCCAGAGGAAGAGTTCACCGCCGTGTTCCTGGCAAACTCAGCCCAAGGCAGGAGGTCAACCCAATTGTCTTGGTGATCGGAGACATAGCAACGAAGGAATTGCTCCAAGGCCTGATTGGATCGTTCTGCGGCCCCATTGGACTGAGGGTGGTAGGCCGAGGAGAAAGAGAGATGAATCCCCAACTGGGAGCAAAAGGCGCGCCAGAACCTGGACACAAACTGACTCCCCCGATCCGACACAATCTCCTTGGGCAAACCGTGCAACCGGAAGACCTCCCTGGCGAAAATCGTGGCCAACTCTTGTGCAGAGGGTAACTTCTTGAGAGGAACACAGTGGCACATTTTGGAAAACCGATCCACAATCATGAGAATGACCGTATGGCCTCGGGATGCAGGGAGGTCCACAATGAAATCCATCCCCAGGTATGACCATGGGCGCTCCCCGGTGGCTATGGGTTGCAAAAGGCCCAACGGAAGGTGCCGAGGGGACTTACTCTGGGCACAAACGGAGCATGCCGCTACATATGCGGCAATGTCGGAACGTAGAGAAGGCCACCAGAACAGACGTGAAACAGCCCAGGACAGCTGATTCTTCCAGGATGCCCCGCGGCCTTGGAGTTATGGTAGGTTCGCAACAACCGAGTGCGCAACTCCTCAGGCACAAAACACCTGCCGTTGGGTCTCCCAGAGGGAGCACCAGATTGAGCCGCCAAAATCTGCTCACCCAGGGGAGAGGTCAGGCTGGTGCGAATGGCGGCCAGGATCTGATTCGGAGGTATGACCGAAGTCGGAATCGACTCCTCCCCGGACAGCTCGGAGTACTGCCGTGATAAGGCATCCGCTCTGATGTTCTTGGAACCGGGTAGGTAGGAGACCACGTAATTAAAACGTGACAAGAACAGAGCCCATCTGGCCTGACGTGGTGTCAATCTCTTGGCCTCAGAAAGGTAGGTCAGATTCTTGTGGTCCGTCAGGATGAGAACCGGAACCACCGAACCCTCGAGCAAGTGCCTCCATTCTTTAAGGGCCTGCACGATGGCCAATAACTCCCTGTCACCAATCTGATAGTTGCACTCCGCGGAAGACAGTTTCCGGGAGTAAAACCCACAGGGAAGCAGAGGACCCTCGGGTGTTCTACGCTGAGACAGAAGGGCGCCTACTCCCGTCTCAGACGCGTCCACCTCGAGGACAAAGGGCAACCCAGGGTTGGGATGCGACAGAATCGGAGCCGACACAAAGGCGGACTTTAGAGCCTCAAAAGCTCGGATGGCCTCGAGCGGCCAGACCTGGAAATTACTGCCCTTCCTGGTCAGATCCGTGAGAGGCTTGGCTAGCATAGAAAAGTCCCTGATGAACTTCCGATAATAATTGGCGAAGCCCAAAAAGCGCTGCAGGGCACGGAGACCACTGGGCTGGGGCCACTGTAAGACAGCCGAAACCTTCTCAGGATCCATGGAGAACCCCTCAGCGGAAATGATGTAACCTAAGAAGGTTACCTGGGATCGGTGAAACTCGCATTTCTCAAGCTTACCGAACAGCCTGTTCTCTCGTAACCGTTGCAACACTCGTCTGACATCCATAATGTGGGCCTCCATGGATTCAGAATATACCAAGATGTCATCCAAATAGACCACCACACACTGCTGCAACAGGTCACGGAAAACATCGTTGATGAATTCCTGGAAGACTGCGGGCGCATTGCACAACCCAAAGGGCATAACCAAGGATTCATAATGACCGGTCCTGGTGTTAAACGCGGTCTTCCACTCATCGCCCGCCTTGATCCTTACCAGGTTATATGCCGCCCTCAGGTCGAGTTTGGTAAAGACCGTGGCCCCTTTGAGGCGATCGAACAGCTCGGAAATCAAGGGTATCGGGTAAGCGTTCTTGATCGTGATGCGATTGAGACCCCTGTAATCGATACAAGGCCTCAACTCACCGCCCTTCTTTTTCACAAAGAAAAATCCAGCCCCTGCCGGGGACGAGGATTTGCGAATGTGTCCGCGTGAAAGCGCCTCCCTCACGTACTCCTCCATGGCCTCATTCTCCGCTACCGACAGTGGGTAGACTTTGCCACGAGGAGGAACGGCACCAGATTGTAACTCTATGGCACAATCGTATGGGCGGTGCGGAGGTAGGGCAACCGCGCGCACCTTATCGAATACATCCCGGTACTCTTCGTATTCAGGAGGCAACAGAGAGTCCGAGGAAGTACACAGCAACTTGACAGGCCCATGGATGCAACTAGCCCCACACTGCGGTGACCACGAGAGGATCTCGGCCGATCTCCAATCGAAAGTCGGATTATGCTTCTGGAGCCAGGGGTACCCCAAGACCACCGAGTAGTGTGGAGACGAAATCACCTGGAGACAGACCGACTCTCTGTGAACGGCACCAATGGCTATCCCCACTGGAAGGGTCTCATGAGTCACGTGTGGCAGCAGAAGGGGTCTGCCGTCTATCGCCTCAAGAGCCAGTGGGGAACCTCGAGGCTGCAGAGGAATGGAATTGGCGGCAGCGAACACACTATCAATGAACAAACCACCAGCACCAGAGTCCACCAACGCCTGGGTCGTCACCGAGCCCCCGACCCAGGAGAGGACAACAGTGATCAGTGGTTTGTCAACACGGGAAACCGGGGACGAGGAGACTCCACCCAAGATCTGCCCCCGACAGGATCTCAGGTGCGAGCGTTTCCCGGACGGTTCGGACATGCCAACCGAAAATGCCCACCGAGACCACAGTACATGCATCGGCCCTCGCGTCTCCGGAGTACCCTCTCCCCCTCGGACAGGCGAGCAAACCCCAGCTGCATGGGTTCACCCCCAGACAAGTCATCCCCAGGAGGCGTGGGAGGAGAGGGAGGCACGGGTGGGACAGCAAACGTAGGCGCCAATCTGTTAGAAGGCCTCCGCAGGCTCTCCTTAAAGGAAGGTCTCTCCCTGAGTCTGGTGTCAATCAAAATCAGGAAAGAAATAAGAGACTCGAGCTCCACTGGTAGGTCCTTAGCTGCAACCTCATCCTTCAAGGCATCCGAGAGACCATGAGAGAAAGCAGCGACCAGAGCCTCATTATTCCAGCCCACCTCTGCTGCCAGGGTACGAAACTCAATGGCGTATTCAGCTACGGATCGTGAACCCTGTCTGATGGACATAAGGAGCTTCGCAGCAGAGGCAGCACGAGCCGGCACATCGAATACCTTCCGAAGAGAAGCAACAAAACCGGAAAACTCGGCAACCACCGGATTGTTGTTCTCCCATAAAGGGCTGGCCCAGGCCAAGGCCTTGTCCGAGAGCAGCGAGATCAAGAAGCCCACCTTTGATCTCTCAGTAGGAAAGGCATGTGGCAGCAACTCGAAATAAATGCCCACCTGGTTAAGGAAACCTCGGCACTGAGTTGGCTCTCCCCCAAAGCGCTGTGGAAGGGGGGCAGAACCGGTCATACCCCGAGACACCGCAGGCGCAGCAACAGGTGTCGGGGTAGACTCTGGCGCAACAACCGGAGCGGCAGTAGGAGCGGGCCCAGGAGCGACAACCGACCCAACGGCAACGGAAGCGAAATGAGCCGTGCGTTCAAGCAGGGTTTGCAACGCCACAGCGAACCGACCCAACAGGTGATCCTGCTGATCAAGTCTGGCAACCAGCGTAGGTAGCGAGGATGGCCCTGTACCGTCAAAATTCATGGCTTGGTCCTAATGTCATGGAACCATGAACCAGACGTGCAACAGAGATAAGTGGAAATAAGAAGACTTTATTGAAAAGCAAGCTGTAAGCAAAAGTCCAAACGGATGGCTAAACCGAAGCAGGGTCTTGCGTAGACAGAGGTCAGGAACCAGAAGGGTAGTCAGACGAAGCCTGGATCAGGAACCAGCAGGGTAGTCAGACGAAGCCAGGATCAGGAACCAGCAGGGTAGTCGGACGAAGCCAGGATCAGGAACCAACGGGGTAGTCAGACGAGGCCAGGATCAGGAACCAGAAGCAGCAGCAGTCTTAGAAGCATGTGAACACAGGAGGACCAAGCAAGGAACTGAAGCCACAGACCTCCTATATATGAGCTAGGCATCCAGCTCCTCCCAGTGGGAAGGAGAAGCCGCAGGGTGGGAGGCTACAAGAAACCCAGAAACCAAGATGGCCGCCAGCACATGTCAAACGAAGGAGAACAGTGAGAAGGTAAGACCATGACAACGTGTGCCATGCAGGGTGCATGGCTCAACCCTCCCTTGACGCAGCACCGACACCATGTTCTTCTCATTGTCAGTCACCATGGTTCTGATTCTGAGTTGTCGCGGAGAAAGGCAGGATTTGATTTCTTGATGAAGGACATGGAGCAGTTCCTCCCCTGTGTGACTCCGTTAGCCCAGGCAAACCAGATGCATAACAGCGTGAGAGGGATGAGATGGGTCGCACATGGCTTGCATACACTACATGCCTCCAACATAATTCTTGAATCTCTACATGAAAATAATGTATTTGCTGTAAATCGCGAGAGGGGCATAGTTGGAGACATTGACTTCACAAGGGATGCAGAGCAGCAGAGTTTAGCCACCTCTATTTGCTTCACGCTGTTTACTGCTCCTATATTTAAATTGGGGTAACCAGCTTCAGATTCCTCTGATGTGTATGCCTATGGAGTCCTTTTGTTATGGCTTTGCACAGGAAGCAAGAATGTTATGCACAATTCTGATGGAACTCCTGATCTTGAGAAACTGGACTTGGACTCCAAAGCAGAGGCTCTCCTGTCATGTCTTGTGTGCTGTGGAGATCGAATGCAGACGGAACAGATAAAAACACATGAATATTTTCAACTTACTGAAGCTGCTCGATTTAATTGTGAATAGATGGTAAAGGCAAAGTCTGCTGGTGTGTTGTCATCAGCGTCTTAATTTTGTTTACTTACAGATAGGGCGATTTGTCACAAAGACCGAGATTGTCCGAACGGTGTGTTGTCTTCCTGACGCTCGAGTTCGACACATCTCGGATAGGGTTCACAGATTACTAGAAGGGGCTGGAGAAGATCCAGCGGTCATGGTCCATATCGGAACCAATGACAAAGTTAGAGGCAGGTGGAGTGTGCTTAAAAATGATTTTAGGGATTTAGGTCAAAAGCTTAGGGCAAGGACCTCAAAGGTAGTATTTTCCAAAATACTGCCTGCACCACGAGCCACACAAGAAAGGCAGTGGGAGATTAGGGAGGTTAACAAGTGGCTCAAGAACTGGTGTAGGAAGTAGGGGTTTGGGTTCCTGGAGAACTGGGCCGACTTCTCTCGGCTACAGGCTCTATCATAGGGATGGGCTGCACCTCAATGGGGAAGGGTCAGCTGTGTTGGGGGAGAAGATAACTAGAAGGTTGGAGGAGTGTTTAAACTAGGGACTGGGGGGAGGTTATTACGTTATTGGAGGGACAAGATAGTGCAGATACTGTAGAGACCTGGGGCAAGGTAATGGGACTGGGGAGGAGTGGAAGGAAACATTTCAGAAGGAAAGGTGTAGGGTAAAAAATATACATAAACCTTAAATATATATATACTAATGCCAGAAGCCTGACTAAAAAACTGGGGAACTGAAATTAGTGATGTGCGAGGAGGACTAGGACATAGTGGGAATAACTGAGAAATGGCTGGATGATAGTTATCACTGGGCAGTTTATGTACAGGGTTACAGTCTGTTTAGAAAGGATTGCCAAAACCGGAGAGGGGGAGGGGTCTGCCTTTATGTAAAGTCCTGTCTAAAGCCCACAGTCCAAGAAGATATAAGTGAGGGACGTGAACATGTGGCGTCACTGTGGGTAGAAATACATGGAGGCAAAAACAATAATAAATTACTAATAGGAGTTTATTATAAACCACCTAATATACCAGAGTCCACAGAAAGTCTACTACTAAATGAGATAGACGAGGCGGCAAATCATAATGAGGTCGTTATTATGGGGGGCTTCAACTACCCAGATATAGACTTGGAAACTGAAACCTGTACATCTCATAAAGGAAACAGGTTCTTGGCAATAACCAAAGACAATTACCTTTCCCAACTGGTTCAGGATCCGACTAGAGGGACAGCCATACTAGACTTAGTATTAACCAATAGACCTGGGAAATAGTGACCATAAAGTAATAACCTTCCAATTATTATTCAAAAGAGTGTTTCTTCAAGGAGGAACAAAAATACCAAACTTCAAAAAAGCTAAATTTAGCCAACTAAGAGAGGCCATAGGCCTAACTAACTGGGACAAAGTCCTCAAAAACAAAAATACAGCCATAAAATGGGATATTTTTAAAAGCATTCTAAATTCTAATTGTGAGAGGTACATACCTTATAAAAGGTTAAGGAACAAGAAGAAACCAATGTGGATAAATAGAACTGTAAAGAAAGCAATAAATGACAAAAAGAAAGCATTTAAATCACTAAAACAGGAGGGTAGTGAGGAAGCACTAAAAAACTATAAGGAAAAAAATAGAACATGTAAAATACAAATAAAAGCAGCCAAACTAGAGACCGAGAGATTAATTGCCAAAGAGAGCAAAACTAACCCTAAAATCTTTTTTAATTATATAAATGGTAAAAAGTATAAATCTGAAGGTGGCCCTCTGCAGATTTATGAGGGGGGGAGTTGTAGAGAGCGAGGAGGAAAAAGCAAAGCTATTAAATATTCACTGAAAAAAATTAACTGTCAGATGAAATGCAGAATGTAAAATTTTATTCCCCATTAAAAGTGCCCTGTCTGACCCAGGAAGAAGTACAGCGGTGTCTTAAAAATATTAAAATAGACAAATCGCCAGGACTGGATGGCATACACCCCCGTATCCTAAGGGAATTAAGTAATGTCATAGCCAGACCCTTATTTCTGACACTTAAGGACTCTATACTGACAGGGAGTGTTCCACAGGATTGGCACATAGCAAATATGGTGCCAATATATTTAAAAAGGGTCCAAAAACAGAGCCCGGAAACTATAGGCCGGTAAGTTTAACATCCGTCGTGGGTAAACTGTTTGAAGGTTTTCTAAGACATGCTATCTTGGAGTGCCTCAATTAAAATAAGCAAATAACGCCATATCAGCATGGCTTCACGAGGAATTGGTCATGTCAAACTAATTTAATCAGTTTCCATGAGGAGGTGAGTTCTAGACTTGACAGCGGCGAATCAATGGATGTCGTGTATCTGGACTTCTCCAAAGCATTTGACACTGTACCACATAAAAGGTTAGTATATAAAATGAGAATGCTCGGACTAGGAGAAAATGTCTGTATGTTGGTAAGTAACTGGCTCAGTAATAGAAAACAGAGGTTAGTTATTAACGGTACACACTCAGATTGGGTCACTGTCACTAGTAGAGTACCTCAGGGGTCAGTACTGGGCACTATCCTCTTCAATATATTTATTAATGATCTTGTAGAAGGCTTGCACAGTAAAATATCAATTTTTGCAGATGACACTAAACTGTGTAAAGTAATTGACACAGAAGAGGACAGTATACTGCTACAGATGGATCTGGATAGATTGGAGGCTTGGGCAGAGAAGTGGCAGATGAGGTTTAACACTGACAAATGTAAGGTTAAGCACATGGGAAGGAATAATGCAAGTCACCTGTACATACTAAATGGTAAAACACTGGGTAACACTGACAAAGACCTAGGAATTTTAGTAAACAGCAAACTAAGCTGTAAAAACCAGTGTCAGGCAGCTGCTGCCAAGGCCAATAAGATAATGGGTTGCATCAAAAGGGGAATAGATGCCCGTGATGAGAACATAGTCCTACCACTTTACAAATCACTGGTCAGACCACACATGGAGTACTGTGTACAGTTCTGGTCTCCTGTAAACAAGGCAGACATAGCAGAGTTAGAGAGGATTCAGAGGAGGGCAACAAAAGTAATAACTGGAATAAGGGAACTACAGTACCCTGAAAGATTATCAAAATTAGGGTTATTCAGTTTAGTAAAAATACGACTGAGGGGAGATTTAATTACTTTGAATAACTATATCAGGTGTCTGTACATCATCTATTTATCCCCAGGACTGTGACTGTGACAAGTGGACATCCTCTGCACCTAGAGGAAAGAAGATTTGTACACAAACATAGAAGAGGATTCTTTACAGTAAGAGCAGTGAGACTATGGAACTCTCTGCCTGAGGAGGTGGTGATGGTGAGTTCACTAAAAGAGTTCAAGAGGGTCCAAGGCCTGCCCTGAACCGAAGGTGGCTCTCACGGATGTTTGTACACCTACATAGAAGATGATTCTTTAAGGTAAGAGCAGTGAGACTATGGAACTCTCTGCCTGAGGAGGTGATAGGGAATTCACTAAAAGAGTTCAAGAGGGGCCTGGATGTATTTCTGGAGTGTAATAATATTACAGGCTATAGCTACTAGAGATGGGTCGTTGATCCAGGGAGTTATCTGATTGCCTGAATGGAGTCGGGAAGGAATTTAAAATTGGCTTCTACCTCACAGTTTTTTTTTTTGCCTTCCTCTGGATCAACTTGCAGGATAACAGGCCGAACTGGATAGACAAATTTACTTTGTAAAGTCTGCTGGTGTGTTGTCATCAGTGTCTTCATTTTGTTTACTGCAGGACCCACGACGATGTAATTCAGTCCATACATCCAAAGGAGGTCTACAATCACCCATCAATTTTCCCCAAAAAAGCCTGTTTCACATAAAAAGTTTCAGCACTATGTAATTCGGTCCATACAGCAAAAGGAGGTCCACAATCACCCATCAGTAAAAAAAAAAAAGCCTGTTTCACATAAAAAAATGTCACCACTACGTAATTCAGTCCATACCACAAAAAGGGCTTTACCACATATAACTGCACCGCTGAACGAAAAATAGGCCCTTATTTTTTTCCACTTTTACACTACAAAAGGTTTTTCAACATATAAGTGCAACGCTAAACGGCAAATATATTTTTCTTTTCCCACTAATACACGGTAAACAGAGCTTTATAATATATAACTGCACCATTGAACGTCAATTAGGCCCTAATTTTTTTCCACTTTTACAAGCCACAAAAGGCTTTACAACAGATAACTTCACCGCTGAGTGGCAAATATATTTTTTCTTTTTCCGCTAATACACCCCACAAAAGGCTTTACAACAGATAACTGCACCGCTGAGCGGCAAATATATTTTTTCTTTTTCCGCTAATACACGCCACAAAAGGCTTTACAACAGATAATTGCACCGCTGAGTGGCAAATACTTTTTTTTATTTTTCCGCTAATACACGTCACAAAAGGCTTTATAACAGATAACTGCACTGCTCAGCGGCAAAAATATTTTTTATTTTTTCACTAATACACGCCACAAAAGGCTTTAGAACAGATAACTGCACCGCTGACCGGCAAATATATTTTTTCTTTTTCCGCTAATACACGCCACAAAAGGCTTTAGAACAGATAACTGCACCGCTGAGCGGCAAATACATATTTTCTTTTTCCGTTAATACACGCCACAAAAGGCTTTACAACAGATAACTGCACCGCTGAGCGGGAAATATATATTTTTTATTTTTCCACTAATACACGCCACAAAAGGCTTCACAACAGATAACTGTACCGCTGAGCGGCAAATATATTTTACTTTTGCCACTAATACACGACAAAAAGGGCTGTAATTTTAGCACTTCACCACACAACAGCTAATAAGCCCTTTTTTCCCACTAATACAAGCCCAAAAATGCTTTAGAACATATAACTGCACCGCACAAGGGCAAATAAAACGTATAAATATTTCCTTGTAATAACCCCTGTTAATGCCTGCATCAAACAACACTTGCACCCTAATAAGAATGGTTTGCTGGAATTACAGAGTTTTATAATGGCAATTTGGATCCCCAGTCAGTGCAGCAAGATGTAATCGGATTGTTCCTATTACCCAGGCTGTAACCTCCCCTACTGAACCATGTTCAACATAAATGTTGCAGAATGATTCCTCCCTATCCTTTCCCCACTCCTTGAATAATCTTTCCCTGCACTTGTAAATCATTTTTTTAGCACAATGACGTTTTTTATAACACTGTCCCTAGCGCCTGCATACGTCTCTCCCTGCACTAAGTGCACTGGTAAATGGCAGAATCTAAGATGGCTGAAGCTATTTATAGGGCTGTGACATCACAGGGCTGGCTGGCTGCTGATTGGCTGCATGCATGGTATTATGGGTGATCCCGCCTTCCCAGAGTTCCTGTCACGGTCCCTTAGGTGATTGATGTCAGGAGATCGAGGAAAATGGCTGAGCGCGAAGGAATCTAACAGCCTCCTTGATTTCTCTTGATTCAGTGTTGATAGGGTTAAGGACCACTTCCCTTGTCTCAGCTGTTGCTCAGTGGTCATCACTTCTACCCTTTATAGTCTGACCTCACCCTTCTAACTATGTGGTAGATTGCTTCATTTGTTTTTGGAAAGAGCTGGAGTGTGGTTCTTTCTGAGTTCCTGCTCATCCTTCTACAACAGAAGCTAAGTGTCTCAGAGTTTGTACGTTGAGGCATAGTGGCTTTTCCCTTCCCACCCTGGTTGTTGGTGTGGTGTTTACTCCTTTACCTCATCCGTGACATAATCTACCGCCATAACCGCCATTATTTTTCAGGTTAGTGCAGCTATGGATTCCATGTCTGCACTGGTCGAACAGATGCAGGGGCTGTCTTTGGAGGTAGCAGACCTCCGCACGAGTCTTACAGATTCAGAAACCACAGGCGGCTGGTTCCGATGGTGGGTCCCAGGCCTGCCCTGAACCGAAGGTGGCTCTCCCGGACATTTGCCATGCAAATGATAGGAAAAAAAAACGGACGCGGACGCTGATGACAATCTTGTGTGCCTCCGTGTTTTTTTACGGACCCATTGACTTAAATGCGTCCGCGAACCGTTGTCCATGAAAAAAATAGGACAGGTCCTATTTTTTTCACGGACTGGAAACACGGATCACTGACGCGGATGACAAACGGTGCATTAGCCGAGTTTTCCACAGACCCATTGAAAGTCAATGGGTCCGTACTAAATCACAAAAAACGGAACAATGGACACGGAATGAAACAACGGTCGTGTGCATGAGGCCTTGTTGTGTCCCGTGTCCATTGTTCCGTTTTCCGTGATTTTCTGCGGACCCATTGACTTTCAATGGGTCCGTGGAAAACTCGGCTAATGCACCGTTTGTCGTCCGTGATCCGTGTTTTCAGTCCGTGAAAAAAATATGACCTGTCCTATTTTTTTCACGGACAATGGTTCGCGGACCCATTCAAGTCAATGGGTCATTTTTTTTCCTATCATTTGCATGGCAAACTTGACTTAGATTTTTTTTTACTTTCCTTCATGTCTGGAGATCCTCCAAAAATAAAGGAAGACACACGGAAACAAAAACGGACACGGATCACGGAACAACGGAACCCCTTTTGCGGACCGCAAAAAAATACTGTCGTGTGCATGAGGCCTTACCTTGAGTCGGCTTAACGACTGAATCCAAGGCAGGCCAGATGGTTTTTCACCAGATTTAACTTCATTGTCACCTACCACCCTGGGGTTAAGAACTTCAAAGCAGAAGCTTTGTCGCGCAGCTTTCCGGGGGGGGGGGGGGGGGGTGATTCTAAAGATCCTAGTCCTATTTTGTCTGAAGGGGTAGTCATATCTGCCCTATATCCTGATCTTGAGGATAATATCAGGACTCTTGTCCTCCAGGAAAATTGTTTGTTCTCTCAGACTTATGTCACGAGGTATTTGAGGAACATCACTGTACTGTCTTGGCTGGACACCCTGGGAGTAAATCCATGGTCGATCTCATCTCCCATGGTCGATCTCATCTCGCGCAGATTTTGGTGGCCGGGGTTGCGTAAGTGTGTTGAGGACTATGTGTCAGCCTGTTGTACCTGTGCTCGTGCTAAGGTGACACATACTCAGCCTTCTGGATCTCTGCTTCCGTTACCCATCCCGTCCAGACCTTGTACGCATTTCTTCATGGACTTTATCATGGATTTACCGAATTCTTCAGGAAAAACCGTGATCCTGGAGGTAATTGATCGGTTTAGCAAAATGGCGCATTTTATGCCCGCTCTACCTAATACCAAAACTCTTGCACAGGTGTTTGTCGATAACATTGTGAAACTACATGGCATTCCCTCTGATGTGATGTCTG
Source organism: Bufo gargarizans (assembly GCF_014858855.1). NCBI lineage: Eukaryota > Metazoa > Chordata > Amphibia > Anura > Bufonidae > Bufo > Bufo gargarizans. Next base: position 63,061,525 of record NC_058086.1, on the reverse strand, counting down.
ATCGGGGGACTCAGTTTGTTTCCAGATTCTGGAAAGCATTCTGTACTCGACTGGGGGTACAATTGTCCTTTTCTTAGGCTTTTCATCCTCAGTCGAATGGACAGACGGAGCGCACCAAATCAGAATCTGGAAACTTACTTGAGATGTTTTGTTTCGGAGAAAAGGAGGAATGGTCTTCATTCTTGTTGTTAGCTAAGTTTGCCATTAATAACCGTAGACAGGAGTCCACTGATAAGTCGACGTTTTTTGGGGCATATGGATTCCATCCGTAGTTTGGAACATTTTCTGGTTCTCAAACTTCCGGAAATTCCTGAGAAGGAACGATTTTCCTCTTCTTTGTCTTCGATTTGGCAGAAAATTCTAAATAACCTGAAAAAGATGGGCAACAGGTATAAGCGTGTGGCTGACAGGAGACTTATGAATGGTCCAGACCTGAGAGCGGGTGATTTTGTGTGGCTGTCCACAAGAAACATTAAGCTTAAGGTACCTTCTTGGAAGTTGGGCCCAAGATTTATTGGTCCATATAAGATCACTGCCATTGTTAACCCTGTAGCCTTCCGTCTTGAACTTCCTCAGGCTTTGAAAATTCATAATGTATTTCATAAGTCGTATGTGTCCAACCCGTTGAGCCATCCTCCTTGCCTCCCACTCCTGTCTTGGTGGACGGTAATTTAGAATTTCAAATCAGCAGTATTGGGGACTCCCGAGCTCTGTAGATCCCTCCAGTATCTCGTCCACTGGAAGGGTTATGGACCAGAGGAGAGGATGTGGGTTCCAGCGGCCGATGTTAATGCCAATCGTCTGGTGAAGGCCTTTCACAAAGTCCATCCTGATAAGGTCGGTCCTGGGTGCCCGGAGGTCACCTGTAGAAGGGGGGGTATTGTCACCGTCCCTCAGGTGACTGATGTCAGGAGATCAAGGAGAATGGCTGAGCGTGGAGGAATCTAACAGCCCCCTTGATTTCTCTTGATTCAGCGTTGATAGGGTTAATGACCACTTCCCTTGTCTCAGCTGTTGCTCAGTGGTCATCAATTCTACCCTTTATAGCAGGCATCCTCAAACTGTGGCCCTCTAGCTGTTGCAAAACTACAACTCCCAGCATGCCCGAACAGCCTACAGGTATCAGCCTACAGCAGGGCATTGTGGGACAGCTGGAGGGCCGCAGTTTGAGGATGCCTGCTTTATAGTCTGACCCCACCCTTCTGACTATGCGGTAGATTGCCTTATTTGGTTTTGGAAAGAGCTGGAGTGTGGTTCTCCTTGAGTTCCTGCTCATCCTTCTACAACAGAAGCTAAGTGTCTTGCTTGTTTTTATTTTGTCTTTTCCCCTTGGTTGTAGTTACTAGGCCTCAGGGAGACAGACGCTTGTTCCTTCATCGTGGAAGGAACGGGTTGTCTCAGCCCTGCCAATATCTTTAGGACTCCTCAGGGTCTCCAGGGCTTCCAGGTTCCTGTGTATGGAAATTTCTACCTTCAAGGGGTGCCCATACGGTTAAGATTCAGGGCCAGAAGTAGGGTTCTTTAGGTGGTGACCCTTTACCTTCCTAAACGTTGAGGCCTAGTGGCTTTTCCCTCCCCCCTGGTTGTCGGTGTGGTGTGTTTACTCCTTTACCCCATCCGTGACAGTTCCTTTCTCCATGTCCTCACACGTGCAGCAGCGATTTTAGGAAACCACGAAGCGTGAGGAAATTCGGCTTCCGTGCAAATCAAATTTTTCCTGAAATCCGGATCCAATTCCACTTCGTCAGCTTTGATTAGTTCATCTCTAGTTATAACATAAAATAATAAAGTTCGGGTCCCCATGACTTCAATGGGGTTCAAGGTCAATTTTGGGGTCCGAACCCGAACTTTGACCTGAAGTTTGGTCAAACCCGGCGAACCCGAACTTCCATGGGTTTACTCATCCCTACACGTTTCAATGTAAATTATTAGCCAATTGCTTAAAGGGGTTGTCTTATCTCAGACATGGGGACATATCACTAAGATATGCCCCCATTGTCTGATAGGTACGGGTCCCACCGCTTGGACCCGCACCTATATCGAGAACAGAGCCCTGCAAAGTGGTGCCTGGAGAACAATGGTCTGGCCACTATAACGCCCCAAAGGGGCATTACCACTTCTGCTCTGCACCCTGCTACTTTACTGGTTAACCTCAAGTCATCATGTGTATTTATTTCAGGTCCAAACACTGTGTATTACCTATTTTGTAACTGTTTATGTTCACATGTAATGTGCCTGGTTCACCAGCAAGTGGCAGAAAACACGGCTAAGCTACAGGTACATAGAATGGAGCTTTCATGTATTCCATTCTAACCCCCCTCTGTGGAGGAGTGGGTGAGTCCCACTTTCTGCAGGAAGCGTGGGTCCAAGTTTAGTTGCAGTCTAGCTTACCCCCAGCTAATGGAAGGAAGCAAGTGCTGGGCACGTCTCTGCTGGACGTTCCCAGGCCAAGTAAAGCCAAGACAGCCAGAGCACCTTCAGCTCTGCTGGATATGGAGACCGCTGTTTGGAGCCTCAGGAGCCAGGAGGAGATTTCCCTAGCCTAATTAAGAGACAGACTACAAAGAGAAAAGTTGCAGCATAAAGAATAATCTAAGTTATACAGCAAGCCTGTGAGTACAGCAGAGTCAGAGAGCAACAGATATAGCAGAGTTCGCCTGCCATTTTAATGCTAAAGCCTGCTGGGACCAAGACAAAGTTTGAACACTGTTTTTGATGACCATTTATTCAAGTAAAGCTGCTATTGAACTTCATACCAGGTCTGGACTCAAGATACTTCTTTCATCCCTCACTTACTGCCCTCTATTTTTCTGCTTCGGAGCCAACGCCTGGGATTCCAGCTGTATCCAAGTAGGAGCACCGTGACACTCGCACTCAACATAAAGGGACATTTTAGGAGACCCTATACCCCTCGGCCATTCTTACACCTGGGTACTCATGTCATCTTTAGGGCCCCAGGGGGCAGCCCGCTGCACCGCCACTGAGCACTCTTCCCATAGGAGTGAATGGGAGCGCCCCGCTCCTATTTACTTCTATAGGCCCGACGGAAATTGCCGAACCAGCCCCATAGAAATGAATAGAGGGCAGCTGCGCATGTGCAGTGTGCCCAACACCACTTTTGGGGCTCCATTCTCGATATAGGCGGTGGGATCCGCACCTATCAGACAATGGGGCACATCCTAGCAATATGCCCCATTGTCTGAGATGAGACCATCCCTTTAATATATGTAATATATGTAACTTCATTACTGGAAATATCTTTTCTTTATGATCCAAAAACAAGGACATGACTGCAAGGAGAAATTTCCTGTGGTTGCTCAAAGACTACCGAACAGCCTTCCTAGTAACGAGACCATGCAGTCTGAATCCTATATGTAGAGAACAGACATAACCTAAAGTCATATAATTGTGGGGTGCCACAACTCACAAAGACCATTTCTATTGAGGGTTATGTTAAAAAATTAATTATGTAAGCCATCAATGTGGGTCAAATGTGGATCAGTACAGGGGAGACTTATTATAAGAAGTCCTTATCATTAATATAGTAAATGATAGCTACAATTCCATAGATGCAGAATTGACAACGATCCTGGATCCTGGTTTATATAAAACATTAGCAGAGCAGCTGCACATTTTTACCAGGTCACTTGCTATTCATTATTACAGAGATGTTTTCAATAAAAAATAAAAAAAAAGGTTTGGATTCTAAAAATAGCAAATGCTGCCTTTGTAAACATCAAATCTTAACCATAGGTGACAGGGTAACGAAGCAATAGGTTACATTATAAATTAGTACAAGGGCGCCATCTGGTTGCGGAAACATGAGTTACACTATGGAATCATATACTGTATAGCACGGATAAAAATACACAACACTGGGCACAGCACCTATTGTAATCCTATGAAAAACACATGTGATAGCATTTGTAAAGGAAAGTAAGGGAAAAAAACTAGAGTGAAAAAGAAAAACTGTTCAAAAGTGAACATTCACACTGAGACCCCCTCCAAATATCCATTATAATGCATAGAGAGGAAGAGATCCAAATACATAGTACACTACTGTGAATAATCTCATATTTAAAATACCACCCTGAACACACGCATACAATCTATGGTGACAATTTAAGAACCTGACCTGTCTTTGATGCCTATAGCAACTAATAACAGCACAGATTTTTTTTCATAGAGTGCTCCTGAAACAAAACCTGTGCTGTGTTTGTTTGCTAATGGAAGCAGTTTTTTTTTTTGTTCAGACAGTTTTCATAAATCTGCTGCAATGGATTTTAATACATATCGCAATTAAAGGGGTTGTCCGGTTTCAGGAGGAAGCCAGACAATACATGCTATTTGACAGCAAGAATAGATTGTTGCTTATATGACAGATGCCGTGCTGCTTCTCTGGACATCCCGCCCTGGATCTGTTTATCTGGGTGTATTGGGGAAGTCACGTCAGCAACACATGACAGCTGCAGCCAATCATTGCCCTCAGCAGTCTACAGCTGAGAACAGTGATTGGCTGCAGCATACACCTGCTCGTCAGTGCTGCAGTTTGTAAACAAGCAGCGTCAGGAGGACCGATACAGCAGTCATTTATTTTTATTTTTTTTAAGCTATTGTAGCGATTATCCAATATTCATTAATTACAAATTTTTTAAGGACACATAGATTTTTTCTTTTTTTTTCTTTTTTATGTACCCATTCTGAAAACCCTGACTGTTCTATTTTTCCTAGTAAGAAGCAGGGCGGCACTACCTTCTTTGGATTTGTGGTGCACGTGTCTGTGGAATGGCGTCCAGACAAACGTTTCAAAGAAAAAGACCGGCACTTCGCAGATGTAGATCACAATGTAGATTTATTCAGTCACATATTCAAGTGGCATAGTGACGCGTTTCAGCACAAGTGTGCTTTCATCAGACTGCAATAAAACATCTTACACTCCAGCTATTTATACATAAATGAAACACTAAGGAACTTACATCATCAAAGGAGCATCCGCCTCCCTCATTTAATAAAAATTAGCATATCAAATAATCGCAATGAAAAATTCGCAATAGAAAATTTGCAAAAACATATCCACTCTATACTGGCGAAGATTTTCAGTCAAATAATCCATTCTTGCAGTGATTTATCACGCTGAAGACAAAAAGAAATATATTTATCGGATTGCATAAGGCCGAATGCCTTATAGGAAGCAGGACACATTGTACTCACGATTGAGGCCCCTGGGCTCCATTGTCTGAAGACGATGGATCCAGTAAGCCTCTCTTTTCAATAACAATTTATTTCTGTCACCCCCTCGACGGGGTAATGATACACCTTCAATAATCTGATACCTCAACTGCGAGATGTTGTGTTTTTTATCATGAAAATGAAGGGGTATTGGGAGTAATAAATTCTGTTTGCGGATAGTAGATTTGTGTTTACTTAGTCTGTCCTTAATTCTCATCGAGGTTTCCCCCACATATAGTAATCCACATGGACATTTAAGAATGTAAACCACAAATCTACTATCACAGGTGAACGTGCCCCTTATTGGAATATTTTCACCTGAGTGAGGGTGGGAAAGACATGAACCCTTTATAACGCTGGAACAATTTACACAATTTAAACAAGGAAAAGTGCCCCGTCTAGGTGTAGATAAAGTACTCTGTCCTCTTTCTATTTTATTGCTTCCCACGTCTGCCCGGACTATTTTATCCCTAATATTTTCTGCCCGTTTATAGCATATCATGGGTGGCCTCTGGAACTCTCCTATCCGTGGATAGGACTTAGGATAATATGTGCCAATGTTGATTAACAATAGTCCTAAGGCGCTGGGACCAGGGATGGTATTTAATCACTAAGGGGATCCTTGTTTCTTTCTTGGTTCTATCTGGTGGTGTAATCTCAGCTTTATTACGCTGTATTTTCAATAGATCAGGGGGGTAGCCTTGCTCTCTAAATTTATTGGTCATATCGTCTAATCTTATTTGACACATATCCCTATCACTAACGATCCGTCTAACCCTCTGGTATTGGGAATATGGAATAGATTCCTTGATGGTTGCTGGGTGACTACTTGAAAAGGACAGCAAACTGTTCCTATCCGTTGATTTCACAAATAAATCCGTCTGTATTTTACCTTCTTTGTCCCTAGTCACCCAGGTATCCAAAAAGGAAATTTTATCAGAACTATGGTGTACAGTGAATTTAAGTTCATCCCAGATGGAATTTAAATACGTGGTAAATTCCATAAGGGATCGGACGTCGCCCCGCCATACGCAAAAAATATCGTCGATGAATCAACGCCAAAATATACAATGTTGATGATATAGAGGGCTAGAGTAAACAAATTGACACTCGAAAGAAGCCATATATGTATTTGCGTATGGCGGCGCGACGTTCGATCCCATCGCGGTCCCACGGCACTGCTGGTAAAAGGAATCTTGAAACAAAAAATAATTTTGCTCAAGAACTATTTTCAAAAGTCCCAGAAAAAATTCCCTTTCTGCCTTTTTGTATGTGCTTGTGCCTAAGAGACCCGCGACTGCATTGATTCCTTTTTCATGAATAATAGATGTATAAAGGCTGCACACGTCTAAAGTGACGAATATGCAGCCTTCATCCACCTGGAGAGAGCTAATTTCAGATAGAAAGTGGCCAGTATCTCGAATATAGTTGCGGCCACAAATCCAGTTTGGTTACCCAGTAGTCCAGAGGATCTTCAATGTGGGGTGGCAGGGTGCTGTCCAAGTATGCCACGAACTGCTGGTTCAGGTCCTACTCCGGGTCTAGCTGCTGCTGCTGATGAGTAGTTTCTTCACTATGTGGGTGAATAAAGCTTCTCATCAGTGACTCTAGACTCAGGCTGCTGCTGATGGAGCTGGTACTGCTCCTGCCACCCCACCCCTCCCCAGCAGCCATGGCAGTGGAACGTGAGCGCAGAGGAACCCCCCAGTCAGACCTGCGAGAGGATGTACGATGGGGCCGATAGGCAGCGGCAAACTGACTACATAGGATGTCTGTCGTAGTTTAGTTTGTCCTCCCTCTCGGTGGGTGTAAAAAAGGCCCCCATTCTGGACCGGTAGGAGAGCCAGAAGTCATAACTCTGCCGAATGGTGACAATTCGGCTGTCACTACGCAAGCAAGTGAGCATGCAGCTATTTGTGCAAGTGACTCGGAGGGACTCCCTGTCTCCATCTCCACTGCATATCGCATATTCTTTTCTGGCCTTGAGTTCCATCCTAGGGGCTCAATACCGGAAAATAACTGATCAGTTTTATCCTAATGCATTCTGAGAGGAGAGCAATCCATTCAGTATGCATCAGAATGTCTTCAGTTCAGTCTTTTTGCCATTTCAGGACAGAGAAAATACCGCATGCTGCAGTATGCCGGAATGCCGGATACGGCATTAATTTACATTGAAGTGTATTAGTGCCGGATCCGTCATTAAGTGTTCCGGACAAACAGATGCGGCATTCCGGTCTGTGCATGCGCTTTTAGCGCAAATAACACCAAATGTGAACTGCGTTTATTTTTCTCATATTGGAGTGAAATATGACAAGAAGCGCTTTAAGTGCAAATAACACCAAATATGAACTAAGTCTATTTTTCTCTTTTTCTCTATAAATATGGCAATAAACACTTTTAGCACAGATAACACCAAATGTGAACTGCGTTTATTTTTCTTATATTGGAGTGAATTATGACAAGAAACGCTTTTAGAGCAAGTAACACCAAATATGAGTTGAGTCTGTTTTTCTCTTTTTCTCTAGAAATATGGCAATCAACGCTTTTAGCGCAAACAACAACAAAAGTGACCTGCGTAAATATTTCTCGTATTGCATTGAAATAGGTCACTAAATGATATCAGCGCAGTTAACAGCAAAAGTGACCTACGTATATATTTATCTTTTTCCACAGATAAAAAGGCTTTTCAACATCGCACTTGCACCCCAATAACTAACTGCTGGAATGACAGAGCTGTATTATGAGACTATCTGGATTCCAAGTAATGTTTCCCTGCACTTGTAAATCGCAATGAGGATTTTCCTATGACTCGCCCTAGCATCTGCACACGTCTCTCCCTGCCTCTGAAATGATTCCTCTCATTATCCTTTCCCTGCACTAGTAAATCGCTTCTTTCCTTTTTTTTTTTTTAACAATTCGTTTTTCTTTCACTCTCCCTAGTGCCTGCATACATGTCTGTCCTTGAACAAGTACGATAGTGAATGGCAGAATCTAAGATGGCCGCCGTATTTATAGGGCTGTGACATCACCAGGCTGGCTGGCTGATGATTGGCTGCATGCATGGCATTATGGGTCATCCCGCCTTCCCAGATTTAGTTGCCCCATGTCCTCACATGTGTAGCTGCCATTTTAGGAAAAATTGTGATTAGTTACCACAAAGCGCAAGGAAATTCGCATTCGTTCAGAATCAAATTTTTCCTGAAATTCGGAACGAATTCTACTTTATCAGCTTCGATTCGCTTATCTCTATTAGTAACTATTCATTAGCCATGTGACCCACCACGGACATGATGTGACACCTAGTATTTAGTAAATACTGTATAATACGTGAATAGCAGAACTTATCATCATGTCTGTGTAGAAGCAGCTCTTACATTCTTCTCTCTATCTCCATTTTTGGCACATATATTTTTTTAAATATTCCCTGCACCAAAAAAGGAGGTTTTTTAAAAATTTTGAAGTTATTACCCGAAGTCTCGCGAGACTTTGTGAAGTAATAACTTCAGCTCATAGGAGCCAATACATTCTAATACTGTACGGATACTGTACTGTACAATATTCTAACAAAGTTTTATGTGAATCGACTTTGGATGTTTCATCCGAAGTCGATTCGCTCATCCCTAATCTCAACTATTCCATTGTAGCTCTGGCTGTTTTGTTTAGGGTCGTTGTCCTGCTGGAAGGTGAGCCTCCTCCCCAATCAGGGCCGTCGCCACCTGTAAGGTGACCTATGCAGCCGCCTAGGGAGCAATTTAGCAGGGGGAGCCGGCCCCGTGTGGTTTAAAAAAAAAGCGTTGGTTAAGTGGCGGCCGGGCCGGTCCTGCCGCAAGTTTTTTTTTAAAGTACCAGACGGCTGCCGCACTGCCAGGGCTGGCGCGTCTATGATTGTGCACCGCCCGGGCGCAGCCTGAAGAGAGGGACTGACAGGAGGGAAGCGCCTCTAATGTATCGTGGCCGAGCTCTGTTCGGTCCGCTGTACAGGAGCTTTTGTTTCCTGTACCCGGCCGGACTGACAGGAAGTGCTCACTTAGTGTGCACTTCCTTTCAGTCCGGCCGGGTACAGGAAACAAAAGCTCCTGTACCGCGGACCGAACAGAGCTTGGCCACGCTACACTAGAGGTGGGGGGGGGGGGAATGAGAGTGACAAAGGAGGGGGGAATGAGAGTGACAAGGGAGGGGGGGAATGAGAGTGACAAGGGAGTGGGGGAGGGGGGGAGGAAATTAGAGTGACAAGGGAGGGAGGGGGGAGAAGAGAGTGACAAGGGAGGGGGGAGAAGAGAGTGACAAGGGAGGGAGGGGGGAGAAGAGAGTGACAAGGGAGGGAGGGGGGAGAAGAGAGTGACAAGGGACGGAGGGGGGGAGAAGAGAGTGACAAGGGAGGGAGGGGGGAGAAGAGAGTGACAAGGGGGGGAGGGGGAGAAGAGAGTGACAAGGGGGGGAGGGGGGAGAAGAGAGTGACAAGGGAGGGAGGGAGGAGAAGAGAGTGACAAGGAAGGGAGGGGGGAGAAGAGTGACAAGGGAGTCCCCAGAGCCAGACTGCAGCCAGAGACCAGATCATCTTATTGTCCTGGTGGTAAGTAGACAATGCAATATGTTTATTATGTAATTGTTTAGTTATTAATACTACATTGGAAACTAATTTACCTCACATTAAAAGGAAACTATAGTCCCAGAACCAGTACAGTTAATGTAGTGGTACTGGTGTCTATAGCCTGTTCCTGCAGAGAACAGACACGGTGCAGTACTGGTGTTAAAGGAGCACTATAGTGCCAGGAAAACAAACTCATTTTCCTGGCACTATATAGTTGTTAGGAGTGGGGCACCCTCGTGTCCCCCTCCCACTGGGCTGAAGGGGTTAAAACCCCTTCAGCCACTTACTTTTCTCCAGCGCCGGCACTGGGAACTCTTCTCCCCGATCCTCCTCTCAGCTGCGAATGCGCATGCGCACGCATTCAAAACTATGTTCCGCGTCTTCCCACTGTAATTTTCACAGTGAGAATCGCGGAAGCAGCTCTAGCGGCTGTCAGGGAGACGGCTACAAGAAGCTTGATTAACCCTAAGGGAAACATAGCAGTTCTTTTAATTTAAATGCTGAGAAAGGGGTAGAACATATGTGATGTCATGATATGGACAGATCATCTGATAAGGGGGGGGGGGGGCGGCAATTTTTATCTTGCCTAGGGCGGCAAAAATCCTTGCACCGGCCCTGGCCCCAATGTCAGATCTTTTACAGGCTTTCCTCCAGGAAAGCCCTCTATTTAGCTCCAACCTATCTTCCCATCAACTCTGACCAGCTTTCCTGTCCCTGCTGAAGAAAAGCATCGCCACAGCATGATGCTGCCACAACCATGTTTCACCGTGGAGATAGTGTATTCCGAGTGATGTGCAGTGTTAGTTTTCCGCCACACATAGCGTTTTGCATTTAGGCCACAAAGTTCAACTTTGGTCTCATCTGACCAGAGCAGCTTCTTCCACATGTTTGCTGTGTCCCCTACATGGCTTGTGGCAACCTGCAAACGGGACTTCTTATGGCTTTCTTCTTGCCATATTTGTGGAGTACATGGCTAATAGTTGTCCTGTGGACAAATTCTCTGCAGCTCCTCCAGAGTGACCATGATCCTCTTGGCTGCTTCTCTAATTAGTGCACTGCTTGCTTGGGCTGTCAGTTTAAGTGGATGGCCATGTCTTGGTAGGTTTGCGGACCTGCGGTTGTGCCATGCTCCTTCTCTTTTCGAGTGATGGATTGATCAGTGCTCTGTGAGATGTTCAGAGCTTGGGATATTTTTTTTATAACCTAACCCTGCTTTATACTTCTCTACAACTTTATCCCTGACCTGTCTGGTGTGTTTCTTGGTTTTAATGATGCTGTTTGATCACTAAGGTTCTCTAACAAACCTCTGAGGCCTTCACAGAACAGCTGTACTTACATGGTACCGAATACAAATGCACGCCACACTTTTCAGATTTTTAGATATTATAAATTGTAAACCATACTTTGTCTTAGTCTAATACATAAAACCCCAATAAAATATATTTAAGTTTGTGGGTGTAACATGAAAAAGTATGGAAAAGTTCCAGGGGTATGAATAGTTTTTCAAGGCACTGTATTAACGGTGCGTGACTATCATGAGCCACTGTGATAAATCTGGAGCAGGTCCAGACAATTTTTCTCAGATGGTAATGTATCAAGATGATACCTTTTCACAGTTTTTTGGAGTGTCTGCTTGGTTTGAAGCCAATTTTTTAGACAAATTTATAAATACCACACATCATAAGCTCTGGATATTTCAGTCTAAAGTATAATCATATTCATTACAAAACTTGTCACTTTTGTGCAACCTTTATCTTTTAAAAAGTTGCAATGATAAATATTGTTAGAATGTGGCTAAAAATCTATAGGCATTTCATGTGACAAATTTAACAAATGTTGTAGAACATTTTGTAAATTTGTTGCAATAAAACTGGCTTGAAACAAAGCTAACATTCCAAAAAAAGGCAAAAAAGTCACATACTGATACACTGATATACTGATATACTGATACACTGGTGCAAATGCTTCATAAGGGGCTGTTAACATGGCGAGTGTTACCCTGGAATTTTTGCAGCAATCCTGTTGGCAGTCATGTCCTTTCAGTGTTACCTTCCATTAAAATGAATGTGAGGCAGAAATTACATGGTTTCCGGCAAAATGTCAGCAAAGTTTCATTGCAAAAGACGGCATGTGAACATTCCCTTAATGTAGCAGAAGTGGATGTGGATCTGCTGTGTCACTTGAATAGATTTGGCTTGGGGCTACTCCTGGGGGTGATATCTAAGTGTCCCCCCTAATTGTCGCCCTTTAAACCTTGTACAGAGATCTGGACTTTGCTGATACACCAGGCGGCTACCTTTTGGAGTAGTCTCTGTTCAAGTGATAGCTGACCCATGGTGAGAGAAACACCGGTGTGCAACAATGAGGGATCAGGCGAAACCCTAGTCATGGACAGGCCAAGGTTAGAGCAAGCATAGTTTGTGCAATCTGATAAACAATCTGAGGACAGAGAGGGCAGAACAAGTTGAAAGTGGAGATCAGGCAGAGGTCAGACAGAGAAGGGTTAAATCCACGAAACAGGCAGAAGTTGGTACACAGGCAGATGAATATAGAAAACACATAGCTTTGCAGGACACTAGCCAACTAGAACATATGGCTTAGGCACTTTTCCATAGGGGAAAGTTCCTGATCCCGGAGGATCATTACTCAACTCCACATCTATTATTTTTAGATTATGTTTTAATTGGCTGTTTTGTATTGATTTGTGTTTGTAAAATTGTTACTTTTTAGGTTATAGCCATACAATCACGTTTCTTGATGCAGTTTTGGAAGCCAAAATCGGGAGAGTATCATAAAAGGAGAGAGCACAAAGTTGCAGAAGTTGGTACACAGGCAGATGAATATAGAAACAGCACACTTTTGGAGGACACTAGCCAACTAGAACCTATGGTTCAGGCACATCTCCATAGGGGTAAGTTCCTTATCCCAGAGGATCATTACTCAACTCCACATTTATTCCTTTTAGATTCTGTTTTAGTTAGATGTTTTGTATTGATTTATGTTTGTAAAATTGTTACTTTTTAGGCTACAGCCACACAATCACGTTTCCTGATGCAGTTTTGCAAGCCAAAATCAGGAGAAGATCATAAAAGGATAGACCACAAAGTTGCAGAAGTTGGTACACGGGCAGATGAATATAGAAACAGCACACTTTTGGAGGACACTAGACAACTAGAACCTATGGTTCAGGCACATCCCCATAGGGGCAAGTTCCTTATCCCAGAGGATCATTACTCAACTCCACATTTATTCCTTTTAGATTCTGTTTTAGTTAGATGTTTTGTATTGATTTATGTTTGTGAAATTGTTACTTTTTAGGTTACAGCCACACAATCACGTTTCCTGATGCAGTTTTGCAAGCCAAAATCAGTAGAGGATCATAAAAGGAGAGACCACAAAGTTGCACAAGTTGGTACACGAGCAGATGAATATAGAAACAGCACACTTTTGGAGGACACTAGCCAACTAGAACCTATGATTCAGGCACTTTCCCATAGGGGCACGTTCCTCATCCCAGAGGATCATTACTCAACTCCACATTTATTCCTTTTAGATTCTGTTTTAGTAGGCTGTTTTGTATTGATTTGTATTTGTGAAATTGTTACTTTTTAGGTTACGGCCACACAGTCAGGTTTCCTCATGCAGATTTAGAAGCCAAAATCAGGAGAGGATCATAAAAGGAGAGAAAGTATAAAGGACAGATAGGACTTCTTTATTTAATTCGCTCCTGGCTTTGACTTCCAAGACTGCATCTAGAAACTGACCATGTGACCGTACCCTTAGAACAATGTTTATTTCAGATCATTATTGTATTGTGTAGAAGTTAATGTATGTAGCATCTTATGCATTAATGTATATAAGTATAGGCTATAGCATTAAAGTAACCCATTTACACAGTTACAAAGGGTATGAAGATACATTCCCAGACACCATAGATGTTTCTTTTGTTCCTAAGGTAAAAAAAAATCTATTTATTCCCAACAAGACATAGTGATGTTCCTACCATAGACAAACCACGAGACTGCTGTGAGTCAAAGCAATCTGGATGCATACACCACTAGGGGGCGCTCACTGCATGCAGAGTTATACAACATCTGTTAAAATCTCATCCACCTTGTTGGTACTTTAATATCCTGAGGAATTTCCACAACTAATTTGATATGTGCGAGCAAGAAGCTTTGACCTCATATAAAGATATATTATGAAGCTATGGTGGATACTACTGGGTCAAATATTCTACTAGATTGCTTTTAGATAACGTTTTAGATCTTTTCCCCTCTCAAATCAAGTTTGTATTGCTGTATTTGCTTCCTATAAAACAGAAGTGAGCATGGAATATACTTATCATCTGCTTTGCCTGGAACTCCTGTATTGTCCTCCATGCAATTGAAACAACCACTGGTTTAAAGGGGCTGTCCCACCAATCATATTCTACACTTTTCAAACCAGCACCTGGATCTGAATACTTTTAGGGTGATGTAGCTCCATTATCTCTGATATGTTTTTATTTTATCTGTGTTTTGGGGAAAGGCCAGTGCTCCTTGTAATACATATTCTTCTCTTTTTATATTTTTAGGAGTTTTTGAAGAAGCATCTGAACTTCATGAAAACGCTACCCAGTATAAAATCCCCGTGTGTGTTTATTGTGTTTTATGCTTTTTTCCATGATGCAATTTTTTCTATTTATTGCGTTTATGGAATGGATCGAAAGTATAGGTAATTCCCTATGTATGTCCCCATTTGCCTTTACCTCAGTTGGGGGATGAGAGACACTTGACGGTGCCGCTCTCCTCCATGGGGGCTTCAGGGGAGGACTCCATGTTAAATGGAGCTCTTGCCCGTCCGGGCAATCTTGGTAGACTTCATACCTATGTGGTTATCCCTGGTCCCCTTTAAGAGATATTTAGAGATGAGGTGGTTCAGGACGGGTGGCAATTATGATGCCAGCGGTTCCCCTACCGCGATGGGAAGGACACAATTCCCAGTTTTTACTGAGGCTCCATGTCCCTCCGCTGAGACATCTCTTATCTCGGTTGATAATAATGCATAAACCAGGTTTTTTGACCTGTTATTAAACTCCGTGGACTATATTTACTTTGTCTCCATGGTTACCTTTGATAGAACATTACGACCTCAACATTCGCAGTGAGCAACTTACGGGGGGCGAGTCCCATTACAACTGAAGAAGAGTACGCTGGACCTTAGGTCGAGCGTGTGGACCACAGAGGGCCCACGAAACAACCGGTCAAAGGCAATATTTGGGTTCAGCAGTGTTCCATTTATTCGTAAGACAACGCGTTTTATTTTTCAACAGGACAATGACCCCAAACACACCTCCAGGCTGTGTAAGGGCTATTTGACCATGAAGGAGAGTGATGGGGTGCTGCGCCAGATGACCTGGCCTCCACAGTCACCGGACCTGAACCCAATCGAGATGGTTTGGGGTGAGCTGGACCGCAGAGTGAAGGCAAAAGGGCCAACAAGTGCTAAGCATCTCTGGGAACTCCTTCAAGACTGTTGGAAGACCATTTCAGGTGACTACCTCTTGAAGCTCATCAAGAGAATGCCAAGAGTGTGCAAAGCAGCAATCAAAGCAAAAGGTGGCTACTTTGAAGAACCTAGAATATTACATATTTTCAGTTGTTTCACACTTTTTTGTTATGTCTATAATTCCACATGTGTTAATTCATAGTTTTGATGCCTTCAGTGTGAATCTACAATTGTCATAGTCATGAAAATAAAGAAAACTCTTTGAATGAGAAGGTGTGTCCAAACTTTTGGTCTGTACTGTATATATATATATATATATATATATATTTGTGCAATTTCACACTGACCACTAGGCCTAAAATACATCAACACCACGTACCAAACACACAATAGTCTGGAGGTATCTCATTGACTTCTATAGGAGATTTTTGTAGGCATGCTATGTGATCTGTGCAGAGGTCAGGAGGGAGTAGATATGCTGTAATATCACCTATTGTGAATGGTGGATTTTGTGTTATCTATACAGAGGTGATTGATATCTGTCTTGATCCATGTGAAAAGGAGATGCAGTGATGGCCATGCAGTGATCAGAAGCAAAGCGGGTTCCCAGTGAGCAAGGTAAGTACAACCTGTGTGAGGGGCCTGGGCATTATAGGGGTTGGATAACCCCTTTAATATGGAACAAACTGTTTAAATATTGTCTATGGCAATTGTGCCCCTCATATAATTAGGCTCCAATCTTGCAACCAATGGCAGGCCACGACGGGGACGAGCTTTCCTAGTATCACCCGCGATGGGGAGATTCAGCGGTGGCCGTGCAGGGATCAGAAGCGAAGCGAGTGCCGGGGAGCAAGGTAAGTACAACATGTGTGAGGGGCCCGGGCATTAGAGGAGGTATTCAGGGGTTTGGATAACCACTTTAATAAAAAGCTTTTCAGTTATCATTTTTAGTGTCTTACATAAATAGAGGGATCCCTATAGCTAAAGTTACAGTGGGACCCCCATAATTTTGCTGCCTGAGCCATATGTTCTTCTATATGCTGTTTTCCATATGTTTTGCCTCGATATACTGTTAAGAATCTAATGGCAGGTCAAAATATTAGCATGCGCATGGTAGCATAAAACGCTGACCTAATGCACATTTTTGCACAATTTCCACAAATGTTTCATGTCCACTCCAAACATATATGCAGCAATACTGCTGCCAAATGTTTTACAAATGTGCATGCAATGTCATATATGTCCAGCAGGGGGCAGCAATGCTGTATATCAGATATATTTTTGCCAAGTAAACACCTGTTCTACAACACAGTCACTGTTTCATCTAAGAGACACTTTCCAGTTTCTTCTTATGACACCTTTGAGCCTAAATACATATACATACATTTATCTCACTGCCATTTTTACTAAAACTCCCTTATCTTGATAGATGATTTTCCCATCCGGAGCTTCGTTCTCTCCAGAAAAATCCAACTTTTGCTGCCAAATCGGCTGGAGAGACATAAAACAGGTAAATGACTCATAGAATATACTGCTCGCTGCAAATAAACCACGGCTTAAAATCATAGCAACAGGCTATGCACAAATATAGGCTTTCCATTTTTAGCACAATTTGCAGATAATCTGTCTCCATGGAAACTGCACCGTCCGCCAACCAGCGTCTTGCTGACACCACAAAGCATGTAAGTGGCCCATTACTAGGCAAGGACAACTCATGCAACGAGTCAGCCGGGCCTGTGTCAGTTGTAAAAATAGATTTTATGGCAATCATCAAATATTAATAGCACTTGCAGGAAACACATGGGTAGGTCTCATGCACTCTCCAACTTGTAGGTTGTTGATGTGGCAAAGACAGAAATGTTCTACAACTAATGATATATTAAGACACCAAGACTAAAAATAACGAAGGTAATGAAAGGGCGTGCGCACATCTGTACAATGTTCTCTATTTTCTGACATGCCATAGATATACATTCCAAGAGAAAATGGAAAATGCTACCAGAGGAAGACTGGCCATAGATTCTTCAGGGAAATCTCACAGTGGGCTGATGCTCAAGGGGCTGCCCAAGTCCTCCTCACTGCCAACGACAGGGTACAAAACAATCTGATGCTAATAGTATTATTTTTTTCATATTTATTTTATACATTTTCAGAAATATACAAAAAGATGAAAAAAAAAACTCAACCCATTAAATAATGGTAGAAGTGCTAGGTACTAGGCTGGCCACAGGTCCCCTCCTGAATTCAATCATATCTTCATACTGAAGACAGTGATACAGTTGAAAACTGCAGCAGTATTTTGTGCTGTACTGTTGTATTTGGTTCTGCGGGGGCATTATTTTTGTGCTGCACTAAGGTATTGGTAGCCATGTCTACTTCCAGGGTCACTTTTAGTTTTTTTTTTCTCCAGAGCCACTTTAAAGGGGTTCTCTGGGAATAAAAATAAATAAAATACTTAAACATTTCTTTATTATAAATATATTCCCAAATAACTTTCAGCAGGTAAAACAAAATGGCCGCCATCCTATTAGTACACACAAAACCTGTCCTAATCACACAGGGGGACAAGTTGCTTCACAACACTGAGCTAAAGAGCTGCCTCATCCACCTCACTGCCCTACTTGTCAGGGATTATGATCCTGAATACAGCTGATAAGATCTTTAGCTGAATCTCTGTAGGAATGGCATTCACGAGGAGACATGAAGTACCGAGAGGAGGTAAGGGTGTGGATAATGAGCTGCAGCACTTGTATGAAGTCTCCATTGCCACATTACTACAGTCTGTCCTCTCTGTACTTCATGTCTCCTCGTGAACTCCACAGGTTTTGTGTGTACTAATAGTACGGCAGCCATTTTATTTTCCCTGATGATTGCCCTCTAGACAAAACGAACCATTATAACTAATGAAAGGCATTTGGGAATATATTTATAATAAAGTAATATTTTATATATTTTCATTTTCATAATTCCCAGGGAACCCCTTTAAGTTCCCAGTCCACCCCTGAATGCTACCTATGGTTCCTCTACTACTGTAACCCCTTTTAGTAATAAAGGTGACCATTTTAGTGTCTCTGCCATGGTTATAAGTGCTATAGTGCTGTTCTGTTCCAGTGTTTTGCATTGTGTATTGGTATGCTCCTCTCTTCCCCCTCCTCTGTTTTCAGGTTCTAGTTAGTTTAGCCTAGCCACTCCCTGTTTTAGCATCACCCTCATCTCAGGAACATAGCCAGAGATTCCTCCTCTTGATAACAATGCAAAGATCTTACTCCTGCTAGGTAGAGACATTCTCGAGGGTCATAAGGTCCTTGAACTTCGCAATGGCCCTTTCAACACTCCATATGCCCAGAAACTTACAGTGGGTTGGGTCATCGTGGGGGATGCATGTCTGGACAGAACTCGCAGACCCTGCCAAGAACACTACTTCAGAACCGACGTATTAAGAGGGGAACGAACTTCTTACTTCAAGCAGTGTCCCAACCACTACTATGTGCAAGAGAGCCCCAAACTGAAAACCAAGAAATCCAGAGAGACAGACCCCTTCGTTAGGCAAGAAGAATTAAATAACGGAATAGGGGAAATGGTTTTCCAAGTTACTGCTAAGGATAATACATTAGCTCATTCAGCGGAAGATAAGGAATCCGTTACCCTCATGGACAGAGAGTTCTTCAAGAATAATACCAAAAGTTGGATAGCACCTCTGCCCTTCCAAAATCCAAGAGCGACCCCTCTGGAGCAGCCAGCAAAGCCCTGCAAATATACCTTAGACACTGCAGGACATGATGGACGGAAGAGATGGTATCTGGAGTATATTCCCACAGTCCTGGCTCCTGGACACAGGTCCCACAAATACGTCATCAATCATTCCAAACCTTCCACAGTCATGGAGTATGACCCCATGGTGAACTACTCTGCTAGGCTCCTCAGCAAGGAGAAACCTGACAATCGAACAAAATAAGCTGGGCCCATAGGCAAGGAGAAGACCATACAGGCTCTAAAAGAAGTAGAACCCATAGTCAAGGTCTTCTACTGTAGGAAGTAGGACCTATAGTCCGGGTGAAGGCCATACAGCCTCTTCTAAAAGGAGTAGAACGTCTAAGATAATGGTGGAAGCTAAATGTTCTTCTGACTCGGATCCTCCATCTCCAGATGTAAATGAAGGAGGAGACATTGTTGCACGGTACGATGTTGACAATGCTGGAAACTCCTTGAAGTCCTTTAAAAAACTAGACAAAGATCTAAAGCCAAAATCCGGGAAGAGCGAGCGTATAAGGCCTCATGCACACAACAGTATTTTTTCACGGTCTGCAAAACGGGGTTCCGTTGTTCCGTGATCCGTGTCCGTTTTTTCTTCCGTGTGTCTTCCGTGATTTTTAGAGGATCACCAGACATGAAGGAAAGTAAAAAAAAAAAAGTCGTTTTGGTGTTCGCCTGGCCGTGAGGAGCCAAACGGATCTGTCCTGACTTACAATGCAAGTTAATGGGGACGGATCCGTTTGACGTTGACACAATATCGTGCAATTCCAAACGGATCCGTCCCCCATTAACTTTCAATGTAAAGTCAGGAGTCCCTATCAGAGTTTTCTCCAATCCGATGGTATATTTTAACTTGAAGCGTCCCCATCACCATGGGAACGCCTCTATGTTAGAATATACCATCGGATTCGAGTTACATCGTTAAAACTCAGATCCGACAGTATATTCTAACACAGAGGCGTTCCCATGGTGATGGGGATGCTTTAAGTTAGAATATACTAAGAACTGTGTACATGACTGCCCCCTGCTGCCTGGCAGCACCCGATCTCTTACAGGGGGCTGTGATCCGCAAAATTAACCCCTCAGGTGCCGCACAATCATTGGTGGCAGCAGAGAGCTCCGATCGGAGTCCCAGTTTAATCACTGGGGCTCCGATCGGTAACCATGGCAACCAGAACGCAACTGCCATTCTGGCTGCCATGGTTACTTAGCAATTTTAGAAGCATTATACTTACCTGCGATGTATGTGACCGGCTTGGCGCTCCTCCTACAGGTAAGTGAAAGGTCTGTGCGGCGCATTGCTTATAGAATTGAAAAACACAAAGGTGGGGTCCAAAATAACCAAGGGGGATGGGGGAACGTACAGAAGACTGCCAAATCAAGCTAAAAATGGGTCAAGAATGTGGTATCCTGGTGGTATAATACCAGCATATTATACAGACAGATAAAATACAAGTATAGGGTAAAATTAAGAAAAAAATATATAAATTATATATTAAAAAGGTACAAAGTTCATTTAAGACCAATAGGCAGGTAAAGTTCAGTTCCTGCTAGCGGTATCCGCAGAAGGTTAAAAACAAAGGTTAAAAACAAGGAGTAAAATGGATGAGAAACATCCAGTGAGGCACTTACTTCACTGGGGGGTCGACAGCAGGATAAGCATAAAACACCTGTGATGGTTCCCCCCGGCCAGGATCGTGTGTAGAGTCTCAGTGAATGATGGGAGCGAGGCAGTGTGCTTCTGATCAAATCACCTTTATTGCAAGATATGTGGCTCAACGCGTTTCGGGGATCAAGGTTTCCCCTTCATCAGGAGCATACTGAAAAAGCTGTATGCAGACGGATCTGTGGATCCATCTGTGCTAAAGTAGCCTACGGACACGGATCATGGACGCGGATGGCAATCTTGTGTGCCTCCGTGTTTTTTCACGGACCCATTGACTTGAATGGGTCCGTGAACCGTTGTCCGTCAAAAAAATAAGACAGGTCCTATTTTTTTGACGGACAGGAAACACGGATAACGGACGCGGATGACAAACGGTGCATTTTCCAAGTTTTCAACGGACCCATTGAAAGTCAATAGGTCCGCAGAAAATCACGGAAAACGGAACAACGGACAAGGATGCACACACCGGTCGTGTGCATGAGGCCTAAAAGAGCACAACCTTTATAAGTTTCGGTGGAAGCAGGCACAACATCTCGCAGTTCTCTCTCAGTTCTGGAAAAGGTGAAGAAGAGAGTACCTCTGCCTCTTGCAAGAACGCAGAAGGTAGCAAGAACCAAGGCCTAATATATAGGAAGGAGATTTTGTTCTGTTAAGAGACAAACAAGTTGATCGTTTCGACTGGCCTACTGGACTTATTCCAAAGTCATTTCCAGTTCGGATGGGAAGGTTCGTGAGGTGGAAGTAAGAACCGCGAGAGGTAGAGTAATCAATAATCAAGACCTTCTTCCGCCCTGTTACAGAAGTTGTGTTACTCATGCCTGCAGAATTTCCATGTTGAGATCCCTTTTACCAAAGATGCTCAACATCTTCTAAGACTGTTTCCAGTACCAGCTCTATGGCCCGAACTGAAGACTTATCCTTTTTTGATTGAATAATGTTCATTGCATGTTTCCTTTTCAGGTAGATGGACATTATTTGCATCTGCAAGCTATTGTTATTTTATGCAATTCCATTGTATGCATATATATAGTGGTATCTACCGATACCAGACGGGGAGTGTTCTGTTCCAGTATCTTGCATTGTGTATTGGTATGCTCCTCTGAATTGTGCTCCTATCCGCCCCTGAATGCTACCTATGGTTTCTCTACTACTGTAACCCCTTTTAGTAATAAAGGTGACCACTTTAGTGTCTCTGCCATGGTTATAAGTGCTACAGTGCTGTTCTGTTCCAGTGTCTTGCATTGTGTATTGGTATGCTCCTCTCTTCCCCCTCCTCTGTTTTCAGGTTCTAGTTAGTTTAGCCTAGCCACTCCCTGTTTTACCAGTGATGCCTTGCTCATTGTGTGCTCAGCTTTCTGAGTAGCAGCATCAATCTTCTGAGTTAGAAGTTATTGTTGGCTTAATTATTTTACCATCTGCATTACCCTGCAACATCTTGTAATACAATCTCCGGATTAAAAGGCTACTTGATTAACGCCTGGGTATCTGATGCGTAAGCTGTAAGTGGAGAAAGTCAAATTCAACAAGTCACTCCCATGCGCATAGAGGTTGCTCTACACAGGGGCGTGATTGTATATAGCTGACTTTTGAAATGCCACAAGGGCTATAAGTGGCAAGAAGACGGCAGACAAATTAACCTGGACAGCAGTTGTAGCTAATTCTTTCTTTACTAGGGAAGAATGCAGCAAACAACTGGAACAGAGTAACAGCAATTGCATACACATGGTTAAAATGGTTTTTCAGGCTCCTGACATTGACAACCTGTCCTCAGGGTAGGTCATTAATTTCTGATCAGTGGCGGTGTGGAGTGTCAGATCTGCTGTTCCCAGTAGCCTCCAATTCTGGAACTAGAACTTTATATGGAACAGGAAGCAGACAGCTCTATTTAAAGTATAGTGGCCATGCTGGGTTACTGCAGCTCATCTCCTATTCATTTCAATGGCAGCTGGGTTGCAGTAACCCAGCACGGCCACTACACTTTGAACAGAGCTGTCTGCTTCCTGTACCATTCACAGTCCTATTTACAGCACCGGAGGCTACAGGGAATAGCAGATCGGTGGGCGTGTGAAGTATCATAGCCTCACCAATCAGATTTTAATGAACTAGCTAAAGGATAGAACACCAATATCAAGAGCCAGGAAACTTCAAAATGGGTGTTTAAAAGGGTTGTCTGGGCTACAGATATTGACAACCTATCCTCAGGACGAGTCATGACTATCAGATCGGACTCCCAGCATCACTACCGATCAGCTGTTTGAAGTGATCGCAGCTTATGTGACAGTGGTGCGCCTCTGCATTGTTGTAGTGGCAGTGCATTGTAATCACAGCTGTTCTGTCTGCACCGCCACTACAAAGTATATGGTTTGCAGGTAAACAATGAAGAGGACACAGCACTTGGACAAGTGCTAAGGACCCTTCAAACAGTGGTTGTGCTGTAAATCAGACCTCAATCTGATATTGATGACCTCTCTGGACAACCCTTTTAAGCATTCTTTATGTTACTTGTAACAATGGACAAAATCTGTGAACACACACATGCCTTAAAAAGAATAGCTTTCCTCTGCTCCTCTGACTTGAGGACCTTCAAAATCTGGTCATGTGACCCCAGGTCCTTCAACAGCCTTTGCTTACATCTGAGTTAAAATGCCTTTACCTCTGATGCTGTCCATAGAAACTGGTGTCCCTTTTTAGTGCCTTTGACACAAGTGTTCACTTTGGCCTCTATGTTGCTATTATCGACTATACCGCCTCTGCCACAAGTGCTGTCTATAATGCCTCTGCCACAGGTTCCCTTTAATGTTTTTGCCACTGGTGCCCCCTACAGAGTCTCTGACACAGGTGAAATGCCACCAGCATAGGTACCCACTCTAGTGCCACTACCATGAATGCTCCCTCTAGGCCTAGGGTCTCTGTCACATGTGTCCTCTTATCGCCTCTTGTGGCAGTGTCCCTTATAGTGCATCTGCTTAATACCAGACGATTCTGACAGTAAAAACCAACACATTTCAGTCTTTTAGTCCTTAACCACCAGAATCTGGACACTTGGCCTGGTTGGCACCAAAGCATCTAGTGATTATTAGAACAAGGGGCCCCCAGCTCTTTTGCCTACACTGATACACTATGCCAAATACTGTAGATCAGAGTTTTTCCATATATCCAAGCTAAGCTGTCGCTCTCTACTTTGATTTCAGTGCAGTGCTCACTCACTTGCTTGCCCAATGGCATATTAGAAGCATCACCTTGCCCAAAAGAGACACATCTAGGCTGACAGAAGTGTGTCCTAGAACACTGGCTGGGAATCACTGCACTAATGATAGAGGGCTTGATCCGTGCGCCTGGCACTGCAGTCAACCTCAGGGTATCCGTGTACAGAATGTGTTCTCCAGCTGTGATAATCCATGCCCATAATAAGTCATGCTAAGAATTGTATTTCTTTAAAGCGCTGAGCTGCAGGGGTGTCCCTCATCCGCCCACAGCAGCACGCAGATGAAATGTTTGTAATTAATACTTTTGTGCTCAGTAACTTTAAAAGGACTTTTGCAACTTTTTTTCGTGAACAATGCTACATAGGCCCTGTTCTGATAAACAATGGAACTAATGGATCAGAAGATATAGAGATACTCTCACCATGTTTATCAGTGTACAGCCATACCTTCCTCAAATACTGTGTATGGTATCTATTGATCTGGATAGAGTTAAAGGGCATCTGTCAGCAAATTTGTACCTATGACACTGGTTGACCTGTTACATGTGCACTTGGCAGCTGAAGGCATCTGTGTTGGTCCCATCTTCATATGTGCCCGCATTGCTGGGAAAAATGATGTTTTAATATATGCAAATGAGCCTTTAAGAGCAATGGGGGTGTTACCATTACACCTAGAGGCTCAGCTCTCTCTACAACTGCCGCGCCCTCTGCTCTTTGAATGCGTTTACACTACCTGGCCCTGTCAAAGTGCAGAGGACAAGGCAGTTGAAGAGAGAGCAGAGCCTATAGGTGTAATGGTAACGCCCCCATTGCTCTTAAAGGCTCATTTGCATATATTAAAACGTAATTTTCCTCAGCAATGCAGGCATATATGTACATGGGGCCAACACAGATGCCTTCAGCTGCCAAGCGCACATGTAACAGGTCAGTCAGTTTCATAGGCACAAATCTACTGACAGATGCCCTTTAATTGCAGGCAACTGGATTAATAAATCTAATGTTATGTATAATAGGGACAGAATGGAAATATTACATTACTTCCGCTTTGAAAAACAGATGCCCGTATTGTTAGACAACTATATATGAGAACGTGTTTTACGTGTGGAGAAAAGGGTCTCTCATCGACAGTCAAAGTTTGGATTATACTACTCCATGACACTACATAAGAAAAGTCAATGACAGATTTCAAAATGATTTAGACCTTTAGCTTGTGGCTAATGGTTTTGCAAATTATAATTATGAACAGAGGATTGATGGGTTCAAGGGAGAAATGCTGTTGCACTTAAAACGAGAATTGGTATGAGGAAGATAAACTTGTTGGGCGTGTAAATTCATAGCCAGGGGTGTAACTATAAAGTGTAGGGCCCCATACCAGAACTTTGAATGGAATACATCCCTACTGATCAACCAGTGAACAGCAACTCTCCACCTTTGCCCCCCCCCCCTCACAAAAAAAAACAACCCTATGCCCTCCATCACCAGACCCGTGAAGCTTGCAGTACTCTAAGGCGCCCAGCACTTTCCTGTTGACATCCAGCAGGAGGCACATGGTTCTTGGTCTGGGCATGGTCTTGTAACTGCTTTGAGGAGCATCTTCTTCATGCAACGTGGTGTTTTGGATGGCAGGTCCAGTTCCATCCCCACTGCACATACACCCACCAGACATACAGACTGATATGTTGTGCAAGTTTTGCCTTCTTAAATGTGCACACCTCCCACATATAACCTCTCAAACACATATACCGTTTACACCAAGGGCATATGTACCAGAGACAGCCTATTCTGCTATAATACCCTTGGTGAGTAGGGACCCACCTCTGATTGGACCTGTGCAGTATTAGGTGTGGACCTGTGCAGTATTCTTCTAGTTAGGGGCACTGCATATTTATGGTCATGGAAAAAATACTAGGCCTTTTGTCCTCAATGTGGAGGACCCAGATTGATCTTTGAAATGGATCCTGTCTCCTGTGTATGCCAGTGGTTTATACAATTCTCCACCATGTCCTTTCAGATCCTTTACCTGCATGTTGATCCTAATAGACATCCGGGTGTTCACATTACCCACTTAGCATCTTAACCTGTTCCGGACACATGATATCCGGTACGGCATGCTTGTCCCGGTACTTAAGGACACATGACGTACCGGTACGTCATGTATAGTTACGATCACCGCCTCCCGGCGGGTGGTGATCGGATCCCGGTGCCTGCTCAAATCATTGAGCAGGCACCTTGGCTCAATGCGCCGGGGGGTCCTGTGACCCCCCCCCCCCCCATGTCGGCAATCGCAGCAAACCGCAGGTCAATTCAGACCTGCGGTTTGCTGCATTTCCGGATTATTCGGGTCTCTGGGGACCCGAAAACCTGGCACAGGATGGTGATCGGTGGTGTGATAATGCACCACCAATCACCATCCTGCGATCCTAAGAGGTGATGGCGACATCACCTCTCAGGATCGCTCTCATTGGTCGGCTGCAGGGGCGGGAGGTTCAAATTTCCGCAGAGCTCCTCTCTCCTCGGCTCCCCGGACACACTTCGGATCGCTGCACGGATTTCCAGCCAGCACCCAGGTAATTAGGGAAAGGTTAGGGAAAGGTTAGGGAAAGGTTAGGTTAGGCAGGGATATTTTAGGGAAAGTTAGTGAGAAGAATTTTTTTGGGGGAGATTGTATCACCCTAAATCGGGTGTCGGGGGTCCACAGCAGAGGGGTGCTGCAGCTTGCCCCCCTACCGGTGAACTTGTCTGGTGTACCCCAGACAACCAGGAATACAGATTTCCACAGTGGGCTTCATTGAATACGACTATTTTTGTCTTTTTTTCAGTGACCACTTTGTAAATCTGATGGTGGAGCAGACGAACCTATACGCCCTACAGTTCGTTGCTCAATACCTGGGCTCCTTTTTGGCTAGGCCCGGTGGCTGGACTCCGGTCAGTGTAGCCGAGATGAGGACATTTTGGGGCCTCGTGCTGCACATGGGCCTAGTCAAGAAACCTAGTGTCAGGCATTACTGGAGTGGGGACATCCTCTACCAGACCTCACTTTACAGTACG
This sequence comes from Bufo gargarizans, assembly GCF_014858855.1. Lineage (NCBI taxonomy): Eukaryota > Metazoa > Chordata > Amphibia > Anura > Bufonidae > Bufo > Bufo gargarizans. Next base: position 63,034,543 of record NC_058086.1, on the reverse strand, counting down.
GCCATGACACACTCCCGATTTGAGGCCATCCGGAAATGCCTGCATTATTCAGATAATGCAGCATGTCCCCCCCAAGGTGATCCTGCCTATGACCTGCCTGTACAAAATCAGGCCGGTCATTGATCACTTTGGGGCCAAAATTGTACAGGCCTATGTACCTGGAAGGGAGGTCGCGATTGATAAGTCTCTCATTGCTTTCAAGGGGAGACTCCTTTTCCGCCAGTATGTTCCCTCTAAGCGGGCGAGGTATGGCGTTAAGCTGTACAAACTTTGTGAGAGTACCTCAGGGTATACTTACAAGTTTTGTGTGTACGAGGGGCGAGATTCCCGTATTCAACCCCCAGAATGTCCCCCCACTCTTGGTGTTAGCGAGAAACTTGTGTGGGACCTTATGCACCCACTGCTTGATAAGGGTTACCACCTGTACGTGGATAACTTTTATACTAGTATCCCTTTGTTTCAGTCCCTCGCCGCCAGATCCACGTCCGCTTGTGGGACCGTGCGGAAAAATCAACGCGGCCTCCCTACCCACCCCCTCCAGGTACCTATCCCAAGGGGTGAGACCCGTTCCCTTACCAGTGGAAACCTGTTGCTGGTCAGATATAAGGACAAGAGGGATGTCCTTGTACTGTCCACAATTCATGGTAACGGCATCACCCCTGTACCTTGTGCGAGGTACCGCGGCAACGGTCCTCAAGGCCCGATTGTATCGTCGACTATAATCGGTATATGGGAGGAGTTGATCTATCTGATCAAGTCCTCAAGCCATATAACGCCATGCGCAAAACCCGGGCATGGTACAAAAAAGTTGCGGTCTACTTGGTGCAGGTTGCCTTGTAAAACCCTTTCGTGCTGTCCCGGAGTGCTGGCAACAGGGACATTCCTTCAGTTCTAGGAGGCAGTCCTCAAGGCCGTGATCTTTTCTGACCAGGAAATAGCAGGCCAGAGTACCTTGGGAACTGGAGGCGCCTGGATGGTCCCTGGCTAACACTTTTCAGGTATGGTCCCCCATACTGGAAAGAAGAGACGGACCCAAAAAAGGTGCAAAGTGTGTCACAGGAGGGGGATACAGAAGTACACCACTACTCCACTTCCATGGAGTACTAAATTTATATCCCAATTTAGCCACTGACAATCGGATAAACAACTATGGTTCTCAGACTTGAGACACTAAAATAAAAAATAAAAAATTCCAAAATATTATTTAGTAAAACTAAAATAAATTAAAAAAAGTAGACATCCGTAAAACAGCGCCAAAACAGCAATTTTTGGGCAAATTTTCCGTTTATTTCCAAGTTAACAGCCAAACAAAACTTAATATTTATTACCCTGATTCTGCAGTTTACAGAAACACCCCATATGTGGTTGTAAACTGCAGAAGGAAAGGAACGCCGTATGGTTTCTGGAAGGCAGATTTTTATGGCCTTTTTTTTGGGCACCATGTACCATTTGAAGCCCCCCTGATGTACCCCTAGAGTAGAAACTCCATAAAAGCGACCCCATCTAAGATACTACACCCCTCAAGGTATTCAAAACAGATTTTACAAACTTTATTAACCCTTTAGGTGATCCTCAACAGTTTATGGCAAATGGAGATGAAATTTCAGAATTTCTATTTTTGGTAACCTTGCCTCACAAAAATGTAATATAGATAAACCAAAAATCATATGTACCCAAAAAATAGTCCCAACAAAATTGCCACCTTATCCCGTAGTTTCCAAAATGGTACAGTAGTTTACGGCCACATATGGGGTGTTTCTGCAAACTACAGAATCGGGCCAATAAATATAGCATTTTGTTTGGCTGTTAACCCTTGCTTTGTTACTGGAAAAAATTGATTGAAATGTAAAATTTTTCAAAAAAATAGAAATTCTCAAATTTCATCTCCATTTGCCATTAACTCTTGTGCAACACCTAAAGGGTCAACAAAGTTTGTAAATTCAGTTTTGAATACCTTGAGGGGTCTAGTTTTTTAGATGGGGTCACTTTTATGGAGTTTCTACTCTAGGGGTGCATCAGGGGGGCTTCAAATGGGACATGGTGTAAATAAACCAGTCCAGCAAAATCTGCCTTCCAAAAACCACACGGGGCACCTTTCCCTGTACGCCCTACCGTGTGCCCGTACAGTAGTTTACGGCCACATATGGGGTGTTAATTGGGGCAATAAATATAGCATTTTGTTTGGCTGTTTAACATCTGTTGTGGGTAAACTGTTTAAAGGTTTTCTGAGAGATGCTATGTTAGAGCATATTAACGGAAATAAGCAAATAACGCCATATCAGCATGGCTTCGTGAGGGATCGGTCATGTCAAACTAATTTAATCAGTTTCTATGAGGAGGTAAGTTCTAGACTTGACAGTGGCGAATCAATGGATGTCGTGTATCTGGACTTCTCCAAAGCATTTGACACTGTACCACATAAAAGGTTAGTATATAAAATGAGAATGCTCGGACTGGGAGAAAACGTCTGTAAGTGGGTAAGTAACTGGCTCAATGATAGAAAACAGAGGGTGGTTATTAATGGTACACACTCAGATTGGGTCACTGTCACTAGTGGAGTACCTCAGGGGTCAGTATTGGGCCCTATTCTCTTCAATATATTTATTAATGATCTTGTAGAAGGCTTGCATAGTAAAATATCAATTTTCGCAGATGACACTAAACTGTGTAAAGTAATTTACACTGATTGAGGACAGTATACTACTACAGAGGGATCTGGATAGATTGGAGGCTTGGGCAGATAAGTGGCAGATGAGGTTTAACACTGACAAATGTAAAGTTATGCACATGGGAAGGAATAATGCAAGTCACCCGTACATACTAAATAGTAAAACACTCGGTAACACTGACATGGAAAAGGATCTAGGAATTTTAATAAACAGCAAACTAAGCTGCAAAAAACAGTGTCGGGCAGCTGCTGCCAAGGCCAATAAGATAATGGGTTGCATCAAAAGGGGCATAGATGCCCGTGATGAGAACATAGTCCTATCACTTTACAAATCATTAGTCAGACCACACATGGAGTACTGTGTACAGTTCTGGGCTCCTGTGAACAAGGCAGACATAGCAGAGCTGGAGAGGGTCCAGAGGAGGCAACTAAAGTAATAACTGGAATGGGGCAACTACAGTACCCTGAAAGATTATCAAAATTAGGGTTATTCACTTTAGAAAAAAGATGACTGAGGGGAGATCTAATTAATATGTATAAATATATCAGGGGTCTGTACAGAGATCTATCCCATCAGCTATTTATCCCCAGGACTGTGACTGTGACGAGGGGACATTCTCTGCGTCTGGAGGAAAGAAGGTTTGCACACAAACATAGAAGAGGATTCTTTACGGTAAGAGCAGTGAGACTATGGAACTCTCTGCCTGAGGAGGTGGTGATGGTGAGTACAATAAAGGAATTCAAGAGGGGCCTGGATGTATTTCTGGAGGGTAATAATATTACAGGCTATAGCTACTAGAGAGAGGTCGTTGATCCAGGGAGTTATTCTAATTGCCTGATTGGAGTCGGGAAGGAATTTTGTATTCCCCTAAAGTGAGGAAAATTGGCTTCTACCTCACAGGTTTTTTTTGCCTTCCTCTGGATCAACTTGCAGGATGACAGGCCGAACTGGATGGACAACTGTCTTTTTTCGGCCTTATGTACTATGTTACTATGTTACCTTTGCTTTGTTACTGGAAAAAAATGGATTACAATGTAAAATTTGCCCAAAAAATTAAATTTCATCTCCATTTGCCAATTACTCTTGTGCAACACCTAAAGGGTTAACAAAGTTTGTAAAATCAGTTTTGAATACCTTGCGGGGTGTAGTTTCTTAGATGGGGTCACTTTTATGGAGCTTCTACTCTAGGGGTGCATCCGGGGGGCTTCAAATGGGACATGGTGCAAATAAACCAGTCCAGCAAAATCTGCCTTCCAAAAACCACACGGCGCACCTTTCCCTCTACACCCTACTGTGTGCCCGCACAGTAGTTTACGGCGACATATGGGGTGTTTCTGCAAACTACAGAATCGTGGCAATAAATATAGCATTTTGTTTGGCTGTTAACCCTTGCTTTGTTACTATTTTTTTTTTATTAAAATGGAAAATTTGCCCAAAAATCTAAATTCTTAAAATTTTATCTCCATTTGCCATTAACGCTTGTGGAACACCTAAAGGGTTAACAACGTTTGTAAAATCAGTTTTGAATACTTTTCTAGAGTTTCTAGAATGGGGTCATTTTTGGGTGGTTTCTATTATGTAAGACTCACAAAGTGACGTCAGACCTGAACTGGTCCCTAAAAATTGGGTTTTTGAAAATTTCTGAAAAATTTCAAGATTTGCTTCTAAACTTCTAAGCCTTGTAATGTCCCCAAAAACTAAAATGTCATTCTAAAATGATCTAAACATGAAGTAGACATATGGGGAATGTAAAGTAATAACTATTTTTGGAGGTATTAGTATGTATAGAAGTAGAGAAATTGAAACTTGAAAATTTCAAATTTTTTCAAATATTTTGGTAAATTTGGTATTTTTTTTATAAATAAAAATGTTTTTGTTTTTTTTACTTCATTTTACCTGTGTCATGACGAAAGTGACGAAAAATAAATCTCAAAATGGCCTGGATAAGTCAAAGCGTTTTAAAGTTATCACCACTTAAAGTGACACTGGTCAGATTAGCAACAAATGGCCTGGTCCTTAAGGTAAAATATGGCTGTGTCCTTAAGGAGTTAATGAACTCATACCCACATTTTGTCTTCTTGCATATTTCCATGAACACCCACATGCACATTCTGCAATCACCCCCCAACTCACCCAATCATATATTTTTTCACACAACCAGGCGGGTGCTCCATCTTAGATCATCATCGTAAACCTATATACTGTACTTGTTCTTCATAAACACGTGCAAGAAGCCAGCACAGATGCTGAACACTTTGATCGAGACAATTTATTCCTGCCCACACATACCACATGCCTTTTGTCTTGCAGAAACACATACAGCAGTTTAATCCCCCGATCATTCTGTGCTATAACATGAATTATGTCCCACAACAACATTTCAATCCATATATAGATGTTCATCCCACACTTAACTTCCACCTCCTATAATACAAGCATTTTCTGATCGTATTCCGCTGCGCACTTCATTCTCTAAACACCTTTTGCCCAATGTACCATTTATTAGCGGCGCACATATGATGTACATATTACAAGAGGGTATGGCCAGGTCTCCTGATGCAGTTTTGGAAGCCAAAATCAGGAGTGGATCATAAAAGGAGAGAAAGTCTACAGGACATATATGCAGTGGTGTAGCGTGGGGGAGGCCGAGGGGGAACACAGGGTGGTGCCAGGCAGCAAGAATTTCAATAAGGGCCATGGGAGCCATATGGCTCCCGTCCTCTCCGTTATGCCTCATAGGCTTCAGGCCACTAGACCTGAAGCCTATGAGGTAGTAGAGCAACGCAGGAGGTCACAATTACCTCACTGTGACTTCCTGACCGCAACGCAGGAGGGCACAGTGAGGCGTTCGTGACTGCCTGCGTCGGGACACCACAAGCTGTGATGAAGAGGGGTAAGTATTTTTTTTTTATATATGTACCCTACCCTAATTGTGGAGGTACTGGGGGCACTATGGGGGTGAGGGAGGAGCAGAGAGAGGAGGACCGAGGACATTATACTAAAGGATGGGCCATTATATTAATAATAAAGATGGGGCCATTATATCTATATATATAAAGGATGTATATATGTATGTATGTATGTATGTATATATATGTGTATGTTCCGCGATCACTCAAAAACGCAACCATCGATTTCAACAAAACTTGGTATACACATCCCTTGCTACCTGGAAAGAAATCTTGTGGGGGTCTCAGCTCTCTAGGATGTACTGTTCCTGAAATATTCCAAAAAAATGACTTGCATTAGCCAATACAAGCCTGCAAGTCTTTCTCTTCATATCCCAACTGCCATACACACGGTCACATGCCCCTTATCAGCCAATAGAAGCTCGCAGGACCTTAGTCTCAACATACACACAGTTTTACTTCAGGTTTTCATAACAACCCACCCATTTTTCTTCACTGCTGTAGGTCTTTAGGCTAGGGCTGCACGACACATAGGGCACAACTACACTGCTACATGCATCCATCTTGGATGAATTTTTTGCGACTGTCATGTCGCAGTGCGACACCATAGCCTATAATTTGAAAAATTCTTGTGCGACATTGGTACGACAAAATGTCGCGCGACACATGTTGTCATGTAGCCCTAGCCTTAAAGAGGCAGGGCGCTGTAAAGGTCACTGTTACGGGGGTGGAGCCACTATTAAAGGGGCAGAGCACTGTGGAGGACACTGTTAAGTTCAATTAAAGTGGCAGCTGCTGTGAAGGTCACTGTTAAAGAGACGGGCACTGTGGGTCACTGTTAAAGGAGCGGCACTGTGGAGGTCACTGTTAAGGGGGTGGGCACTGTGGAGGTCATTGTTAAAGAAGAGGGCACTGTGGAAGTCACTGTTAAAGGGGCGAACACTTTGGAGATCACTGTTAAAGGGGCAGGCACTGTGGAGGTCACTATTAAAAGGGAGTTCACTGTGGAGGTGACTGTTAAAGGGGCGGGCTCTGTGGAGGTCACTGTTAAAGGGGAGTTCACTGTGGAGGTCACTGTTAAGGGGTGGGCACTATAGAAGTCACTGTTAAAAGGGCGGGCACTGTGGAGTTCACTGTAAAGGGGGCAGGCTGCTGTAGAGGTCACTGTTAAGGAGGCAGGCCGCTGTGGAGGTCAGTGTTGAAGAGGCGGGCACTGTGGAGGTCACTGTTAAAGGGGCAGGCACTGTGGAGGTCACTGTTAAAGGGGCAGGCACTGTGGAGGTCACTGTTAAGGGGGCAGGCCACTGTAGAAGTCACTGTTAAAGGAGCGGGCACTGTGGAGGTCACTGTTAAAGGGGCGGGCACTGTGGAGGTCACTGTTAAAGGGTTGTTCACTGTGGAGGTCACTGTTTAGGGGGTGGGCACTGTGGAGGTCACTGTCAAAGGGGCGGGCACTGTGAAGGTCACTGTTAAAGGGGCGTGCATTGTGGAGGTCACTGTTAAAGGGGCGGGCACTGTGGAGGTCACTGTTAAAGGGTTGTTCACTGTTGAGGTCACTGTTAAGGGGGCGGGCACTGTGGAGGTCACTGTTAAAGGGGCGTGCATTGTGGAGGTCACTGTTAAAGGCGTGGGCACTGTGGTGGTCACTGTTAAAGGGGCGGGCACTGTGGAGGTCACTTTTAAAGGGGCAGGCACTGTGATGGTCATTATGCTAACAAGAAAGAAGGGGTCATTATATTAATAATAAAGTGGGGGCCATCATATATACTAAGAATACAGAGGGTCGATTATAATAATAATAAAAAGTCCATTATAATAATTATACAGAGGGGGTAATTATAATAATAATAATAATAATAATAATAATAATAATAATAATAATAATAAAGAGGGACCATTATAATAATTATACAGAGGGAGCCATTATAATAATACAGGGGGGGTTATTATAATATACAGGGGAATAATATTATGGGGAATGGGGGACTATCAGTATGGGGGGGCAGCAAGATGACAGTGTTGCAACACTAGGAAGGAGAGGATGATAGTAAAGTGAGGAATCAAATTTTTTTCTGTGAAACACTGCAGAGACGAGAAGCAGCTGAAAGAAGGTATCATGGCGGTCTGATCTCCGATTCCCAGGAGACGTCACTGGATGTAACAGGTATGTGGTGCTGTATTCTACAGTATATTTGTAATGTAATGTATGTAATGTCCATCCAAATATCTGTTTCATGGTAGGGTTGGGGGGAGGAGATTGAGAATTTGGCCCACACTGCCGCAGACCGGCCCAAGACTTCAGGTCACACTGTGCGTGATCAGAATTCTGGGGCCTCACACCCATCTGCCCCATTATCTGTACTCAGAGAGTTATCACTGTGTTATCTGTGGAGTTACGTAGGACTGCAAGTGATCTACTACATTATCTGTTAAAATGAGCGTGCCCAAAGGCTTAGCGGGGAGCGCAATTTTTGGCAACCCACGCTACGCCACTGCAGATATGACTTCTTTTTTTAATTCACTCCTGGTTTTGTCTTCCAACACTGTATCAGGAAACCTTGTACCCCAAGGAAAACCTAATAAATGATCATGAAGTCCCCACTTGGCTGTGGATGGACACATTTATACACATGGACTAAATTACAGTACGAAAGTCTCCCATCTTGCAGTGCTCTGTAGGTTAGCATCAATATTAACAGATGCACCTACAGCCTTTATAATAGATGGTGGACTGGATGGTGTTCAATATCTCTAGATTGGGGCTAGGTGGTAGGCAGGAAGGTAAAATAAAGGCTAATATTACCTACAAATTTGGAAAACACTGGGTAAAATTTTCATGGGAAAGGACTTGGGATAGCTAGTTGGTAATAAACGTAACTGCAGAAACCAGTGTCAGGCAGCTGCTGCCAAGGCTAATAAGATCATATGGTGCATCAAAAGGGGCAAAGGAGCACATGACGCTTGTATTGTTGTATGGGACCCAGGGTTGGACCGGGAACTTCAAGTGGCCTTGGAAAAAATACTAAAAGTGGCCCTGTTTTGTAGTTGGATCCAAATTGATGGAAGGCAGGGCCAGCAATACTGTATTGTAACACATTATACCACCCCAACAGAGCCAAATACCACAGTCCATCACAAAATACTGCCACCAGCAGCACAAAATACATCCCCAAAAACTTCCACTGGCCAGCCGTGAGGAGGGCCCAGGCGTCCCCCTAGGCATCGGCCCACTAGGAAATATGGCCAATCCGCCCCTGATGAGACCACACGTGGGGTATTGTGCACAGTTTTAATTGTTATAGTTACTAGATTACTCAATTGCTCATTGATCCAGGAGGTCATTCTGATTACCGATTTGGAGCTGGAGCAAGCCCTTGAGGAGCCAGAGTGGAGGATGGGAGTGGTAGTGACTCTGGCTGTCAAAGTCTAGCACGGCAGCTGTCTTTTCACCGTTTCTCCCATGGGACCAATGCTGCACCTGGAGAGGGCACTCTTTCTTTTTACTCAGGGTATACCCTGATTCTGGGACTCCTGCCTGATGGTAGCTGGGGTGCCCTTGATGTTAGGTGTTCTGATGGATGCAAAGCCGGGCATGTAGAATGCAATGGCCAGTTTATGGTGTAGGAGTCACTAACCATGCAAGATTAAACAGATTAATAGTCATTTATTACTGTAGTGCACAATTGGAGTTGTAGTACATCCAGTTATAGCAAAACACAATTCCATCTGTACACAGTGCAATCATCTCCCAGATTGCAGTGTACAGATTGAGGCAAGGATGGAAATGAGGGCCCTCTTGGTAGTCTATCTTGCTAAAGTCTCTCTCAGTAGAATCTATGGCAGGCAACTGTACTTTTTCACTTATTCCTGTAATGCACACTGCGATGTACAGGTTGAATTATACGACTGGCCAGGTTGTGTGTAGGGTGTCTTAACTGTTATCCTTCCACAGCAATAAAGTCTGTATTGACCTCAACGCCATTACCTTACTGACTGACTCTTGTCACTTGGGCATACAGATTTCTGAACATTATCCTTTATATTGTTCTGTAGATCTTGCACTAATCAAATAAAGATCTGTTAGTTTCAAAATCCTGAAGTATAAGGGGAGGGAGCACTTGGTTTTTCCTTCCTTCCTCTCCCTCCTCCCTCCTCAGACTCCTCCATCTACAGCAAGGGGTGGAGCCAGCCACCACCTAGAAACCTCATGGAAAGGGATATTTAAGCTTTAGTTAACAAGGCATTAACCATGCATCACATAACAGATCTTTGTTTGATTGGTGCAAGATCTACAGAAAGAGAGAAAGGATAGTGTTCAGAAATTTGAATGGCCAAGTGACAAGAGTCAGTCAGTAGGGTAACCGGTGTTGAGGGCAATACGGACATGAAATACTCCGATGCTCATATCAGGGGTGCTACCTGGGGGTATGTCCGGGTTCAGCTCTGAACCTGGACAAACCCTTTAATTACTTGCTGCTGGATTTACCCAGTACAATGACACTTTGTAATCAGCAGATTGTTGAGGGGCTCTTCCTACAAAAAGGGATTCTCAAATCTGCAAAATGTCCTCAGTAACAAGGCTACTTGTTATTTGAAAAACCTGATTCAAAATTTGAATCTCTTGACCATTATCACCTGATATTTCCATTCTGTTAATGGGCATTCCAATAAGTAATTATAGGGAAGCTGCTCGTATTGATGGTGGTGTAAATATATTAGATGTGTTAGTCTCCATGTACGAGGGTCTGCTGTGGTGGGGATCAGGTTGGATGTTCATGGAATGTTTTCGAGAATGGGAATTTCTTAGTCATCAAGTAATGACTTGTCAATAAAAATGTTCTTACATGTTCCTTAGTTTCTTAACTATCTTAGGCCTCGTTCACATTTCCGTGTCAGTGTCACGTCTGTGAAAAAAAGCGTATGTGTTTCATCCGTAAAACTGTCCGTGAAGGATCCGTGGTTGGTCCATGTGTCCGTTCTTACTATTCATGTGTCATCCATAATTCACTGACATTGCTCAGCTGAAAATTATTTTCCAAAGAATCTCCTATTATTCTTCAGTGAAAAACAGACACAACACGGATGTGTGTCAGTGATTTTCACGGACCCATATACTTCAATGGGCGAGCTTGGTCCACAGTAGTGCATGTTCCCGTGATTTTTTTACTGACCCACGGTCATGCTGAAATGTGAACAGACACATTTAAATCAATAGGTACGTTTGCTATCCGCAGAAAATGCGGATAGCACACGTCAGTGAAAAACGCTAATGTGAACGAGGCCTTAACCTCAAGTCATTTTCCAGTTTCCTACTGTTGAGCAGTGGTCCACACCCTGTGGTTTTCCAGCTTTTGCAAAACCACAACACCAGTGAGTCGCATGTAGAGGTAGATCCTGGAGGCTTAAGCTAAATCTTTAACAGGGCCCCAAAACTATTGTGTGCTATGTGTATTACTCATGCTTTTTATGTGTTAGAAGAGCCTTTGGGCACCATGGCCCAGATCTGAACGCTGCCTCTTCATCCCCTTTAGCTACACTGCATTAGAGTAAGCCCATACAATCCCTGTCTTTCCATATACAGACGTGGACAAAATTGTTGGTACCCTTTGGTCAATGAAAGAAAAAGTCACAATGGTCACAGAAATAACTTTAATCTGACAAAAGTAATAATAAATTAAAATTCTATAAATGTTAACCAATGAAAGTCAGACATTGTTTTTCAACCATGCTTCAACAGAATTATGTAAAAAAATAAACTCATGAAACAGGCATGGACAAAAATGATGGTACCCCTAGAAAACACAGAACATAATGTGACCAAAGGGACATGTTAATTCAAGGTGTGTCCACTAATTAGCATCACAGGTGTCTACAACCTTGTAATCAGCCATTGGGCCTATATATATGGCTCCAGGTAATCACTGTGTTGTTTGGTGATATGGTGTGTACCACACTCGACATGGACCAGAGGAAGCAAAGGAAAGAGCTGTCTCAAGAGATCAGAAAGAAAATTATAGACAAGCATGTTAAAGGTAAAGGCTATAAGACCATCTCCAAGCAACTAGATGTTCCTGTGAGTACAGTTGCACATATTATTCATAAGTTTAAGATCCATGGGACTGTAGCCAACCTCCCTGGACGTGGCCGCAGGAGGAAAATTGATGACAAATCTAAGAGACGGATAATCCGAATGGTAACAAAAGAGCCTAGAAAGACTTCTAAAGAGATTCAAGGTGAACTTCATGCTCAAGGAACATCAGTGTCAGATCGCACCATCCGTCGTTGTTTGAGCCAAAGTGGACTACATGGGAGACGACCAAGGAGGACACCATTGTTGAAAACGAATCATAAAAAAGCAAGACTGGAATATGCCAAACTACATGTTGACAAGCCACAAAGCTTCTGGGAGAATGTCCTGTGGACAGATGAGACAAAAATCGAAGTTTTTGCCAAGGCACATCAGCTGTATGTTCACAGACGAAAAAATGAAGCATATCAAGAAAAGAACACTGTCCCTACTGTGAAACATGGAGGAGGCTCTGTTATGTTCTGGGGCTGCTTTGCTGCGTCTGGCACAGGGTGTCTTGAATCTGTGCAGGGTACAATGAAATCTCAAGACTATCAAGGAATTCTAGAGAGAAATGTACTAGCCAGTGTCAGAAAGCTTGGTCTCAGTCGCAGGTCATGGGTCTTGCAACAGGACAATGACCCAAAACACACCGCTAAAAACACCCAAGAATGGCTAAGAGGAAAAAATTGGACTATTCTAAAGTGGCCTTCTATGAGCCCTGACCTCAATCCTATTGAGCATCTTTGGAAGGAGCTGAAACATGCAGTCTGGAAAAGGCACCCTTCAAACCGGACACAACTGGAGCAGTTTGCTCATGAGGAGTGGGCCAAAATACCTGCTGAGAGGTGCAGATGTCTCATTGACAGTTACAGGAAGCGTTTGATTGCAGTGATTGCCTCAAAAGGTTGCGCAACAAAATATTAAGTTAGGGGTACCATCATTTTTGTCCATGCCTGTTTCATGAGTTTATTTTTTTACATAATTCTGTTGAAGCATGGTTGAAAAACAATGTCTGACTTTCATTGGTTAACATTTATAGAATTTTAATTTATTATTACTTTTGTCAGATTAAAGTTATTTCTGTGACCATTGTGACTTTTTCTTTCATTGACCAAAGGGTACCAACAATTTTGTCCACGTCTGTATATTTGTATCAAGTGAAGTTGTGGCTGCCTATGTTAGATAATATTGTGTACAGCACAGATAGTACAGTGCCACAAATGTTACTCCTCCAAATCCAGGCCTGAACCTTGTAACATAAGGTGACATCAGGCACACGTTCTGAAAGCTTTCTCTATTTATCCAACCGTTGAGGTTGATGAGTACTGACACTGATGGTACAATCTGTATCAGAGCAGGTCTGTATGTTCTGTTCCCAAGTGTTAAAATGCCATCTACATCTATCAATCACAAGACATCTTAAGTCAAATCCTGATTTCACAGGGCAATCATTGTCAAACTATGGAGAACAACCAACTTGGCTAAGAAGCCCATCTCTGTGCTATAAATACCAATGACCTGCACCTGTTATGCTTTTCATATCCATGTGCCATGAGTTACGAACTGCACATTTGTGGAGGGAGTGGGAGAAATTAAGGAGTATCGGTCATAACTATGAACACTAAAGATGGGTGGAAGGGGGCGCGGGCCAATTCAATTAATAATTGTCCTTTCAACAATTGTTAGGCCCCTTTTACATGTCAGTGAATCATGGACATGTGCTGTCTGTGTTCTCCCTAGAAAGCACACATCACCATTGATTGGTGTAACCAGTGAAACCACATGTGTCATGTCCCGGAGTGCCATTACCACTCCTTGGCACCTTGCTACCACTTCCTATAGGCTATGATAAAGTGTCATCTAATGCTTTAGTGTATTTATCTTCACCGTGCATATTTATTCATGTAAAACTGTTATGTTCATGTAATTGCCTGGTCTACCACTAGGTGGCGGCAACACTTGGCAGTGCTAGTTCCAGGAAATGGACTGGATTGTCAATTCTCTCTCTCCCTCTAGAGGGAGTAGGAGAGAGAGGAGTTTAGTGTTAGTGAGTTAGTCTACCCTGCCCCCTCGTGGGGAGAGGTTGTGTGAGGAGTCTTGTCTGACTTAAACCCTGCTAGGGGAAGGCAGCAGGCCTGGTCTTGTCTGGACAGGTTCTGTTAGTCCTACGCCAGCCTTATCGCTGGAGGTTGTGCACATCCAAGCTGAAGCTAGAGCTTGAGGTACTCCAAAGCCAGGACAAGAAGTTCCTAGGATTAAAGTAAGAGACAGACTACAGACAGCTAAATTAAGTTCCAGCAGAAGAGGAAAGTTCCTATTTGCTCCAGCTAGCATAGCAGGGCTGAGATTATTGCAGAGAGAAGAAATTGCCTGCCAGATTGAGCCAATACCTGCTGATGACCAAGATACCGTTTGTGTATTGTTTTGATTACCATTTATGCCAAGTAAAGCTGTGTTCAACGTTACTACAAAGTCTGGACTCCATTTATTCTACTTATTTACCATCCAAGTTCTACTATCCCATTTTTTTTTTTTACCCCTTGTTTTCACAGACTAATACAGAAAACTTTTCGGAGGTCACCCTCCCAAGATAGCGTAATGTTTGCAAACAAACTCCAAAGAACATCCTGTTTTTAAAGCAGGGCACTGCCCAAGAGTACGGCACTTGTTATCTGTACCAAGCTTCTCTACTAAACTTCATATTTATTAGCTGATCTCCGACATGTCTTATCTTGTGAGAAGAGAGGTTCATTTTCCGCACCACAGATTACATATAAAAAGCAATGAACGATGATGGAACTTTTTACCCGAAGGAAAAGAACTCTAGGAGTGTGATGGGATCAGTGGAATAACACTTCATTAAGAGGTTTAGTGCTAATACAAAGGCTTTTCTTAGACATTAAAAGTCCATTTCCAGCAGGCGTTACACAATTAGTGGAACAATACTCAGAAAAGTATTTTACCTAAAGAAGATTAAAAAGGTCCTCCGTAAATGTGGTTGCACATTCTGTAATCCCATCTAGAACTATCTAGGGGCCTTAACATATGAAAGGAGACTTTACCAATTCAACTATTTAGCATTAAGAAAGTCTTGGAAGTCTTGAATTTCATTCAAGGATATGAACTTCAAGATCCTGGCACTGAACAAAAATAAATAAAACATTTACAAAAAGGGGGGGGGGGGGTTGAATACGTATCTCCTTTGGTCCCTGTGCACAGATGACACAACAGCTTTCTATAGGCCCCAGTTATCATAGGACAATCTTTGGAGAAACACTTCATCAGACATGTAGACAGTGGAGTTGTGCATTGGCCTATACAGTACTGGGATTAGTCTCTGCAAAACACAAACCAAATAATTTAGAGCATTAGAGGGATTACTGGGGAATGCTCCCTTGGTGGTGCAGCTATTAGTGTACACTGGGAAGGAGAAGCAATGGTCCTTAGATACAATTTATCTGACAGAAGGATTTCATTTGATACTTTTGTGTCTGGATTAATGGGCAATACTCTGCAGGGTATAATAATAACGCAACGGCAGGGAGTGCAGGAAGGATTAATGGATTATCACTGCAAGAGCCTGGCTATTGGAGCACTGCTTAGAGCACAGGATGTATCAGTGGAAGGATACTGGTCTGCTCAGAAGATAATTGGAGCAGTAGTATCCTAGATAATAAAATCCCTGTGTCAGTGCGCTGTGTCTGTGTGTTTGTCACCAGTTTTGCACTGGGCATGCGCGGCATCCAATCAGGACACAGCGCCACACACAAACACACACAGAGCTCCATAACTGTTTAAGCACTTCCATGCCACGGTCCTTAGAGACCGCTGTCTGGAAGGGGCTAACTATCGGGCCCTGGCAACGACCCGATGGTTGAAGGGTTAATGCTCCCCAGCACCCCCTTACCCCCCTTCCAAGATGGCAGAGCGCACAGCATCTCCCCCCCTTCTAGGATGCGCACCATGTTATTAGCCGGCACAGTCAGTGGAGAAGGAGGGAGTCCCTCCCTCCCCACTCTATGTGGCCGCCGCTGGCCTCCGATGAGAATAGAGAGGATTAGAAGGGAGGGGCTGTGGCCACTGCACCACCAATGAATATAGTTTATGCTTGAATACAAACGTAGCCTGCGTGTGTTGGCCATATCCCATACCCGGCCCCCGGCCTCTATGTCTGCGCCCTGCGATCCGCCGCAATTAACCCCTAAGGACCTGAGGGGTTAATTAAGTCGAATCGCAGCGCGCAGTCATAGAGACCGGGTATGGCCGGCACACGCAGGGTAAGTTTGTATTCAAGCATTAACTATATTCATTGGTGGCGCAGTGGCCACAGTCCCTCCCTTCTACACCCTCTTCTCAGTATAAATTGCGGCCCCCCCCCCACACAGTATTAAATCATTAGTGGCAGTGGCCCCAGGGTCCCCCCCCCCTCCTCACCCATTGGTGGCAGTTGTGATCGGAGCCCCAGCAGTGTAAGGCTCCATTTACACATCCGTGTAATAGGTCCGCATCCGTTCTGCAAATTGCAGAACGGGTGCAGACCCATTCATTCTCTAAGAATTTCCGGAGTGCACCCCCCGACTTCCGGTCCGCAGCTCCAGAAAAAAATAGAACATTCTATTCTTGTCCTCAATTGCTGACAAGAATAGGCATTTCTATCGGGGTGCCGTCCGAGTGTATTGCGAAACTGCAATGCACTACGGAGGTGTAAATGGACCCTAATCATGGGGCTCCGAGCCTCCTATGCTGCTGAAGTCCTGCCTGCCGTGTGCACTATGCACAGGGCAGCAGGGAAAGTGTGAAGTCCTAGTCACCCTAATAGAGCTCTATTAGAGTGAATAGAACAAGGGTTCTAGCCCCTAAGGGGCTAATAGTTAGTTAAAAAAAAAAGTAAAAAAAAAAAAGTTTAACCCCCCCAAAATATTGAGAATAATATATTACGATATATATCGTTATCGCACATGCTTTAAATTGTATTGCCATATAGGCCATATCGCCCAGCCTTAAGTTCAATACACTGAAGTACACATAAGTCATATGTATCCAAAATTAGCATTATAAAAAAGAAAATGGCTGCACACCATTATACATACAAACAATAGGGCTAAGAAATGGTAATCATTCTAAATAAAATGGTACAATATTGACTATAAATGAGTCAATGGAAGCACTTAGCGCACATATTTGATCAAACGTGTGTCGGGCCCATCTATCAGACGTCAAGGTGGCTTCCGCAGATGGGTCCCTAACACTAAATATACTGCCTATCTTTGGACTTACCTAAGCCTTCAATATTCAGGGCAGTGTAGGAACCAGCTATAAACGTACTCTGCTCAGAAGCCCCAGGTAGAGGCGCTATTCTCAATTATTCTACAATTTTTTTTGACTAGAACCACAGGTGCATATCCATGGTTATAAAAAAGAAAACGGCTGCACACCATTATACATACAAACAATCCAAAATTAACACCAATCACACACAATGCACAATGCACAATTACCTCTATACTGCAGGAATAAATTTAATAATAACACGCCCTCCACACCGCTCACACCTGCGCGCCGAAGCATGTCGGAGTGCCACCATTTCTGTTCGTCAGTCGCAGACGCCATTTCTGTTTGTCAGTCACAGCACTATTAGCTATATAGAGAGGATCCCCTGTCAGCAGTCTGAGATACCAGTCACCAGCAGTCTCAGTACCAGCAGTCAGTGCCAGTCGTACAGCCACAGCCACCTGTCACAGTGCCAGCAATGTCAGCCACCGGTCAGTGCCAGCCATCTCAACCATCAGTCAGTGCCACCAGCCACAGCCACCAGTCAGTGCCAGCAGTCTCAGCAACAGTCAATAGTCAGTGCCAGCAGTCTCAGCCACAGTCGCCAGTCTCAGCCACCAGTCAGTGCCAGCAGTCTCAGCCACAGCCACCAGTTAGTGCCAGCAGTCTCAGCCACAGCCAGCACTCAGTGCCAGCAGTCTCAGCCACAAGCTGCAGCCACCAGTCTCCGCCACAGCCACCAGTCAGTGCCAGCAGTCTCAGCTGCAGCCAGCAGTCTCAGCCACAGCCACCAGTCAGTGCCAGCAGTCTCAGCCACAAGCTGCAGTCAGCAGTCTCCACCACAGCCACCAGTCAGTGCCAGCAGTCTCAGCCACCGGTCAGTGCCAGCCATCTCAACCATCAGTCAGTGCCACCAGCCACAGCCACCAGTCAGTGCCAGCAGTCTCAGCAACAGTCAATAGTCAGTGCCAGCAGTCTCAGCCACAGCCACCAGTCAGTGCCAGCAGTCTCAGCCACAGCCGCCAGTCTCAGCCACCAGTCAGTGCCAGCAGTCTCAGCCACAGTCGCCAGTCTCAGCCACCAGTCAGTGCCAGCAGTCTCAGCCACAGCCACCAGTTAGTGACAGCAGTCTCAGCCACAGCCAGCACTCAGTGCCAGCAGTCTCAGCCACAAGCTGCAGCCACCAGTCTCCGCCACAGCCACCAGTCAGTGCCAGCAGTCTCAGCTGCAGCCAGCAGTCTCAGCCACAGCCACCAGTCAGTGCCAGCAGTCTCAGCCACCAACTGCAGTCAGCAGTCTCCACCACAGCCACCAGTCAGTGCCAGCAGTCTCAGCCACAAGACACAGCCACCAGTCTCAGCCATAGCCACCAGTCTTGGCCACCAGCCACAGCCACCAGTTACAGCCACCAGCCACAGCCACCAGTTACAGCCACCAGTCAGTGTGGTCATGTTCCCTTGCCATTTAATATAGACTGTTCCTATTAATGTTTATGCACTACTGTTCTAGCGCCCTTTATTGTAACGGGCTTAATGTCTAGTTAGATCATATGATCTAATATGGTCATATATATACACATTTTGGGCATTAATGATGCAGTCTTCTGCATTTGTTCTCTCTTTTTTTATTAAGAAGGTATGATCTGTTGAAATATATTGTATATTTACAGTCCATGTACTATATTTTATATGATTCATTTTATATGATTTTTTAGAGGGGGGGGGGGGGGTGTTGATGAAAAAAACAGAAATTCAGCCGTTGTTTTTTGGAATTTGTATTTACAGCATTAACTATTTGATATAAACGATGTTAGCTTTATTCTTTATTGTTATATATACCATGTATATATTTTTTATTTTCTTATTTATATTTTAATGGGCCAATTAAGCTCCCTTACAAGCCAAACCTTAAGGCTTTGGTGAGATTTCATGGGGCTGCTGACAGACTTACAGAGGAAACCCCCTTTTTCTGTAAATTCACTTAGGTATCTCAGTCTCAAATGGCCATGGTATCTAAGGGGCTAAACACATCACTCTTTGCATTCATCGAGTTCTAAATTAGTTCTTTTTTTTTCTTTTTTTTCATGAAATGGTAAAATACCTAACTTTCAACATCTGATATGTATTCTATGATCTATTGTGAACAAAACATGGGTCTATGAGATTTGCAAATCACTGCATCCTGTTTTTAGTTACATTTATTGACATTTTACACCGTGGACAATTTTTGGGGGGAATTGGGGGTTGTAGATTCATTGTGAGATAATGGAATCCAATCACAAATGATTATATCACAATGGATAAGATATGAAACTGATTACATCACAATGACATCACAACAGCCAAATCCATCATCATGATATCACATTCTTAATTCTCTGTGTGCCTTTCGTGATGATTACATCATGGATTGTGATTTTATCTGTGACACTGTGATGTCATCAGTTTTTCTACAGTGTTACAGATTGTCATGTACAGTCTGTATTGTTGAAACCTTTTGTCATAGCACTCCTTGGGATCGCCTTGATTGTGATGTCTCACTCTTTGGCATTGTATCTTCCTATTAATCTGTGTGAGTGCATCTTGTGTCATCCATGACTTAACGGCATTGTATGCTGTCTTCTAGAAGAAATGGCACTCTTGTCTTTAAACTGGTAGTACCGGCCACCAGTAATGTTATTCATACAACCCTTTTAATTTATTCAGTGAAACTAATTACAACCTGTAAAGAGGTTAGAAACCTGGTTGGAGTCTCTTTCTCTTCGCAGAGCAACTCAGTTGGCCCCATCACTTAAGGCATCTACAGTGTGACACCAGGGCTGAGATAGCCATGGCATGTCCTAACAATATGTTGGGAAAAACATACTAAAAGTATTTATTTTTTTCCTGGGACATGGCTTATCAATGGGATATGCTATAACTATCCAATAGGTGTGGGTCCTATCTTTGGGACGCACTCCGATCTCAAGAAAGGGGCACCACAGTGAATAGAGAGCATGCTTGGTCACCCTCCATTCACCGCTATGGGACTTCCAAAAATAGTCAAGGAGTCACCATGCAGCTTACTCTCTGTTCACTGCTATGGGGCTTCTGAAAATAGCAAAGCATGCTCACCTGGCATGGAAAATGGAGAGGATGACAAGCATGTGCAGTGTGCTCCCTGTTCATGGTGGGGCCCCGTTCTTGAGACAGGAGTGGGTTAGGTAGGACCCACAGCTATCCTATCCATAGGCCATAAGTGTCTCAGATGGGAATATCCCTTTAACCATCTCCATACATTGTTGCTTTGATGTTTTTCTGTATGATTACCCTTTTTTCACACATGGGTTTGCTTATGTTGACTTGCTAGTCATGCCATTGTGGCGTTCATTGTCATATGCAGAGGGACGGACTGGGAACTTAAAGTGGCCCTGGAAAAATATAAATAAATAAAAGTGGCCCCATGTTACAAGTAGGAAGGGTCAGCAATGCCATAGCGCAAAATACCATCCGATCAGAACCATATACCACAATGCAGCTCGATATATATTGCCCAAAAAGCTGTCCCTCTGTGGTGGCCATCAATAGATGTCCTTTTCTGTCCTCATTCTCCAGTTGTCTATGGAGCAGGGGGCTTAGGAGGTGAGGTGTGGGCCACAGCAGTTGAATTCAGGAGGACATGTGTGGTCACTGGACAGGTATATGATGGTATCTGATTCATAAATTGCCACTGAGAGCTCATTATGTCCTGGGCCAGTGGCAGAGAGGATGGCTTGGGAGGCCCCCTGGGCATCAGCCCACCAAAAAATGTCCCTGTAAGGTCTATGGCCAATCTGCCCCTAGTGATAGGGTCACAGCAATTTCCCACATTTCATTACCTTTTTACATGGTATTTATCACTTTGTGACATAAAGTTATCCATTGTGACAAAACCGATAAAACTGTTACAATATACAGGAAACACTGCTACATTGTAACCATCCATTTCAAGAACATCTATTATATTGTCATTCACTGTGATGCCTTTTGTGGTATTTTTGTTTGTGATTTTCTTTGCCATGTGAGTCTTTTAGCGAATTGTAATGCTTTCTACTTCTCTTTTGATGGTCCTTGTTGTCACGTCATGTGGATTGGGTTGATCATTATGTCTTTTATTATACTGTAAGGTATGGGATTTAACATAAGTAATCTTTCCTGTGAAAAACAACAAATTTTTTGCTTGCAAAACCTAAAGTAACTGAATGAGGCCCCTATACATGATAAAGATTGAGCTCTCTTAAAGGGAACATGTTACCATGAAAATGCAGCGTGGTCAGCAGGAGGAGCCGAGAAGATTGATATATGGCTTCATGAGAAAAGATTCAGTATAACCTGTAATTTACTTATTAAAACATCTGCTCTTTCCATGCTTAGGAGTCATGTGGGTGGTTCTACTCAGTGACTGACAGCCTGTGATCAGGCTGCACGACAAGCAGAGTCAGGGCGTGTTCGCGTCGGCGTTATGGAATTCCGTCATAGGTTCCATTATAACAGAGTTATAACGGAATATAGCGGAATTTTAGGACAGAATGCAAAACGACAGGACTATTTTTTCCGTCATGTATAACAGGACCAAATGGAACAGTTATGTGTCCCCATAGACATATATTAGGATAGAGCAAAACGGAATTTCTCTTAGGCCTCATGCACACGACCGTGGTGTGTTTTGCGGTCTGCAAATCGTGGATCCGCAAAACACGGATGGCGTCCGTGCGCGTTCCGCAATTTGCAGAACGGCACGGACAGCCTTTAATTCAAATGCCTATTCTTGTCCGCAAAGCGCGGACAAGAATAGGACATGTTATATTTTTTTTAGCGGGGCCACGGAACGGAGCGACGGATGCAGACAGCACACGGAGTGCTGTCCGCATCTTTTGCGGCCCCATTGAAGTGAATGGGTCCGCATCCGAGCCACCAAAACGGCGGCTCGGATGCGGACCAAAACAACGGCCGTGTGCATGAGGCCTTAAAGTGTCCCATTTTGCATTCCATCCTAAAATTCCATTATATTCCATAATAAACGGAACCTATAACGGAATTCCACCGCCCTTAGCTGTCCATGACTGATAAGACCACCCACATGACTCCTAAGCATAGAATGAGCTCAGATTTAAATGAATAAATTACAAATTTTACTAAATAATTTCCCACAAAACCACACGTCCATCTGCTCTGCTCCTCCTGCTCTATAATATGCTGCTTGCAGATTTCACTGCCCATCATGGTGGCAGGTTCCCTTTAAAATGGCCAAACTCTGCAAGACCAAAAGATTATTCTATGTATATGGGGGCCTCCTGATTTAGAAAGAAGGATCAGGCATGTTGATTTCAGCTCCCAAACCTTTTTGTGCAGTGCCTTACTCTCTTCACCTTGACAAAGCGTGCGTTCTTGTAGAGCCAAGTTTGCATGAGTATAAGGGAGTCGAAGAGAATAGTGAACAGCCAATCTTTATGAGAAAGAACTTTTCTCCATTTGCATCATTGGTCATTTATTTGCATTTGTTACTTGTCATTTTCCTTGTGCGTCATCTCCCCGGTTGTAAAACAATGCGGAACATGTTAGCGCTATGCAAATAAAGATCATTGTTGTGTGGAAATCTAGCCATGAAAGAAAGAGTTAGGCCTCTTTCACACGACCGTATATTTTTTCCGTTTGCGGGCCGTTTTTTGGGTTCCGTATACGGTCCGTATACGGGACCATTCATTTCAATGGTTCCACAAAAAAGACGGAACACATACGGAATGTACTCCGTATGTGTTCCGTGTCCGTTCCGTTTTTGCTGAACCATCCATTGCAAATTTTATGGCCAGCCCAATTTTTTTCTATGTAATTACTGTATACTGTATATGCCAGACGGAAAAACGGAACGGAAACGTAAATGAAACGGAAACAAAGAACGGAACAACGAATCCGTGAAAAATGGATTGCAAAATACTGAAAAATCCATACGGCCGTGTGAAAGAGGCCTTAAATATGCACCGAAGGAAGGTCTCTGGGTTGTAGGAAAATATATATGCATTGTCTAGTGGGCAATGAGTGTCATTATTGAGAGCATCTAGTAACTGTAAGGAGTATTGGCATTTTCTGGGGAGAACATATGTAACATATCTTACTTCTGCTGGAAAGGTAAGGCTACTTTCACACTCGCGTTTGGTGCAGATCCGTTCAGATAATACAAACGTCTGCATCCGTTCAGAACGGATCCGTTTGTATTATTTGTAACATAGCCAAGACGGATCCGTCTTGAACACCATTGAAAGTCAACGGGAGACGGATCCATTTTCTATTGTGCCAGATTGTGTCATAGAAAACGGATCCGTCCCTATTGACTTACATTGTGTGTCAGGACGGATCCGTTTGGCTCAGTTTTGTCAGACGGACACCAAAACTCTGCAAGCAGGGTTTTGGTGTCCACCTCCAGAGCGGAATGGAGGCGGAACGGAGCCAAACTGATACATTCTGAGCGGACCCTTTTCCATTCAGAATGCATTAGGGCAAAACTGATCCGTTTTTGACCGCTTGTGAGAGCCCTGAACGGATCTCACAGACGGAAAGCCAGTGTGAAAGTCGCCTAATTTGTACATCTTTGGGTTTCCAAAAAGGAAAAGTAAACTCAGGTTTTTTTCATGCCACCAGATGTTAGACATGCTAATCTGCACATATCTTTTCCAGAAACGAAGAAAAGCGCTGACGAAACTGAGCCAAACGGATCCGTCCTGGCACACAATGTAAGTCAATGGGGATGGATCCGTATTCTCTGACATGATCTGGCTCAATAGGAAACGGATCTGTCTCCCATTGACTTTCCATCGAGTTCATGACGGATGCGTCTTGGCTATGTTACAGATAATACAAACTGATCCGTTCATGACGGATGCATGCGGTTGTATTATTGTAACGGATCAGTTTTTGCAGATCCACGATGGATCCGCCCAAAACGCGAGTGTGAAAGTAGCCTAAGTTGTCATCCTTGAAGGCCTCTTTAAAGGGTCAAGCATCTCTCTCCTCATGTTTATTTTCGGACTTTTTTCAGTCCTAGATGACCAGAGAGTGCTATATACCATTTTTTAGGGCAATTGGACCTTACTTGATTCAGGCCTGAAACCATTTATTTTTAAAATTTGGCGAATTGGACCCAAAAAGAATTTCACGAAATTCTATCATCTCTAATAAAGACTTATTACAATGTAAAGTTACCCTTATCAGGTCTTTGTGAGCTGTGATCCAAAAGTAGAAGACCCCAATGCTTGTTCATACCCCTGTTGCCAAAAAAACTTGTAGATCTTCTCACACCCGATCTAATGCCAGCGATTAGTGTTGAGCGAAGCGTAGCATTCAAAGCGGAATTCGGTCCGAAGTTTAGGAAAACTTTGATTCACATTGAATCCGAATTTGCTTGTGCATCATGGCAACAAACCAGTTTTCCTAAAATGGAGGCTTGTTACAAAGTGAAAGTAAGAAGCCCAGGAATGCAAGATCACCCGGAGTTTTTTTGACACTCGCCCTGAGAGAAATTTTACCTAGAAACTGCACTGGTGCAAGCACTTCATAAAAAGTGAGTAGCAATTTTTCCTTACTCATACATGTAAGCTAAGAGCTATATGCAACTGAATTGTATTTAGATTAAAACCTATCAGAGCCCCCACAATTTCACTGCGGGGGCTCCAATCGGAAAACAGAGGGAGCCGCACCCCTCTGCCTTACCTCACAGATGCCACGATCGGTGTTGATCGCGGCATCTGAGGGATTAAAACACTGAGTTCGGCTGGATCTCTGTTCCCCATAATTGTGGCCAGTTGTCTGGTGTATGATACAGCCGACACCCACCGCTTATGGAGCTGGCTCACCGCAGAAGCACGCTCTATACATTACCTCAGCCACCGTGATGTATGGGTGTACCCGATTTATAGCGATTCGTGACAAATTTATTCGGAATAAATAAATTAATACATTTCTTGGCTAAATTAAGCAAAGTTGCCGAATCGAATTTTTCAAAACTTCGCCCACAAAGCAATAAAACTTCACAGGGAGTCAGGGACCCATTCGCACTG
The DNA here is from genome assembly GCF_014858855.1 of Bufo gargarizans. NCBI lineage: Eukaryota > Metazoa > Chordata > Amphibia > Anura > Bufonidae > Bufo > Bufo gargarizans. The sequence goes on along the minus strand of NC_058086.1, from coordinate 63,009,556 downwards.
CATAGTTTTTCAGGAGGATTTATAACAATGCTATAGTATAGTCACACATTTATGTATGTGTTCTTATCTCTCCTGGCTGCTCCATCTGCAAATTGTGGAAAAAAAAGGGAAATATTAGTGGCGGAGTGGGCACCTATTACTAAGCACAGAGATGTGATGTTCTTGCCGTTGTCAAGGCAGCACTGCCGTCACATAGAGGGGCTGCAAAGGAGTAAAAGGACAGAGAGATATATGACAGCAAAAAAAGATGACGTCATAATTGTAGCACATAGAAACTAGCCGCGTTTGACGGAACTTAAAGTTCAGTCACATCTGGAAATGGGTATAAACGGTAGTGACAGGAGGGACAGTGTGTTTTACAGCCCAGAACACTCATGTTTAGTCTATATATGGCAGTCGCTCTTCCTTCAACAACCATAATTGCACATATACCTAGGTGTCCTGAGTGTCTAAATCATATTTGAATGCATGGGATAATATACACGAGCCTCTCGGTCTAAGCAGGCGACAGGGCAAGCTTGGCACTTGCCTGTCGAATGATTTCTGAGTATGCCAGGCTCACAGGGCTGTGTATAATGAAATAGTTGCGGGATACAATCACTGTAGAATCTGCAAATTTAGGCTGCCATGCTTCGGAGTTGGCAGCGGCTCTAATATAAAGATGCCATGGTAGACGCTTGGCCTTAAAAGGGCTTACCTAATTGAATATGTTTGCCTTGTCTGTCAGCGATGTAAAGTGGGCGCTCAACTGGCACTCAGCCTCAAATGACTTTCAGAATAAGTGGTCCTCCAGGTCATTTCAGCAGGTAGATCTCTCATTGGAATCATTTGGTACCTGCAAGTAGTTTTAGTAACGACTAGGATTCCCCATGTAAGGCTAGGTCTACACGACGACATTTGTCGCGCGACTAAAAGTCGCGCGAAAGATAGGGCGCAACAGTTGTCACGCAACATTTTGTTGCACTAATGTCGCGCGACAATTTTTATAATGGCCGTCTATGGTGTCGCACTGCAACATGCGACATGCTGCGACTGCGACGCGATCCATCTCGAATGGATTTTCTGCGACTGTCGCAGTCGCAGCATGTCGCATGTTGCAGTGCGACACCATAGACTGCCATTATAAAAATTGTCGCGCGACATTGGTGCAACAAAATGTCGCGCGACAAATGTCGTTGTGTAGACCTAGCCTAATAAGAATTCTGGAGCATCTATTCTTATTAGAGATGAGCAAATTTTTCACTGCACACTTCACTTATTTGTGCAGTCACAGGGTCAAAACTGACCAAATAACTCAAGTATGAACTCAGCCTTACAAGTCGATGTTAGCGTCAAGAAGAAGCGGAATCCTATTACACCGTCGTCAGCTGATACAGAACCTGTTCTATTAAACGCTTATACAAGTAGAGCCCCCCGACAGAGTGGAGAGGGTGTCAGCAGTAAGTTTGTGTCGACGTTACTGATTATTTTGCCCTTCCTCTGATCCATCAGAACAATAACCCGCAAAAAACGGATCCTGTCTGTTGAGCATCTGCCTTCACTCGGTCAGCATTTGGTCAGTAATTCATCAGTATTGCTAATACCAATGGCTACCAAATCATAAGCCAATTCTGATGAGACTATACAGGCCTTACAGCTGCTACACAGACAGGATCCGTTGTGCATCTCATTTTTCCTTCCTTATCACAGATCAGAAGAAGGGTCAAATAAATGATGATGTCAGCCAGGCTAAAAGGCAAAATAGTGTCCCAGTCATGAAGTGGGGAGGGTGGGAATAGCATGAGAAGTACACAGAGTGGCCCTATGACATAGTGGTGAGGTGGAAGCAGCATGAGGAGGCCACAGAGTGGCACAATGACAGTGTTGAGGTGGCAGCAGCAGCATTAGGAGGCCACAGAGTGGCACAAAGACAGAGTGTGGAGGTGGTGGCAGCCGCAGCATCAGGAAGCCAGCAGCGGCAGCAGCATGAGGAGACCACTGAGTGGCAAGGTGACATAGTTAGGAGTAGTGTTGGGTGCGAATATTCAAATCACGAATATTAATCGCGAATATCGGCACTTCGAGAATTCGTGAATATTTAGAATATAGTGATATATTCGTGATTTTGAATATTCTAGTTGTTTTTCATCAGTAACCTCCCTTCTTGCTTGTGGGCCAATGAGAAGGCTGCAATGTCTTTGTCTGAGCTTAGCAACATCCCTAGCAACCAATAAGAAAGTTGCCTACCCCTTACTATATACAGACGTGGACAAAATTGTTGGTACCCTTTGGTCAATGAAAGAAAAAGTCACAATGGTCACAGAAATAACTTTAATCTGACAAAAGTAATAATAAATTAAAATTCTATAAATGTTAACCAATGAAAGTCAGACATTGTTTTTCAACCATGCTTCAACAGAATTATGTAAAAAAATAAACTCATGAAACAGGCATGGACAAAAATGATGGTACCCCTAACTTAATATTTTGTTGCGCAACCTTTTGAGGCAATCACTGCAATCAAACGCTTCCTGTAACTGTCAATGAGACATCTGCACCTCTCAGCAGGTATTTTGGCCCACTCCTCATGAGCAAACTGCTCCAGTTGTGTCCGGTTTGAAGGGTGCCTTTTCCAGACTGCATGTTTCAGCTCCTTCCAAAGATGCTCAATAGGATTGAGGTCAGGGCTCATAGAAGGCCACTTTAGAATAGTCCAATTTTTTCCTCTTAGCCATTCTTGGGTGTTTTTAGCGGTGTGTTTTGGGTCATTGTCCTGTTGCAAGACCCATGACCTGCGACTGAGACCAAGCTTTCTGACACTGGCTAGTACATTTCTCTCTAGAATTCCTTGATAGTCTTGAGATTTCATTGTACCCTGCACAGATTCAAGACACCCTGTGCCAGACGCAGCAAAGCAGCCCCAGAACATAACAGAGCCTCCTCCATGTTTCACAGTAGGGACAGTGTTCTTTTCTTGATATGCTTCATTTTTTCGTCTGTGAACATACAGCTGATGTGCCTTGGCAAAAACTTCGATTTTTGTCTCATCTGTCCACAGGACATTCTCCCAGAAGCTTTGTGGCTTGTCAACATGTAGTTTGGCATATTCCAGTCTTGCTTTTTTATGATTCGTTTTCAACAATGGTGTCCTCCTTGGTCGTCTCCCATGTAGTCCACTTTGGCTCAAACAACGACGGATGGTGCGATCTGACACTGATGTTCCTTGAGCATGAAGTTCACCTTGAATCTCTTTAGAAGTCTTTCTAGGCTCTTTTGTTACCATTCGGATTATCCGTCTCTTAGATTTGTCATCAATTTTCCTCCTGCGGCCACGTCCAGGGAGGTTGGCTACAGTCCCATGGATCTTAAACTTATGAATAATATGTGCAACTGTACTCACAGGAACATCTAGTTGCTTGGAGATGGTCTTATAGCCTTTACCTTTAACATGCTTGTCTATAATTTTCTTTCTGATCTCTTGAGACAGCTCTTTCCTTTGCTTCCTCTGGTCCATGTCGAGTGTGGTACACACCATATCACCAAACAACACAGTGATTACCTGGAGCCATATATATAGGCCCAATGGCTGATTACAAGGTTGTAGACACCTGTGATGCTAATTAGTGGACACACCTTGAATTAACATGTCCCTTTGGTCACATTATGTTCTGTGTTTTCTAGGGGTACCATCATTTTTGTCCATGCCTGTTTCATGAGTTTATTTTTTTACATAATTCTGTTGAAGCATGGTTGAAAAACAATGTCTGACTTTCATTGGTTAACATTTATAGAATTTTAATTTATTATTACTTTTGTCAGATTAAAGTTATTTCTGTGACCATTGTGACTTTTTCTTTCATTGACCAAAGGGTACCAACAATTTTGTCCACGTCTGTAAGAACCTCTCCAGCAGCCATTTTCTACCGTTTTTTAAAGTTCTGAGAGAGACAGCAGTGACATTGCTGTGCTCTGTGCTTTCCACACTACATTAGATAGATAGTTAGATAGCTTATATATATATATATATATATATATATATAATACAGATAGTTAGTGGGAGATAGTCAGTGTAGGTATTTCCTGATATAGTGTAGCTGTTGCAGTGCAGTGTGTTAGGTAGTGTGATAGGTTCTGTTGTCCATACATACATGCAGACCTGCTAAAATGTGAATTTTCACGTATTGCGCCAAAATATTGGCATCATTAGTGCCGATTAGCGCAATTGCAAATATATTGGAGCACTCTAACTGCATATAAAGCCATTTTTAATGTTCTGCCTTGCCAACCATTTTCTCCAAACTCAGGAAACTTCTAGCTTGGAAAATGTAGCAAAAGTGACCCACGTCTGTATTTTACGCGCATTACACAAATATTACATTGCTGATTTTTCGCAATCAAGAAAATAATCTCAAATTCGCGAATATATGACGAATATTCTCCCAATTATTCGTGAAATATTGCAAATTCGAATATAGCCCCTGCCGCTCATCCAGTACCCGCTGAAGATGGTGGGTGAAAGAAGGAGCACTTGGCATCAGATGCGTGGCATTAGGTGGGTGGCAGCATCAGAATAGTAGCTGAGGTAGGTAAGTGTTGGTGTGGCACCATGGATGATCTAGTCTGATGCATCAGGCATTGGTGGTGGAAATCCTGGCTGATCCACGCCTGATTCATCTTGACAAAGGTCAGTATCTCCAAAGGCGAGTTCTCCTTGGGGTAACTATGGCCCCTGCCGCACTAAACACCTGCTCTGATGCCGCACTACTGGCTGGGCAGGACAGCTTTTCCATGGCAAACTCGGCCAGTTGCGGTCACAAATGCAGTTTACCTGCCCAGTAGTCCAGCGTATCTTCAATGACGGCTGGCAGGGTGCACTCCAAGTATGTCACCACCTGCTGGTGCTGGTTGTGGCCTCCTCAAAGGGCCTAAGCATTCAGCAGGTGTCACGCATAAGCTGCCACTGGCTGACATTGAAGTTACACAGGAAAGTACTGCTGTCCGCTTGAATCATCAAGAAATCGTTGATGGCCTTTCTCTGTTCGTACAGTCGGTCCAACATATGGAGGGTGGAATTCCAATGGGTGGAAGCGTCGCATATCAGCCTACGTTGGGGGATGCTGTTCTGCCCCTGCAGCTCAAGGAGAGTGTGCTTTGCAGTGTACGAATGGCTGACCAATTTTAGGATGTCTTGCAGATGGGGGGAAGACTTCAGGAACGACTTGACAACCAGATTGAACATGTGCACCATGCAAAAAAAAACGATTTGATACATATGCAAATTAACCTGGGATGAGTCCTGTACGTGAGATGAGTCAGGGACAAGACTCATCTCAGGTTAATTTGCATATTTATCAAATCGTTTTTTTTACACAATAAAAGCACCCAGAGCTATGGGGACTGGGTATTTCGGATGTGCTAGCGGCCATCTAGCAACCCATGTCCTCAGGTCTATACCCCAAATCCCGGTGACAGGTTCCCTTTAATCCCTGTATCAAACAGCACTTGCACCCTAACAAGAACGGTTTGCTGGAATTACAGAGCTGTATAATGGCAATTTGGATCCCCAGTCAGTGCAGCAAGGTGTAATCGGATTGCTCCTATTACCCAGGCTGTAACCTCCCCGACTGAACCCGGTTCTACAGAAATGCTGGGGAATGATTCCTCTCTATCCTTTTCCTACACCTTGAATAATCTTTCCCTGCAATTGTAAATTGTTTTTTTTAGCACAATGAAGTCTTTCCTAGCACTGTCCCTAGCGCCTGCGGACATCTCTCCCTGCACTAAGTACGCTGGTGAATGGCAGAATCCAAGATGGCTGACGCTATTTATAGGGCTGTGACATCACAGGGCTGTCCGGCTGCTGATTGGCTGCATGCATGACATTATGGGTGATCCAGCCTTCCCAGAGTTCCTTGCTCCATGTCCTCACATGTGCAGCAGCCAATTTAGGAAAAATTGTGATTCGTTACCATGAAGCGTGAGGGAATTCTGCTTTAGTGCAAATCAAATTTTTCCTGAAATTCGGATCGAATTCTACTTGGTCAGCTTCGATTCGCTCATCTCTAATTCTTATTACTCTATGTTGTGCCAGTGCTTTATTATTCCTGCTAGAAGTTCTGAATGAATAAGTAGCAGTTTGCAGAGAAGGTCTGGATGGGTGTTACCAGTTGGGGTGTGTCCCTGCGCAGTCTGACACCATCCAATCAGTGCTGCAGCTCTCCTCATTCACTTTCTAGTATATTCTAATTTTGATATACATATAGTACAATAAAAGCAATGGCACATAACCTACAAAGAAAACAACTAATTTGTATTCCCATAACCTCATCACGTACAGAGATGCGAGAATTTTTTTCTGGATGCTGAAGGGACAAGTGGAAATGATTCTCGAAGGATGAAACTGGTCTGGAAGAGGTTAAAGTCAGGTGTGAAAAAAAACATCTGCCGTGTAGGGGGGCTGCGCTTCCGTTCTCACACAGTGACGGTTATAATGAGGAAGAATGAGACAGCGCCTGCATTCCTGAACGCTTCCTTCCTACAGATATTTTCTGTTATTCGCCATTATGATGCCCATAAATCATTGTATCCGAGAGGCGACAGCTCGGTTATTTCATCCTGGACACCTGTGTTACTGCAGAATGCTTACTGGCCCAGTGACTTCACTTTCGTCTCCGCTCTCCGCATGCTGCAGCTATATGTTACAAGATCACACCGACATGGTCTGGGGCCACCAGAGGAAATTATTATCAGGGCCACAAGTACTATATCAGAAATAAAGTACAATATGTTTTTAATTTTAAAAAAAATAGATTCCAAATATTATTATTTTTTGGTGCTCCTAGACCTTTGGGGCCCACCATATATATGGTTGCAGAGACTGGGCCCACTGGAGGATCCTCTGGTACTCTGGTGGCCCATTTCAACCCTGGACATGTAGCACACAATATATTTGATGCAAGAGGATATATATCCTACACTGCACCGGCATCAGCTGAATCTCTCCAAGCAGAGGTGACAATAATTTTACGTGTGGTCATACATGGGCCAGTTCTTCAGCTCGGTGGTCTTAGTGGCATGTGGGGAGCTATGAAAAAAAAGAGCCACGAATAGTAAGTACCATACAGAGACTATGCCACATGGAAACGGGGAGAACTGGACTAGATTCATGCCTTTGGCCAAAGGTAGGGTTGGTGTCTGAAAACGATAGAGGTCTCATCAGCTGGGGATATCAGACAACTCAACTTCTATAACCAGCTTTATATTCAAAGAAGAGAAACACGTGTTAGGTATGGCTTTAAGGTTAACTCATGTAATTGTCATCTAAAATACGTACATTTAGCAGTTATATTACGGCCTAGTATTTGCCATCTTCTAGACATGTACATATCATGAGGCCTCATGTCACAAACTTGTGGAGATCTGTAGGATAAGACCTACTACTTAGGCTACATGCACACAACAGTTAACACAAAGTCAGTTAAAAACGGATAAACTGTCCATTTTTAACGGACTTTTTTTCACTGTTGCCTTTCTGAGAAACGGACGTTAAAAACGGACCCGTTCATTTGTATGGGGGCAGTCTGTCAGTGAAAAACGGACAAGATAGAGCATGTTCTGTTTTTTGACGTCCTATATTCACTGGCCGTCAAAAAAAACTGCCGTGTGAACCACCCCATAGACTACCATTTTAAAACAGACGTGTGGTGTCGCGTGCATGTAGCCTTAACGCTTATTGTATTACACTGGCCAATATTTTGGCCGATAATTGCTAATGAGCGTTCTCATTAGAGATGAGCAAATTTTTCAAAAATTCGATTGGCTGATTTGGCAAATTTTTGGGAAAAAAATTGGTTCCATCCGAATTTATTCATGGTGAATTTCGTTAAAAAAAATTATATTTCCTGGCTGCTGAGAGCCTGTATAGTGGTGTAGAACACTGCCTTGCAGTAACACGCATAGGGAGTCCGCTGTGGTAGTGAAATTATACTGCGAGTCCGTATGACATTCAGATGACAGGCGTCGCTCTTAGAATCACTGCACACTTCACTTATTTGGGCAGTCACGGGCCAAAACTGACCAAATAACTCAAGCATGAACTCAGCCTTACAGGTCGATGTTAGAAGAAGCGCACTCCTTTTACACCGTTGCTGAGCGGCAAATATATTTTTTATTTTCCGCTAATACACGCCACAAAAGGTTTTACAACAGATAACTGTACCGCTGAGCGACAAATATATTTTACTTTTGCCACTAATACACGACACAAAGGGCTGTAATTTTAGCACTTCACCACACAACAGCTAATAAGCCCTTTTTTCCCACAAATACAAGCCAAAAAATGCTTTAAAAACATATCATTGCACCGCACAAGGGCAAATAAGACGTAGAAATATTTCCTTGTAATAAACCCTGTTAATGCCTGTATCAAACAGCACTTGCACCCTAATAAGAACGGTTTGCTGGAAATACAGAGCTGTATAATGGCAATTTGGATTCCCAGTCAGTGCAGCAAGGTGTAATCTGATTGTTCCTATTACCCAGTCTGTAACCTCCCCTACTAAACCCTGTTCTACATTTATGCTATGGAATGATTCCTCCCTATCCTTTCCCTTGAATAATCTTTCCCTGCACTTGTAAATCGTTTTTTTAGCACAGTGAAGTTTTTTCTAGCACTGTCCCTAGTACACTGGAAAATGGCTGAATCCAAGATGGCTGAGGCTATTTATAGGGCTGTGACATCACAGGGCTGGCTGGCTGCTGATTGGCTGCATGCATGGCATTATGGGTGATCCCACCTTCGCAGATTTCCTTTCTCCATGTCCTCACACGTGCAGCAGCCATTTTACCACAAATCGTGAGGAAATTTGGCTTCGGTGTGAATCAAATTTTTCCTGGAATTCAGATCGAATTCCACTTTGTCAGCTTCGATTCGCTCATCTCTAGTTCTCATGAATGCTCGTTAGCGATCATCTTGCAGTGTCATACTGCCGCTGATTACCTGATGAACATTCATCGGGCAATTCTGATTTTTAAACATGCTTAAAGATCTGCACTTGCCGGCAGCAGGTTGTGCTGTCTATTAGCGATTTGCCACCAGCAAACTGCTAGACAGTATGGGGACAAGCGATGGTATAGCAATTGCTCCCACCCGATACTGCAGGGGAGATCGCTAAGGCTGGGTTCACACCTGAACGTTTTACAGCGCGTTCCTACGTGCTGTAAAACGCTCAACAAGGAGAAACCAATGCTTCCCTATCGGCATGGTTCTCACCTGGGCGTTTTACAGCGCGTACGATCGCGCTGTAAAACGCCCGACGCCCCAAGAAGTACATGAGCTTCTTTGGGGCGTCTTGTCATGCGTTCCCGTACATAGACTTTCGGGAACGCGCGACAATGGGCGTTCGCTTGTCTATGTATGCGCGATTGCAAACGCCCGTACAATCGCGCATACAGAGCGCTCCATCGCGAACGCTCAGGTGTGAACCCAGCGTGAATGTAATAGCAGCTGTCTCCTCCTCTAACGAGCAGGCAATTGCCGGGAGGGAATCGTTCCTTCCCGACCATCACTTGCTGATCTGCCTGTGTAATACAGGCTTTACAAGCGAAGCTGGAGAAACCAACACTTCCCAACTAATACTCCAGAACAAAATCCTTTCCATACTCACATGTTACTCCATGAACAGTATTTGTCACCTCTCCACAGAAGAGTTGATAAATGTTGGAACACTGTAGGTCCAAACGTTGGTCTCCACTACTCAGTGTCAATAATTAGGGTGATGTTCAACTGACGCTGGGTGGTGGAGACAACCCACCTGACAATGCACTAGTTTCCTACAGTGCAGGATTTAAATTCCTTGGGACCACCAGAGGAAATTACTCACAGGCCCAAACCCCTATATATTTGATAAATTCTAATTGATTCAAAATCTAAGACATAGACCATAGTGGACAGTGATTAGCTGAAAATACAGCTCCAAATGCAATTTTTCTCTTGGACCTTTGGGGCCCATTATAACTTCATAGACTTGGCCCACCAGGGGATCCTCCGGTACTCTGGTAGTCCAATCCGACGCTGGCCCTCAAAAGAAACTAACTGCAAGAGAACTTCTAGGAAAAAGTGTGGGAAGAAAAAAAACACAGGCAACAGTCACTGAATTTTGAGGTTGAAGAATTGTTTGAGGCTCAGGAGGTCTTCAAATGTATGTTTCCAGCTACTACATCCTCTATGAATATGCACCAGGTCAGATTTCTTCCTGGTTACACTGCTTTCTTCTCACCTATGTGAGAGCCTCCCTACCCATTGTATAGCTCCAGCAGGAGATGGTCACAGTGTGGATCATCATGAACCTTTTCCTGTCTTGGGAAGGTGTAACACCTCTACCTATCCTAACTATAGTCTAAATACGAGGAGGAGCACAGGGTGTGAACATCGTAAGGGTTGTTTCATATGTGGGAGATTTCTGTGACTGAAAGGTTTACGGCCACAGTCAGGTTTCTGCATGCTGTTTTGGAAAACAAAATCAGGAGTGGATCATAAATGGAGATATAGTCTACAGGACATACATGACTTCTTCTCTTTTATGAACTCACTCCTGGTTTTGGCTACCAAACCTGCATGCAGAAACCTGACCGTGTGACTGCATAGGGCGGCCATGATCTACACGGCTGTGAGAGCCGCAGCTGCATTGTTCCTTCTGTCTCCATTGCCCATTAGTTCCATCCCTCTAATTGGAATTGTTTCTGCAACATGTGCCTGGATTTCGGCAACAGTATGTGAACCTATTTTAACAGTATGTCATGAAGTCATGAAGCATTAGGTATGTAATGTGTCCTATCCTTTTTTATGATCACCTCCTCTCATGTTGTATAATGGCATGCATGTAGCAGAGCTGAGTCTTTCATTTGGCACAGCTCATAGGTGATAGAAGTGTTTGGCCATTGCTGGCCTGCTGACATATCCAGAAGGACATGATCTTGCACGAATGCTGGATTTGTCACTGTACGGCCTCATGCACACGACCGTTGTTCTGGTCCGCATCCGAGCCGCAGTTTTTGCAGCTTGGATGCGGACCCATTCACTTCAATGGGGCCGCAAACGATGCAGACAGCACTCCGTGTGCTGTCCGCATCCGTTGCTCCGTTCCGTGGTCCGCAAAAAAAATATAACCTGTCCTATACTTGTCCGTTTTGCGGACAAGAATAGGCAGTTATATCAATGGCTGTCTGTGCCGTTCCACAAATTGCGGAACGCACACGGACGCCATCCGAGTTTTGTGGAATTTGCGAACCGCAAAACACACAATGATCATGTGCATGAGGCCTACTAGTGATGGGCACTCTTTTGGTCCCTGGTGCCCACCTATCCAGAGTTCTATTTCAAAAAAGAAGTCACTGACATCTAATTGGCCGCGTGGCACTCGACCGCGCAGTGTGGTCGCGCCTTTCGAGGGCCATAGTTCATGGGGGAAATAAGAGCACCCGGGTTTGCTAAAGGAGTTTTCCCATCTGGGACATTTATGGCATATCATTCGGATAGGTGCAGAATCCACTTCTATCTCCTGAATAGTACCATGAAGTGAAGAGAGAACAAGCCACGAATCCGCAGCCACCCTCCATTCACCACTGTGGGAGTTCAGAAAATAGCCGAGAGCTGGCTCGGCTATTTTAGGTAGTTCCATAGGGGTGAATGTAGAGGGTGGCCTCACATGCGTGTCTTGCTCTCCATTCACTGCTGAAAGTAGCTGAATGCACTCACTTGCCTATTTTTGGAAATCCCATACTAGTAAATGACGATGCTGCGCATGGGCGATGCGTTCTTCCTTCTATTCTGGCCCCCTGTTCTGGAGAAGGGAGCGGGTCCCATCGGATCACACATTTATGATATATCTCATCGCTATGCTATCAACGTCCTAGGTGGGAACACCCCTTTAACAATAATCTATAACCACAAATTACGACTCTCAATAGAAAAACAAATAAAAAAAATTAAGCTGAAAACATAGTTCTATAAAAAATTTAACTTAGAACTTTATTAAAATTAAATAAACATAGTGATAGAAATGTATTTCCCAGAAATACCACATATCCATAGGTACAGATGTAGAGGCACAGGTTTGCTGCCCACACGCCATACAAGTTCAACAAGTGTCTCTGATTCCTGTTTGCCGAAAAACTGCGGCCAGGAATATGTCAGCCATTATACATTGTTTCCGATTTCCTTCCATTGTTCTCTCCGCAGTCGGTGGATAGCATTATTACTACTGGAAGCAGCTAAAATACTTGGCCTCTGCCGAGTCCCAGGTGAAAACCATTTCCAGGTGACTGACCAATTACTCAATAACATTTTCCTTCCTGGCTCTAGGAAAAAAGTTTTTTTTTAAAACTACCGCTGTGGCACTTAGCAGTCCAGACACAATGTACATGCATGAACACAAAAGATAGGGATCAAAAGGAGACTTCAAGTCTCCGGGAGAAGATGGAGTCAGTCCTGCAAATATCCCAGGTGCAAATACAGGATGGCGTTGTGAGCACCGTCCGTCATGGAGGATCATGGATAAGAACTAGGAGGCGCGGGATTCCGAGAACCGTTGGGTTCATTGTCTTCTCCTGCTTGGGTCACCAACACAGTAGACTCTACTTGGAAGCCTTCAAACTTCAGTACAATACCCAGTGTCCAAAATGCGTGGTATGGGATGATTTCATGTACCAAGACTCTAGGTCAATCTGAGCTCAGTATCTCTGTGATGTCACTTCCGTTGCGTTGTTCGTCCCCCTTCATGTGAAGGATAATTTTAATTTCCTAAAAGTTGACTGTGTCAGTAGTTGCTGGTACTGGGGGGATTTTAGAAAGCGAGGGTAGGAGTCCTTCTCCATTAGTGTTCTAGTTTGTTCTTGCGCTGCGTCAAAACAGCCGCGGCAGGAGACCTCTACTTGCTGACGAGTGAATTCTCTGGTCTGGTGATCGATATTGACCTAAGGATAATACAAGATGTTATATAGTGAGGGTTTGATCTGAAGGCGATTTAGCAAAGAATTCTTCAGCATGCATGGTCGGGGGTCACATGCTGCAGACGTTCCTGTGACTGTCTCATTCATGTGCTTGCAGAAATCCACCAAAAACAAGTCCATTCAGATGAATGGAGCTGAAGTCATTTCGGCAACAAACTAGCCTTGTGCGAATAGTTTTAGATGTAGCAGAGCTGAGTTTGCATCGTTTGTGCACTGTGATTTGGTAAGTTTCCTTGCAGTTCTACATTAAAGGGGTTATGTCACTTCAGCAAGTGGCACTTAGGCCTCATGCACACGGCCGTTGTTTTGGTCCGCATACGAGCCGCAGTTTTTGTGGCTCAGATGTGGACCGATTCGTTTTAATGGGGCCGCAAAAGATGTGGACAGCGCTCCATGTGCTGTCCGCATCCGTTGCTCTGTTCTGTGGCCCCGCAAAAAAATAATATAACCCGTCCTATCTTGTCCGTTTTGCGGACAAGAATAGGCAGTTATATCAATGGCTGTCCATGCCATTCTGCAAATTGCAGAACGCACACAGACGCCATCCGTGTTTCGCGTATCCGCAATCTGCGGACTGCAAAACACACAACGGTCGTGTGCATGAGGCCTTAGAGAGAGTTAATACAAGGCACTTGCTCCCTCCCTGGCTCTATTCATTTTTCCATCACATTATGCGCTGCTTGGTTCCATAGTTACGACCACCCTGCAATCCATCAGTGGCTGTGCTTGCACAATATAGGAAAAAGTGCAGGCCCCTCTGGTGGCTGAGACCGCGGGAGTGCACACAGACTGGTGCTTTTTCCTACAGTGTGCAAGCAAGACCACTGCTGGTGGATTGCAGGGTGATCGTAACCATGGAAACGAGAAATGTAAAATGTGAAGGAAAAATTAACCCTAGCGAGGGAAGGAAGCAACATGGATAATAACAATACATTAGTAAGTGCCCTGCATTAACTTCCTCTACATAATTAATGCTATTCCGCTGAAGTGACACAATCCCCTTTAAACCACATAGATCACCATGACAAACTCAGCTCTGAGAGCTCAGCATATAGAAACTGGGAATGTGTCGCGTAGTCAGTTTCAAATGCATAGCAGAGCTGGTGGGCAGCATCTACAGATATATACTATGTGCTGGCATTCAGGCTCGCTCAGTGATGCACATTGCATCCGTTTTAGCCAGAACCGTTAGTTTAGACCAAAAAAAAGCTGTCAAAAGTATTTTTTTCCATCTTACTATAATGGATCTCAGACAGAAATTGCTGAAAATGGATGCAAAATGTGCATAACAGATGCTGAAAATACATGATCCGTTTTTTTGTTGTTGTTGTTGTTTTCTGTTCTTCTGACAGATCAGAAGAACGGAAAACGAAACGGTGATGTGAACCCCGGCCTTACACCCGTGCAGTTGCTATATGGAGTTAGCTCTGGCTGTCCAGGATATTTGGAATTCAGCTACTGGATCCTTTTTTGTTATCTTGATTCTAAATATAGCACCATTTCCTACCTCTCGAGGGGCTCCAGTCTGGAGGAATTCCTGAAATATGCACTGAGCCTTGCCAGGAAGTTTGTTCGCTGAAGGCGTCTTTTTGTAGTCTTCACAGGCTATCCAGAACTCCAAGTTCTCCTCGCTGAATTCTGTCTTGAGGAAGGTGCGAAAGGCTGACAGCCCATCTATAGAAGGGACAAAGGGCAAACATTTAGATAATGACTTCCACTCTACATTTCCTTCTAGAGACTTCCTACATTGTATATTGTTTTATCACTATATCGCCTGCTAGTCTTCGGCATAGTAATATAATCTAAGGTATTTCACTATGCTGTAATATTGTATAATATTCTATATATTATATTAAATACTCATTTGTATTTTGTTCCATTATTTCATTTGCATTTTGCACCAACCTATTCTGCCTCCCTCCCCTGCTGACACTTTCCTTAGGGCGCAGTCACACAGTCAAGTTTCTGTATGCAGTTTCGGAAGCCAAAACCAGGAGTGAATAAAAAAATAAAAATAATAAATGGGGAAGTTATATCTGCCCTTTATACTTTCCCTCCTTTTATGGTTTACTCCTGATTTTAGCTTCCAAAACTGCATGCAGAAACCCGACCACGTGGCCGTACCCCAACCCCCTGCAGGATTCTTCTCCCATCCCATCAGGCTCAGTAATTCCATATGCATGTGCGCGCATCTCACCTTTACTATTAAGCAGCTGGGTGAAGGATTCTTTCCATTTCATGGCTTCTTTCATGCAGTTTCTGCGGAGAGAGACGAAAAGTTTGCGTTCACTCTTTTTGACCAGAATTCATAATACTGTCACTAACTAACCCTTCTACCTCTTCCTACAACTTGCATTGCTATGATATGTACAACTGCATTACAAGGACCCGAACATGCTCATGGGAAATCAGCAGGAGAGCTGACCATTCAGCTGGAGGGCAGCGCTTGGGGCAAAGCAGGTAAAGGACAAGTCTCATGTCCTGCACGCTACACGAGGCTTAGCTTCAGTCGGTGCAATGGAAATAAACTGCTGCAGCAAAACTCCCCTCCAACTGTAGCGGCTACACGTTGCTGACTGAGAATACTGCCTACGTGCTGTATAAACTGACATATGCAGGTACACGGGAATTTTTGCAGAAATGTAAAACCTGCGTTCTGAAAAATCTTTATTTATTTTGCTTAAGTTAAAGAAGTAAATAAACAAACAAACAAGTAAATAAATAGAACGATCAGTGTAAATAACCTGCTTACTGAAAAATCATGACCATCACAATGAATTATTGGATAATAAGACCGTTGCTATTTCCTATAATGGGTTTTTCGCTCTCGATTACAATTTATCTGCCACACAGGGTAGCAATATCAGTGATTAGATTCCGACATTTTTATTTGCTGATCAGATCTTCGAGCTCGCAGGACATTGCTGCTTGCATGGCAGGAGGCGGTTTATTCTCTTACCTGTGATTGTCTTTCTTCTTGCAGAAGCTGGAGGGCACGAGCTTGTGCCCCACATCTACTTTGTGAATTAAGGTGCCAATGGACGATCTTAGCTCCTTCGCCTTGTCGCATATATAGGCATCCGGATTAAAGGAATTCAGGTACATCATTGTCCTCTGCAGGGCACAGGTCTTTCTCAGTGTCTCCTCAGTGACGGCTGGCCGCTGAATGTTTCCCTGTGAGGTCCTATTGAGAGTCTCTGTAAATCCCTAGTACATGATTGTAACACTGATTCCCTGACTGAAGCCTCCTGCCTTATATCTGTGTCTGCACGAAGCACAACCCTCCGGTAGGAGGATCTGAATACACAAAAGGCTCAAACCTCCTCCCACGCCTGTTGTGCCAGGGCAGACTGTACTGTGTGTCGAGGAGGAGATACCCTACTTTCTGCCATTCTTTGCTGTTCTTTTGTGGACGGAATAGTTACAGAAAAATCAGAGCATCATATAACCGAAGAAAAAGAATCAGGCCACTGCTGAAGATAAAGGTGTATAAGTGCAGGCAACGGAAGGACATATTTATAGGTGGGGGAGGGGTGAGATATAGAAAAATCATTATATAGACTTCAATTGTGGCTATGAGAATTTCATAAAACTATTGAGGTTATGCAGAATTGCTGAATATTGTAGCAATTAGGAAAAACATGACAAAAACACAATATTAAAGTAAATGTAAAGGGGGTATATATATATATATATATATATATACCGCTGCACACTTTATGTCAATTTTTGGCACTGATTTTCATGCAGTCTTTTTTTTTTTTTACTTTTACTTTTTACTTTTTTCACGCGGTCTTTGCTTCACACCAAATCATTCACAAATCCGTGAAAAGGTGGTCAGTGATGCCTCCGTTAAGATGCACGTGATGAATCCGTGTGTCCGTTTTTGCTGTCCGTGTGTCCTCCGTGTTTCAATGACACTGAACAGCAGAAAATGAATTTTCAAAGCATCTCTTCATAATGTTCACACATCTGTGCATCTGTGGTTTTCACGGACCCGTAGACTATAATGGGCGTGATGGATCTGTGAACATGGACAAAATAGAGCATAAAAAAAAAAAACTGCTTATTTACAAAATGACCTTTACGTGATGGCAAAAAATGATGAGATCTGTCGTGCAGCTATCTCTCCCCACTCCCTCCCACCTTCCACATATACATTGGGCTGAATATGTAAGTGTATTGTATGGGGAGAGGAGGAAGCCACTGTCAGACACTTCTGGTGGCGGCTTATCTCCCTGCAGAACAAAAGGATTAGGCAAAAATATTCATTTCGCCAGATACTTGTCTCCTCCAACATGATCTGTCGGGGGAGAGTGAGCCCCCCACACACAGTAGGCTACTTTCACACCTGCGTTAGGTGCGGATCCGTCTGGTATCTGCACAGAGGGATCCGCACCTATAATGCAAACGATTGTGTCCGTTCAGAACAGATCCGTTTGCATTCAAAGTCAAAACGGATCCATCCTGACTTACATTGAAAGTCAATGGGGGACGGATATTGTGTCAGTGAAAACGGAACTGCCCCCATTGACTAACATTGTAAGTCAGGACGGATCCGTTTGGCTCCGCATTGCCAGTCGGACACCAAAACGCTGCAAGCAGAGTTTTGGTGTCCGCATCCAGAATGGAATGGAGGCGGACCAGATCCTTATCCATTCAGAATGCATTGGGGCTGAACTGATCCGTTTTGAACTGTTTGCGAGATCCCTGAAACGGATCTCAGAATAACGGAATTCAAAACGCCAGTGTGAAAGTAGCCTTGGAGCGTTGCCAAACCTGCAGTTCTTAGGCTACTTTTACACTCCCATTTTCTACGGATCCATCATGGACGGATCCGTTCAGATAATACAACCGTCTGCATCCGTTCAGAACGGATCCGTTTGTATTATCTTTAACATAGCCAAGATCCGTTTTCTATTGTGCCAGTGAAAACTGATCCGTCCCCGCTGACTTACAATGTGTGTTAGGACGGATCCGTTTGGCTCAGTTTTATCAGACGGACACCAAAGCGCTGCAGGCAGCGTTTTGGTGTCGGTCTCCAAAGCAGAATGGAGACGGAACTGATGCAAACTGAGCGGATCCTTTTCCATTCAGAATGCACTAGAATGCAAACTGATTCGTTTTGGACCGCGTGTGAGAGCCCTGAATGGATCTCACAAACAGAAAGCCAGAACGCCAGTGTGAAAGTAGCCTAAGGCGTTCGGCCGTCAAAAGACTAACGTGTATGGGGACCTTCAATGGTGATCACTTTCAAGATTAAGAACACTTGAACTGATTAATTTTACATCTTCTAGGATGACGCACTCACTGATAATAAGGCATTTTCATTGAATCAGATGTAAAGGACATTATAGCGTACTCAGTGCTGCCACATTACCATAGCTAACCAGGTAAAAACTGCTTATCTCACTAGATAAGGCTGGTGACAATGGGAAGTCTCTTTGTCCTTTGTCCTCCTTTCACTTGGTTTGTATTTTAGAAGATGTTTATTTGCATTCCTGCATTTGTCTCCGATGTGGATGAGAAGAAAACAGAGGCGTCAGCCCACTTGGTGGTCTTTTGAAGCGCCTCCTAGTAAAACTAATTTGATGTGGCATGCCCTTACATGCTCTGCCAGCAGACTGCCAGCCTCTGACATCTAGAGACATTGTAATAAAAGTAATAATCAGAATAGCTGCTAACAAATAACGTATAAAGAGAGAACATAAGAAAAATAAATAAAATTAATAATACATAAAAAGTGATATAAAGGGGTATAATAAATGGATGAAAAAACTATATATATGCGATTCAACTCAAAGCCGTATTTCCTCATGCTTCGCGGTAACGAGTCAATTTTCCCTAAAATGGGGTAAAAAAAATAAAATAAAAAATCATACTTACCTCATCCATTTGAGAGCGCAAAATCCTGTGCGTTGTGACATATAACATCACCACGGCGACCGAAGTGATGATGTCATCACGGGCAGCGCAATATTTTGTGGTGGATCTTCAATCAAGATGGTGGTGGCCGGCTTTTCCCGTTCAAATGGATGAGTTAAGTATGATTTTATAATTTTTTTATTACAGACTTAAATATTAAAGTCAGATGCCGCGATCGGCGATGAACGTGGCATCTGAGGGGTACAATGACAGGGAGCTGCGCAATCGCCGTTCCCCGCTATTGAACCCACTATTTACAAAGAAATGCGCTTGGTGAAGAAGTAATTAGTCACAAAGCAGTTTTTTGTAAAATTTGGCGAAGCAGTCAAATAGAATTTTCTATAACTTCGCTCAACACTAATATTATATATATATATATTATGGCGCAGAGTAATAATATATTTGCTGCAATATGGTGTACGCTTATGTCTAAAAGTACACCAGGGGGTTGCCTGACATGGAAATGAGACTTAGGCCTAGTTCACACGAACGTATGGCTTTTATAGTTTTTTGCGGTCTGTTTTTCACGGATACGTTGTTCCATTTTTGAGTTCCGTTGTGTTTCCGTTTCATTTCCGTTTTTCCGTTCCGTTTTTCCGTATGCCATGTACAGTATACAAAAATTTGTCTGGGCATAACATTTTCAATAGATGGTTCAGAAAAAACGGAACGGATACGGAAGACATACGGATGCATTTCCGTATGTGTTACGTTTTTTCCGCGGACCCATTGACTTTAAAAGGAGCCACGGAACGTGATTTGCGGGCAATAATAGGACATGTTCTATCTTTCAACGGAACGGAAAAACGGAAATACGAAAATGGAATGCATACGGAGTACATTCCGTTTTTTTTGCGGAACCATTGAAATGAATGGTTCCGTATACGGATCGTATACGGAACACAAAAAAACGGCCCCTACACTCGTAAAAAGTTTGTGTGAACTATACCTTAAAGGGGTTTTCCGAGACCTTACAACTGAAGACTTAGGCCTCATGCACACGACCGTTGTGTGCACCCGTGGCCGTTGTTCCGTTTTCCGTGATTTTCTGCGAACCCATTGACTTTCAATGGGTCAGTTGAAAACTCGGAAAATGCACCGTTTGTCATCCGCCTCCGTGATACGCGTATCCTGTCCGTCAAAAAAATAGGACCTGTCCTATTTTTTGGACGGACAACGGTTCACGGACCCATTCAAGTCAATGGGTCCGTGAAAAAACACGGATGCACACAAGATTGGCATCTGTGTCCGTGATCCGTGTCCATAGGCTACTTTCATACAGACGTATCCGAAGATCCGTCTGCATAAAAGCTTTTTCAGAGCTGATTTTTCGCTTCGTGAAAACTCAGATCCGACAGTATATTCTAACACAGAGGCGTTCCCATAGTGATGGGGACGCTTCAAGTTAGAATATACCATCGGATTGGAGAAAACTCAGATCCGATGGTATAATAGGGACTCCTGACTTTACATTGAAAATCAATGGGGGACGGATCCGTTTGCAATTGCACCATATTGTGTCAACGTCAAACGGATCCGTCCCCATTGACTTGCATTGTAAGTCAGGACGGATACATTTGGCTCCACACGGCCAGGCGGACACCAAAACGACTTTTTCCTTCATGTCCGTGGATCCTCCAAAAATCAAGGAAGACCCACGGAAGTAAAAACGGACACGGATCACGGACCTACGGACCCCGTTTTAAAAAAAAAACAGTCGTGTGCATGAGGCCTTATCCTCAGGATAGGTCATCAGTATCTGATTGTGGGGCACCAGCATCCAGGACCAGTGCTCGCAGTAGCACTACAACTTTCTCATAGCTTTCCCTAGGCCAAGTGATGTCACGTTCATTGTCACGTGGCCTAGGCGCAGCTCAGCTCTATAGAAGTGAATGGGGCCGAGCGCGATACCAAGCACAGGCACTATACAATGGACGAGGCTGTGCTTGTTGAGCAGAGAGAAGGCTGCCGCGCTACGGCGAGCGCTGATGCCTTCTTAAACAGCTGATCAACGGGGGTTCTGGTGTTAGTCCCTCACCGATCAGATACTGATGCAGTTGTAAATTGTCAGAAAACACTTTTAGAGGTGTTCTAATCTGAAATCCTGACCTACTTTTCACTTTCCACTTCTAAAATTGGCGAGGCTCACCAGTCGTTGCAAAATTTGACCAAATGTTGCAAAAATATGCACCAAATGTCACACATAGGCATCATTTGTGACATTGTTGCGACACCAAAACTGACATAGCAGATTTGATAACTGTCCCTCTATATTTGGAACATCGGGAACATAACAGTAGTAGGAAGCAGTGATATAACACCTACCTGCAAATTTGTGACATCAAACATGTGCTGGACCATAACATGATTGATGACGTCCAGTACAACATGATACTGTGCTAGAAAGTTGGTGCAGCAACTTTTATTTCAATACTCTATCCAAATGTTAAGTAAATTATGCGTTTGTGGGTCAGTCCAGCCTGAAGCCTTTTCCTTTAATTAAGCTTCCAATTGATCTGTTAACAGATGACGTCTAGGATCTCTATCTAACAATGGCCAGCAGTTATGAAGACCAGCCTGTATGAAATCTGGTAAATTGAGCAACAGGGAAAAAATTAGCTCTTACGTAAATGTATCAGTAACACGATGGAGATGTCTGACTGCAAAAGTTCTCATTTACAAATACCCTATGCAGAAACATGGCTGGAGATGACCAGGGGCAAATCTGACCCTTCTGCTTTACAAGTGTAGGAAAGTGAAATGATGCCCATTTACCAAAATTATAGATAGGAACAGGGGTGAAATGGTTGTAGACCCTGCAAGGAAACTTCCTGGTGGGCCGATGTTTATTGGGCCACCTGACCCCTCCTCACAGCCTCCAGCCATGGTACATAATATTCTGATGCTCCTCTTCTGACTCCTGAATTCAACTGTATTGCCGTCCTTAGACAGCTAGAGTAGAAGGACAGAATGTGGCAGGTGGCCACCACAGAGGGCCTGTTTTTGGGGGTTGTATTTTGTGCTGCTGAGGCAGAATTTTGTGATGCACTGTGACATTTGGCTCTACTGGGGTGGTATAATGTGCCACATCATGGTATTGTTGGCCTCTTCTGCTTGTGTTGACCCTGCCTTCTGTTAATTGGGACCCAACTACAATATGAAGCCACTTTTAGTTTTTTTTTTTCCGGGGCCATTTTAAGTTCTCGGTCTACCCCTCGATAGAAAAGCAGGATAGGCACATGAAGTCAGCATCAGACTGGCCCACCAGAGTACCAGGTAATCCTCCGGTGGGCCCAGGTTCTGATACCAAAGTGGGCCCTAAACATCCAGGAGAAAAAAAAGTATTTGGAGGTGCCTTTGGAGCCAATAACTTGCCAATAGGGTCTATTTATTTGAAACAAAATCTATTAAACTTTATTGATATGGGGTTTGGGTCCCAAGAATACTTTCCTCTGGTTCCTCAAAGAACACCAGTCAGACCCTGCACAAAGTGATCACAATGTGCTCTAATAAGTCTAAGATGTAAAATCTTTCTTTACTTGTAACTCACTTCTGGTCATACCATCAAGACAATACACAGTGGTAATGGTAACCTAAAGGCCCCCATACATGTTAGCATGACTAAGAGCTGGCTGGCTCGAAACATGTCGGTCTGACCAGGGACTTGGAGGGACCTTTTTTACTGCACCGTGTGTACGTTTGGAAATCTGTTTATCTGAATTAATCATTCTAATGCATGTGGGCAGCTTTTTAGTGGTAACCACAGTTCCAAACTCATTGTAGTGCTCAGGCTGCCAGCCTCCAAGCGAAGCATAGATCAGCCACCAGTTCACATTAACACACTGCTCCACTGTCAGGTGTCTTCTGTTGGGGGAACCTACCCAGTGCATCAATGTCAAACCTATGAAAGAGCACTCAAACACGACAAGGAATTTTAGCAAAACCAGAGACAGTTGCTTTATGGTTTTTGCCCCTAGCCAGTACAGACATAATATGGGTTGGCAGGTTGAGGAGCTTTTGATGAAGATCTCTGTTGGGATTGCTTCTTTTTGTGGCGATCAGTAGGTGACAAAGCCTATGCCCAAAAGACAATGATGAACGGCCTCGTGACGGCTGTTTTCAGAACCAGTTGAAGTCAACGGGGCAAATCACATGGCCATTTTTTTAACGGCCAGTAAATAGTGACTAGGGATGAGCGAATCTACTTCGGATGAAACATCCAAAGTCGATTGACATAAAACTTAATTCTAATACTGTACGGAACAGGAGCTTCATACAGTATTAGAATGTATTGGCTCCGATGAGCTGAAGTTATTGCTTCACAAAGTCTCGCAAGACTTCGCGCAATAACTTAATAAATTAATTTGTTCTTCAAAAAGCCATTTCCCGAACTTTGGCTTATCGTAATACTGTACGGAGCTCCTGCTCTGTACAGTATTAGAACAAAGTTTTATGCGAATCAACTTCGAAGGTTTCGTCCATTCGCTCATCCCTAATAGTGACCATTAAAAAATCAACTGGACCATTTTAGAAAGGGTTGCACCCATCTAACATCCACTAAAACAGGTGCACTTGGTCTTTCAGGGATTCATTCTTCATGGCTTCACTGAATAAGGCCTCATGCACACGACCGTTGTGTGCATCCGTGGCCGTTGTGCCGTTTTCCGTTTTTTTTCACGGACCCATTGACTTTCAATGGGTCCGTGGAAAAATCGGAAAATGCACCGTTTGGCAGCCGCATGCGTGAGCCGTGTTTCCTGGCCGTGAAAAAAATATGACCTGTCCTATTTTTTTCACGGCCAACGGTTCACGGGCCCATTCAAGTCAATGGGTCCGTGAAAGAACACGGATGCACACAAGATTGGCATCCGTGTCCGTGATCCGTGGCCGTAGGTTGCTTTCATACAGACGGATCCGAAGATCCGTCTGCATAAAAGCTTTTTCTGATCTAAGTTTTCACTTCGTGAAAACTCATTTCCGACAGTATATTCTAACACAGAAGCGTTCCCATGGTGATGGGGACGCTTCTAGTTAGAATACACTGCAAACTTTGTACAAGACTGCCCCCTGCTGCCTGGCAGCACCCGATCTCTTACAGGGGGATATGATAGTACAATTAACCCCATCATATCCCCCGTAAGAGATCAGGGCTGCCAGGCAGCAGGGGGCAGACCCCCCCCCCCCCCTCCCCAGTTTGAATATCATTGTGCGCCCCCCCCCCCCCTTGTTAACTCGTTGGTGGCCAGTGTGCGCACCCCCCTCCCTCCCTCCCTCTATTGTTTTAATACATTGGGGCCAGTGTGCGCGCGCCCCCCCAACCCCCCCTCCCTCCCTCTATTGTTTTAATACATTGGGGCCAGTGTGCGCACCCCCCCAACCCCCCCCCCCCCTCCCTCCCTCTATTGTAATCATCATCGGTGGCAGCGGAGTGGAAGATTTTCATACTTACCTGGCTGCTGGCTGCTGCGATGTCTGCGTCCGGCCGGGAGCTCCTCCTACTGGTAAGTGACAGCAATGCGCCGCACAGACCTGTCACTTACCAGTAGGAGGAGCTCCCGGCCGGAAGCAGAGATCGCAGCAGCCAGCAGCCAGGTAAGTATGAAAATCTTCTACTCCGCTGCCACCGATGATGATTACAATAGAGGGAGGGAGGGGGGGGGGGGGGGGGTTGGGGGGGTGCGCACACTGGCCCCAATGTATTAAAACAATAGAGGGAGGGAGGGGGGGTTGGGGGGGCGCGCCGCACATTGGCCCCAATGTATTAAAACAATAGAGGGAGGGAGGGAGGGGGGTGCGCACACTGGCCACCAACGAGTTAACAACAGGGGAGGGGGGGCCCACTGGCCACCAATGAGTTAAAACAGGGGGGGGGGGTCTGACAGCATATCCGACAGTATATTCTAACATAGAGGCGTTCCCATGGTGATGGGGACGCTACAAGTTAAAATATACCATCGGATTGGAGAAAACTCCAATCCGATGGTATAACAGAACTCCAGACTTTACATTGAAAGTCAATGGGGACGGATCCGTTTGAAATGGCACCATATTGTGTCAACGTCAAACGGATCCGTCCCCA
Organism: Bufo gargarizans; assembly: GCF_014858855.1. Classification (NCBI taxonomy): domain Eukaryota; kingdom Metazoa; phylum Chordata; class Amphibia; order Anura; family Bufonidae; genus Bufo; species Bufo gargarizans. Next base: position 62,984,565 of record NC_058086.1, on the reverse strand, counting down.
TTGACTTGCATTGTAATTCAGGACGGATCCGTTTGGCTCCGCACGGCCAGGCGGACACCAAAATGACTTTTTTTTCATGTCCGTGGATCCTCCAAAAATCAAGGAAGACCCACGGACGGAAAAACGGTCACGGATCACGGACCTACGGACCCCGTTTTTGTGGACCGTGTAAAAAAACGTTCGTGTGCAGGAGGCCTTAGGCCTCATGCACACGGACGTTTTTTTTCACGGTCCGCAAAACGGGGTTCCGTTGGTCCGTGATCCGTGACCGTTTTTCCGTCCGTGGGTCTTCCTTGATTTTTGGAGGATCCACGGACATGAAAAAAAAGTCATTTTGGTGTCCGCCTGGCCGTGCGGAGCCAAACGGATCCGTCCTGAATTACAATGCAAGTCAATGGGGACGGATCCGTTTGACGTTGACACAATATGGTGCCATTTCAAACGGATCCGTCCCCATTGACTTTCAATGTAAAGTCTGGAGTTCTGTTATACCATCGGATTGGAGTTTTCTCCAATCCGATGGTATATTTTAACTTGTAGCGTCCCCATCACCATGGGAACGCCTCTATGTTAGAATATACTGTCGGATATGAGCTACATCGTGAAACTCATTTCCGACAGTATATTCTAACACAGAGGCGTTCCCATGGTGATGGAGACGCTTCAGGTTAGAATATACAAAAAAACTGTGTACATGACTGCCCCCTGCTGCCTGGCAGGTGCTGCCAGGCAGCAGGGGGCAGCCCCCCCCCCCCTGTTTTTAACTCATTGGTGGCCAGTGGGCCCCCCCTCCCCTGTTGTTAACTCGTTGGTGGCCAGTGTGCGCACCCCCCTCCCTCCCTCTATTGTTTTAATACATTGGGGCCAGTGTGCGGCGCGCCCCCCCAACCCCCCCTCCCTCTATTGTTTTAATACATTGGGGCCAGTGTGCGCGCGCCCCCCCAACCCCCCCTCCCTCCCTCTATTGTTTTAATACATTGGGGCCAGTGTGCGCACCCCCCCAACCCCCCCCCCCCCTCCCTCCCTCTATTGTAATCATCATCGGTGGCAGCGGAGTAGAAGATTTTCATACTTACCTGGCTGCTGGCTGCTGCGATCTCTGTGTCCGGCCGGGAGCTCCTCCTACTGGTAAGTGACAGGTCTGTGCGGCGCATTGCTGTCACTTACCAGTAGGAGGAGCTCCCGGCCGGACGCAGACATCGCAGCAGCCAGCAGCCAGGTAAGTATGAAAATCTTCCACTCCGCTGCCACCGATGATGATTACAATAAAGGGAGGGAGGGGGGGTTGGGGGGGCGCGCGCACACTGGCCCCAATGTATTAAAACAATAGAGGGAGGGAGGGGGGGTTGGGGGGGCGCGCGCACACTGGCCCCAATGTATTAAAACAATAGAGGGAGGGAGGGGGGGTTGGGGGGGCGCGCGCACACTGGCCCCAATGTATTAAAACAATAGAGGGAGGGAGGGAGGGGGGTGCGCACACTGGCCACCAACGAGTTAACAACAGGGGGGGGGGGCCGCACAATGATATTCAAACTGGGGAGGGGGGGGGGGGTCTGCCCCCTGCTGCCTGGCAGCCCTGATCTCTTACAGGGGGATATGATGGGGTTAATTGTACTATCATATCCCCCTGTAAGAGATCGGGTGCTGCCAGGCAGCAGGGGGCAGTCTTGTACAAAGTTTGCAGTGTATTCTAACTAGAAGCGTCCCCATCACCATGGGAACGCCTCTGTGTTAGAATATACTGTCGGAAATGAGTTTTCACGAAGTGAAAACTTAGATCAGAAAAAGCTTTTATGCAGACGGATCTTCAGATCCGTCTGTATGAAAGCAACCTACGGCCACGGATCACGGACACGGATGCCAATCTTGTGTGCATCCGTGTTCTTTCACGGACCCATTGACTTGAATGGGCCCGTGAACCGTTGGCCGTGAAAAAAATAGGACAGGTCATATTTTTTTCACGGCCAGGAAACACGGCTCACGGATGCGGCTGCCAAACGGTGCATTTTCCGATTTTTCCACGGACCCATTGAAAGTCAATGGGTCCGTGAAAAAAAACGGAAAACGGCACAACGGCCACGGATGCACACAACGGTCGTGTGCATGAGGCCTAAGGCAGGACCTGATGTTCCCAGCATGATGATGTCACTACGCTGGGAGCTCAGGGTCCTTTTCTGCTGCCTTCAGTGAAGAGCGAGTGACCCTGTGCATGCAAGTGGATGAGGTGAGTATTACTATTATTTTATTCATTTATTTATTTATTTTTATAGGCAAGATAAATGGCGGCCAAAAGGGGGAATACGGGGAGCCATTAATGGGGGCATTCATAATACTGGGGGCCACTAAGCATGGCATTAATACTACTGGGGGCCACTAAGGGGGTGCATGCATAATACTGGGGCCATTAATGAGGGCATTTATAATATTGGGGGCCACCAAAGGGGGCAATAATAATACTAGGGGATATTAATAATACTGGGGGGCACTAATAATACTGGGGGGACGACTATTAGGGTATTAATCATACTGGTAGCACTATGGCAGGGGAGCTGATGTCCAGGGGGCACTACGGGGGACAGTATGTATAAAGAGGGCACTGCAGGGGTTGGGATAAAAAAAAAAGCCAATTGAATTCATCCATTTGTAATGACCATTTTTAGTGGCTATTAAAAAAGGATGTCAAACTGCCATAAAAAATGGACAGATATACTGAAGATGGCTGCTAAAATGGTTGAAAAACGGACAGTGTGTCGTGTGAAGAGAGTATTTACAGGCATAATGCTCCCTGGGAAAATTTATGAAAATTAGCTCTCTTCCAGAAAGAAGAAAGCTGTCTCTCTGGTGCCACCTATTAAAGCAGGGGTGCACAACGTTTCCTGGTTGGGGGCCACATTGCCAGACTTAACCAATGACGAGGGCCGAAATTAAAATTTAAAGGTGTATTAACAACTGAAATATTGTACTTATGGCAGATTGAACACACATTATATACCAATAATGTCTAGTTACACTTCCAGGACTCCCATCTAAAGGAAGAAATACATAAAAATACATGTGAGTAGCCACAAGACATAGGCATACATGTCTGTTACCAGATGGTTGGGGGCCGCACAGAATGGTATCTAGGGCCGCATGTGGCCCCCGGGCCGCAGGTTGTGCACCCCTGTATTAAAGGTAGCAGCCTCCCTCACACGGGGTGTCATATGACATAGTTTCTCACAAAAAACTTCTCTGTCTAAATTTGGGGGAAACTCGAGGTACAATAGGGCTTAATGTGCCCATTTATGATTTCATACGATTCAGAGGTTGTAAGTAGCCATGATACAACTAGTGTTGAGCTAATCAAAGTTCACATAGTAGACTTAGATCCGAATTTCAGGAAAAATTGGTTTCGTCGTGAAGCTGAATTTCCTTGTGCATAGTGGTAACCAATAGATTTTCCCTGAAACGGCATACTTGCCTTTTGAGCACAAAGCTGCCATCTTGCTTGAAGATCCCGCGCAAAATCTCATGAGCGGTGACGCATGACGCCACCACGCCGGCCGACGTGATGACAGGTAAGTATGATTTAATTATTTTTTTAATTTGCAAACAGCAAAATGTTTTAAAATGGATCTCAGATGCCTCGATCAGCGATGAACGCGGCATCTGATGGGTTCAATGACGAGGTGGCGCAGCAATCGCCATTCCCTGTGATTGCACTTGCTATTTACAAAGAAATACGTTTCGTGACTAATTTTTTGTAAAATTCAACGAAGCAGCCAAATTGAATTTTAGAGAACTTCACGTATCTCTAGATTATAATTATGTGCATGAGGCCTGACTATGCTGAAAAAAATGTCTCGCTATCACAAGCTGTCCATTAAAGATTACTTGTACTGGAAAAAGCAGGATTTCTCAACATTGAGCTGAAGAGGATTTCTAGTAATATGTTCCCATGCTTAGGAAGGATACATGTTATAGTATCTGTCATAAAAGTATGGCAGATGCTTCGCTCTGGGATTAGATTAATAAACTAGGAAGATTAGGATGAACATGGAGCTGTACATTAGCCCTATTAAAAGATAATCTTTTAAAGGGAATGTATCTTCAGAAAATTGTGACCTATTGTTTAAATCAAGTTTTTTTTATGTTAAACATATTTTTAAAGAATATTTGCTGATCTTATTTTTCATTTAGAATTTCACTACTTACAGACGTGGACAAAATTGTTGGTACCCTTTGGTCAATGAAAGAAAAAGTCACAATGGTCACAGAAATAACTTTAATCTGACAAAAGTAATAATAAATTAAAATTCTATAAATGTTAACCAATGAAAGTCAGACATTGTTTTTCAACCATGCTTCAACAGAATTATGTAAAAAAATAAACTCATGAAACAGGCATGGACAAAAATGATGGTACCCCTAACTTAATATTTTGTTGCGCAACCTTTTGAGGCAATCACTGCAATCAAACGCTTCCTGTAACTGTCAATGAGACATCTGCACCTCTCAGCAGGTATTTTGGCCCACTCCTCATGAGCAAACTGCTCCAGTTGTGTCCGGTTTGAAGGGTGCCTTTTCCAGACTGCATGTTTCAGCTCCTTCCAAAGATGCTCAATAGGATTGAGGTCAGGGCTCATAGAAGGCCACTTTAGAATAGTCCAATTTTTTCCTCTTAGCCATTCTTGGGTGTTTTTAGCGGTGTGTTTTGGGTCATTGTCCTGTTGCAAGACCCATGACCTGCGACTGAGACCAAGCTTTCTGACACTGGCTAGTACATTTCTCTCTAGAATTCCTTGATAGTCTTGAGATTTCATTGTACCCTGCACAGATTCAAGACACCCTGTGCCAGACGCAGCAAAGCAGCCCCAGAACATAACAGAGCCTCCTCCATGTTTCACAGTAGGGACAGTGTTCTTTTCTTGATATGCTTCATTTTTTCGTCTGTGAACATACAGCTGATGTGCCTTGGCAAAAACTTCGATTTTTGTCTCATCTGTCCACAGGACATTCTCCCAGAAGCTTTGTGGCTTGTCAACATGTAGTTTGGCATATTCCAGTCTTGCTTTTTTATGATTCGTTTTCAACAATGGTGTCCTCCTTGGTCGTCTCCCATGTAGTCCACTTTGGCTCAAACAACGACGGATGGTGCGATCTGACACTGATGTTCCTTGAGCATGAAGTTCACCTTGAATCTCTTTAGAAGTCTTTCTAGGCTCTTTTGTTACCATTCGGATTATCCGTCTCTTAGATTTGTCATCAATTTTCCTCCTGCGGCCACGTCCAGGGAGGTTGGCTACAGTCCCATGGATCTTAAACTTATGAATAATATGTGCAACTGTACTCACAGGAACATCTAGTTGCTTGGAGATGGTCTTATAGCCTTTACCTTTAACATGCTTGTCTATAATTTTCTTTCTGATCTCTTGAGACAGCTCTTTCCTTTGCTTCCTCTGGTCCATGTCGAGTGTGGTACACACCATATCACCAAACAACACAGTGATTACCTGGAGCCATATATATAGGCCCAATGGCTGATTACAAGGTTGTAGACACCTGTGATGCTAATTAGTGGACACACCTTGAATTAACATGTCCCTTTGGTCACATTATGTTCTGTGTTTTCTAGGGGTACCATCATTTTTGTCCATGCCTGTTTCATGAGTTTATTTTTTTACATAATTCTGTTGAAGCATGGTTGAAAAACAATGTCTGACTTTCATTGGTTAACATTTATAGAATTTTAATTTATTATTACTTTTGTCAGATTAAAGTTATTTCTGTGACCATTGTGACTTTTTCTTTCATTGACCAAAGGGTACCAACAATTTTGTCCACGTCTGTATATCTGCAGGGTCTACTGCAGGTTTATAATTATAGGCAGGGCCGTCTTTAACAAGGGGCAAAAGGGGCAGCTGCCTCGGGCCCTGTTGCTCCTGGGGGGCCCAAGCCAGCTGCCTCTTGAGCCCTGCTAGCCATTGCCCCGGGTGTCAGGCTTTCAGCTACACAGGGGGTGCTGCCATGCCTGCCGGCACTCCAGGCAGCGTACTGTGAGAGCTGTGATTCTCTAGGACCTTAGATGACATCATCACCATGTGACCAGTAACCTAGCAATATTACTGGTCACATGGCTATGAGGTCATCAAGGTCCTTTCTACCAGGAGTGTTGCTGTACAAGTTTGCCTTAAAGGGCTTCTGTCACCCCACTAAAGTATTTTTTATTTTTTTGGCTACTTATAATCCCTATACTGCGATATATCAATCTATAATGCTATTACTCATTTTGGTTCAGAAGTTAATTAAAAAAAAACTGACTTTTATAATATGCAAATTACCTGTCTACCAGCAAGTAGGGCGGCTACTTGCTGGTAGCAGCCGCATCCTCCTTTCATAAAGATGCCCCTTCCTCATGTTGATTGACAGGGCCAGCAAACGCGGTCGTCTTCTGGCTGGCCCTGTCTTCTGGCTGGCCCTGTCTGAATTCAAAATCTGGCGCCTGCGCCATACCTGTCTTCAGTCGGCGCAGGCGCACTGAGAGGAGGACGCTCGCTCGGCAGCTCCTTCCTCAGTGCACCTGCACGGTGTAGATGTGACATCATCGGCGCAGGCGCATTGAGGATGGAGCGGCCGACGAGCGTCCTCCTCTCAGTGCGCCTGCGCCGACTGAAAACAGGTACGGTGCAGGTGCCAGATTTTGAATGCAGACAGGGCCAGCAGAGGACGAGCGTGTTCGCTGGCCCTGTCAATCAACATGAGGAGGGGGCGTCTTTATGAAAGGAGGATGTGGCTGCTACAAGCAAGTAGCCGCCCTACTTGCTGGTAGACAGGTAATTAGCATATTATAAAAGTCAGTTTTTTTTATTAACTACTGAACCAAAATGAGTAATAGCATTATAGATTAATATATTGCAGTATAGGGATTATAAGTAGCCAAAAAAAAACTAAAAATGACTTTAGTGGGGTGACAGAAGTCCTTTAACTGTGGAGCTTTTTTTGTGAAGATTACATCAGAAAAAGGTGACAGGGGCTGTTATGCTAATATATATAAACTACTGTATAGTGAGGTGCTGTATAGTGTGGGGGCCTGTATACTGTGGGGGGCTGTATACTGTGGACTGGTATACTGCTGTACTGTATAGTGTGGGGGCTGTACACTGTATACTGTGGGTGCTGTATATTGTGGAGTGCTATACTGCTGTACTGTATACTGTGGGGGCTGTATACTGTGGGTGCTGTATATTGTGGAGTGCTATACTGCTGTACTGTATAGTGTGGGGGGCTGTATAGTGTGGGGTGCTGTATCGTGTATAGTGTGGGGGGCTGTATAGTGTGGGGTGCTGTATCGTGTATAGTTTGGGGTGCTGTATACGGTGAGGTGCTATACTGCTCTACTGTATATTGTGAGGTGTTGTATACTGTGCGGTGCTGTATACTGTGGGCTGCTACACTGCTCTACTATATACTGTGGGGTACTGTATAGTGTGGGGTGCTATACTGCATACTGTGTGGTGCTGTATACTATAGGGTGCTATACTGCATACTGTGGGCTACAATGGCTAGGGCAGTGATAAAGCCTGTCCATCAGAGCCGGTGATGTGGAAGCCTCCGCCTAGCAGTGTGTTATTATAAAGAAAAAAAGATCCAGCGCAGGGTAAAGGACAGCACTGGAGCCTGAAATGCTGCGATGTTCATATCAGGGGGGTCGGAGGGGTGAAGATGGGGATATGCCAGGGTTCAGCGGGTTCATGCCTGTTATCAGGGGTGGACTGGCACTGGAAAAAAAACTAATGTACTTGGCCAGCGGCAGTGAGAAGGGCTCTAGCGGCTCCCTAAGCATTGGCTAGCCGGGAAAACCCCCTGTAAGCAGGGATCAGAAACCTTTGACTCTCCAGCTCCTGTGAAACTACAACTCCCAGCATGCACACCTACTTGGCTGTTCTTGTAACTTCCGTAGAAGTGAAAGGAGTTGTAGTTTCAGAAGAGCTGGAGTGCTGAAGATTGCTGATCCCTGCTGTAGGGTCTATGGCCAATCCACCCCTGACTATCATCAAGATCTGGTGGTGAAGGGAAAACTTTAAAACGACTTTTGTACGTGAGGTTCCCCTTTAAAAGCACATTTCATGCACGTTTACCCCAATTTAGCACATTTGCTGCAGGCGTCTTGGCTCTGAGGATCCTACAGATAATAAAGAACAATGGGGCTCCTTTATATCTTTATAAAATAAAGTATTGCGCAGTCACATGTGTAGGTGCTATCAGCCTCATGTGCCTTTATCAACTGGGACAAAAAAAACTTTGACAATTATCACCCACCTGCACAAGCCTCCCTCATCCTACCTGGACACCTAAAGGCCCCTTTAGACGAGTGCATAATGTTTGAAAAATCTTGAAATTGAGCAAAAGTGATCAATTATGGTAATTGTTTAGTTTGTCATTCTTGTGAACAACTAAATCATCGCTCGTGTGAACAGATATCGTTTACAGCCAAGATGATTCCACAGTGGGTGGAAATGGAACCAAAACTGTACATTCAAACGCACATAAATACGCACTACTTTGTATATGCTGGTACTGATTAGATGCGATTTTGCCGCAGATTTTACTCTTCCTTTAAAAAGGGTTAAATATGTGCAAGAAAAAATGCAAAAACAATTGACACTCTGTAGATTTAAAAATCTGTAAGGCAGGTCAATTTTCCCAACGGAGAAAAAAAAAGTACGAGAGATTTGTCTCTCGATTCATTTTGCTGGTACTGTATTAGGGCTCAGGCACACTACTGTATGTACTTTGCGGTCCGCAAAACACGGACCCGTAAATTGGACAAGAATAGGACATGTTTTTTTTGCGGAACGGACAGGTGGACATACGGAGTGCACATAGAGTCATTTCCGTTTTTTTTTTTTGTGGCCTTAATGAAATGAATGGTATATAATCAGTAATAATCGCAGGTGAATTAAAGGGGTATTCCAATCACATTAAGTGGGGGCATATTGATAGGATATGCCCCCATTGTCTGATAGGTGCAGGTCCCAGAGTTGTCTCTACAACGAGAACGGAGCGGGGAGAGCTGTGTCTGGAGGACCCCGGATTTCCCAGGGTCCATCCACCATCAAGCGCTGCTCCCACAGAAGTGAATGGGAGCGCACCGCGCATGTGCGGCCCCTGCTCCCATTTATTTCTATGGGGCAGACGGAAATAGCTGAGCCAGTGCTCGACTATTTTCGGTGGGCCCATAGAAATGAATGGAGGGTGGCTGCGCGTGCGCAGTGCACCCTACGTTCATTTCCCCGCTCCGTTCTCATTGTAGCACTTAGGTGGGACCCGCACCTATCGGACAATGGGGGGGTATATCCTAATATCTGAGCTCACCCTGCTCACTACTGCCACTCCTGGCTGCATAATGAAATGACTATGTAACTAAATGATGCATAATTAATGGTCTTCAGTCAGCAAGATCAACCCTATTAAACCAGCCATGACACATGGTAGGGCTGACCCTGCTGATTAAAAACATACCTTTCTTCTTCAGATCCATTGTTGCATTTAGAAGGAAAAATAAATTAAAATTTGCTTATTAGACCTTTCCTTGGCTATTTCGGAAGTCTCCTAGCAGGGAATGGAGAGCGCACAGCGCATGTTCAGCCACCTCTCTATTCACAACTTTGGGACTGTGGGAAATAGTCGAGGGGCTGTTTTAGGGACTCCCATAGCGGTGAATGGAGGGCGGCTACGCTTGCGCAGTGTGCTCTCCTTCACTTCAGGGGTGACTTGTTCTGGCGATAGGAACAGGTCCCAGAGATGGGACCTGAACTTATCTGACATTGGAGGTTTATCCTAGTGATATGCCATCAAGATGGAAATACCCCTTTAAGAAAAAAAACCTTGATTATTTCTAGTTGTGTAGTTTTATAACCTCTCTGTGCTCTAATGAATATCAGTCATTCATGCACTGACAGAGCAGCAGTGAATGGGCAAAGCTGCAGTATAAAGCATTGGGGAAGGACATTGATGCAGCCTGAGCCTGTAATGAGATAGGCAGTGAGTTTCGGACTCTCAACTAAAAATCAGGCAAGACAAACTACATACACAACGCGTCCTGGATAACGGAAACCAGACGGAATCCGTTGTTATGCTTGCCCATAGACTTCTATTATGACGGATCAAAACGGAATGCCTGTAAAAGTTTCCCTTTTGAATTTCATCTTACAGTTACCGTATGTTACTTTCCATTGTAACCATGTTATAACGGAAAGCAATAACGGAATTCCTAACGCTGATGCGAACTCGCCCTGAGATGGAGCTACGGGTGGTATAACTTAATTCTCATGGTTTCCAAAGCAAATTCAGCCATAAGGTCCCACAAATAGCATTGCCACTTATAATACTGGTGTCTTATGTGGCAGTGTGACGTGGGTCCCCTCGGGTATCCGGGACCAGGTGCGATTGCACCCCCTGTGTCCCTGGCTCTGATATCTTTATTTTATTTTTTTCATATGACTTTTTAATGTAAGTGGGACCGAAATCAATCATATCCCCAAACCATACTTCTCATTCTTCCAGTACGTCCCACGTTCTTATGTACAGGACACAATTAAGCATGGTGACAGCGTTCTGCCTTGTGTTTGGTGAGTAATACCGGTAAAGGATGACTAAATGGGCCTCAATGTCAATGAATTGTCTGGTTCAAACTACGGAAAACCAGCTGCCGTCATTGGAACAGGTAGGATATTGGAATCGTCCTGTATACTATGGAACATAAAGCGGGAGAGAGGTCAGGACTATTGCAATCTGCTCAGCTACAACTGTCCTTGGCAAGAAGTAGTGGAACAGGTCCAGGCAGGACAGACACCTTGTAATGGGCTGGGTATGCATCACAATAATTTCACCATATCTCATAGGAATCATAAATCACCTATAGCAGATCCAACATATACCTCTATACCAGGGATGCCCAACCTGTGTCCCTCCAGCGGTTGCAAAACTACAACTCCCAGCATGCTTGGACAGCCTACAGCTATTAGGGCATGCTGGGAGTTATAGTTTTGCAACAGCTGGAGGGCCTCAGCTTGAGCATTCCTGCTCTATACCATAAAACAGCCATGAATACATCTTAATTAAAAAGCTGAAAGCATGAGACGTTTAAAATACAATATTATTAAAGGGATATCCTCATCTCAGACATTGATGGCATATAGCTAGGCAGGGGTGCACCACCAATGAGGCCAGGTGGGGCGATCGCCTCAGGCAGCACCAGGTAGGGGCAAGAGGAAGACAGCGGAAGGGCCATGGGCAATGAGCACTTTCATTGTGGCAAAGGGGTTAGGTTAAGAAATTGGCATTGGGGCGGGGGCGCCTTTAGTTTTCGCCTCAGGCAGCAGAAAGGCTAGGTGCACCCCTGTCGCTAGGATATGCCACCAATGTCAGATGGCTCCTACCTCCAGAACATGACGCCTGAAGTGAAGGAGAGCACACCACGCAAGAGTGGCCAACCTCCGTTCACCGCTATGGGAGTCCCTAAAACAGCCTAGAGCTGGCTCTGATATTTACTGCACTCCCATAGCGGTGAATGGAGAAGTGCGCTCACTTGGCTATTTTGGGAACTCCCATAGCAGTGAATGGAGAAAACGTTGTGCATGCTCAGCATGCTCTCCTTCACTTTGGAGGCCCGTTCTGGAGAAGGGAGTCAGTCCTAGGGGTGAAACCCACTCCTATCTGACGTTGGTGGCATATCCTAGTGATATGCCATAAATATCTGAGATGGAAAACCCCTTTCTGGGGCTGACTGGCTATAAACCCTGCAGGGAAATTTCCTGGTGGGCCGATGCCCAGGGAGCCGGCCAGTGGAAGTTTTTGGGGATGTATTTTGTGCTGTAGTATTTTGTGATAGACTGTGGTATTTGGCTCTGTTGAGGTGGTATAATGTGCCACAATATGGTATTTCTGGCCCTGCCTTCCATCAACTTGGACCCGACTACAAAACTGGTCCACTTGTAGTATTTTTTCCAGGGCCACTTTAAATTCCCAGTCCGCCCCTGATCCCTTTAATGTTATAGAAGTTTTCAGTTGTGGAAATTAAGCATTTTAAAGTTTTCTTTTGAAACCAATGGGCTGTTCATGAAATAAATAGATATGATGAGTCCTCCAGAGGGACAGTTGCTCCTCTTTTTAGGGTCCACTCCACATTGGCTTAAAAAAAAACTGATTGTGAAACCCAACTTAATGTTAATGCATTACAGCACACAGACACACACCTGATTGTATTTGGTAGTACAACCACTTCTGAATTCTTTCGAAAATGGCGCTACCTGGCAACATTATGATTTTAGCCACGTACCACCCTGTCAGGTAAGTGGTCATGCATCAGTTACCATTTTGCTATAATTTCATGAATGTTACCAACAGCCTGGTATAATAATCCAACTGTCTAGGTTCACTGTCCCAGGGATAAGATGGTAGAGTACATTATGGGTTTTGGGTGGGTTTTTCTTTTCGTCTACTGTATTTGTACTTGATGTACTGTTCCTCTTTTCCAAATATCCTCTCTGGAACATCTCCTTCAAAATGAATAAGCTCTGGCAGAATGAGCGTGCCCATAATGTTCTTATCCATCGGGCAGATCAATATTAGATGCAGGAGAATAATGAAAACACCAACTTAGGTGAGAACAAGAAACAAGAACAAGAAACGAAGCCCAAACTTGCTTTAGGGGTTGTACACACATGCTTGGGATGGGAATGGAATGCGAGAAGAGACAGAACAATATGATCTCTGCCTTCACAACGCTTCCTACTTCACATAAATCAATGGGAATAAAAGAAAAGGAACATGGGTCGCTTATGGACAGAGCTTAAAATGTATTTTGGGATAAAATGTAATTTTAGGATACATACACAGTCCCATTACTCTGACTACTTTTGACGTCGGCAGCGTGTAGCTCATAAAGGAATTCACGTTTCTTGAAAAAGCTTGGTGGGTATATAAAGAGTGCGATAGACTGTCTGCGCACATAGACCTCGTCTTTGTCATGGGTAAAAGGGGCGATTTATCACAGTTGCAAAAAGGGATGATTATTGACTTTTTTGGCCAAGGGTGGCAATATTTCTTTAACTGACCAGTTTGCTAACTGTTCTCTGCTCCTGTGGTGAAAGTGCATTGTGAGAGGACAAATGGCACCACTCAGAATACGTGACATGGAAACTGCAGACCACCACGTGCCATTGATGTGAAAGGTAAATGTTGTCTATGAAGGTGCATGAGGGCAAACCGACACGCTACAGTGGAGCAACTGACCACCAAAAGGAACCGGGGGCTTCCAGACGTGTGTATAACACAGTTCAACGAACCCTACTGTATATGGGGCTCCGAAGCAGACAGATGGTCACTGCGCCTCTGCTAATGAAGTTGCACCGGCAGAAAAGGATTCAATTTTCATTGGCAGTATCAGGAATTTGACCTCCGCTGATGATCAAAGGGTCATCTTCTCCAATGGGTGATCTTTTCTGCTTCATCAAATGGATGAAGATTGGTATGTCAAGAAACACCAAAGAACACACACCCTGCAATCATTGTTGGGAGAACACAAGCTGGTGGTGGCAGTGTTATGGTCTTGGGAATGTCTTTATTGCATTCTCTGGTCCACTCATCCATGTGGAAGGCACTCTCAACCGATTTAGGTATGAAATTAGGAATCCATCTTTACAGATCACTTACACCCATACATGCTGATTGTCTTCCCTGGAGCAGGCCAGAAGTAAACGTATAAAAGTCTCTATTTACTTACTGCAAGGTACAGCTTGTAGCACATCCAGCAGTATTGTCCACTGGATGATACAGACTTGGAGTTAGTTCGGCCTGGAGGTGGTTGGGTTGATGGGTGTCTGAGCCATAGTCCCTCACCTGCAGCAGTGTCTGTAAAGCTATGTTTAGCACACTAATGCGTCTTAGAAGCAGTGTTCCTGATTATGTTTAGCACACTAATGAGTCTTAGAAGCAGTGTTCCTGATTATGTGAATCTCTCTGGAGTAGTGGTTTCACACGAGAACTTGTTACGGTTCCTAGGAGTAGGAGCAATAGAATGTGCTTCCCTCTTCCTTGCTGTCTGGACTGGAACTCTCCCTCCTGGCAGGAAGTACAACCAGACAACTTCTACCAAGAAGGTAGGAACTGGGTGATTAGCCCTGTTCCTGCCAACCATTGCCAACCATACCTTCTCTGCTAGAACATACGGCCAAAACATATGAAGATTCACAACCATAGACAATAAACATTTGCATTTACCCCTAGGCCTGGGGTGCTGCCCATGCACACTACTGCTCCATTCGGAGAGGGGAATCATGGACCCCTCATTCCCAGAACCTCTGGGGATTCCAGTGGTTGGACCTCCCCCCTGAGATCTGTCAATAGATAGGATTAACTCCACAACTTGTCCTATAAGATACCTCCCTTACTGTATGCCTTATAAAGACACCTCCATAAATACACTGTGCAGTGTTCACATGTTAAAAGGTTTTCTGCCAGAACACGTTATAAAGTCAAGATGTTCCCAGAGGAATAAACCTCAGTGTTCTCTTCAAATCATATTACATTAAAGCACTTGTGAAAATATTACACATCTTCTGATAGAAAACCGCATTAAAGAAAACCACGGGAAATAGTTCTGGGCAATGATGGAAGTGGTGAGAAGGTACAAAGTGTTCAGCTTATGGTTCAACATCATTCTGTATTCTGAAGTGTAATTTACCATTAATGAGAGTGACAACCTTTTACCTGATGAGAAGAAAATCTGCATTTTTTGTAACTGTCCGTGGAGATGTTGCCCAGGAATTGGTCCCCACAATCTTTTCGCTAGATGGCAAATTTGGCTGAATGAGTGCATATGTGTATAATGCTCATAGATAGGATAGAAAAGGGTTGGGAGCAACTGCCAGAAGCCTATGGCAGCTCAGATGTTAAGGGACCGGTTTAAAGAATTGGCTGATGAAGACAAAAAAGGTCAACTTCCCAGGGCCTTATGACAGACCTGTAAATCTTAGGCCCCTTTCACACGGGCGAGTTTTCCGCACGGGTGCAATGCGTGAGTTGAACGCATTGCACCCGCACTGAATCAGGACCCATTCATTTCTATGGGGCTGTTCACATGAGCGGTGATTTTCACGCATCACTTGTGCGTTGCGTGAAAATCGCAGCAAGCTCTATTTTGTGTGTTTTTCACGCAACGCAGGCCCCATAGAAGTGAATGGGGCTGCGTGAAAATCGCAAGCATCCGCAAGCAAGTGCGGATGCGGTGCGATTTTCACGCACGGTTGCTAGGTGACGATCGGGATGAGGACCCAATCTTTATTATTTTCCCTTATAACATGGTTATAAGGGAAAATAATAGCATTCTGAATACAGAATGCATAGTACAATAGCGCTGGAGAGGTTAAAAAAAAATAAACATTTTTAACTCACCTTAATCCACTTGCTCGCGCAGCCAGGCTTCTCTTCTGTCTTCTTCTTTGCTGTGTGCAGGAAAAGGACTTGTGGTGACATCACTCCGGTCATCACAGTCATCACATGGTCCATCACATGATCCATCACCATGGTAAAAGATCATGTGATGGACCATGTGATGACCGGAGTGCCGTCACCACAGGTCCTTTTCCTGTACACAGCAAAGAAGAAGACAGAAGAGAAGCCGGGGTGCGCGAGCAAGTGGATTAAGGTGAGTTAAATTATAGCGCTATTGTACTATGCATTCCCTATTCAGAATGCTATTATTTTCCCTTATAACCATGTTATAAGGGAAAATAATACAATCTACAGAACGCCGGGTACCAAACATGCCGATTTTTCTCACGCGCGTGCAAAAAGCATTACAATGTTTTGCACCCCCGCGGAAAAATCGCGCATGTTCCTGCAACGCACCCGCACCTTTTCCCGCAACGCCCGTGTGAAAGAGGCCTTAGAGTATAAGCAAGTCTTTTTGGTTCTAATTTGTAGTGAGTGAAGCTGATATGTAATACCAGACATGGCCAATAGTCAAGAGTGGTGCTGTTTCTGGAAAATAATGAACTTCCACATAAAATGAAACTCCAAATAATAAAAGTAAAATAATTATCATCTAAAAAGTAATAAAAGGTCACAGAAGGCACCCATTTCAATTGCAGTGGTGGTCATCCAGCTCCCAAAAGACCAAGAATGTGTAACCAAAAGAGTCACATTCCTCTCCCCTACCGTTCTTTTTATCCTGCTTCTGCCCCTGTATACTTGTTACAATTGTATATAGTGTATGTTACCATAGTGCATAAATAAAGAAGACCCTACTACAGGTTCCTTCCTGATAGCGGGCCCGACACATTTATCTTCATTTAGGCCAGTTTTCCGGCGTAAATGAAGACAGAAATTAAAATTTTTGTCCTTCCGTCCTTTCTTTTCCGTCTTGCATAGCAGTAACCAAACCAGATCCGTTATTCTTGCCCATAGACCTTTATTATGTGACGGATCAAAGCTGAATGCCTCTAAAGGTTTCCGTTTTGAATTCTGTCTTACAAATTCCGTAATTTTCCGTTATATGGAATTCATAATGCTGATGTGAACCGCCCTAACTCATTAGCGATAATTTGCCTGTGTAAAGGTGCGATTTACCAATGAACGAGCGAAACACTCGTTTATTGGGTAATAGGATCGTTGGTGCAGACACCTAAATCAATGATTACCAGCGGCAGATTGTGGTGTCTTAACAGCCTTATGGCTAACAATGATTCTGTATGGGAGCGAGGGATGACATTATCCTCCCCATACTGTGGAAAAGATCGCTGGATGTAACTCTCCTCCACTGACGAGCAGCAGATTGTCGGGATGGAACAGTTTCTTTGTAAAAATCGTCTGCTCTATTGAAAGGTGTAAAGGGACCTTAAGAAACATGGAGAGTCACTGGTATAGTTAAACGTATGCCAGTCTATAACTACACAGGACAATTCCATACGTCTGCCATTGATGGCCAAAAAATCCACTATCTAAAATCCACTATCAAGTACAATTTTTGGGCCGAGGGAGCCTGAAGTATCCTAGCCAAACACATGTCCAAAGAAAACCTTTGCAACATTGATGCAAACATTTAGGATTACGTATGCCCCCCTGCATAGCTCCAGCATTGTCACATCTTCTTTAGTCCCCTCATGCACATGTCCATATGTATTTTGTGGTCCTCAAATTGTCGATTGCAAAATATGGTCTGTGAACCGTCTGCATTTCCTTTATGGACCCGTTGACTTCAATAGGTCCGTGGTCTCCATTGTTTAGCCAAGCATAGGAGATGTTTCATGTGTTTTGCTCATCCATTTGTCTGCAAAAATGCAGACCATGGACCCACTGAAGTCAATAGGTCAGGAAAAAAAATGCAGACGGCACACGGACCTGATTTGCGAACAGCAAGATGGATACAGTTGTGTGCATGAGGCCTTTTATCTACACAAGCCACTACAGGGAGCCACATGGGTTTTTGTACCAAAGTGGTGGAATCTATCACAAGCAAATGTGAGGGGTTGGAGAGATCAAATTAAACCATTCCTTACCACCGACAGATTAGACACAAGGACGAGCCTGGTAAGTGTACACCACCATATGCGGGAATGGGTAATAGTGGGATAAACCAATGTGACGAGACAAAGGAGTAAATCTACAGGGGTAAAAATTCATGAAGGCACCAAATTTAGGAAGATGTATACATTTGGCATTAATCTTGCTAGCTGCCCTTTCCACTTTTGAGTAAATCATGTAATTACTAGTAAATGTGGGCCAGAAGACATCATCAGTGCTGCCTGCAATATACTTGTAAATGTAGTGTTCAGGTTTTTACGCCATGACTTTTGTGGAGAAACTGCCATGAATGTGTCTGAAAATCTGCAAGACATGTGGATTTTGCTACAGATTTGCATTGTTTGTCCCTCTATGTATTGTAAAGGGTGAAATCAGTGGCCAAAATCTATGGTAATGACGTGAAAATCCACAGTTCTGAAGTTCAGATGGTGTGGTAAGAAGTCTAGGGTTATTGAAAACCCAACTGAAATGTATAGCACTGTAATATGTCACTGATTGTTGGTTTGGAATTTGCACTGAAAATCTGCCAAGACCTGAATATGCTCTCCTCGTTGCCTCCCGCATGTCCATGTTCCGGTCCCTACGCAATGTGTATATCTGCCACAGCATGGGAATGGTCACATGCTCTGCTGCAGCCAATGACTGGCTTCACCAGTGATGTGCTGCTTGTGCCACGTCAACGCTGAAGTCAGTCATTGGCTCTCACTATCGCACTGCAGCCTCTTAGAACAGCTGGTTCTGGGTGTCAAACCCTGCCGATCTCAGATGGATTTGGATTGTAGACTCCCTGCTTACCTGCCCAGGGCTTCTAATCAGACTATAATATAGCTGGATTCTACATTGCCCTAAACTTTGTAGATCAAACAGGCAGGAGAAGGAAGTCTGATACTGTAAGCCCCGTCTGTGGAAACCACCTTGTCGTTGGTAGATGGGCCTGACACAATTTTGATCGCAAATGTGTGATTTGATCAAAAAGGTGTGTTTTTGCACATTATTTGGTACTGTTCTAACTATGTTTTTTGCACTTTACATTTGGGGGAGTGGCTTCCCTCATTTTGATCATGCGCCCTCTGGCTATCTGTTCAGGGCTTGTAATCATAGTATAATATTGCTGAATTCTACATTGCCATCAATTTTGTAGGCTAAAAGCCCAGGAGAGGCATGTCTGATTTAGTGTAGGTATAGTCCTGTGATGGCTAACCTCCGGCACTCCATATGCGGTAAAACTACAACTCCCAAGAAGCACACTTGCTTGGCTGTTCTCAGAACTCTATAGAAATAAATGAAGCATGCTGGGAGTCATAGTTTCACCACAGCTGGAGTGCCGGAGGTTAGCCATCACTGTGGAAGCCACCTTGTCTCTGGTACTGTAGATGGGCCAGACACAATTGTGATTAAAAATATGCACAGAACTTTTAATTTTCATTTAGTAGGTATAGCAGTGTTGGAACTTACATTTATTCAATGTTTCCAATGTTTGCATGTGTCTTTTACCATGGAGCAGCGTGCTGCTACTTGTGGTCTTGTTTGCAATCTCATAATGATGACCTGTCTTGAGGATAGGCCATCTATATAAAATTCCTGGAGAACTGCTTTAATACCATAGTTATAGGGGGTGCAGAGCAGTTGCAAACCCCTATCCCATAAGAAGGCACCATTATTATATTATCTCTACCCATCCCTACATGATGGGTAGGGATCCTGTTACAAACTTTGCACTGAACCTCAAGCACCACTTGTAAAATCTTCATGTAACATATATTAAAACTAGAACAGCAAACCGTGAGAAATAACCAATATATTTCCACTTGGTTTTTAGCACTTTTTCTTCTGAGTGTGTTGGACGGACCACATCCTGTGACGGGGGAAGTACACCAATGCTTGTAGCGAGGTGAGCATTGCTTTTAAAATTTCTCTAGCCTGTGCAAAAGATTTCTCGAGGCCAGGAAAAACAAGTTAATTAGGGATTTTACACTTGCATTCATATTGTAATGAGCTAACACTCTGAGGCCATTTTAAAGCAGTAGTGGACACTTTCTTCAGACTTCTTGCAGCTGAAAAATTCCAACGTTGTAAAATCCCACGCTTTGACTTTGAGCAGGCCAATGCCAGTGTGAAGTTAATACTGTCTGGTTATCCCTAAAAAGTCCAAAAATGGGCAATGACAGGCCAGACGTAAAGGTGTTCTCCAGGACTACAAATTCATAGCCTATCCTATCACTATCAGATAAGTCCTGATATCATATCAATATTTGACACACCTCAGCCCTTTCCATCTGGGCCTTGGTGCTCCAGCGAGTGCTGAAATCCCTATGGTGCTTACTGGCACAGCTCAGTACTTTTGATAGTGGCGGTGCCTGGTACTAAAGCTCAGAACAACTCAGTGAATTGGAACTGAGCTGAAATGCCAAGCAGAGCCACTACCAAAAGTATGCCAATGCTACATTTATTAGGGACCCATAGGCCTTACATGTGCCTCTGTATAGTGCCATGGGTTCTCCCTATAAGTAATACAGATGAGTCCAGGGCTGCTCCACCAATGAGGCCAGGTGAGGCGATCACCTCATGCAGCACACCGGGTAGGGGAAAGATGGGGACAGCGGAAGCGCCATGGGCAATGAGAACTTTCATTGCAGCAAAGGGCTAAGGTTAAGAAATTGGCATAGGCGGGAAGGGGGGGGGGGCGTGTTTCAGTTTTCGCCTCAGGCAGCTCAAAGGCTAGGTGCACCCCTGCCACCAACTAATTTCCAGAGTAACCACCATGTGGAGCACGGACAGCAGCTAGACGGGCTGGGAGTGACTCAAAATGGTCCTGGTAGCGTGTCACAGGTATCTGGAGCCATGCTGACTGCAGTGCATCCCACAGCTGCTGGAGGGTTCCTGGGGGAAGATCCATACAGCAAACACAATGATCGAGGTGGTCCCACAGATGCTCAATTAGATTCAAATCTAAGATATTAGGGGGTCAAGGTAGTACTTCCAATCAGTGTCAGACATTTCTAGTCGTGTGACATGTCACATTGTCTTTCTCGAAGATCCGATCTACCTAAGGGAAGACAATCAACATATATGGGTGTACGTGATCTGTAAGGATGGATTCACACCCAAATAGGGTAAGAGTGCCTTCCACATGGATGAATGGGCCCAGAGAATGCCACGAAAACCTTACCCAGATCATGACGCTGCCACCACCAGCTTGTGTTCTTCCAGCATTGATATGGATTGACATGCCAACATCCATCCGTTTGGTGAAGCAGAAAAAATGTGACTCATCGGGGAAGGCAACCCTTTGCCAATCAGGGAAGGTCCAATTCTGATACTGCCACGAAAATGTAAGCTTTTTCTGCTGATGCAACTTGAGTAGAAGAGGTGCAGTGACCACCTGTCTGCTTCGGAGCCCCGTTCACTTAATTGTAGTTTTAGACACACATCTGGTAGCCCCTGTTTTTTGTTGCGGTCAGCTGCACCTCTGTAGCACGTCGGTGACATACCTATGTAGCGGACATTCCCCTCTCACGTCATTGGCACATAGTGCTCTGCAGTTTCCATGTTGCGTTTTAAGATTGGTGTCATTTGTTCACTCACAATGCACAGCAGCATGAGAACAGTTCACATTGTGCAGTTTTAGAAATACTGCTGCCCTTTGCCTAAAAGACAATAATCATTCCTTTCTGCAACTCTGATAAATTGCCCCTTTTATCCATGATAGCAACGAGGGATATGTGTACAGGCAGCCTATCGCACAAGTTATATGCCCGCCAAGCCAACTCACCACACGTGACTCCTTCATGAGCTACACGCTGCCCAAGTTTACTGTAGAAAGTGGTCATAATAATGTAACTCAACTGTATATATTGCTGTTTCGCACGAGTGAGTCCATTGCAGGAATTACGCTCCATGTGTGAGCGTGATTCTCCGTTCTAGGACTTGCAGGAGCGCATAGCATTATACTGATTTATAATGCTGTGTGCCTCTGCTTGAGCTTCATAGTGACATACTGCTGTCAGTATGATTCTGTAGAAGTAAGGTCATGCAGAGGCACACAGCATTATAATTCAGTATAATGCTGTGCTGCTCCTCCAAGTCCAGACTGGAGGATCCCGCTCACACATGGAGCGTGATTCTCGCAATGGACTCGCTCGTGTGAAACAGCCTTTGGCCTCTTGCACACAAACGTTGTGCATCCATTCCGTGCATTGGAGACCGCAATCGAGACCCATTCAACTTGTTTGATTTTTTTGCGGTGCGGTGCTTGGAGTGCTTCCGTGGGGTTCCGATCTGTGCTTCCGTTCCGCATCTCCTGTGATTGCTGACCCATTCAAAAGGGTCAGCATCCGTGAATTGGAGTGCACACGGGCCGCTGCCCGTGTATTACGTGCCCGCCGTGTGCGGGCCACAATACGTCCATGAGCACACAACGTTTGTGTGCAAGAGGCCTTTAGTGTATTTTATGACATCATGCAAAGGCAAAGTAGTAGTGTTGGGCGAGCATGCTCGGTTGAACACCATTTTGACTCGAGCATCGCGATGCTCGGCACATCGCGGTGTTCGGCCGAACACTGCATGTGCTTGAGCACAATGCTCGAGTCTCCTCCCTGCGCACGTGTGTTGGCTGCTACACAGCCAATAAACAGTGCGGGGAAGTGCTGGCCCTCACTGTAATGCAGTAGCTATGTTGGTTACTGGCATTACAGTGATTGGCTGTCCAGAAGGCGTCATCAGGTGCTATATAGCACCCGATGACACGTGGTTTGGCTCAGTCTTAGTCAGGGCGAGCTGCAGCAGAAGGGACAGGAATTATTTTTTATTTTTTTGCAGGGTTTAGTGTTGAAAGGTGTTAGAGACCCAAAAGTCCTTTTAAGAACTATTGTTTTATCTGACTGCAATATATATTATTAGTGCAGCCTGCGCTAAATTGTGTGCAATTGTTTGGCCGCTGCTGACAGTGATACAACCTCTGCTACATATGTTGTCATTTGCGCATCCTAAATATCTGTGACATTCAGCGCAATTGTTTGGCCGCTTCTGACAGCGACATTACCTGCGCTACATTTCCTATATAACGTTTGAGCATCCTAAATATCAGTGACATTCAGTGTAACTTTTTCTTAGCCGCTGGTGACAGTGACATTACCTGCGCTACATCTCCTATACAATGTTTGAGCATCCTAAATATCTGTGACATTCAGTGTAATTTATTTGCGCATAAACTTCCCAAAACCTGCACTACTGTACATGTGACATACTTGCAAGCATATAAACCATTTAATATGCTCAAGGTGAGCAGTAAGGGACAGGGAAGTGGCCGTGCTACTGATGGTGCACGCAGAGGCCTTTGCCCTGGGTGCGGTAAACCTGTGCCTGCTGCCAGAGCAGAAGAAACACACTCATCCACGATACCTAGCTTCATGTCCCAGTTTGCAGGGCAGCGCAGGACACCACTCTTGAATACACACCAGTGTGACCAGGTGATTGGTTGGATTGCAGCAGATAATGCTTCCAGTCGGTTAAGCACCACCCTGTCTTCCACAAAGTCCAGTCTCAGTAACCAATAGTCTGTTCAACAGAATCCTCACCCTGATCCTCCTTCCTCCCACCATGGAGAGTCTTGGCAAACAAGTAATCCCAGACTCCGATATTCCGAGGAGCTCTTTTCATCGCCATTCCTTAATTTGGGCCTCTCGCCAAGCCTGCTTGAAGAGGGACATGAGGAGATCTTGTGCACTGATTCCCAAACTCTTGAGCATCCACAGTCAGAAGAAGATGACGGTGGGGAACAGCAATTAGTGTTTCACGAGGTGGATGATGATGATGAGACACAGTTGCCAAAAAGTCAACGGCAATTAGTGTCTCAAGAGGTTGATGATGAAGATGAGACACAGTTGTCAATAAGTGAGGTTCTTGTTAGGTCAACAAGTCAGGAGGATGACCAGAGTGAGGAAGTGGAGAGGTGGTGGACGATTAAATCACTGACCCAATCTGGGAAGGTGGCAAGCTGAGCGAGGACAGCAGTACAGAGGGAAAGTGACCCGCAGCACCGCAACAGGCTGGAAGGAGGCAGTGGGGTAGCAAAAGGGAGAAGGCGCGCAACTGTTCCCCGGAGCACCCCTTGTGGCACTCTCCCTTGCCAAGGGGTAGGTGTTCCGCAGTTTGGTGCTTTTTTGAGAAAAGTGCTGGACGATAAAATAATTGTTATTTGCAACCTGTGCCGCACCAAAATGAGCAGGGGCGTGAACACTAGCAACCTCACCACCACCATGATCCACCACATGGCATCAAAGCACCCTAATAGATGGGCCGAACGCCTGGGTCCACAATCAGTGTCTGCTGGTCACACCACTGCCTCCTCTTCCCCTGTGTTACATGCTGGCCAATCCCCTGTCCAAGACGCAGGCCCGGATGCCTCCAGCCCTGCACCTGGACCTTTGTAAGCACCATCAGTTAGCACATCCACTTCTGTGTCCCAGCTGCAGCTTACAGATGTCCATACCCAGGCTTTTGAACGAAAGCGCAAATACCCAGCCTACCCACCCACAGGCCATAGCACTAAATGCGCACCTTTCCAAATTGCTGGCCCTGGAAATGTTGCCATTTAGGCTTGTGGACACTGAGGCTTTCCGCCGCCTGATGGCGGTGGCCGTCCCTCGTTACTCAGTCCCCAGTCGCCACTATTTTTCCTGATGTGCCATCCCCGCCTTACACCAGCATGTGTCCCGTAACATCACCCGTGCCCTGACCAACGCAGTTATTGGGAAGGTCCACCTAACGACTGACGCATGGACAAGTGCTTTTGGCCAGGGACGCTACATTTCCCTAATGGCACACTGGGTGAATGTTGTGGAGGCCAGGAGTGAGTCATACCCAAGGATGGCACAGGTGCTACCGACGCCAATGATTGTGGACCCTACTTCCATCAGGATTTCCGCCACCACCTACATTAGTGGCTTCCATCCCCCCTTCTTCTCCTCCCCCTCCTCCTCCACTTCTAACTTTGAATTCTCATCTTGCAGCACCAGTCAGCCATCAGTCAGTAGCTGGAAGCAATGTAGCACTGCAGTGGGGAAGCGGCAACAGGCTGAAACTAATTTCCTTAGGTGACAAACAGCACACCGCCGCAGAGCTGTGGCAGGGTATAAGGGACCAGACTGAGATGTGGCTTTGGCCACTCAACCTAAAACCAGGCATGGTTGTGTCTGAAAATGGCTGTGTCTACTAAAAATGCTCGCTGCTCACAATGAAGGCGAATGCTTTGCATGTGGAAGAGGTAGAAATGGGGGAAGACAGTACTCAGGGTGATAGCCAGACCACCCTCAGTTCGTGTTCTCAGCACGAATTGGATGATGAGGAGGAGGAGGAGGAGCAGGAGACGGTTGCCTCCGCTACAGAGGGTAGCACCCATAGCAGGTTTATTCCATCTGTTCAGCATGGATGGGCCAAAGAGGAGTAAGAGGATGAGGAGATTGAGAGTCATCCTCCTGATGAGGACAGCGAAGTCTTGTCTGTTGGGACTCTGGCACACATGGTTGACTTTATGTTATGCTGCCTTTCACGTGACCCGCGCGTTATACGCATTTTGGCCAACACCAATTACTGGTTGTTCACCCTTCTCGACCCCCGCTACAAAGAGAAATTCTCATCCCTCATTCCTCTGGTGCAGAGGACTAGCAAAATGCCTGTGCCTTACAACTATTGGGTGTCCAAGCTGGACACGTGGGACGAACTGGCGCTCTACGCCTTGGAGGTGCTGGCCTGCCCTGCCTCCAGCGTTTTGTCAGAGCGGGTATTTAGTGCTGCTGGGGGCATAATAACTGATCAGCGCATCCGCCTGTGAACTGAAAATGCTGACCGGTTGACTCTTATTATATCCATCATATCAACATGCTTATTAAGCTAACCCTGCTCCTAATGTTTTAGAGGGTCATAGCGGCCGGGCGGTGGTCCTTGGAGTTGTTGGTTATGGTGGATCTGCCATGGTGGGGAGGGAGCCAAGTAGTCTCTGGACTCCCGAGATACTGGAATTTGGGGCGTTATATGGCGGGTATCTGCCCACGTTTGTTGCCCATGGTTAGTTTTTTCTGCCTCTTAGTTGGCGTTTATCGGCTAGAGGTAATTAAATTTCATTGAGGGGCGGGGCAGTTACCTGTCAGGTTGCGGGGCTCCAAGGACCCTTCCCATGTTTTATGTATTCCTTGGGCGGGCCTTCTGGGAAGGTCTTTGGGGTTGGTTATTCATGTTATTTATTGTATGTTTGTTATTTAATAAAATGGCTGCTTTATTTGGTTGGGAATAGGGGGGCATAGGGGAGAACAACTCGACAGTACGCTTGTCATGTTTTAGAAGGTCAGCTCAGCAGCAGGCCCTCACCCCTAATGTTTTAGAGGGTCAGATCAGTAGCAGGCCATCACCCCTAATGTTTTAGAGGGTCAGCTCAGCAGCAGACCTTCGACCCTAATGTTTTAGATGGTAAGATCAGCAGCAGACCTTCGACCTTAATGTTTTAGATGGTCAGCTCAGCAGCAGACCCTCACCCCTAATGCTTTAGATGGTCAGATCAGCAGCATGCCCTCGCCCCTAATGTTTTATAGGGTCACCATCAGGCCATTGCTCCTAATGTTTTTGAGGGTCACCAGCAGGCCATCAATCACAATTTTTCAAGGGTGTGTATGATGCCCTCTTTTATGTGTAATAAAGGGTGTATTGGAGTGCCGGTTCCTTGTCATTTTTGGCAGCCCTTTCACTTAGTGCATAGGCTTTATGAGTGTAGGAGTCCCACTACCTAAACAATTGTACCACAATGTGAATGAGGCCCTCCTTTATGTGATATACAGGTTGTATCGGAGTGCCTCTTCCTTGTAATTTTTGGCCGCACTTACACTTTATATACAAGTAAATATACAGGAAAGAATGTTTCCTAACAATTTCTCCTCTAAAGCCGATTTTATCTTCGGTTTTATGCGTATTATTGTCAGTCTGTAAAAGTGGCGTACTACTCAGACAACATCGTTCCCAGCAGCGACCTGGGAGTCCAAGATGCATCAAGACATCCTCCCCATGCTGTTCCTGAACCATTTCAGTGGTGTTTCCATCAATTTCTGACCTTTTCCTATGAACCAGACACCCTCCCCTCTTCAGAGCAGGGCAGGGGGTGACTGGTTTAATGCTCGGGTTCTCCCATTGACTTCCATTGTGCTTTGGTGCTCTGTAGAGCACCCGAGCATCCCAAAGTGTTCTACTCGAGAACCACAGCATTTTGGTGCTCGATTAACACTATAAAGTAGCACACCCATAGCTGTCTATGAGTTCATAAAATATTATTCATATAATATGGAAAAATGCATGACCCCGTAACAGACTGTTATATAAACCTTCAAAATGGGCCAGAACTTAAACAAAAACAAACTTTTGGTGTAATGTGTGTATTTGTTTATTATTTTTATATATTTTCTTTTACAAAAATGATCAACTGGAAAATAAGAAATGCGTGAGGCATGCAGAAAATGGAAATCAGGGAGTCAGTCATATGCCATTTACAGTCTAGTTCTGTGTAGGTTTCTGATTGTTTTTATACATGGAAAGAAAAGGCAATAATTCAAGTAACGTCAATAGGTCAGAGTAGACAGATGAATTCAACATAAAACATTGCTCATACAAGACACTGCAGTTGCATTAAAGGTGATCAAAAAAGTAGATTTCACCGCATAGACGTTGCCTACAGATATTTATCTGTTTTCCCTGTAAAAATAAGTGGAAGATGTGTCTAACAGGTGATCATATCCATATTCACCATAGAAATTACATAAAAGTGACAGACATCTTAATCTGTGATTTAAAGTGTGCACACTTTCACTACTAACAGCCAATCCTCAGGATACACCATCAATATCTGATTAGCAAGGGCTCGACATACCAGCCGATCAGCTGTTTCAGAGTAGGTCAAGCTCCAGAAGTTTGTGTAGTGGATGGAACTTGTAAATGCACTGCCACATTAATGGGAACATGGGTGCAGTTACCAGCTCTGTCCACTGCACAATAAATGGCGCTGTGTAGTTCCAACTCCACAGCTGATTGACAGGGGTGCTGGGTGTCGGATCCCTGCCAATCAGATATTGATAGCCTATCCTATGGCTAGGCCAACAATAGTTAGGCAAGGGCTACATGGTAAAACTGGTTGCGGTCAGGATCGCTGAGTAGCCCGTGATCCCATAGAAATGAATGGGATCGCCACGACAGTTGGTAGAAATCCAACACAGCTGGATTTGTTGAGACTGTTTCGACAATCCCAATCATTTCTATGGGATCACTGCTACTTAATGATTCGGACCGCGACAACTGTCCCTGCGAACGCTCATTCCCGATAATCTGGCCATCTAAATGTGCCGCCGTTCACCCGATGAACAAGCGAAACGCTCGTTTTGTTGGGTGATCTTGACGTTCATGCAGGCACACAAATCATCGTTTCTGGGCAGCAGATCGTGCAGTCTAAACAGTGATCTGCTGCCCAGAAACAATGATTCTGCATTGGGACGAGGGATGGCAATAGAGATCTCTCGTCCTCATACTGTGGAGGAGATCGCTGCAAGTAAGGAGACACCTTCACTGAGCGAGCAGCCGACTATCGGGATGGAACCCTTTATTCCTAACTACTGGTTGTTCCATCAGCCAGTGTTACCCCCATTTAGGGCTCATGCACACGAACATATTTTTTTTCCGTTTCTGTTCCGTTTTTTTTTACAGATCCGCATGCAGGATGCAACACAGACGGCACATGGATGTCATCCTTTTTTTTTGCAGATCCATGTACGGTTGTGTGCATGAGCCTTTACTCTCAGGGAAGAAGATAAGCCAACTCCAGATGTGTCTGGCAGTTGTTTTCATGTGTATGAGAGAGGGATAGCTATATTTTGTGTATGGCCAGTCTTAGATACGCAGGGTGCTGTCAAATTTGCAAAGATCTCAGCAGAAACCATGACTTGAACACACCTGGTGAATACCCTTTGCTTTTACCCTCTCATAGCCAAAAAAAAGCAATTTTTTATATAGTTTTTATTGTGCTGTTAATTTCATTTTGTTTATTATTTTATAGACTTTTTTAACTTTTTTAACTATAGAGTTTTTGAACAGAACTTTTGAAACGAGTGCAATTTTTCTTGTGGTCATAGACTTTTACATTTTATGACGGTGGTTTTCACTAGAAAAAAATGGAAACATTTGCTAAAACTGAAACAGAAAAATAGATATGTTGTAGGGGAGGTTTCCATTCTTAGTCTGGTTAGTCATGGTTTCCATTTTTAACTATGTTTCCACAGTAGATACAAGTAGAAGAAGACAAAGCTACAGAGCCATGTGAGTTTACTCTTCACTACACACTGAAGACTGATCTACATAAAATTCACACGTATAGGCTTATTATTATAGGACGGTTACGTTTAGGTCAATCTATGCCTGGAGAGGAAATCATGTCCTTTATACAGAGTATGGAGACTAGTATGGAGTTGGTAGGTAAAGAAAGCAAGCACAAGCCTCTAGCCTAAAATCTATGGATATTACTTGCAAAAAGACATAAAAATTAAAAAAGAAATGATATTTCTGTTGCTTCGTAACCTACCAAGACATCACCAGTCACTTTACATTGCGCTAGACAGGTTGCTATGGTTGCATTTTAATCGCGCCAGTGAACAAAGATGAAAATGGATGTTGAGGGCAGAAAATGTCCGTGTGCAGTTTAAAAATCCTACGAATGACCATACAGCTATGGAGAGAGATGCAACAGCTAATACGACAGAAACAGTCTCACATATTTTATACAAGGAAGCTGACACAACCCTTTAAGTGACATATTTGGCAATCTCTCCTGGACTGCTATATCCCATTTATATCCCCCCATCCTTCTGAGATTCTACGACAGGGGCCATAAAGGGAATAATAACCAACATCGTATTTCCTTCTCACAGCAAGGTGTCTGTACACAAGGGACATGACATCCTTTGGAAGATCTGGATCTTGCCCAACTTAAACCAGTTAAGCTGGTCATCTTTGAACTTGGAATCACTGACCAAAAAAAGTTACATAGTAACAAAAAGTTTATAAAAGTCATGACAGCCTTTGACATGGTCAATTCAGAACTTTACATAGTGCATTAGCTTAGGGGAATGGACAGCAGTAAATTCTATCTATATAATCCAGCAGCACCAACACATTTTATTCGTGACCATCTGGCTCCTGTAACCCCTGCATTCGACAAAAACTGAAGAGTCATAAAATATAACATTAATGTCCCCACCAATGGATATGCTCATAACGAAATTGGATAGGTAATTTGTATAAGAGTCTTGGAAAATCCCTTTAATGGGGTATGCAATCCCAGAGGGGTAACCTGAAGCTCCTCCTGGACCCAAATGCAAATTCTGTAATTCGTCATTCGCACAACTAGTCTACGTATATGGGTCAGTAGTAGCTGCAAATTTTTTACCCCCTAGAGAAGCCTTTTGGGCACTTCAGACACCAAAGCCTTGTTTTGACTACAGCTCTTGTGTTACCTATAGTTAAATGGGTTTCCCCATGAATGAGACTCATCCCCTATCCACAGGATAGAGGATAGGTGTCGGATCACTGGGGTGATGACCGCTCTCTTTTCTTCCATGGGACTCCTAATCACAGCCAAGTGATTGGAGTGAATTAAATTAACTATCACTTGAGATAACAAAGTGAACCTAGATTTCAAATATTGCTACTGTATAATGTATTTTAAACATCTCTTAGAAAATATTTATGGCACCCGACCAACCATCCTGACAACATGGGTCCCGTTCTCCCACCCTAACAGAGAGGGAGATCAAGCATGTGGTCTGCCAGTCCATTCCAACTTGCAACTGGGATAACCCTTGATGTATACATTATTTCTAATATAAGTCAATGGATGTATTCCTGGGTCTTTCTGTTGAACTACATTTAGAGCAGGCCACTGAACAAGGAGACTAAGGAACACATTTGGTCGGGACCTGAGCAGAAGAGCTCACATCTAGTCCTGGCAGTCTTGTGAGTGCAGGAGATGGTGGAATCAGTGACCCGACAGGCCGGGGCAAAGCACTGAGTGGACTATCCACAGGTCAGCTAAGGGGGATTTTCACCAAATTCCAGAGAAACCATTTAACTCCTACCTGACAACCACTTTCCATAAGCCCTATTTAGCATACAGGCATCAATATGGTGCCTCCCACACATGGTCACCCATTCATTCGAATGTCTGCTATGTAATACAGTGGCTGCTCATAAATGTTTGAAAAGCAGCTCCCAAGGTAATTCCTATCCCCCCACCCCACACTGGCAGCTTCATTCTGAGAAAGGTTTGTCCAGAAGGACATCAATGAGTTGGATGGCTACAGAATATCCAACATCTGATATGTATGGGGATATCTGGACCATCCCCAAATGGCAGATGTTGGAGATAAGCTGCCACCAGGGTATCTTGCAGCAGCTTATCTCCTCTCCATATTGAGACCTCAGGACGAATAGCCTCAGCCAAAAAACATTTGACCAAACACCTATCTGAAGGTATATGATCACTTTAGAGGGGTTTTCCAGGATTAGAAAAACATAACTGTTGTCTTCCAAAAACAGAACCAACCCTGTCCACAGGTTGTGTGTGATATTGCAGATCTGCTCCACTGATTACAAAGGACCTGTCCAGAGGTCATTGCACAAGGAAAGAATAGAAAAGTTCTGACAATTGCCTATTGTGAATCCTGCCTTATCTATACACAGAGGTGATATCATTATAGACAGGATCAGAATGACAGATAAGCAGATAATACCATTATACTGATTGCCAAAACTGTGGGATTAGGAGTTTGTGGAGCAGTTTTCTATTAGGACCATCTAGAACAATAAGAGATATTGCTGTGGTAGCATCACAAGCTGCCAGTGTTACTATAGTTATACCTTCAAGTAGGACTATACACAAGAAGCAATGCAGCAGGATAGAGCCAGGAAAGTGTGTAAAGTCTTTCCTGGCATATACAACCTTACTTTCAATCCGTCTTGTGTTGCAAATATAGTCAGAAAATGATCACACATTAGACGGCAAGAGATGTTGTGTGATCGTCACAGGCAGTCCTGACTATTCATCAACTGCAGCCTGATCTTAAAATCACTTCTGGGACAACATAAATCAACACAAAGGCTGCTCTGGTCCAATGTACGCTCATCTGATATTGCAAATATTTACTTCTATTTTCCTTTCAACTAAGCTAAACTTTGCATCTAAAATAAGGTTGTATCAATATGTGACCATTTTCTGTATACAGTTCCCACGGTAACAGACTACAAACAAATTCTATGTAGTCTCTCTCAGTAGCCACATTCCTTTTTTTCTCCTTATTCACCTACTGAATGTATAGTTGTATTACTTAAGGGACAGGTAGAAGGGAGTGTGACTGCCAGAGACTACACAGGGTTTGTTCATAGCTTTTCCTGATCTTCTCTTTCACGCTAGGCACCCATAATATACTTTGCTTATTCAGGATTTGAGTAAGAAAACCTATCACTAGAATATACGTGCAAAATGCAAAACAAAATAATCAAATATTATTTTAGGATATGTTCATTCCTGTATCGGAAGGAGCCTTCATTGCCAATTCAATCATATTTGACAGGAAGAACAGCACAGCATGCATTGCCCCTATTCCAGTCAAACCGAATGACACCATGATAGAACTCTAGTGGACTCCATTTTAAGTTGATGGGTCTGGTGGGCGTATTTTTATTTGTTTTCACACCTGAATATAACTATAAATATATTATTTATTTCCTTAGATTTGCTTAAACTCTGGTTCCATAAGGCCAGGTTCACATGTGACTTATTAGTAACAAATGTTGCCTGTCCTTAGGAATTGATGAAAGATTTGGAAGGGGCTACAAGGTGACACTTAGCACCGCAACTGTGAAGTTAATGTTTCTTCATGGGGAAAAAAAATTTGGAGACCAAGGTGCACTAAAGGGGATGCTATAGCAAAGATGAAAAATCGGCGCCTAGTAGGATTAAAAACTTTGCCACCGAGGACAGAAGAACCAGAATATCCCTACTTGCCCTTAGAGTGTTGAATACTATGGTTCTCACCGCCCAACATAAAAAAGGAGATGGAGAAACCAGGGCAGGGCCAGCCACATGACCTGCCACTATGTTGTGTACAGATGGTTAGAAGGTTGTTCGGCAACTGTTTTCCCATATGGAAACATTGATATTGAGTCATGGTAATTTTGCTGGCGAGTTGTCACTATGTAGAAATTGCCTAAAGCTTTTTTATAGAATCCTTATCATTGTCCCATGTCCTGGATCCACTGTGCATAAGGCCTTAAGAAAGGATATGTCCAATAGCAAAGGGAAGACGGAGAGCTTAACATTAGGTTGGGTTCACATTTGTGGTTTTTTGCAATATGTTTTTCTGATCTGCAACTGATCTAATCTGATAGTGAAATGGATTATAATCTGGCATCAGTCTTCATAAATTTCCTTTAGTTTTTTTTTTTATGCATCTTTTGACCTCAAAGGTTGAAAAAAAAACTGATCTTGTAAAGAAATTATTTTTTGGCACCCTTTCGAGCCCCTACAGAAATAAATAGGATCCTGTAAACATGACCTTGAATATTGTATATTACACAAGCAAAATGTAAGGTATATTCATCTGTTTTGATTGTGCTTATTATATACAAGCCGGAAAGTAAAACTGTTGAGTTCCTATTGTTGAGTTCCTACCACAAAAACAATGGAGCTTAAAAATGTGGTTGCATGTAGCCATATAATGCCAAGAAATGTAATATTAGAAAATTAAAACATCTCATATTTAAAAATGTTATGTGGGTGCTAGAGATGAGCGAATTTCTTAAAAGTCGAATTTCTTCATACTTCATGGTGGCGAATCGATTTAACCTGAAATGTGTAACAAACAAAAATAAATTAATACCTGATCCATTTGCTTGCAATGGGCCAGCCGCTGCCATCTTGCTTGAAGATCTAGCACAAAATCCTGTGCGCAGTGATGTATGACGGTGATGGTGTGATGATGACGTCATTACGGCTGAGCGAGATTTCGCACCAGATCTTCAAGCAAGATGGTGGCGGCCGGCTCGTCGCGAGCAAATGAATCGGGTAAGTATGATTTTTTTTATATTTTTTATATCAGATGCTACAATCATGTATGAACGCGGCATCTGAGGGTTACAATGACAGGGAGCAGCGCAATCGCTGCTCCCTGTCATTGCACCCACTACTTACAAAGAAATCCGCTTCGTTACTAAATAATTTGCAATAAAAAAATTTTTTTGTAAAATTCGGTGAAGCAACCGAATCAAATTTTTGAATAATTCACTCATCTCTATTGTCTGTCGTCGGCTCTCTCCCTTTTCCCCATTGGATACACATACATGTTTGGCTGAACTGAATGTGCATGTGTAATGGAAAGCCAGAAGGGAGTCGGGGGAGATAGCTGTTAGATGAACGATCATTCAGCTAAAGACTAAAGACTCTCTAATCTTGCACAGCCCCTTTGATTGCTCTACAGGGTATATTAGGAATTTATAGCACTGCATTTGTTCTGAAAGAATCCCTTTAAGATGCCAGTTTGCTTCATATATGTAGCAAATAAGGTATATATAAGTAATTATGGTGCTATAATCATATATAGGTATTATGTTGCTGACAGGAATTGCAGGAGCCAGTACATGGCATCAGAAGACCTCTTGCAGTCTCTCAATAAACCCTAATCATTACTGATCCCATTCACAATAGATTAAAGTTGGCCCATGACCTAGAAAAGTAGCCTTCTACCCTTTCCCTCATGGTGGAGAAGGAAGGATCTGGCATGTTGGATCCTCTTTTGTCACCAGAGATAATCAGGAGAGGAGACTGGCAGCAGCTTATTCTCCCTTCCCCATGGAATATAAACTTGGACACTTGGCTGAGAATGCATGTGTGAGTCAGTGGAGATAGCTTTCTAATGTGTAGGTCATCTGAAGTCATACGCTTACTGTTAGAAGATTTCTTAGTATATTTCTTAGGACATCTTCAAATGAAAAAATAAATTATATTATAATGATCATCTGTTCTAAAATGTTATGGAGATGAAAAGTATTCATGGAAATTCTAATTCGTGTAAAGTTTTTTGGTGCCGAATAAGTGAATAATCTCATATATTTCTCCACTGTGTTCCCTCAACATTCTTCTTATAGAGACGTCAGACATCCATTCCTCTAAAGATGCATCACTTAGATAACCTTGATCTTTTCGCTAACTCCCTTAATCTAATTTCTAGAAACCTACAAATTGCATTAGGCTATCATCAAATATCTTTCTATTTTTTCAGAAAAATCTTGACCATGCATAGTTTTCATGTTGTAAATTAGGTCTATCGGTAGCACTGTGTAACTTATTATCCCTTATTTGAATAATAGGGGTTATTGCAGAATTGGCATGGCGGAGGACATGGCACACAACATGGCTGCACAAAGCATGGCAACCCTCCCCTTAAATATTGCAGAACTGTGTACAAATTGACTTCTCAAAGATTCTATAAATTACTTGTGCAGTCTTATTCCTTGGAGATCACACTCATAAAATGAATGAATTCCTAATATAAACACGTCAATCCACTTAAGCTAATGAATGGCCTGAAGGGAAAGCCTAATTAATTGACCTCCATGTGAAAAACCATCACTTGCACTGATGTAAAATTCTTAGACATATATGTCAATTTCCCAACTCTTCACTTTTTCTGAGGAGCCAGCATTTCCTCAGAATGTGAGGCTCCATTTTTTATACTGAAAGACACCTTTTTCAAGCCTAATTTCCATCAGCCCTATTTGATTTGTCCATTAAAGTCTATTCCAACAAGACATTATAATTGAATGGGAGGAATAGGAATGTACTCTTTACAGATATACATATTGACCTGTTGAAAACAGATTTAGACATTTTGCTACAGTAATCAGAGTATACAAACTGAGAACATATTCAGTGTGGTGGATGTAGGACCTTTCCTTCTTTTGTTCTGATCTGCCCTTCTTTGTAGTTACTTGATCTTCTCGCCATCTTCTTCTTTGTTTGTTAGACCTTTTCTTCTAAACATCCACACTAAACTTAAGGATAACCAGATGATGATGATGATGAAGAAGATGAGACTTGTCGAATTGGCAGTGAAGATGCTGTATTGTCTCAAGCAGTCAAAACTGAATCTTCTTAGTCTTCTTGGCCATAGTGCAAGACGGTCCTTCTCGGGATGGTCAAGTGTCAACTGTGTCTCTGCAGTCGCTCATTCGACTAACAAGGGCTCTTCTGAGTGCAGCTAAGCAGGTCATTATAGATTTGTGAGCGTAGAAACCTTGGGTAGGAATCCCTTTCCATTAGGCTGCGCACTCTCAGTTGGGCAAGGTCGAAACAAGACGATGTTGGGTGCAGAAGGTTTCGTTTGGTCAATTCTCGAGTTGGGTAATCAATGTTAACCTTTTGGACAACAAGGAAACACAAACATATAAGTTTGGCATGATGTGGATTTTATTAAATTTTATTACACATATTTCATTTTCCTCAATATATATTTAATTGTTATTATAAATCCAAAAAGAGATTGCACTGCCTTCACTGTTCTAGGAACATAAAGCATTTGGCACAGGGTCAGGGTCAAACTGGACATAAACCCTGGTGGGCCGATGCCTAGGAGGCTGCCCCAAGCCCTCCTTACTGCCACTGGCCAACTACATAATGATCTGATGCTCTCAGCACCGCGGTAATTAACGCTGGGGGCATCAGGTTCTCATGTACCTGGCTGGCGGCTGCAGATAGCCTCTTGAATTAAATTGTATGGCTGTCATCAGGATGGAGACACAGTTGAATACTGCAGTGGGGCATGGGAGCCATGGCACCATAACTTAGTTAGAGACAACTGAAGATGGACTGAGCAGTATTTATTGATGGCCACCACAGAGGGACAGCTTCTGGGGCAGCATCTAGTGCTGCATTATGGTATTTAGTTCAGCTAGGGGGGTATTTGTTCTGCATTATGGTATTGCTGACCCTGCAGCCCTGTGTTAGCCCCATATACTTGTGTTAGCACTGCCTACTTTGTGTTGATAGAAGGCGCGTTGACTCGCCTTCTATCAAGTTGCACACGCCTACAACATGGAGGCCACTTTATTTTATTTTTTCCAGGGCCACTTTAAGTTTCCATGAAGTAGAGGAAACCTGTGACACTCAAATAATAAATGTCCTTTATTCAGCAATCCATAAAATCAGCAAGGATGGAAGGAATGTGTACACTCAGGTAATGGCCGTTTCACATGATCAAACTCTTGCTCAGGTCCTGTGGAAGCTTGGGATCACGCCAAACGTCCGTCGCCTGAGTCTACACATTCCTCCCAGTTATGCTGATTTTATGGCTTGCTTATTATTTGGTAAATGATGCATGTTTCTTCTGCTTCATGGAACGATTAAAGGGGTTCTCTCACTTCATGTGTGGCCACATAGCGTTGACATTTTCTGCATTTACATCACTCGAGTGTAGTAACAGCCAGATAATTATATAAGGAATCTATAATTGGTTTTACAGAAACTGATGACATAATAATAGTTAAAGAAGTTGTCTCACTTCAGTAAGTGGCATTTATCATGTAGAGAAAGTTAATACAAGCCACTTACTAATGTATTGTGATTATCCATATTGCTTCCTTTGCTGGCTGGATACATTTTTCCATCACATTATACACTGGTTACAGACCACCCTGCAATCCATCAGTGGTGGTCGTGCTTGAACAATTTAGGAAAAAGCACTAGTCTATGTGCGCTCCAATGGTCCCGGCTGACAATTTTTCCTATAGTGTGAAAGCACGACCACCACTGATGGATTGCAGGGTGGTCTGTAACCATGGAAACGAGCAGTGTATAATGTGATGACAAAATTAATCCAGCCAGCAAAGGAAGCAATATGGATAATAATAATACATTAGTAAGTGGCTTGTATTAACTTTCTCTACATCAAAAATGCCACTTACTGAAGGGAGACAACCCCTTTAACTATTATTATGTCATCAGTTTCTGTAGAACCAATTATAGATTCTTATATAATTATCTGGCTGTTACTACACTCGAGTGATGTAAATGCAGGAAATGTCAGCGCTATGTGGCCACACCTGAAGGTGGAAGAAGGATTTGAGGCTGGTGCTTTATACCAGCCATGGTTCTGAAACAGTATCACTAATGCTCATGCTCTAATCTATGAAGTAGGGACTTCAGAATACTCATCATTACTTAAAGGGCCAGCGAATAGTAAATCAGTAGTTTATAAAAGTGCAGATTGTTAAGCAAGCAGCTGAATATTTTGGGATATTCTCAGAGCTAGCCGGTAGTGTTGAGCAAAGTTGCTGAACTGGACTTTGTACTGAATTTCAGGAAAAATTTGATTAGCTGCAAAGCCAAATTTCCTTGGTGGTAACGAATCAAGTTTCCCTTAGAATGGTGGTAAAAAAAATAACTAATCTATTTGTGCATGAAGAGCCTGCAGCATTCATCTTGATTGAACATAGCGTTGCGAAATCTAGCAGCGCGGTGATGTGTGACGTCACCATGCCGGCCGGCGTTCACGCAGTGTCTTTAATCAAGATGGCCACGGTGGGCTCTTTACGATCAAATGGATAAGGTGAGTATTTTTTATTTTTTTAAACTGATTAACCACTGAAAGTCCTTATTTTTAATCTCAGAGATGAACGCGGCATCTGACGGGTTTAATGATGGAGGGCGGTGCAATCACCGCTCCCTGTCATTGTGTCCGCTACATACAAAGAAATGCGCTTCGTGACAAAGTAATTAGTCAGGAAGCGAATGTCTTTCTGCGAAATCCCTGTTAGTGTCATATGAGGGTGAAATCTTAGCTTTAGTTGAAAATGAATGGCTTATGATTCATGAGAGTTAATTTAAATGACCTACTCGGTGCCTGAATCACCATTGTGTTCTAGATGGAATACGCTTAAGGGAATGTAATGACCTTATGACAAGAAAATGTTGCTCAGTGGTTATTTTTAAAATCACCAGCCGTTTCACTGAATTATTCCAAAGGGTTGCGTTCTATATTACGTCTTCATTCAAATATATTTATGGTGTTCCTGTGAAATACCAGGGTATGACAAGACAAAAGTAGTACTTGATTATTGCAGAGCAAGGATAGTAAATAGGAGGCACATTATTAGGACTGGTGTTTTAGATGCTGGTCTTAATAAAGCCCCATAGCTGGTGGAGGATTCGCCGAAGTTATGAAGAGGCATCCAGTGCATCCAGTTCTAAATGTAAGACAGCTTCCGAGGTGTCTTACATTTAGACCTTTTTCTATTCCTAAAAGCAGGAGTAGAAAATAGTCAATGAGACGTCCACAATTTTAGACCTGGCGTGAGCGCGGCGAAGTCGCAGATAGTAGCACAATTAACCGATGCACCTCTATCTGCACCTGAAATTCGCCAAATTTAGGCATATTTCAGTGTAGTAAATGATCCTCTAGGTTTTTGAGAGCACAAACCTTTATGGACCTTCATAAATCTAATAGTAGTAGGAGAGAACATGGAATCGTTGAAGGTAATTATTTAGGTTATCTCAGCTTACCTCTCTGGGAGCTTGAACATCAATGTAATCCTGGAAAATACGACGAGCTTTCGCAGGTAGTTTGTTCACTGAGCGGGTCTTTCTGTAGTCCTCACAGGCCATCCAGAACTCAAGGTTTTCCTCACTGAATTCGGTCTGTAGGAAGGCACGAAACGCAGAGCGACCATCTAGAGAA
Organism: Bufo gargarizans; assembly: GCF_014858855.1. Taxonomy (NCBI): domain Eukaryota; kingdom Metazoa; phylum Chordata; class Amphibia; order Anura; family Bufonidae; genus Bufo; species Bufo gargarizans. The sequence goes on along the minus strand of NC_058086.1, from coordinate 62,945,191 downwards.
TAAATCCCATAATTAGCCACCCATGTCAATGCTTTAAATGTTATTATTTATCAAACCAAAAAGCCATTTCCATCTACCCTAATCTATTCGCCAGAACACAAATAGCACAAGAAAACCTCTCATCTGGTGGACTAAGTACATCAATGGCTTACATGGATATCTCATTGATTTTAGTCGAAACTGTACAATATTGGGCGGTGTTGTGAGGCAATTGAGCAATTTCCTCCAGATTCCCAATGAATAGTGATCACTTGAGACAACTAGTTCACAGAGACCTAGCAGATCTTTATATCACTGAAAGCCTGTTGGTTGAATACTTTACCTCAACGGTGCCCAACCTGCGGCCTTACAGCTGTTGCAAAACTACAACTTCCTTCATCCCTGGACAGCCTACATCTATCATGGCATGCCAGGAGTTGTAGTTTTGCAACAGCTGGAGGGCCTCAGGTTGAGCATTCCTGCTTTAACTCATACTTTCCAACTCTCCTAAAATGGCCAGGAGGCTCATGGAAAAAAGAGGAGACCTCTCAGATTCCCAGAAGCAAATCTCTTAGGTGCTACAGGAGCCTCCCAAAAAGAAGTCCTCAGCCCTCAGTGTACTTTTTCTGTTTGTAGTGCCAGGACGCTGCAACTTGAGACTTGGCCAAATGCACACTTAATGGGGTGACAAGTGTGCTGTGAAAAGACCCAGTTCGGACTAGAAGGATTTAAGTAAAAGGGGACTTCCATACGAAAATTCAGCAGCGCACTACACTTCCATACCTTCTCGCTGGCCATTTATGAAAGCTGGTAAATATATTTTAACTGCATTTAAAAAGTTAATTTATATCATTTGATGGATGACCCCGTAACCGTACAGAAACGGGAACTGAAAATTATGTCAGTAACCTAGCGGCTATTTTCCAATAGATCTTAGATACCAGTGATTTGCATACTGGAATATGCAAAAGATGGAGATCATGGGTTCTCTCCTACCCTGAGCCCTGCTAGAGAAAAAATGCATACATGTCCTTAGTAGGATTGAGCGAACCCGAACTGTAAAGTTCGGGTTCGTACCGAACTTTAGGATTTTTGGACCCCGGACCCGAACATTTCTGTAAAAGTTTGGGTTCGAGTTCGGTGTTCGGCCATTTAATGGTGCTTTTTGAAAGGCTGCAGAGCAGCCAATCAACAAGAGTTTGACTCATGTGCCCTTAAAAGCCATCACAGCCAAGCCTACTAATTGGCATGGCTGTGATTGGCCACTGCATCATGTGATCCAGCCTCTATATAAGCTGGAGTCACGTAGTGCCTCACATCACTCTGCTCTTACTAGAGTAGGTATAGGATGCTGCTGCTGTGAGGGAGAGAATAGGAAATAATCTGTTATCAGAACTTGTTGTTAACTCTGCGATCTACAGCGATTTTGTTTTGTGGGTGCAGTGCAACATTTTTTTACCCTGCCCTGAGCCAAGTGACACAGGAAAATAAGTTTTGTTCTGTCTGTTAGTTAGGTGGGCGTCAGCGGCCATTTTGTGCAAGTTCAGTGCACTAGCACTGCATATGTGCCAGGGACAATAATTTAACCCTGTTCTTTTAGTTCAGTGGGCAACATATACCCATTTTTTAAGTGCACCTGCACAGCATATGTGCCAGGGGATGGGAAAATAATATAGGGAATCCATCTGTGAGTTCAGGGACCCAGGGGGTCACATGTTCACATTTTTTTCTGTAAAGTACAATCTAAATAAATCCATCTGTTAGATTCTGTGGGGAAATTTATTTATTTTTTTTGCTAAAATGTACATTTGCACTGCATTTGTGATAGTCAAAGAAAATCAGTTAAATCCATCTGTTTAATTGTGGGTGAAAAATTCATATTTCTTTCCATAAAGTACCTTTGCGGCCTTTGATGCATTTGTGACAGTCTAATACAAGAGTTAAATACCGCTGATATATTCTGGTTTTAAAAAAACACATATTTTGTCCCAGATACTACATTTGGGGCCTTTGCTACATTTGTGACAGTTCAATAAAAGCGTTAAATACCGCTGTTATATTCTGGTTTTCAAAAAATACCCATTTTGTGCAAGACACTATCTTTGGGGCCTTTGCTACATTTGTGAAAGTCCAATACAAGCATTAAATACCACTGTTATATTCTGTTTTTTTTTTTAAAACACCCATTTTGTCCTAGATACTACATTTGGGGCCTTTGCTGCATTTGTCACAGTCCAATACAACCAGTCAATACTGCTTTTACATTGTTGGTTGACCTCAAGAAATGTTTCCTCTTTATGACACCAGCACTGCCTTACTGTCAGTGAACGTAATTGTTGACTATTGGCGGTTACATTGTGACCTGACATAAACCATCTGTTAGTTTGGTGGGTAAACGCAAAGAATGAGGAGAGCTTCAAATAAGGGACGTGGCCCCGGTCGTGGTGCTGCTGGTGAAGCTCCTGTTGCAGGGAGAGGACGTGGTCGATCTGTGCCATGCTACACACATAAGTGAAACCCCTTCCTCAGGTGCGAGTAGGCGACAGAACCTTCAGCGGTATTTGGAAAGGCCGAATGCGGCTCTACGAATGGTGAGGCCAGAACAAGTACAGGCGATAGTAGATTGGGTTGCTGACCGTGCCTCCATTTCCTTCACATTGTCTCCCACCCAGTCTCCTGCTGAAAGATCAGAGTTGGAACCTGCAGGCAATGGCCATCAGTCTTTCACCTCAACCCCATGCAAATCAGCCAAGCAGTCTGACCCCCAAGTCATGCAGCAGTCTCTTCTGCTTTTTGATGACTCTGTTAGCAGGGTTTCCCAGGGCCATCCACCTATCCCTGCCCCAGAAGTGGAAGAGATTGAGTGCACTGATGCCCAACCACTTATGTTTCAGGATGAGTACATGGGAGGACCATCGCAGCACGTCTCGGATGATGACGAAACACAGGTGCCAACTGCTGGGGCTTTCTGCAGTCTGCAGACCGACAAGGAAGGCAGGGGTGAAGACTGGGTGGAAGATGATGTGGAGGATGATGAGGTACTAGACCCCACATGGAATCAAGGTCATGCGAGTGATGTGTGCAGTTTGGAGAAAGAGGCGGTGGTCGCACAGAGCCACCAGCACAGCAAAAGAGGGAGCAGGGTGCAAAAGCGTCTGTTACATTCTCGGGTGACATTTTACCATTTTTGCCGTATACAAACCCCTGCTCTGCATAGGTGACAGGGACAGAATTTTTTTTAAATGGTCTGTTCCATTGGTGGGTGACATTAACCCATTTTGCCAATGAAAAACCCCTGCTCTGCATAGGTGACACGGACTTTCAAAAATTCATCTTTAATTGATGCGCGCCCCCTCCTTTCATTCGATCCTTCCGCTTTAACAACTTGTCGCACATTTCAGCTCAATCATATTGCAGCCATTGACCTCCCTTGGATGTGGTCTCTCTTTCTCACGCTCCCTTTCCCGGCGTGGAACCCGTGATTCCCCGTTACCCATGATCACCATGATAGGCGCATAAAAGAACATCGAAAGTTAATAGAGAAGATATCCAATTGGATTGTGGACGTCACAGGGATGTGCGATCGGGCAGAAGTTATCTAGAGTCAACAAAGCGGCAGCAGGGCCTCTCCTGCCTAATGTTTCCAAATCCAAAATACCCCAGTGACATTCATTGTATTTTTTTATTAATCATTCCAATAACAGGGCATCTTAAGAGTCCTGTATTGTTATTTATCGTCACTACCTCCCCGAGTCGGGAGTGGGTAATTGCCGCGCGCCCTCTCCTTTACTTGGATGCTTCTGCTTCAATAATTTGTCCCACAGTTCGATCACATTTCATTTCATCCATTGACCTCCCTTGGAGGTGTTATCCTGTTCTCAGGCTCCCTCTCCGGCCTGGAACCCTGATTCCCCGTTACTCGTGATCACCATGGTAGGCGCATAAAAGAACATCGAAAGTTGATAGGGAAGATATCCAATTGGATCAAGGCCGTCACTGGGACGTGCGACATGGTGGAGCAGTATGTGTGCACATGCCTACACGTACTGACTGATTGGTCTGCCCCCTTCAACTTCTGGGTCTCCAAATTGGGCACATGGCCTGAGCTTGCCCTTTACTCCTTGGAGCTGCTGGCCTGCCCTGCAGCTAGTGTATTGTCTGAACATTTGTTTATCACGGCAGGAGGGGGTTATCACAGATAAGTGCAGCCGTCTGTGGCTGCTCACGTTCATTAAAAAGAACCAGGCAGGGATCCCACAGGACTTGTCCGTACCTTGTGCAGAATAGACATGTATACCGACCTCACCCAGCTATTGTTGTACTCCAGCGCACTTTCTCTTTGTTTTATTTTTTATATTTCCCAATGTTTTGGGGTCTACCCAAATTTGAACAAAAAAAATAATATAATAAAATAAAATAAAAAACAAAAACCAGTGTTGGCTACCTCCTCCTCCTCCTTCTTTCACCTACACCGCCATATCCACCTTCTCCTCCTAGATCAAGATTATTATTTTATATTTTTATGTATTTTATGTTATTTTCCTATCCACATTTGTTTGCAGAGCACTTGCCATGCTCTTAACCCCATTTTGCTGCCTTTTGCAGCCCTCTAGCCCTTTCCATTACTTTTTTGGAGGCATTTTAGTGCTCCAAACGTCGGGTCCCCATTGACTTCAATGGGGTTTGGGTTCGGGGTCAAGTTCGGGTCCCGAACTTAAACTTTTTTTCTGAAGTTCGGCTGAACCCGTCGAACCCGAACATCCAGGTGTCCGCTCAACTGTAGTCCTTAGGACAGGCCATCTTATCTGCAAGAGTCTGACACCTTGCACCCCTGTCATTCAGCTGTTCTGCAGTAGCTTCAACTCCTGAAGTTGCCACTAGGACTACATAGCTCCGTCCATTGTTTAGTGGACACAACTGGCAACTGTAGTACTAGTCTCATTGAAGTGAATGGAAACATCATTGCAGTCAGGGGCCTAGCTAAAGGCTCATGGACCCTGGTGCAAGAGTTCAGCTTGGGCCCCCCTTCTCTCAGTGCTTTGTGGCCAGGGGTAGAGGAGCACATAGCCTTCGTGCTGCCTAAGGCAAAAATTAAAACCACACCCCCACATGCTAAATTCTTAACCTAACCCCTTCCCTCCAGCCAGAGGTGTAACTCCACCAGCATGCACTTTCCATAATACCGGTGTCTTCTTATGCGGCTCAAGGGTCTTTGGGCTCCATCAGGCTCCTGGGCCCGCTAGTAACTGCTACCTCTGCACCCCTATAGCTATGCCCCTGAGTTACAAGCCCTGTCCACTGCACAATGGACAATACTGTGCATTTCCAGCTGCGACTTCAGCATCGGAACTACTCTGAAACAGGTGATCAGATGAGGTGCAGAGTGTCAGATCCCCTCCAATTAGATATTGATGGCCTTTCCTAAGGAGTGGACAACCCCTTTCAGCTCATCTAAATGATTAACTAGAACTTTAGGATTCCTCATGAAGACACTGCTTAAAGGATGTATAAATATATTTTTATGTATTCTAGGTCACAAAACTTGGCAAAAGGCAGTAGAGGATGTAGAATTGCAGAAACTTTTTGGCTCAAGGATTGTCTTTCACACATCAGTCCTGGAAGAAGGAGAATACAGAGGAATACATTTACAAGATGGTGGAGGATATAGGGAGGGGTGATGGGATGCAATCTCTCCTCAGATATTCAGAAGAGTTGTTTTGTGGCATTTATAATGGTTTTCAACTATGAACTGCAGTGAATCTGTAAAATAATTATGTCCCATCCTCTGAGGACGTGTCTGAGGGCGTGTGTGTTTGATGTGTGTATGTGTCTTAGTCTGTGTATATAAATGGTAGATACAGTATGTGCAAGCATGATACAAGTGTAGACCTGACCTGGATCTCTGGACAGGATAACCTACACCTGGCCCTGACTTTGGATGCCAGTTGAATGAGTATATGTCTGATCCTGGGTGTCTGAACCAGCATACACCATCTGTGTGTGTTAACCTAAGCTTGATACTAACGGTACCTGCACACAGCACAGATTTGTGGGCAGAAAATCCACCCCAAAACTGCACAAAAAAAAATGTTTTGGCTTGTTGTTTGCACGGTTTTCATGCAGTTTTTGGCTCAGATTTGATGCATTTTGTAGCAGATCTCACCATTTGATTGAGAAGGGTAATATCCACGCAATAAAAAGAAAGAAACAATAATAGACATGCTGTGGAATTCAAAATGCACACAGCAGGTCAACTTCCGCACCTAAGAAAAAAGCTAAGTGTATATGATATATTTGGGGCGTTTGGGTCGGTTGCCCCAGGCCCGGCATCGCTGGGGGGCCCAACGCCAACCCAAACGCCCAAAAACTACGGCAGGGCACGGGAGCGCATAGTTCCCTGCCCCGCCGCCATCCGCCGATCACCGCCATAGGCTTTAGGCTTAGTAGGCCTGAAGCCTATGCGGTAGTAAAATTCCGGCACAGGCAGGCGTGATGACGTCATCGCGCCGCGCCTCTGCCCGGACGCAGCACACTGACTGTGCACACTGACTGAGCGCCGACTGGGACACCGGTAAGTATTAGCTTTTATTTATTTTAATTTTTTGTGTGCCAACTTTGGGGGGCATTAGTGGGGGGCACAGGAGAATATCACTGAAGGGACAGTGGGGGGAAAACTACTATGTGGGGGCAAATTACTAGTGTGGGGGAAATTAGTAATCTGGGGGCAGTGTGGGGGACAATTAATACTGTGGGGGCAAATTACTACCATGTGGGGAATTAATACTGTGGGGGGCAAATTATTTAATTGGGGGCAGTGTGGGGGGTTATTACTTCTCTTAGTGTGGAGAAATTAATACTGTGGGGGGAAAATTACTTAATGGATGGCAGTGTCGGGGCAAATTATCTTATCGTGGGCAGTGTGGGGTGTTATTACTTCATGGGGGCAGTGGGGGGCAAATTACTTAATAAAGGGCAGTGTGGAGGCAAATTACTTAATGGATGGCAGTGTGGGGGCAAATTACTATATGGATGGCAGTGTTGGGGCAAATTACTTAATGAAGGGCAGTGTGGGGGCAAATTACTTAATAATGGGCAGTGTGGGGGCAAATTACTAAATGGACGGCAGTGTCGGGGCAAATTACTTAATAGATGGCAGTGTCAGGGCAAATTATCTAATGGGGGAAGTGTGTGGGGTTATTAATTGATGGGGGCAGTGTGGGGGGCAAATTACTTTCTGGGAGGAATTACTACGTGTTTAAGAAATTACTGTATGGGGGCAGTGCAGGGGAAATGACTATATGGGGACAGTGTGGTGGAAATTACTATATGGGGGCAGTGTGGGAGAAATTACTATATGGGGCAGTGTGGGAGAAATTACTATATGGGGAAGTGTGGGGGAAATTACTGTATGGGGGCAGTGTGGGGGAAATTACCATTTGGGGCAGAGTGGGGGAAATTACTATATGGGGCAGTGTGGGGGAAATTACTATGTGGGGGCAGTGTGGGGGAAATTACTATATGGGCAGTGTGGGGGAAATTACTATATGGGGTAGTGTTGGGGAAATTACTATGTGGGGGCAGTGTGGGGAAAATTACTATATGGGGCAGTGTGGGGGAAATTACTATATGGGGTAGTGTTGGGGAAATTACTATATGGGGTAGTGTTGGGGAAATTACTATGTGGGGGCAGTGTGGGGAAAATTACTATATTGGGCAGTGTGGGGGAAATTACTATATGGGGCAGTGTGGGGGAAATTACTATGTGGGGGCAGTGTGGGGAAAATTACTATATGGGGCAGTGTGGGGGAAATTACTATGTGGGGCAGTGTGGGGGAAATTACTATATGGGGCAGTGTGGGGAAAATTACTATATGGGGCAGTGTGGGGGAAATTACTATATGGGGCAGTGTGGGGGAAATTACTACATGGGGCAGTGTGGGGGAAATTACTATGTGGGGCAGTGTGGGGAAAATTACTATATGGGGCAGTGTGGGGGAAATTACTATATGGGGCAGTGTGGGGGAAATTACTACATGGGGCAGTGTGGGGGAAATTACTACATGGGGCAGTGTGGGGGAAATTCCCTATCCAGGCATTATTACCTGGAGCACAATATAGGGTGTTATTATTACTGGGGGAACTCTAGGGGACATTATAATTGCTGTAGACACTATAGGGACCTTTGGGGTAATTTATCAAACTAGTGTAAAGTAGAACTGGGTTAGTTGCCCATAGCAACAGATTCCACCTTTCATTTTTGACAGCTCCTTTGGAAAATGAAAGGTGGAATCTGATTGGTTTCTATTGGCACCTAAGCCAGTTGTACTTTACACCAGTTTGACAAATGACCGCAGTTATGAGAAATCTAACGTGTCTGTGTAACAAACTCTGTAAAGACAAGATGCGGCTGAAAGAATTTGTCATGGCGGTCTGGGTCAAACGGAGGAGAAGAGGAAAGAGAAGGTCTACATGACAGGAGATGTCACTGGATGTAAGAGGTATGTGATGTATTCCCCTATATGTAGAGCTGGCTCACCACTGTGACCTGCGTCTCATCTTCTCCTCCAAGTCTTTTTTTATCATAATCGTATGTATTTTAAATTTGGCAACTAAAATTGTAATTTGTCACCTGCAGTCCTATGTAACAGCCCAGATAACAGTGATAGCTTTCTGTGTACAGATAATGTAGTAGATGTTCCATGCAGTCCTATGTAACACCCCACATAACACAATAGTTCACTGTGTTATGTGGGGTGTTACATAGGACTGCAGGTAACATCTATCAAATCTGTACTCAGAGAGTTATGAGATGATGGGGGTCTGAGTCCTGGCACCCCCACCAATCAGCTGTTTGAGGAGACCGCAATGTTCCAGTGAGCGCCGCAGCCTCTTTGCTCCTTACCAAGCACAGTGCTGTCCTATTTGATAGCACTGCGCTTGGTTTTACAGCACAGACCCAATCACAAAATACATGCAATAAAAATATTGTTAGGTTTTTTATCTATATTACATTTTCCTCTATAGGTAGTGCCCTTTGAAGTTTACTATGTGTCAGGAATTCTGGATCACCGTCTTGAGTGTCAAGCTTGGGTTCCCTGGGCCTACCACAGGAAAATATTCTTAGGGTGCAACCCCTATATCATCAATAAAGCCTTGAATCAGAGAAAGCCTAGTGGTGAGTGGCTCCAAAGGCAGATTCAAATGTTTCTTTCTCCTAGATCTGTGGGGCCTATCATGGCATCAGAGCTTGGGCCCACTGGAGGATCTCTTGGTATTCCGGTGGGCCAGTCCAATGCTGTGCTCAGTGGCTTTTTTGCTTCCTTCCTCCTTTCAGTGCCGACATAATGATCTCATATAGAAACCTTTAAATAGTGTCTGTATTACAGCTGGAAACCCGACCCAAACATGAGTTTAATGACCCATTAGAGATCTATGATGCTGTAAGTTTAGATCATAAGACCCACAGTTCTGATGGAATTTGCAGCCTAATACAGACCCCAATATATGCCCTTTCGAAGAAGTCTTAGGCATTTCACAACTCCCTACAATCTCTTAGTTGTAAGGATCCACATTATGGAGATGCTAGAAGACCACTGGGTCTCACTGTACCTCTGTATGTCAGCAATGTAATATTCATACTGTACATGAAAATAGAAATAAATCACTAACTAAAATTGTTGCATGTGTAGGATTCCAGTGGGGGTACTACCATTTATACACCTAGCTACTGTCTCTAATGGCTAGCAGAGAATGTCATCTGTGTACTTAATTCCAGGTTCTCTGATACTCTGCCTTAACAATATTGTTATGCAAGTGTTATTGCATATAATGTGCCTGGTGTCTAGCAGGTGGCAGTTTACCTCGGATAGAGTATATTTAGATAGAATGGAACTTACCAGTCCATTCTTCCCCTTTTGGACAGAAGTGGACTAGTCCTGTTTCCAACCAATGGAGGGGTTGCAGGAAGCTGGGGAGTTGAGTTTCGGAGTGCAAAGAGACCAGACATGGCACAGTGAGGGGAGCTTTAACTTTACCAAGTCTGGACTCTACTTTCTCCACCAACTACAACTTTATTTGTTTTTACGGAGCCTAAACCCAGGGACCGACTGTATCCAGGTAGGAGCACTGTGACACAAACTATTAGGTCCACAACATACCAATCGGAATTCCCTAACACTGAGACCGCAATCACCCCTTGGGGCTTCACATGTCCCAACTGGACACCATAGTACAGAAATATTTCCCTCTGCTATATGGCTGTATATACAACGTGCCTTTGGTGCCACAGTAGTAAAAACCAAAGGGACTCTGTATGCCTGGGCAGACTCTGTGTACACAGTTATGCAATGCTCATGAGGCCTTAGGGTAATGCAGTAGACTTGTTGGAAATAATAATATACAGTAAATTGGAAGATGTAACATTGACACAAGGAGCTATGTCAAACAACTCATGGAAATACACAGTATAAATATATTATATAAACTGATAAAAAAAATATGCTTAATTCCATATTAAATGCAGCCCAAGGGTGTTATTCAATTTGTAATGCCAGCTTAAAGGGGTGACTCACCATTAAATGTTATTTTAATTTCATTCTGCATGAAAATCTAGTTACTTTTATGATTTACATTCTGTTCCAAAAATGTTCCAGTTGTTAGATATTCTCTTTACTTCATTATAATGGTGCCCCCTGTTTTTTTACCTGTACTGTAATGTGCATGACCACCTACTGAGGGGGTCGCACATGCTCAGTTTAATCTGTCAGCTGCCACCAGACTTATCTATTGTTAGAAGCTGTGACAGTTACACGGAGAGAGCTGCAGAAGAAAAGACAGGCTCCCTAAATAAGGACATTTCCCCTGAGAAAGGAAATTACCAGTGTATTGTCGAGTCGTTCCTCCTACCTATACCACATTTTGCCCCAATAAAACACAACAACTTAAGTGGGTTTTATGGGCCTCAGCAGCCATTTTATAACATAAATAACATAAATAACTTAAATAACAATCTACCCAAGGCCTTCTCACTTAAAGGCCCGCCCCAGAACCTTACCAAAAACGCCTAAATCCTGAGTACCAGATATAACGGGGAGTGTCCTTGGAGCCCCGTAACCCGACGGGTAACTGCCCCGCCCCTCATTCAAATTACCTCTAGCCGATAAAACGCCAGCTCAGAGGCAGAACACCGTAACCATGGGCAACAACGTTGGCAGATACCCGCCATACCACACTCCAGAATCCAATACCTGGGGAGTACAGAGCACATTTGGCTCCCTTCCCACCCCGCCAGAGCCACCATAACCACCAACTCCAAGGACCCTCCACCGCTGCCTTGGCCGCTATAACAAAAGACCATATTCTACCATGGCCAAACTGAAATCCACCCCTTCCATGACCAACCAAACCCCCGCCTTACGTGGCACATACTCACCTTCAGTGCACCTTGCAGCCTTAGGGTGGGTGGGGGCTGCTGCACTTCTGCTGTCCCCTCAATATGGCCCCTTTCCCGCCCTTGGTCCCCCTTTATAAAAACGACACCCCTCCCCTAAATCACCGCCCCCTCCTGCCTGAACATTAACCCCTTCCCATACCACATTCTTATTTTACTCCCTCCAAACTTAGTCATGCCAGGCCTTCCCCCAGGCTTTCAGCCCTAGGTCCGGCCTGTACTTGACTAGTGTGTTGTCGAGTCGCTCCTCCTACATATACCACATTTTTCCCCAGTAAAACACAACTTAAGTGGGTTTTATGAGCCACAGCTGCCATTTTATTATTAAACATAAATAACATAAATAACTTAAATAACAATCTACCCAAGGCCTTCCCACTTGAAGGCCCGCCCCAGAACCTTACCAAAAACACCTAAATCCTGAGTACCAGATATAACGGGGAGGGTCCTTGGAGCCCCGTAAACCCGACGGGTAACTGCCCCGCCCTCATTCAAATTACCTCTAGCCGATAAAACGCCAGCTTAGAGGCAGAACACCGTAACCATGGGCAACAATGTTGACAGATACCCGCCATTCCACACTCCAGAATCCAATACCTGGGGAGTACAGAGCACGTTTGGCTCCCTTCCCACCACGCCAGAGCCACCATAACCACCAACTCCAAGGACCCTCCACTGCCGCCTTGGCCGCTATAACAAAAGACCATATTCTGCCTGGCCAAACTGAAATCCACCCCTTCCATGACCAACCAAACCCCGCCTTCCGTGGCACATACCCACCTTCAGTGCGCCTTGCAGCCTTAGGATGGGTGGGGGCTGCTGCACTTCTGCTCTCCCCTCAATATGGCTCCTTTCCCGCCCTTGGTCCCCCTTTATAAAAACTACACCCCTCCCCTAAATCACCGCCCCCTCCTGACCGAACATTAACCCCTTCCCATACCACATTCTCATTTTACTCCCTCCAAACTTAGTCATGCCAGGCCTTCCCCCAGGCTTTTAGCCCTAGGTCCGGCCTATACTTGACTAGTGTATTGTCGAGTCATTCCTCCTACCTATACGCCATTTTGCCCCAATAAAACACAACAACTTAAGTGGATTTTTTTGGCCACAGCAGCCATTTTTTTTATTAAACATAAATAACTTAAATAACAATCTACCCAAGGCCTTGCCACCTAAAGGCCCGCCCCTGGACCTTACCAAAAACACCTAAATCCTGAGTACCAGATATCACGGGGAGGGTCCTTGGATCCCCGTAAACCCGACGGGTAACTGCCCCGCCCCTCATTCAAATTACCTCTAGCCAATAAAACGCCAGCTCAGAGGCAGAACGCAGTAACCATGGGCAACAACGTGGGCAGATACCCGCCATACCACACTCCAGAATCCAATACCTGGGGAGTCCAGAGCCACCTTTGGCTCCCTCCCCACCATGCCAGAGCCACCATAACCATCAACTCCAAGGACCCCCCACCGCCCACAACCCACGGGGGGGTTAACCTCAACCCCTTGCATCCCGCCACACCTGCAAAGCCAACTTAACCCCGTCCTGTAACCCTGAGCACAACAAATCAATGCCCACTGCATTCAGGTGCACCCCGTCACTTCTCCAAAACGCCCCCTTCCCCTTTTTCGAGCTCCCTGTGCCACACAACAACACCGCCATTCCTTACTACAAAATTACCCACCGCCCTATTAACTTTTATCCTCACCTTGTTCAGCCTCTCCACCGACCTGGCCTCCCTCCATTGCTTTCTCGGCACAATGTCAGACCAGACCGTAACTACCTTTGGAAACTGAGCCCAAAGTAAAACTTAATATCTTTCATGAGTTCCCGAAAAGGGCGCACCCCCAAATCATTGCCCCCCTTATGCAACACCAAGACCCCAGGAGGAGCATCTAACCGCACAAACCTGTGGAACTCCAGTAGCACCGGACTCCACAGCATGCCTCTCATTCTCAACCACCTAATTACTGCCACTTCTCTCGAAAAACTCAATTGTCTTCCATCCGGTCTGACCGCTGCCCGCAACGCCCCCCAGAACAAGTATGAGTGGCCCATAATCCACACCATGCAAGCAGAACCACCTGCAAAAACACAAAACACAAAATCAACAATAGAAGATCCCCCCCAACATGCCTTAGCCCTAGCCAAGGTACCCCTTATAACCACACTGGCTTAACATACGACCGTAACCGAATGGACTCCCATCGACCAATGCAACGAATAACATCATCCCCTAGCCGCCTCTGAGCCACCTCAGTAGCCTCCCTGATAAGAAAAGAATGACTCCCAAATAATGAGGGATGCCTACCCACTTTTTTTAAACAAGCTCGCAAAACGGCTATAAACTGAAAACGAGACAGGAATGACCCATCCTTATGAACCAACAACTAGCCATCTCCACCAATTTCCCGCACCCCAAACTCTCTAAGACACCGTACCGGGCACGCTACCGACCCCTTCACTTGAAACAAAACCACCCGACATCCAGGACCTGACTGATCAGTTTTTGACCTCTTAATACAAAACTCAACCTTATCGTGAAAAAGTCTACATCCTTGGACTAACCAACTCCCCAATTCGCAACGCCCCAAAAAAGGCTAGAGAAAACGCCAAACTAAACAACCTCATCTCTCCTACCAACACACAAACCTGCCCTAACTGTCCAATCGGATCCCCTAATAAAGCAAAGCAGACCGGCCGGCACTGATCCCCCCAGTCGACGGGCTCCTCCAACCTTTTAATGCCTGCAAAACCGAAAACGATTTTGTTGCATCCTGCGTCGCCCAACTCTTACAACCAAACGCCAACCCTGCCATAAACTTATTTATCCTGGATACCAACCACCCCTCCTCCCTGCAGTGACCCACTAACAGCAGCAGCAAAACCCCATAATTCAGCCCTCACCCCTGCAAACGCTGCTTCCATGCACCCCATAACTCCTGTGCCTTCTCGTACGCCTCCCAGGTCCCTGACACCAATGACCCCTTTACCAATTCATCTACCGACCAAATGGCAGATTCCGCAACTCCTGGGGGAAGCCTGTTCATTGCTCGTCCGCCTCCGTTGCCAGCACCCGAAACCGGTCCCACTGAAAACGAGACAAAGCATCCGCAATGGCCCCTACCACACCCAAATTGTCGCAATAGAAACGCACTTTTCTATTTAGGAAAAACTCCCCCCAAATAGCCACCACCACCACCACAATAGGGAAGAGCTACAACACCAGATTCTTCACCCTCATCCCTACATCGCGTCGGCCACTTCCCCACGCACCAGTGACCTTGCAAATATGCCCCAAAACCATACCACCCCGCCGCGTTTGTGAACAAATGGAGATCTGCTGCCATCATAACGTCCGCCATGCAAAATTCAACGCCCATTATACCTCTCCAAAAAGGATGCCCAAACCCTCAAATCATTGCGCAGCTCCCAATTGAGCCACACAAAATGATGAGGAGCCTGGACCCCCGCTGTTGCCCAAGCCAGCCCCATGGGCATAATTCAGCATGCAAAATTAAGGCTTCCCCAATTATGACTGGACCTCAAGCAGCCACATTTTTTTTACGCCCACACGCTGCCGCCACCACACATCGTAAATCCTCCACCTTATCCTCTGGCAGCCTAGACTCCATTGCCACCGTATCGATGACTATCCCTAAAAAACTCAATACAGTAGTAGGGCCCTCCGTTTTCTCTGACACCATGGGAACCCCAAAACGGTGCGCCATAGCCTCAAAGGAGAATAACATAACCGAACAACCATTCAAATCCTGATGAAACAAAAAATCATCCAAATAATGAATAATTGAACCCCAGACGCGACAATTCTCGTTCCCCCCATTCCAAAAATGTACTAAACGTCTCAAAGTAAGCAAACAAAACCGAATAACCCATGGGCAAGCATCGATCAACAAAAAAAAAAACGTCCCAAAAACAACCCAGCAAATGCTGACAATCCGGGTGGACTGGCAAAAGACGAAATGTCGCCTCAATGTCAACCTTAGCCCCCTGCCCATATTCCCTAACCCAATGAACTGCTTCATCGAACGAAGTGTATACCACCGAACACAATTCCGCTGCAATCCCATAATTAACTGAACCCCCTTTCGGAAAAGAAAGGGGATGGATAAGGTAAAATTTATTAGGCTCCCTCTTCGGCACTACACCCAGCGATGACACCCTTAACTCCGGCATCAGCAAGCTCCCAAAGGAGCCCGCGATGCGCCCCAACTCCACTTCCTTCCGCAATTTTTCAGACACCACCCCTGGGAACTCCTTCGCCGACCCCAGATTCTTCACCCCTTGCAAGACCTCCCTCTCCACGAACGGGATACGAAAACCCTCCCTAAAACCTTTTAAAAGAAACTCTGCCGTCTCAGCATTCGGGTACCTACTTAGAAAGGGCACCATCTCGTCCACCCAAATTGGCATCCGCCCCTTTTCCAGCTGCATCCCCTCAACTTTTTCCTTTATGTCCCTTGAAGCACCTCTGTGCTCCATGTTGAAATTTTCACCTGTCCCCATATTTGCATCCCCCCTCATTAAACTAGAAACATAGCCCCTTTTGCGTGGCCACCGTGCGTTCTGATTGTCCAGAAGCCCCGGCGCCCCCTGGAATGGACTGCCCTGTCCTAACCGGAGCCATCACCCGCATCCACAAGCCAATGTCCTTGTGGTCCCAACGTATGCTTGAATGAACCTCCTTCCGCTACCTAAACTGTTCGTCATACCTCAAACACCCCTGGGCCCCATATACACGGTACGCCTCCCCAATCGCATCTAGATAACAGAAAACCGCTGAACAGTTTTCTGGCACCTTCTCCCCAATGACGCTGGCCAGTATCACAAATGCCTGCAACCAATTGGAAAAAGTCAGTGTCATCAGCCGGTACAGCCGCTTATCCTCGTCCTCCTTTTTATCATCCTTCTGAACCCTATCCAGTTTAAACCTATCAAGCGGGAGTAACTGGAATATCTCTACGCACTCCCCTTTCCAAATGTTTTCTTTTACCTCCGGCTTCAAATGGCCCCCATGAGGCCCCTCAAAGCACACATAGACCTCACCCTTCGCTGCGTCGTCCAGGCTCCCCCCTATCATTTTCCTTAGCCCCATCTTTCTCCCTTTCTTTATCAGCCAAACCTTGTGGCACTGCCCCCAGTGACCTGCTAGCTGTGTTTCCAGCCGTGCCAGCCCCAGCCACCTCCGTCACACCCGTCCCACCATTAACAGCTGTTCCAAGCCCCTGTAAACCCCACTATGAAAACGCGACCTTGACGCCGACCCTGCCCCCGCCAACCCCTTTACTAAATCCTGCAATCCCAATAACAACTCCCCCAGACCGCCCTTGACAGACACCACTGGGCCCCCCCCCCCCCAACTACAGGAACCCCCCTCCAAGAAAATAAACTATTAAAAGAGCATCCACAAGTGTCTCACCTAGCTGCATGGATGCTGTGATTCCAGCAGCCAAAACATGAGGTAGTGGTGCTTGACCGGCGCTGATCTCCCCTCCGGGGGTCCTCTGGTCTTTAGCACTGCCTGTGCCCTCTCTTGCTGCTGTTGTCCTCCAAGCCTGCTGTACCGCAGCTTCGCCACCAGGGCCCACCTCTGCCAAGGCTGATGCCGTTTCAAAGCCAGCCACGTGCTGCCCAACTCTAAACTCCAGCACAGGGCCGCCATCTTGACTCCTGGAGGAGCCTGAATAACTCTCCAACACCAGGTACGCTCACCCCCGCCTGGGGGAACTGCCGCTCCTGATTCCTGACTCCCTGCTGGTTGTATCAGAGGAGGAGACGTCCTGCCTCCCCCTCCCCAGGTCCCGCCTAGCATTTGGATTCCTCCCGGCACGCGACCGACGGGCAACCACGCTCCTCCCAAGTCGGAGGGTCCCTGGAGGGGCTCCTGACCCGGCGCCGGACCCGCAGGGTCTCATCAGGATTAAGGCTGCCAGCAAAGGGGGATCTGAAGAACCCGCGTCCACCGACTCCGGCAGCAATCCTTGGATTGATTCCTGCAGCCATTCCGTCCCTCTGCTCACCGCCGCCGCCCGGAGCTGCGCCAGCAGTGCTTCCACTTCGGACATCGTGCTAGGAACAACCACCGCTTGCACAGGTACAGCAGCTGACCGAGGCTGCTGCACTTTTGCTCTCCCCACAATATGGCCCCTTTCCTGCCCTTGATCTCCCTTTATAAAAACTACACCCCTGGCCTAAATCACCGCCCCCTCCTGCCCGAACATTAACCCCTTCCCATACCACATTCTCCAAACTTAGTCATGCCAGGCCTTCCCCCAGGCTTTCAGCCCCAAGTCCGGCCTGTACTTACTCTCTGAGTTGTAGCTAGAAAGGGCTGCCCCTGAAAAGATAAGACCCCTTAGCTGTAGAAAACCAATTACAGCAATGTATGAGAAGATCTCTGGATCCACGTGAGGTACAGGGCTGGTTCTAGCTTTGTTAGAAAGAGATTGTCATATACTATATGGTGTCTGATTTGAATTTTTTACATTAATCATGGCATAACCCCTTCAATTCAAAGACTGGCACCCTTCTCCATTATTTGCTAAACAGAACCTTTCATATCGAAGTGGCAGTGCAATCTGCAGGCAGGAGGTTATATAGCGGAAAGAGCTGAGCAGACTGATATATAGTTTTGTGGGAAAAAGATTCTGTATAATCTGTTTTTAATTCATTTAAATTCCTGCTCATGCTAGGCTTTGTTGTAAAGGAGGCGGTCCTATCAGTGATTGACAGCTATCTGTATAGGTACAATCATACAGGGAAGGCTGTCAATCACAGAATAGGACCGCCCACTGGACTCCTAAGCCCAGAATGAGCAGGATTTAAATGAACAAAATGCAAGTTATACCGAAACTTTTCCCACAAAACTATATATCAATCTGCTCAGCTCGTCCTACTCTATAACCTGCTGCTTGCAGCTAAGACACCATGTTTAGCGTGATAGGTTCCCTTTTAAAGGTGTTGGCCCACGGAAAATATTCTATAGTTTTCAAACCAGCACCATGTATCCAAATACTTTTTGTAATTGCAAGTAATCAAAAATTTTGTATAGCCATTGCATTACCTAATAAAATATATCTGTATAGCGCCACCTGCTGTTTGTTTTTTTATTTATTTGTCCTGAGATGGCCGCACATGCTCAGTTTCATCAGAAAGAGATTGTCATGCACTACGTGATATCTGATTTTCACTTTTTATATTAATCGTGGGATAACCCCTTTAATCATGGGATAACCCCTTTAAGAGACGTGGGAAAAATCTCATATTGCTTTAATTAATCGATACAATCTATCACTGCCACAATAATAACATCAGCCTAGTTCATTTATAATTTACAGCGCACAACAAGACCATTATTGTAGCTTTGTTATAGTTGTATCTATTCCAATTTCATTAGCACACAGGAAAAGCGACTAATGCAGGATCCTTACAAGCAAATATACAGAACTCAGCCTTCCTGCCGCTTCCACTGCTTGTTTTCTAGTACTTACATTTATGAGACAAGAGCAGATCGAACGAGCGAGCCCACCTTCGAGCTTCTTCTGCAGTCAGCCGTCTGTGGGAGCGAAAGAGATACTTAATCCTTGACTGGTTGGTTCTAGAATACAGGGAGCAAGGAGAGAACTGTCTACAATAAGAAGATAGTATATTTACATATACTGTATATTCTATATATCAATAAAATAGTTCGTATTTAGGAAATGTGAGAAAAAAAAATCAACTCCCTTAAAATTCTCTGAAATAAATGCTAAAATACAATGTGAATTTGTCATAATAAGTGAAACAGTCTCATATAAAACAAGAGATTTCACCAGGAGCTATTTAACCTTTTCCCGCCTCTGCAGTTTTCCTTTCTTTTCTTTTTTTTTGTTTTCTCCGAGCCATAAATTTTAAAAATTTTTGTTTATATAACCATGTAAGGGTTTATTTTTTTGTGGGAGAAGTCGTACTTTCTAAATGCACCATTTACTATTGCATACGATATTGCAGGAAGCTGGAAAAAAATCCAAATGGGATTGAATGCCACAGTTTTATGGGTTTCCCTATGCAGTAAAACTCTGCTGTTCCCTTCATTCTCTGGGTCAGTAGGATTATAGCGACACATTTTTAGAGTTTTTCTTGTGTTTTAATGTTTAAAAAAATTAAAACGTAATTTATTTTTTTTTTTGCTTGCATTGCCATATTCTGACCTACATAACTTTTTTTTACATTAATGTTCATGGAGCTTTGTGAGGGGTCATTTTTATGGGCTGATCTGTGCTTTTTAATTATACCATTTTGGGGTGTACAGGTATATTACATTTTGATCACTTTTTTCACTTACATTTTTTGGGATATGAAGCGATCAGTCATTTTGATTTTTTCCCACTATGCTGTTCACCATACGAGATACATATTTTTATGTTTTAATAGTGTAAGCGTTTTGGGACGTGACAATTCTAATGATTTTGTTTATTGTTGTTTGTTTAAGTTTAGTTTTAATATAAGAAAAAGGGGGTGATTTTAATTTTATTCTTTTATATTTTCAAAAACTTGTTGACTTTTTGAAAATAATTTTTAATCCCCCTAGGGGACTTGAAATTATCTGATAACTTCTTCCTTAGTCCTCCTGCACACGACCGTAGGTGTCCCGTTGCTGTATTGCGGACCGCATTTGAGGATCCGCAATACACTGGCACCTTTCCGTGTGCATTCCGCATCATGGATGCGGACCCATTCACTTCAATGGGTCTGCAAATCCAGAGATGCGGAATGGTGTGGAACAGAAGCATGGAACGGAACCCTACGGAAGCACTACGGAGTGCTTCCGTGGGGTTTCGTCCCGTACTTCCGTTCCGCAAAAAGATAGAACATGTCCTATCTTTTTGCGGAACAGGCGGATCGCGGACCCATTAAAGTGAATTGGTCCGCAATCCGCTGCGGCTGCCCCACGGTCGGTGTTCGTGCATTGCGGCCAGCATTTTGCGGGCCGCAGCACAGCCACAGGGCGCACGTGTTCGCGTGCAGGAGGCCTTAGTCTGCAATGAAATTAACATGGGAGGTTCATTGGGAGATTCACTATGTTCCTATAGAGGGCTCCCTAGGAAAATCACTGTGGCAGGCCTCAGAGCATTCAGAAGGCTCAGGGCTGCCACAGCAATCGAACGGCTCCATTGATCTTGTGGGAGAGCCATTTGAGAACGGGGGCTTCCCTGCTCAGATGCTGTGGTTGAAATTGACCACGGCATCTGAGGGGTTAAATATCTGTGATTGGCATTACTGCCGGTCATAGACATTACCTCCGGCTGTGTAAAACAACAGAAACCTGGTGGCTATGGAACCCGGTCTGCTCAGCTTCTGAACGGGAGTCATCTTTAAAGGGAACCTGTCATGTGGATATTTGATTATAATCAAACTAATTATATACAATCATTAACTACTAAAAAGTACCTTAGATGTATTCACTTACTGGTGTGACAGATGGTTACCTCATAATATACACACAAAGATGCCGCATGCCGCATGCTAATGAGCTGATTCGAGTCCAGCGTGATGTCATTGAGTCCAGCGTATATTTAATTCAGAGCTATTGCCACTCCCCTGCCCACCTGCTGCTGATTCCTATGGAAACAAACTGTCCCTCAGCAGCAGGTGGGCGGGGAGAGTCAGAAGCTCATGAATATTCATCATGACTCATCATTATCAGCTGGAGCTTTTCAATACAAGATGCTGGCAGATTGACTGGGTCAATTAAAGAAAGTGACCCAGCATTTTAATAAGCGAATCAGTCACTTATTTATGGTGCCCTTAGTTAGGACACCATAAAACTGGTGACAGGTTCCCTTTAAAGTCCTTACTTCCACTGTACATGTATGGCGGTCCAGAAAGGGTTAAAAAGGAAGTTCATCAAACACATGATAACTTGGCTAAATCACTGCGGCCCCTTTGTGTTGTGTTTTATATGCCATAATCTCTATAAAATTATGGAAAAAGAATTATACTCCATGTCCAATCCCAATCTAAATCTAATTGCACCTTCTGATGAATCTTACAGGCACCAGAGTAGTAAAACAGGTGAATGCAAGGATACATGGACTTTCCTTCACACTACGTCTTTATCTGTAAGCTTCCTGCGAAAGATGTACTGAAGTAATGGGTTTTTCCAGCTTAGATTGAACATCACTAGCTGGTCCGACACCCCGCACTCCCACCAATCGGCTATTCTTGTGTAGCTCTGGCACTCCAAAGTCAGCACCAGAACTAGTACAAAGCTCTGCCAACTTTGTAGTGGAGGGAGCTCATTACTACAGCGCTGTTCCCATTGAAGGCAGTGGAAGTAACGCTGTAGTGACAAGCTCTTTTCACTACACAACTGATGGCGCTACGTAGTTCAGGCACTGGAACAGATGACCAGCAGGTGTGCGGTGTGTCAGACCCCAGCCGATCAGCAAGTGGTGGCCTGTTCTGAAATCATGGGCCCCTTACTAAACACTTTGTTTATTATGTACTTACATTAGTTTGGGCCAACAAAATGCATTTTCCAAGATATAATGGTGGTGTCCGACCACCCCTCAAAAAATAAGTCAGTGCGGGCAGCTGTTTAAAACAAAGACAAAAACCCTTGCACCTTTTTAAGGACCTATGAGGTTCCTATCCCCTTTGCTTTCTGACCACAGCGGACGAGAAGTGATGACATCTAGTCTGTGGTCATGTTGACCACTGCAGCCATGCACAGGCCTCAACAGTGATGTGTCCCCAAGAGGCATGTGACTTCTGAGGCTCACGCAAAATATCCTCAGACACATTAAGAGTTGCACTGATTGCAACAAAGAAGAGGCCTTGTGGCTCTTGAACTGTCTATGGCTACTTTGCCTTCTTTCATCATTATCATTCCCTTTGCGCCAGAATTCTGGTGTGAGATAAAAAGGAGCACTTTTTGGAAGAACAGGAGCAGATGAGGAGATTGATATTTAGGTTTGTTGGAATAAAAATTCAGTATACCTTGTATTTTATTCATTGAAATTCCTGCTCCTTCTAGAGGCGGTCCTATCCGTGATTGACAGTTGTCTCTGTACTGCATGCACAGTCACCCAGAAGGCTGTCACTGAGTAGGACCACCCACTGGACTCCCAAGCCCCAAATGTGCAGGAATTTAAATGAATAAATTAGAAGTTATGAATAATGAACTGAATTGTTTCCCTCAAGTCTATATATCAATCTACTCAGCTCCTCTTGCTCTTTAAGAGAACCCCTTCAAAGATGCAAAATATTTAGCAAACAATGCACCGTGTTTACTAAAATTAGCACAAACAATAGCACAGCTGACTCCCAAAATTTCCATCATGATAAATCCCCCCCCCCTTGTTTATATACATATATACAGTATATTATGTTATGTTTTGGTGCACATTATGTTACATTATTTGCAATCTGTAGACATGTGTAATTTAATTAAATGGAAGCACATTTTAATTATGACTGAGCCAGCAGCTACAAAGCTGATTTACAGGCATAATGCCATAAGGGGTTTTATATCTCTGATCTTCCCTGTGATATGTGCCCTGGCTGATGCAATGTTTGCCAAATTGACTTTTGACTATAGTGTACCCGCAAATGGGGGAAAATGCCCAATTTCTTATCAAAATTCCTGTGTTCATCTAGCGTAACCCCTAGCTCTATGCGTGTGACCACCTTTTTCCTAGTGATCAGCTTGCCCCCTACAGCAAGGAGTCGGGCTCCTGTCCTGTATTCTCCCTGAATTCTCTTTGAATTGTTGCCTATGATCACTACAGTCAGGTCTGTAAGGAGACTATTTTGCATGGTCACTACAATAGGCGCAGACAGGAGGCCATCATTTGGGGTAGAAGGGGGTATTGTTTAAGAAAATGCCAATTTTTATGGCAAATTGTATCTGTTACATATTGCTACTGAATTAAGCTTCAAATTGCTGAAGTTGGAGGTGTTTTTAGTACTGGCAGTGGCCTTTCATCAATGGAGGCAGACCATACAACTGCTATAGGACCGGCAAGGGGGGGGGGGGGGGGGGGGTTTGCAGAGCAGAACTGAACTTTTTATTTCTGTTAAAACACTGCATTTTCACGAAGCCACCGCTGGGGAGAGCTTAATGCATCACAGTACTAATGATTACAGTAACTGTATAAATTTCTTAGTCTGTTTTGTAGTAGAAGGGAAGCAGTATGTGTATATATATATATATATATATATATATTTAAGAAAAATGGCGGCACTGGCTCTAATCAGAAGAGTTTGGGTGCACGTTCCTGGGGAATCAACTTCTTACCCCAACAATGTATCCAGAAAATGGACGGCACTCCAGTTAGAGGAAATTAAGTGATTCCTTTATTCAACCATCCGGTGCTCCGGATGGTTGAATAAAGGAATCACTTAATTTCATCTAACTGGAGTGCCGTCCATTTTCTGGATATATATATATATATATATATATATATATATATATATATATATTATAGCAGTTGTCTGGCCTGAATATATTGAGAACGAAGGTGTTCAGAATGAATGCCATATTTTTTAAGCAACTGTTATACTTTACTGACATAGAAGTTGGATTAAAGTGGGTCAGGCCAAGTGTGACTTTTTTATTACAATTCTTAAATTCATTAGAAATGGCCATTGTACTTTTCATTGCCTGATTAACCATGAACTTTTAAACCTATGGAGGGATAATTTTTTTTAATGCTAAGCCACACCTCTAACTCTTTACACCCACACAGAATAATGCCCCCATAGTGCCCTCACATAGTAGGTATGTTCTCTTAGTGTCTCAACACAGTAGATTGCCTTAGTGCCCCCCACAGAGAAGAATTCCCCCTTAGTGCGCCCACAGAGTAGTTATGCCCCCTTAGTGCCCCCACAGAGATGAATGCCTACTTAGTGCCCGCACAGATTAGTTATGCCCCCTTGGTGCTCCCACACAGTACAATGTCTCAGTGCCCAAACAGTACAGTGCCCCTTTAGTGACTCCACACAGGAGAATGACCCCTTAGGGCCCCCGCAAGATAGAATGCCCTTTTAGTGCCCCCACACAATTGAATGCCCTCTTTAGTGAAAATGACCCTTTTAGTACCCCCTTATAGTAGAATTCCTCTTGTAGTGCCCCCACACTGTACAATGCCCCTGTAGTGCTCCCACACAGTAGAATGTGTCCTCAGTGCCCCTACACAGTAGTTATGCACCCTTAGAGCCCACACAAAGTGGTTGTGCCCTCATACAAGAGAGTGACCCCTTAGTGGCCCCACACTGAAAAATGCCCCCTTAGTGCCCCACACAGTAGGTATACCCTCTTAGATCTACCCTTACTAGATCCCATTCTAGATCATACAACAGATCTCGGTGTCCTGACAGAATGAGTATAATCATACACACAAGCTTCAGCAAAATGGTTACTGCAACTTCACAGAATGCCTTCACCTAGTGTCCCCCCTAGTGTTTGGAGCATCACTTAAATTTGATTGGATACGCCTCAGGGGCGCAGAGGTAGCAGTTGGTACCGGCCCAGGAGCCTGAGGGGGCCCAAAGACAAGAAGACACCAGTATTATAGAAAGTGCATACTGGTCAAGTTACACCTCTGACTGGAGAAAAGGGGTTAGATCAAGAATTTGGCATGGGGGGGGGGGGGGGGGGGGCCGGTGCTATGTGCTTCCCAGCCCCTGGCCACAAAACAGTAAGGGAAGGGGGACCGAAGCTGAACTCTTGCAACTGAGCCCATGAGCCTTTAGCTACACCTCTGGTTGTTGTGACGTCACTAAGAAGTGTCTTCTGACACAACATCTGTGGTTGCTGCCCCACGGAAGACAGATTGCAGAAGGAGGCGGGCCAGGAGAGCCAAGTGTGATAATGATCTCACTTAGAGATCATTCCTCACTGCCTCCAAGAGATTGCTATTGCACATTACAGAGAGGAGGTATAAGCGGAGAGGACTACAACTCCCAGCATGTCCAGGTTGTTATTATGTGATATAAAAGGACATTACAGGAGGAGGTATAAAAGGAAACAACTACAACTCCCAGCATTTCCCTAGCTCTTACATTAAATCCATGCGTCTTCATTTTCTTTTACTCCACACAAAGCATGTCCCCTCATGTCACAGAACATCATCAGAGATCCTTCACTACCTCTTTACTTCTCCACTGCTGAGATCCTCCCCTCCTGCACTGATCACATGATAGTGATGTCATGATAGGTCCTTGATCACTACTTTTCTCCACTGCTGAGCTCCACCGATCCTGTACTGATCCCATGCTGGTGACATCATCACAGGTCCTTTGCCACCTCTTCGTTGGTCCACTGTTGAGCTCTGCCACTCCTGCACTGATCATAGGATGGTGATGTCATCACAGGTCCTTCAGCTCTTACTAAAGGTGGTTATCAGCCACTAGCAGAGCTCTCTTACTACCTATATATAGGGTGAGGGACAGCAATGAAAATCCAGGACTCTTTCACCGAATCCGACATGGTTGGGACCTATGTTAGTGATGCATGCATACTATGGAACTGAGTGGGGCAGGGGGCCTATACTAGGTTTACTATGGGGCCCCATGAGATCTGTGTATACCTCTGAGTCCTGGGATGAAATTTGTGCTTCCTTTGGCTGCCATACTATCTGTTATGTTAGCAGACGATAGACTAATTTACAACAGTCTGTACTCTGCATCCCTTCAAACCTATATGCTCACCGTCACCTCAGGTTTTCAGGCAAATCTCTGATTAGCTTAACATCCTCTAGAGCCACACATTAGGGCACGGCCACACGGTTAGGTTTCTTGATGCAATTTTGGAAGCAAGACATTGTGCAGACAATGAGCGTCACTGTCTGGCCGCAAAAAGGTAATTATTAGTGTTGGGCGAGCATGTCGGCCGAACGCCATTTTGACTCGAGCATCGTAATGCTCGGCACATCGCGGTGTTCGGCCGAACACCGCTTGTGCTCGAGCGCAATGTCCTGCTCGAGTCTCCTCCCAATAAACGGGCAGGGAAGTACTGGCAATCACTGTAATGCCGTAGCCATGTTGGGTACTGGCATTAGAGTGAATGGCTGGCCGAAACGCGTCGTGGGGTGCTATATAGTACCCGATGACACATGGTTCGGCTCAGTCTTAGTCAGGGAGAGCTGCAGCAGAAGGGACAGATAGTGTAGGGACAGGAATAGTTTTTTTTCAAGCAGGGTTTACTGTTGAAAGGTGTTAGAGACCCAAAATTTTATAGTCATTTTAAGGGCTATTGTTTTATCTGGCTGCAATATATATTATTAGCGCAACCTGCGCTAAATTGCGTGCAATTGTTTGGCCGCTGCTGACTGACACAACATCTGCTACATCTGTTGTGTTACATTTGCGCATCCTAAATATCTGTGACATTTTGCGTAATTTTTTCTTAGCCGCTGGTGACAGCGACATTACCTGCGCTATATCTCCTGTATAACATTTGCGCATCCTAAATATCTGTGACATTCAGTGTAATTTTTTTCGCCACTACTGACAGCAACATTACCTGCGCTACATCTCCTGTATAACGTTTGCGCATCCTAAATATCTGTGACATTCAGTGTAATTTATTTGCGCATACACTTACAAAACCTGCGCTACTGTACGTGTGTCATACTTGCAAGCATATATACAATTTAATATGCTCATGGCGAGCAGTAAGGGACGGGGAAGTGGTCGTGCTGCTGATGGTGCAAGCAGAGGCCGTTGCCCTGGGCGCAGTGAAACTGTGCCTACTGCCAGAGCACAAGAAACACACTCATCCACGATGCCTAGCTTCATGTCCCAGTTTGCAGGGGGGCGC
The DNA here is from genome assembly GCF_014858855.1 of Bufo gargarizans. Taxonomy (NCBI): domain Eukaryota; kingdom Metazoa; phylum Chordata; class Amphibia; order Anura; family Bufonidae; genus Bufo; species Bufo gargarizans. Next base: position 62,917,936 of record NC_058086.1, on the reverse strand, counting down.
AAGACACCACTCTCAAAGTCACACCAGTGCGACCTGGTGGTCAGTTGGATTGCAGCAGATAATGCTTCCAGTCGGTTAAGCACCACCCTGTCTTCCACAAATTCCAGTCTCAGTAGTCAAGAGTCTGGTAAACAGAATCCTCACCCTGATCCTCCTTCCTCCCACCATGGAGAGTCTTGGAAAACAAGTGATCCTATTTTCAGCGCCATTCCTTGATTTGGGCCTCTCGCCAAACCCGCTTGAAGAGGGACATGAGGAGATCTTGTGCACTGATTCCAAAACGCTTGAGCATCCACAGTCAGAATAGGATGACGGTGGGGAACGGCAATTAGTGTTTCACAAGGTGGATGATGATGATGAGAAACAGTTGCCAATAAGTCAACAGCAATTAGTGTCTCAAGAGGTTGATGATGAGGATGAGACACAGTTGTCAATAAGTGAGGTTCTTATTAGGTCAACAAGTCAGGAGGATGACAAGAGTGAGGAAGTGGAAGAGGGGGTGGTGGACGATGAAATCACTGACCCAACCTTGGAAGGTGGCAAGCCGAACGAGGACAGCAGTACAGAGGGAGAGGGATCCGCAGCACCGCAACAGGCTGGAAGAGGCAGTGGTGTGGCAAAAGGGAGAAGGAGGGCCACACAAAACAGGCCCGCAACTGTTCTCCGGAGCACCCCCTTGTGGCAATCTCCCTTGCTTAGAGGTAGGTGTTCCGCAGTCTGGCACATTTTTAAGGAAAGTGCGGACGATAAAATAATTGTCATTTGCAACCTGTGCCATACCAAAATGAACAGGGGCGTGAACACTAGCAACCTCACCACCACCAGCATGATCCGCCACATGGCATCAAAGCACCCTAATTGGTGGGCCGAACGCCTGTGTCCACAATCAGTTTCTACGGGTCACACCACTGCCTCCTCTTCCCCTGTGTTACGTGCTGGCCAATCCCCTGTCCAAGACGCAGGCCCGGATGCCTCCGCTCTGCACCTGGACGTTCGCAAGCTCCATCAGCTACCAAATTCACAGCGTACAGATGTCCATACCCCAGGCCTTGGAACGAAAGAGTAAATACCCTGCCACCCACCCACAGGCCATAGCACTAAATGCGCACCTTTCCAAATTGCTGGCCCTGGAAATGTTGCCTTTTAGGCTTGTGGACACTGAAGCCTTCCGCAGCCTGATGGCGGTTGCCATTCCTTGTTACTCAGTCCCCAGCCCCCATTATTTTGCCCGGTGTGCCGTCCCCTTACAAAAGCATGTGTCCCTTAACATCACCCATGCCCTGACCAACGCAGTTATTGGAAAGGTCCACCTAACGAATGACACATGGACAAGTGGTTTTGGCCAGGGACGATACATTTCCCTGATGGCACACTGGGTGACCGTTGTGGAGGCCGGGAGGAAGTCGCACCCTGAAATGGCACAGGTGCTACCAACGCCAAGGATTGCGGGCCCTACTTCCATCAGGATTTCCGCCACCACCTACATTACTGGCTGCAATCCCCCCACTTCTCCTCCTCCACCTCCACTTCCGCCTCTGAATTCTCATCTTGCAGCACCAGTCAGCCATCAGTCAGTAGCTGGAAGCAGTGTAGCACTGCAGTGGGGAAGCAGCAACAGGCCAGCTGAAACTAATTTCCTTAGGTGACAAACAGCACACCACTACAGAGCTGTGGGAGGGTAAAGGGACCAGACTGAGTTGTGGCTCTCACCACTCAACCTACAACTAGGCATGGTTGTGTCTAATAATGGCCGTAACTTGGCTGGCTGCTTTGGAGCTCGGATAGCTCACACACACACCATGCCAAGCCCACGTGTTAAACTAAGTGGTTCAGCGGTTTCTCAAAACCTACTCCAGTTTGCCTGAGCTACTGTTGAAGGTGTGCCGCGTGTGTCCCCATTTCCAAAAGTCATCTACAGCTGCCGCCGGTCTGGCAACGCTGCAGCAGCGCTTGCAATTGCCAGCTCAACGACTGTTGTGCGACGTAAGCACGTGCTTGAACTCCACGTTCCACATGTTGGCCAGGCTCTGTGAGCAGCAGAGAGCAGTAGTGGAATACAAGCTGCAACATGGTCGTCGCCTTTCCAGTAGCATCCACTCTTCACAAGCAACGAGTGGGCATGGATGTCTGACCTCTGTGAGGTTTTATGCAACTTTGAGGAATAAACACAAATGGTGAGCAGCAATGCCGCTATTATCAGCGCAACCATCCCACTTCTGTGTCTACTCAAACGCTCGCTGCTCACAATGAAGGCGGACGCTTTGCATGTGGAAGAGGTGGAAATGGGGGAAGACATTACAGAGGGTGGTAGCCAGAACGCCCTCAGTTCATCTTCTCCGCGCAAATTGGATGATGATGAGGAGGAGGAGGAGCAGTAGACGGTTGCCTTCGCTACAGGGGGTAGTACCCATAGCAGGTTTATTCCATCTGTTGAGCGTGGATGGGCCGAAGAGGTGGAAGAGGGTGAGGAGATTGAGAGTCATCCTCCTGATGAGGACAGCGAAGTCTTGTCTGTTGGGACTCTGGCACACATGGCTGAATTTATGTTATGCTGCCTTTCACGTGATCCTCGCGTTATACGCATTTTGGCCAACACCGATACTGATTGTTCACCCTTCTCGACCCCTGCTACAAAGAGAACTTCTCATCCCTCCTTCCTCTGGTGGAGAGGACTAGCAAAATGGTGCAATACCAGAAGGTCCTTGTGGAAAAATTGCTCCAAAAATTTCCAGCTGACAACGCTGGAGGCAGAGTACATAGTTCCTTGGGCAACCGAGAAGGAGAGACGAGGGGAACACACAGCAGTTCCAACAGAGGAAGGGCAACACTCTCCAATGCCTGGGACAGTTTGATGACACCCCACCAGCACCCTCACCCTGTGTCACAAGGAGGGAAAAGTTTTGGAAGATGGCTGAAGGAGTACGTAGCAGACTGTGTCAGCGTCCTTAGTGATCCCTCTGTGCATTACAACTATTCAGTGTCCAAGCTGGACACGTGGCACGAACTGGCGCTCTACGCCTTGGAGGTGCTGGCCTGTCCTGCTGCCAGCGTTTTGTCAGAGCAGGTATTTAGTGCTGCTGGGGGCATAATAACTGATAAGTGCATCCGTCTGTCAACTGAAAATGCTGATAGGTCGACTCTTATCAAAATGAACAAGGCCTGGATTGCCCCTGACTTCTCTACTCCACCAGAGGAAAGTGGCTGAACATAAAGGCACTTAAAATGTGGCTTTTATGGTGTATTGAATACACTAAATTCCCATGCACCCCTTCCACCACAAAAAAGGGTATATGGTTAATCTTCCTTTTCTCGTCCTCCTCCTTCTATCATATCAACATGCCCTCGCTCCTAATATTTTAGAGGTTCAGCTCAGCAGCAGACCCTCACCCCTAATGTTTTAGAGGGTCACCAGCAGGCCCTCGTCCCTAATGTTTTAGATGGTCAGCTCAGCAGCAGACCCCAACCCCTAATGTTTTAGAAGGTCAGATCAGCAGCAGACTCTCACCCCTAATGTTTTAGAGGGTCACTAGCAGGCCCTCGTCCCTAATGTTTTAGATGGTCAGATCAGCAGCAGGCTCTCGCCCCTAATGTTTTAGAGGGTCACCAGCAGGCCCTTGCTCCTAATGTTTTTGAGGGTCACCAGCAGGCCCTTGATCCTAATGTTTTAGAGGGTCACCAGAAGGCCCTTGCTCCTAATGTTTTTGAGGGTCACCAGCAGGCCATCAATCATAATTTTTCAAGGGTGTGTATGATGCCCTCTTTTATGTGTAATAAAGGGTGTACTGGAGTGCCGGTTCCTTGTCATTTTTGGCAGCCCTTTCACTTAGTGCATAGGCTTTATGAGTGTAGGAGTCCCTCTACCTAAACAATTGTACCACAATGTGAATGAAGCCCTCCTTTATGTGATATACAGGTTGTATCGGAGTGCCTCTTCCTTGTAATTTTTGGCAGCACTTGCACTTTATATACAAGTAAATATACAGGAAAGAATGTTTCCTAACAATTTTTCCTCTAAAATCGATTTTATCTTCGGTTTTGTGCATATTATTGTCAGTCTGTAAAAGTGGCGTACTACTTGGACAACATCATTCTTAGCAGTGACCTGGGAGTCCAAGATGCATCCAGACATCCTCCCCACGCTGTTCCTGAACCATTTCAGTGGTGTTTCCATCAATTTCTGACCTTTTCCTGTGAACCAGACACCCAACCCTCTTCAGAGCTGGGGGGGTGACTGGTTTAATGCTCGGTTTCTCCCATTGACTTCCATTGTGCTCTGGTGCTCTGTAGAGCACCCGAGCATCCCAAAGTGTTCTACTCGAGCACCTGAGCACTTTAGTGCTCGATAAACACTAGTAATTATATAAGAAAAAAGATTTTGCATTTCTAAATTTTGTAATTTATGGTACTCTTATAATAGAAATGATTCTGAAGAAAGATTCAGGCACTTGACACTTTTATTAAAACTGATATTCGTTTTATAGTGTTAGACCAGTGCACATTTATATTGGTTGGGTAAGTCAATGAACAAGTCTTCAGCTATAGAGATGCATTGGATACTTTGCATACATATTTAGCTATATAATACATACAGTATACATGTGACCGTCAGCAGGGGAACACTTACTTTAGTGCTTGGCTGTGCTTGGCATCATTTTGTAACGTTGAAAAATCACTTAGAGAGTCTGACTTCTGCGAAAGGCAGCTAAGGTGAGTCCGGATTCCTCTGCTCCTGCTAAGAAAAGCAATGGACAAGTTGAGGAATAATATTGTGCGTGCATATAGGGGTCCTCATGGAGCAAAATGCAAATGCCACAAATCCTACACAATGTTGCACATTATTATTGTCCTAAATTTAGGCAGCTTAAAGGATTTTCCAGGGCTTCAATGTCTTCTTAGGATAGGCCGTCAATATCAGCTCCATGGAGGTCCATCACCTCCATCGATCAGCTGCTAGCAGGGGCCATGGCCACCAGGTTATGGAGCTGGGAGCAGACAGCTATGTACGCTGTGTAGTGGCCGGGTTACTGCAGCTCAGCTCCTATTTTAATGAACAGGATCTGAGCTGCATAAACTTATGCATAGATTACCAATACCTGAAGTCCTGAACCCCCCCCCCCCTCCCCTTTAAAATGGGCAGAAACTGTGCCAAAATGATCACAGTGGCTCATGTTGTGTCATAGATTTGCCATGTCTTGCTAGACATGTTGGGCACTTCTCTTCCACTTCTAGGTTAACTTACTTTACATCAATATTTTGGCACATTTTAGACCAGGCCTTTCTTTTTTTAAAGTGGTTGCCCAGGTTTGTGGACATTTTATTTCTGTTCACCCCAGCCTGTTGTACTTCAGAATCAAATCGTGCTCACCTACTCCCCACTGTTCTAGTCCCGTTCCCTGTCTCCCTTCTGCAGTTTTCCAGTCCCCATCCTGTAAACTTCCGGGAGGGTCGGGGTCACGTGTGCTTCTGCAGCCAATGACTGGTCCCAGCGTTGACATGTCCCCAAGCAGCGCACCATTGATGGATCATGTGCCGCAGGGAGTAGGTATGATTTTTTTCACAGGTACAATAGGCTGGGTTTGATAGTTGAAAATTCCTAAACGCTGGACAATCCCTTTGAGCTATTCCCCATTTGCAGATTTTTTTTTAAAACTATCTAGTGAGAATAAAAAGTGTCTAAAACACATAATACATTCTGGTGCGCTTAGATTTTGTAAATCTTCATCCTCTGGTTCTTATTGTTTCAGCAGCACAGCTATTTATAGTCACTGGGAACTGTAGGATTAATTACAAGATAAATTAAGACTAATCACAAAGAGGCATTCACTTAAAGGGATTGATCATCTTTTAGATATGATCGCTTATCCAGGTTAGCAATATTAGATCAGTGGGGATCTGACGCTCAGTACCTTCACCATTTCAGCTGTTTTCAGAAGCCAATGATGCCAAAACCTAGACAGTGGACAAAGCTTTAAGCAGAAGGCTGTGTCGATTGTCTACTTGTGTGCTGCAGCTCACTTTCCCTTTACTTGAATGCACCTAATTTATTTAAAGGCGCATGCTTCCTAATAAATCGGGTGCACTTGGACTTGATAAGACTGAATTATTTCAATGTCTGCTATGAGCATCCATGTATTTGCCTTTCATAAATGATTCTAACACCTACACAATTCACTTGCAGCAGATTTGTTGCAAATATGTCTGCCGTTGTCCCATTCCTGTGCACAAGGCTTTCAGAAATCAATTTGCTGCTGCTGAAAAAACTCTGTGTGAAATAGATCCTATATTACTAAGGGCGGGTTCACATCACCGTTATGGATTCCGTTTTTGTTTTCCGTTATAACATGGTTATAACAGAAAATAACAGAATCCATAAGAAGGAAGTCAAAACGGAAGCCTATAATAGAAGTCTATGGGAATCATAAGGGATCTGTCTGGTTACCGTTATGCAAGACTGACTTTTTTTTCCGTTCTGCATAACGGGAATCAGACTGATCCATTATGATTCCCATAGACTTCTATTAGCCTTTTAAAGGGTTCCGTTTTGACTTCCTCCTTCTGGATTCTGTTATTTTCTGTTATAACTATGTTATAACGGAAAACAAATAACGGAATCCATAACGGTGATGTGAACAAGCCCTAACCTGTATGACTGACCTAATAACTATGTATAAAGGAAAGGTCAATACAGAGATCTATCTATACCAAGGATTGTGACTGTGATGAGGGAACATCCCTCTACGTCTAAAGGAAAGAAGGTTTCTACACAAACATAGAAAGTTCTTTACGGTAAGAGCAGTGAGACTATGGAACTCTCTGCCTGAGGAGGTGGTGATGGTGAACTCACTAAAAGAGCTAAAAAATGGCCTGAAAACATTTCAGGAGTGTAATAATATTGTAAGTTATAGTTACTTGATTTCAAGAGAAGGGTTTTTGATTCAGGAAGTTGTGCTCATTGGCAGAGTTGAAGTTGAAAAGGAAATTTTTTCCTAAAATTAGGAAATTGGCTTCTACCTCCATAAGGTTTTAAGTTTTTTTGAGCCTACCTCTGGATCAAATGTTGTAAGACAATAGGCTGAACTATAAACTATAGTACTATATTACTGTAAGTGCATTATGACTGTGCGTACCTTTTTTTTTTTGAGAAGAGAAAATTTGCAAATTTGGTACAATTTTTTAAGCACGTTTTTAATTATTTGGCCAAAACTAGGCATAGGCTGAACAATATATGTAGGCCTCTGTGTTTTCTGAGACTTTATTCCTACTAAGCTATATACCTATACATATGCTAATTATTCTCATAACTATATTAATCCTGCAAGAATGTAGTGGCTTGTTAACTGCAGTTGTTATTGTAGAGAAATTTCTGCAAGTCAATTGTGTTCCCACCATCCTGAGATCCACTAACAGAATGAGACTTCCCCAAAAAGATAAGACATCATCAAGGAAAGGGGAATTAGATGTTCACAGCGCAAGAACTGCATTATTATGTGGTTAGGTCATCTAGAAGTACTGATGATGGTGACGCATGGCAAATGTTTAGTGAGACATCTACTCATCCACGTTCCACAAGTGTGTTTTACAATTAGAAGATATATCATTATAAATAGTATAATTAGATATGTTGATTTCTCCAGATTATGAGTGAGGGGCATAGATAGAACTGAGGGGGGCTTATAAGAAAGATTTAAATGGAGCCCCCTACCTTTGCTGGTGAACATCACCATGCTCATAACCTCCTGGAATGGAAGGACTTGGTGCTTGTTTGGCCCCATCTAATTCGCAAAACCTTTGGATAATTCCCCACAACCTTATTTTTTGAAGAACCTGTGCAGAGGGCATCTCTACACAGGGTATTGTTACCCATTCAAATAAAGGATGCAGTTAACCTCAGCTGGGTCCCATCATTATAGGTTACATGTGTGGTATATATGCCGTTGTAAATAGAAATATTTTATATTAAAATCAGACCAATTTCCACATGTGTAATATAAGGCTACTACAAAGAATATTTTCAAGAGCTTTCAGCTAAACTACCAGTTTCAATAAAGCATTTAAGTAAAACCATCTACATGTGCTTAACATGTCTACAATAGCACCCCCCTTTTGTAAACCAAGCACAGGGTGCTAGCTCTTTTGATGTTGCCTCTGCCCCCGTCCTCCGCCCTCCATCCTGTTTTGTATGTAGATTATAAAACAATGCTGTGAGTACCATGTAAACGTGTAGTCATTGTGAATATACTTTTTCAGTTTTTCTTCAAGAAAAACAATGCTCAGCAGGAATAAGGATAAGGAGGTGGAGAAGAGTAACAAAAAATACTAATACAAAGCAGTTTGGCAATATAAATCAGAACAACCAAACAAGCTGCATACAAAAACACATAATTATACAATCCAGAGAAACTAGTGATAAAGTCATAAAAAATGTGTTACTCAAACGGGAATGCAAATCTTTAGTGTGAATCATTGGTGAGAAAATAATAGAAAGGAAGGAGGGAAAGTCATCAAAATCCAAATAACCAACATGGCTCAAGAGAACCTTGAATTATAAGGTGAAAAATGAAATCTAAAATCTGCATAGAATCCACTATGTTAAAGCACACCTTGCCATACGGGCTGCAGCATCAACAACAGGATATTTTCTATGACCTCCTCCTCAAAACAATGAGAGATGGTGAGAAGTTGTGGACACCAAGGGGGACATTTTCAACCCCCGTATGCCAGAAAACTGAAATAAAAAAGTTGCAAAGATTGGCACAATTTTGAGGCTTTTTAAAAAAAAAAAGTAGGCAGAGCAGGGCTGATGAATTTAATATGTTGTACATCAGGACTCCCGCAGAAGCAGGGGAAGCAACTGCTTTGGGGCCCAAACTCAGAAGGGGCCCACCCAGGATGACTAAAATATTTTTTTGTCAGGGTCCCCTCTCGACAGTATTATACAATGATATATGTATACAGTGAAACTGTAGGAAACGGACTGGAACAGCTATTGGGCCTTGTTTGGGAGAGCTTCTTGACTAGCCACAGGAGTGGGGGTTGCACGGGAGAAGGGGGTTGAGAAGAAGTTTCTGGGGGGTGGAGGGGCCCATTCAAAAATTTCAGTCATTTCTAGTTACGCCACTGCGCAGAGATATGTCACAATTATTAAGAAGCTTTCACGTCTTCTAATTGACACACATTTAATGGAAGTAGGACATAGATTAAGACCAGAGTACAAAAAAGCTTTTGTGCTATCATAAGTGTAATTGCTGTTTGGTTTTTTAAAGCCTGGCATAAACAGCTCAGTAAATAATGAAATGAGACACATAGAGTTGGTGTGACCCTATGTGACTGGCTAGGTCTTAGATCAGAAAGCTCAGTGACGTGGACAATGGGGGAAGACATCTTTGTTTTTCACTGCTGTCGGCATTATACAAAGGATTCAAAATGCCATTACAGCAGCTCTTGAGCTAGTAACCACACATTTTTGGAATATGTGGTTGTCCAAGTGCTGAGACCCCCCAATCATTAAAATAAGGAGACAGAAGTGCTCACATGGAGTACTGTCTCTACTAGCTGCTAAAGACTGACTCAAAAGACAGTCTATGTGCCCATTTAGAAGAAGAATGTATGCAAAGATCTCGCTTGGATGCCACCAAATGTAAGGTGACGCTCTCCATAAGAAGATATAGTACCCCCCAAATCCAGTCCATCTTCAGTGGGGAGGAGTGACGTCGCTCTTTGTCACAGCACTTGCATCATGTAGTATAGATATCTGTTTCTACAGGTTTGGTCTGAGAGAATGACGTTTCTCCTGTGGAAACCCCCAAAGCTGTCAAAAGGTAATCTTACCTACCAGGGAATGTTTCTTTAGAGAAAAAGTTATGCAAAGTAGCTCTTCTCTAGGAAGAAGGAACCTACTGTGGACAGCTTCTCTGTGTCTGATCTTTTACCAGGCCTTACAACATAACTAAGGATATAAGCTAAACTGGATAAACCAGAATTTTCTCCATAAGGAAAAAACAGACAGTTCTTTTGGAGGTTTTGACCCTTGTCAGACAGAACAGGGTACTGGTTGGCTGTGTGAGATGTCTTTGACGTAACGTCTCCTCAAAACTGTCACTAGATAGACAATTTTCCTTATCCCTAGAAGAGAGATGCTTTGCATACCTTTTTTTTTTTTTTCCCCCAAGGAAGCATGTTTAGTACCCCAGACCTGGGGAAATCTACAAATTGTTTTATTGTTATGCAATGTTGTGTAATGTTATGTATTTCATGTTTTGGCCGTATGTTCCAGCAGAGGAGGTGTGGATAGCAAAAGTTGCTAGGAACAGGGCTTACTATACTGTTCCTCCCCTCTTAGTAGGCTGGTCCTGCTTCCTGCCAGGAGGGGGGGTTTGAGAATAAGTGGGGTATATAATTACCCTATATCGTAAGCAGACATTGCTTCACTTCAGAGCAGTGTTATATCTATAGGTTGTATAGAAGTAGCAATACATTTGCATTCTGATGCCTGTGCTGGATCAAAGGGCGCTCTGCTACATAAGAATATTATAAATGGTAGATGGTGGTGGGGTCTTGACACACTTTCACACTCACGTTTGGTGCAGATCCGTCATGGATCTGCACAAATGCTTCCGTTCAGATAATACAACCGCATGCATCCGTTCAGAACGGAGCCGTTTAAATTATCTGTAACGTAGCCAAAACGGATCCGTCTTGAACACCATTGAAAGTCAATGAGGGATGGATCAGTTTTCTACTGTGAAAACTGATCCGTCCCCATTGACTTACATTTGCCTCTGCAAGTAGCGTCTTGGTGTCCGCCTCCAGAGTGGAATGGAGATGGAACGGAGGCCAAACTGATGCATTCTGAGCAGATCCTTTTCCATTCAGAATGCATTAGGGCAAAACTGATCCGTTTTGGACCGCGTGTGAGAGCCCTGAACGGATCTCACAAACGGAAAGCCAAAACGCCAGTGTGAAAGTAGCCTTAACTATAATGGTTACATTGACAGTTTTTTCTTAGGAGTACTAGGGTTTCCATATTTTGCAATGATGATGACTTACAAGCCTGCAAGTTGGAATACATGGCTGTGTTACTGTAAGCTATGTCTGTGCTGTAGATCAGCAATTTTGAGCTACAGGGCAAATTAATTTGATATATCTCTGCTTCATTCCTAACTTCAGGAACAAAATGTCATAACCTGGTTATTTTCTTTAAAAAGGAAATGCTGTAATTTACATTATTTATAACTTAATGACTACAATGTCAAGTAAAGATGGAAACAGATATGAGATTTTGATTATGAAAGCCACCAATTTCATGTCTTCAGTGTCTATGTAATGGTCCCACTGTGCCTCTTGTTGTTTGGGAATTAGAACAAAATCGGTTGGATTTTTATCTGCCCAATCCATTCTCCTCAGGGAGATAAGCAATGTCTTGCCCTGAAAAAGTATTAACACCCTTTAACTTTTCCATTTTTCACATTAGACCCACAAACTTAAATGTATTTTATTGAGATTTTATGTGATAGACCAACACAAAGCAGTAAGTATGTGTGAAGTGAAAAATAAAGGATACATGATTTTCCAAATGTTTATAAACAAATAAAAATAAATAAAAATCTGAAAAGGGAGGTGTCCATTTGTATTCAGCCCCCTGTAGTCTGATACCCCTAAATAAAATCCAGTGTGACCAATTGCCTTCAGAACTCATCTAAAATAGTAATAGAGTCCACCAGTGTAATTTATACTCAGTATAACTACAGCTGTTCTGTGAAGGCCTCAGAGGTTCATTAGAGAACATTAGTAATTAGGGATGAGCAAGTTTTGAAGTTTGAGTTCGGGTATATACTGAATTGCGTTATAGATTCCATTACCACGGACCATAACGCAATTCCGTGATGGAATGCATTCCATCATAATAGAAGTCTATGGCCAACATAACAGATCCATCCAGTTTCCATTATGCAGGAGTGGAGTATGGCACAACTGCAAACCTACCAAGACATTGCCGTCCACCTAAACTGACAGCCCAGGCAAAGAGAGCACTAATTAGAGAAGCAGCCAAGAGGTCCATGGTCACTCTGGAGGAGCTGCACAGATCCACGGCTCAGGTGGGAGAGTCTGTCCACAGGAGAACTATTAGCTGTGTGCTCCACAAGTCTGGCCTTTATGGGAAAGTGGCAAGAAGAAATAAATTTTTGAAAGCATTAGCAAGCCATAAGAATTCCCGTTTGCAATTGCCACAAGCCATGTGAAGATGGTGCTCTGGTCAGACGAGACCAAAGTTGAACTTTTTTTTATCCTAAATGCAAAACGCTATGTGTGGCGGAAAACTAACACTGCACATCATTGTGAACACACAATCCCCACTGTGAAACATGGTGGTGGCAGCATCATCCTGTGGGGCTTTTCTTCAGCAGGGACAGGGAAGCTGATCACAGTTGATGGGAAGATAACTGGAGCTAAATACAGGGTGATTCTGGAGGAAAACCTGGTAGAGGCTGCAAAAGACTTGATACTGGGGTGGAAGTTCACCGTTTAGCAGGAAAACGACCCTAAACATACAGCCATAGCTACAATGGAATGGTTTAGATCAAAGCATGTTCATGTGTTAGAATGACCCAGTCAAATTCCAGAGCTAAATCCCTTTGAGAATCTGTAGCAAGACTTGAAAATTGCTGTTCACAGATGCTCTCCATCCAATCTGACTGAGCTTGAGCATCCCTTCAAAGATAACCTGTCAGAAGCTTCATGCTGCTCTAACCACTGGTAGCAGGAAATCCTGACAGGCTCCATGGTTTATATTGGGCAATCCATGAAAAAAATGCAAAACCTTTTTATTTGTGTATATTCAGAAATCGGTGCCCTCCTTTTTATCTTTTCAACTGCAGATCTTCTGATTTCCATTCTGCCCTTCTGTTGTCCAAGTTGGCCACACCAACTCTCAGACTGCCTGGTGCACATGGTATATTGTTAGTCCTAGACACTTCCTGCTTCTCCAGTCCTGTTCTTGGATTGGTCAGTACTGCTCACATGAGCAGTGCTGGCCAATCTGAGGGCAGCAGGATGTGTTTTGGACCACCACATGCACAGTATGCACCAGGCAGTCTGAGAAGCAGTGAAACCATTTTGGGTAGCAGACAAGGAACTGGGGTATTGGCAGATCTGTAGCTGAGAAGGTGGAAAGTAGGGCACCAAATAACTGTCCAGTTAAAGGGAGTCTGTCACCACATTTGACCATATTAGACAGATCCTATAGCGTTATATGTGCCACCCAGCAGTTAAAAACGGTACCTTTGTTGCATATAACCGAGTCTTCTTTCTGCCAAAAATTAACTTTGAAGATTGTGTAAGCGAGCCCTCTCAAGTGCCCAGGGCGGTGTCTCAATCTTCCGAGCCCAAGACCGGACCTCCCTAACGGCTCATAACCCTGCCCTCCTTGTGCCTGTGCCCGCCCGTTTACTCCCCTCCCCTCGCCTTTTCCATTGCGGCTGCGCGGACAAATTCGTAGCCGGCGCATGCGCAGTAGGTATTGCGATGCCCTGCCAGGACCGGGCATTGCATTGCGCATGCGCCAGCTACGAGACTCGTAGCTGGCGCATGCGCAATGCGATGCCCGGTCCTGGCAGGGCATCGCAATACCTACTGCGCATGCGCCGGCTACGAATTTGTCCGCGCAGCCGCAATGGAAAAGGCGAGGGGAGGGGAGTAAACGGGCGGGCACAGGCACAAGGAGGGCAGGGTTATGAGCCGTTAGGGAGGTCCGGTCTTGGGCTCGGAAGATTGAGACACCGCCCTGGGCACTTGAGAGGGCTCGCTTACACAATCTTCAAAGTTAATTTTTGGCAGAAAGAAGACTCGGTTATATGCAACAAAGGTACCGTTTTTAACTGCTGGGTGGCACATATAACGCTATAGGATCTGTCTAATATGGTCAAATGTGGTGACAGACTCCCTTTAATGTGAATACTCTTTCTTGAACCAGAGGGTTGCTTTAAAGGTTTATTATTAGGATAGGCCAACAATGTTTTATCAGCCTGCGAAAGTTCTCTGAATCTAGCATAGCTGGATAGTGCTGCTTGCCTGCAAGACCACATAAACTATCATGGTAACCGGCAGGGATCCAGCCGCTCCCCAGCATAATTGTTGAGGATCAGCTGGACAAAAACTAATATGAGCAGCCAGATCCCTAATAGCTCCCATTATAGTCAGTGAGGTCCAGTGGGCACGTGGCACTATCCGGCAATGAGGATCTAGAGAACTTTGGCAGGCTGTTCTCAGCCAGAAGTTATACCTGTCCTTTACACTGTGTATTCTCTCCTTTTTTGATCTGCTTATGATTTTGGCTTCCAAAACTGCATGCAGAAACCTGACCATGTGGGCTTACCCTAAGGGTACTGCAGCTCAACACAACTCATACAGCCAAGTCTCTGTGCCAGTGTAAGCAATGAACAATGGGACTTGCAGAAGTTGATGCATAAATCAAATAATGTTATAATCCCAGAGAAACCCTATAAAAAAGTTTTTACTGAAAATAGCACATTATTACAGTTACATTTTGTGCTCAAAACTGGTGATAAAATTTGTATTTGGAAATCTGTCTCTTAAAGGGGTATTCCCATCTGAGACAATGGGGGCATATCCCTACGATATGTCCCCATTGTCTGATAGGTGTGGGCAGTGGCGTAGTGTGGGTTGCAAACGCCTGGGGCAAACCAAGTATTGTGCCCCCCCGACCTCCCTAACTTGTGGACATGCCCCTTTTTACACAGACAGAACTAATTAGGGTCTTCTAAGATCACCAGGATCTCCAGGTCCACTAGAGAAAGCAGCATAGCTGCTTCCTCTATTCACTGCATAGCGCTCATTAGGGGTCATTTAGTAAGTGCATTACATCTGTTTTAGGCATTAAAAAAAAGTCACAAATAAAAGCGACTTTTTAAAGTTTTTGTGGTATCCTCGCCAATTGGGAGTGAAAGGGAAGACATGAAGGCATGGCGTGGGCTGGCTCGGGGACTGGACATCGGGCCTGACACATTTATCATCTTTTACACCTGGAAACAGGCGTAAAATAGGAGTAGAAACTACTTCAGTCAGGAGCTTTAATCTGGTGCCCTACATGTAAAGAACTTCAGATTAAAGCCTAGCACCAAGTACAGTACATGTACAGCACTTGGTCATTATGGAGTTAATAAGGGCCTAATTAGAGTCTGCACACCAGGCCCATGGGAATATTACTAGTACTACACTGAGCCTGCTATGCAGACCACTTAAAGGGGTTGGCCAGTTTATATTACTATCTGAACATGTGCTGGTAAAAGCACATGTGCAGCTAGCAATAGGCATTTTTTACTATT